>NW_024467874.1:0-600000 GCF_001890705.1 Aspergillus sydowii CBS 593.65 | reverse complement strand
GAATATTATGTCGAGTGTTTATGCTGTTGCGGAACGGGCGGCGGATTTGGTGAAGCGAGACTACGGTCTCGTTTAATCCTTTGCTCTATCCATTTAGTACGTATGCGGTATGTGGTTGTGCCGTACTGGTCTATTGGGATGGTGGGCTCGTCTATTTCCAATCATGCTATTCACTATCTTGATCAAACATACTAGTTATCGGTATCTTACTTGTTGAGCTGTTCAAAGCATATACCTAAACATAGGCGACCGATCACCCATCTTAGCCATCTCATACGACGCATAATTCGAGACATCCATCTGCTCCCTCTTCCGATTAATCCGCTTATACGACTGGCGCAGCACAAGCACCGCGCCGATGCCCACAACACAGAACCCGAGTTCCAGCGCGTGTCCGAGGGTGTATTTCGGGGCGTCCTGCTCGCGGTAGAAGTTTGATGCCATTGCTGTACATATAGTCTGTTAGCTTATACCTGAAAGGACAGGTGGGGAAGGCATACCGCCAGCAAGATTTCCCAGGCCGATATGCATGGCCATCCCAGCAGCACGTTTGTAGTCGCCTGCGAGGTTGACGCTAATCCAGGTGATGTTTCCTGGGAAGGCGGGATATATACCTGAGTCCATTAGCTACATACGTAACACGGGGGGAAAGGGAGGGATGCAGGGAGAAAATGTGGACACACCAACAACAGCAACGAAAACGCCAAAGTATACCACGCCTGGAAGGCCGCGGTCTGTTGAGGCCAGGACGATGACGAATCCGATGGCGATCAGAGACATGAAAAAGAGAATGAACGGCGAGCGCTTCTTGTATCGATCAGACAGCCAGGCACCGAAGACGGCAACAACCGCGGCGGTGATGTAGATGGGCACCGTGAGGAGCTGTGCCGTCGATGATGTATAGCCTAGATCTTTGATGATGGAGGGCAGGAAAAAGGAGATTCCATAGAGGGGACAGGTTATACCCCAGTACACTGACAGCATTAGCTTAGGGCTGTTGCAGCAGGAAGGAGTGGCGCTTACTGAACAACCCAATATAGATCTGCCAGTCCGTCATGGCATCAACGACGTATTTCATGCGGAACTTGGCCTCTTCCTCGACGACTTCCTGTCTGGCCTCTCCAGATGTCTGCGTCCGCAGTGCATTAATCACGTACTCTCGTTCCTGGTCCGTCAGGAACGATGCCGTCTCTGGAAAGTCATACATGGTGAATGGCGCAACAACACCAACCAACACGGTCAGAATTCCCTCGAGGATAAAGATCCAGCGCCATCCGGCAAGATTGCCCACGCCGTCCATTTTCTAACACCGTGTGAGCAAAGGCAGGGTGGCAGCGGAGTGTAATCGTACCGCGATGGCCCAGGCCAGGATACCGGAGAATGCACCGGCGACACTGGCCGCGCTGAAGAAAAAGGCCTGACGGTACTGGGCGAGGTGTCGGGGGTACCAGAGGGTGATGTAGTATGCGATTCCGGGGTATAGGCCGGCCTCTAGATGTCGTTATGTCAGTTGTGCTCGCAGTGATGGGATAATAGAATACAAGGGGCGTACCTGCGACACCGAGGAAGAGACGGGCGATCAAAAGGCCGTGGTAGTCCTTGACAATTCCCATCAATGTCTAGATATATTAGTACTGTATCTTCCTGTGGTGTGGCGATAGAAGCGCACCATAACAATCCCCCACGCAACCATCAGCAGAGGCAGCAATCTCGACGGCCTCAATTTCTTCAGCAGCAGATTACTCGGCAGCTCGAACGCGACATAAGTAAAGAAAAACACCGTCACTGTTGGTCAGCAAATACCTGACCAGATTATCCGCTTTTCACACATACAGCACCAATTATACTGCGGCCCCGTCATATGCAAATCATCCAGCATCCCCTCAATCTTCGCATTGCCAATATTGCCCCGGTCCAGAAACGCCAGCAGGTACAGCAGTGCCAGCATCGGGATCAGACGCAGGTCCATCTTGCGGAGGACGCGCTTCTGCATCTCCGGCGAGAAAGCCGCGGCAGGGTCTCCCACAGAGCCAACTGGGCTGGCAGCAACATTTTCGTGCTCGAGCGCGGTCGCACCGGGCTTTTCGAGATCAGTGTTGTAGAGCGACATCGTGCGAATGGGCTGGATAGTCAAGTCGAGTCAAGTCAAGGGCCTGCAAGCCGTCCTTAAATACCCTAACCCCCTCACTGAAGGCAACCCTCGCGGGCAGCAAATATCCCCCGCATTTCAGCACGGGCGAGACCCTTCCCCCGGTCCCCAGACTGGAGGCCCGCGGTGGAAGAGTAAGCCATTAGTTTTTGAGGGGAAGCTTCAAAGGGGAACCGGATACGATGCGAGGGCGCGCAATTCGAAGGCGCAATTAGCTGTGCAGGTTACACCGATCCACTGACACGCACGGGACATTCTTGGCTTCTCTGATCATCATCATTAATTCGTTCATCATTAATCATTATTGAGTCTTGTATTGCTCATCGGATCCGGTAACGGATCCGTTTGTTACTGTAACAAGGTGAATTGCTACATCGGATCCGTTTGTTGTTTTAGCAGGGTGAGTTGCTGCATCGGATCCGCTCCGATACAAGTCGGCAGTTGCATGCCGGTAGTTGAGTGGGATGTTTTCATATAACTAAATCTTTTCCACAAAGTACTTTGGAGAACTTTATTTCCAATCAATAACCTTGACCACAATGACGCAGTTGCAAAGTCCCCAAGGATCTGTTGTGATTATCGGCGCAGGGACCCAGGGTCGCCGCCTGGCCTATATGGTGAGCATAGGTCAATACCAATTTAAATAAATACTGACAGTTACAGTGGTCCAGTCGCGGGGGTGTAGTATACCTAGTCGACCTAAACCAGCAACAGCTCGAAGATGGACTAAAATACGTCGAGCAACTCCGTAGCGAAGCCACAACGCATTCCGGGACCTGGGGAGATGTGCGAATATCCACGCCTGACTCGCTCGAGTCTATATTGCAGGGCGCATGGCTCGTTGTCGAGGTAAATACAGACATTCCTCTCGGTTCCTGGTGTTAACATCCCACAGTGCATCCCAGAGAATCTAGCATTGAAGCAGAAGATTCTCTCGCAACTCGACAACCTCGCGCCCAGCCACACCATCATCGCATCAAACTCCAGCAGCTACGGAATCGGAGAAGTCATTGAAGGCATGGACCTCAAGTACAGTAGCAGACTTCTCAGCGCGCACTGCTGTAAGTATCAATCAGACATCATAACTCTTACCACGCTGACCATTTAGACTGGCCACCAGAGACATCAGGTAATGCACTCGGATCCATGACGATTAGATGAGACAAACTAATTTGCTAGCAATCGAGATAATGGGCCATAACAACACTGATCCCGCCCTGATTGATATTCTCTTCGAGCAATGTGAAAAGCACAGCTTCTCGCCATTCCGCGTCCGCCAGAGCTCCATCGGATACATATACAACCGGTACGTACATGCCCCTTCGGACTGCAATAATAAACTAACAGCCTACTTCAGTATCTGGGCCGCTATTAAACGAGAAACATTACTTGCACTGTCGGAGGGAGTCTGTAACCCCGAGGAAATCGATGCTATCTTCAAAGATGTCCTCAAAACGCCAAAAGGGCCGTGTGAACAGATGGACGTCGTGGGTCTGGATGTCGTCCTTGATATCGAGAAACACTACGCCGAAGCCCGCAGTGGCCTTCCCAGTGAGCCTCAGGAATACCTACAGAAGATGATACAGGATGGAAAGTTGGGCGTTAAGAGTGGGGGCGGGTTTTACGACTATAAAGCCGATCGCCATCAAGGTTAACCTTCTCGAACTGTATATACATTTATAGACATCGGAGCCAGCTCATAATATCATAATCGTCAGGTTATATTAAATCGAATACGGAACAGGTGGCTCTCCAGAATAATGAGACACTTTTGAAAAAGACTCCCTCGCTGCCTTGACAGACTTGCTCTGTGGGAGATGGTTCAGGGCTCGTTCCAGAACAGACCGCACACTCGCATGGCCGCTGTGGGTGATCTTCCTCTGTTCCAGTTCGCGGTCGATGGCGATCTGGACGAGCTGCACGGCCGCGACAACGTGATGTGGATACGGGTCGATTGAAATTAGAGGCACTGTCACTGATGTCTCGGTGGCGCCGACATGGTCGAGACCGTCGGAGTCCATGTTGATGGCCATTGTTGTGGTATTGTGCAACCCGAAGACCAGCGTGTTCACCACGGCGCTCTCCGCGCTTGCGATGGTTTCTTTGATCTCGTTGAATAGATCCAGTCGGTCCGTTGCCTCGATCGCGTTGGCCATGAGCAGTATGGAAAGGTGGTAGTGCAGCATCAGAGAGTCTGCACGGTTAGCAGTCTGCATAGATGAAGGCGCGGGAGTACTCACACCAGCGAAACTTTGTATGCTGGGCCAGGAATGGCATGCGTTGTTCGCACGCCTCCAGTGGCCGTTTATAAGTATCATTGAACTGTCTCATCGCATCAACAACGAGACTAAACGCCCTCTGCACCTCCGACTCATCATGCCCGTCCCGCAACGCCTCCTTAAGAACCGCCGTTAATTTCCACGCCAACAGCTTCCACGCCGTCCCACTGGCAATAATCTGATTCGCCCTGTCGTCCGTCACCACATAGACACCCTCGGCCTGCCAATTCCGCCACTTATCCCTAAACATCGTGGCCCCCGCCCTAACTAAGCTCCAGGACATCTCTCCCTCAAATCCAAACAACCCCGACGAAAGCAGCGACTGACAATTCAGCGTCAGCGAAGCAGACGTATCAAACGTCAATGCCGCGTAATATGCTATATTCTCAGCCGCAATAAAATCCGTCGTCCGCACCGTCTCGGGTATCGGCGGGATTGCTTCTGACTTTGTCGGCTGCGATACCTTTGTCCCGTTGAACCGCAGACTCCGTTGGCGCGCGCGCAGGGTCTGGATCTGTTGCAGAGCAGCGTGAATGCACACCTGCCCGAATATCCCATCTGCCTCTTCCTCTTCCGAGACATCCGCAGGGACTGGGGTCAACGCGAATAGAAACAGGGAGAGGATGGACCGGTATGAAATGCGATTGATCACGCGGAGCATATCCCGTCGGGCATGTCTCCAGAGGTTGTTAATAACGCCCTGGTAATGCGACGATGTATTCGGCTCGCGCGAGACAAGCGGTAGCCACCTCGCTGCAAAGGCTGCAATGGCCCCATGGAGAGACTCCTCTGCCTGCCGGTCTCGTGCGCTCCGCCCTCGGTAATGCTCCTTTAAACCCTGGGGCGAGTCCGCCTGTGACATCTCTGCCATCCAGCGATCAAGCCGTTCGCAGACTTCGGCAATGCTATTCCGGTCTTCACCGGTGAAGCTCCCTGCCCTGGTATATGTCAGTAAATAGCTCACCAGATCCATAACAACCCAACGTACAGAAACGGACACCCGTATCGACTCATCCACGAGCCGAATATCGTATCGAAGCCAGCTAGATAAATCACCCGAGCCAATCGCGCATCGAATGCGCTCAGCCCAGTCATCGGCGAGGGTGCCAAAAGCGCAGGGTCAATTAACGTCTCCGGCCGTGTTCCATTCCGGACAAGTCTATTCCCATCGACTGTCTTTGACATTAAATCGGTGGGACTACCAAGAGACTCGGTAAGAGCAGACATCGGCGTACTCGACATCCTCCTCCCCGCAGCCAGATCAGAAAAGGTCCCATTAGTCGTGCTCGCCGTTGAAGACGCAGACTTCTGACGAGCATGCGCACGATTCCTGCGCGAGTTGCCCTTTTTTGCCTTCTGCGGCTGGACGCTATTCATCCACTGCCAGCCAGTCAGTTAATATAGGTCGCGGTCGTACTAGATGGTGTGGTGGGTGGGTCAATACCTCAAAAGTGCACCTCTCATTGCGGCGCGTACATCGCGAACAAGAAACCGGGGAAGCGCCCGTGTGGCCACTGCCCGCGCCACGGGCCAAGGCATCGCAGCGCACCCTCAACCGCCGACATTCATCGCAGCTGGAGAACTGCTTGCGCCGTGCAACAAGATCAGTCATGTTGCTGGAATTTGGAGTAAGTACAGGTAAGCAAGGGGCCAAGGATCCCCGGGCATGGTGGGTTCGTTGCTGGTCAGAGTCAAGAGAGTCGGGGACTGCACGGCTACCAGTCCGTGCTTCTTTTGTGCTCCACTATTTTATGCATTTTCGATTACGTACGGGTTTTTGTGCTTGGCATAGTGTGGGGGAGTGGCTACACGTGATCCACTCTGGGCCGGCGTGCTCCGGTTGGTCAATGCGCAATTTGTCCGTTGGAGAATCTGGGGTTGAACAAAGTTGGCTGATTGTCGCGAACAGTGAAGTAAACACCATTGTCTGTCATTGCAATCCGCAGCGTTTGCAGCTTTATCATTCCCTATATGTCTTCTCACAAGAACCTCCTATAAGACTGCTTGGTGCAGCGTTGGTTACCCAAACGGTACAGATTCTCTGCCGTTTAGTGGCTGTATCCTAACAATGTCATCTACACGGTACTAATATATTTCACCTCCATCACAGGTAGACCTTTCATGTTATATTATGGAAGGTGCCAGTACCCGACACTTACTGGTCAGGCCTTCCCCAATTGCAGCCCAGGACAGTCCATACAAGGAAGGTGCAATGGTACTGGTCTTTCCTGCCTATTCTCAAGTTGCCTCATCGCACCTTCCCAAAATACCAACTGTGCTTATTACTCCTAAAACGGCAGGTGCGATACTACTCCAGCTCCAATATATAGGACTCGTCAATGTAGATAGCCTACGAATATCCTACGAGAGGTACCAGTATGCCCAGGTCATTAATGTATGAATCCAGTCCTATTAGACATTATGCTAATGTGAAAAACATTTGCAAATCTGAGATGAAAGCCGTGAACATGCATAATGTTATTTCGCATTTTAGAAATATAAAAAGCTTATTGCCTTCTCCTAACAATAACGTTAGGACCGGTCTTCGAAGCCACAAAATGGTCCACCATCTTGAACTGTCCGGTCTCATCCTCGCCGGTGGAATCTGCCAGCTCAAAGTCGAAGAGGTACATTATTCTGGCCAGGGTTACTCGCATTTCCATCAAGGCCATGCTCTTTCCAATACATCCGCGGGGTCCAATACTGAATGGGCAGAAAGCCTTGCGGGCAATTTCAACCTCGTCCTTGGTCACTGTCCAGGCGTCGTCCGTCGTCTTGCAGACTGCCCCTTCGATCCAGCGGTCGGGCAGGTAGCTCAGCGGCTCACGGTAGTAATCCGGTCTTCGGTGAATGGTGTACGGAGGCGTTCCACAGCCGGTCCCTTCAGGGAGAACAAGGCCATCTACAGTGACAACAGGGTCTGAGGCCTCTCGCGGGATCGATCCGGCAACAGCTGGTGCGAGACGCATAGCCTCGTCGATGCAGGCCTTCAAGTACGTCAACTTGTTCAATTCAGGTCCGCTCACGATCTGCTCCACGTCGCTGAATTGAGACCGCACTTCCTCCTTCAGTTTCTCCATGGCGTGGGGGTTTCGGACTAGATAGAACATTGCGGCGGAGAGACTGGTGGATGTGGTGTCGCTGCCCGCAATCATCAGGACGTTCGCTTCTCCCCAGAGTTCCTGAGTCGCAAGGCCCTTTCCGGTTTCAGGGTCACGGGCATTAAGAAGGTAGTAGAAGAAGTCCTTCTTCGCGTCTTTTCCGAGCGATGCTCTCTCCTGGGCGCGTTTATTGGCTTCCTGTCGAGACTCCATGATAAAGTTCCACCGGTCGTTCGTCAGTCGGCGAATAAAAATCTGGTCAAGATGCCAGCGGTGCAGAGGCATCCAGAGACCGCACTGTTCATGTCAGCGATGTACTAGGAACATGGAAATACCGAGAAACGTACAACGTAGTGCCGGTACGCCGCCCGGTCAACCAAATGGACCATGCGCCTCTTCGCGCCGTCAATCAGCATATCGAAACTCTTCCCAAAGCAGAGCTCTCCCATAACGTCATATGTCAAGTACCCAAACCAATTCGCCATGTTAAACGTAGCACCCTCTTGTGGATTGCTCGGCTGCAACCCTTTCGGCTCGCGGCCCAGAATCGAGCACAGCTGACGCACATGCAGGAGCATAACATCCTCCATTCCCTTCAGCGCATTATCCGAGAACGCCTGGCTAAGCACCCGACGCTTCCGGCCATGAATCATCTTGTCAATTGCATTGTGTGTGTTGTAGACGCCAGAGATGGCAGGGAAGGAGTTGTAAAAGTCCGCCTTTCGAAACCGGTTCCCATGGCCGTAGATCTTATGCAGGCCCTCGACAGAATTCACCGAAACAAAGTTCGGCGCGAGTCGCACATGCGGGCCATATTGCTGATGCAGTTCATAGATCCATATATGCCGGTCCCCCTTCAAGCCATGATAGAGCTGAACGAAGGGCGTAACAGAAGCGAGAAACGGGCCGGGGACGCTCGATAGTGGATGCAAGAACTTGGCGTATGCAATCCAGACGAGTGGCTGTACAAAGTTCCGAGTCAGTTCGCGGCTTGGGGTGCGGTTTCAATCGGGGGTCTATACCAAAACGACGCTCGCGGCCAGGATCCCCGTCGACCAAGACCCCGGCAGGATGCAGTGCAGCATGGTTGTTGCGACCATTCTTACTCGGTTGGTAATCGATTCAGCCTTACTGCCGCTCGCTCTTTATTACCACTGCAGCATTTTGGGCAGTGTTTAAGTAGTAGGCAGGTGAGCGGTTACCGTCGGTCATACCAAAGTACGTCACTACTCGGCTACCGGCGGTGTCCCCGTAAATTTATACGGAATGTCTTTAATCGGCCTCCTCCCATTCGCTCCCGTTCTCAGCTACTTTCACCCGCACGGGTATTTCATTCTCCAAATGCGGATGTCTTGAGCTGAATCGCGGGGTCTTGCGGTCTGCTGGTTAATCTTCGGAGTTGCGAGAGTGGTCCGCCTTGATATATATCTCCGCAATGTTGGCCGGTTGCTTCGGCTCACCACGGGAAATTCACCAAGACCGGGTGTTTTGCGACCGCTTTCGGCTTGAATGATAATATGCTTTCGCGAGTGTTGATTTCTAATTCATTACTGTTGTCTGCCGGGGTGGACAGAGCGAGACTTTTCGGGCTCTGGTGCGACTCATACGCAGTTTTTCGTTGAATTGAGATGCTTCAATCGCCTCGCATTCCGCGCTTGCGTGGGTCCTGGATTTACAGTGGTATGACAAAAGTTTGCGTAGCCCCACATATTCCAAAAAACACGCTAGTACCCAACCACTTCCTAATTAGGCCTAGGTGAGGCTATTCTGCCGTTTAAAATAACACATTGAAATCAAAGCAGTTATTGAAGCTATATAGAATTACAGTGCCATGCCTCACTAATAAAAGAAATTAACACTAGATATCCGAGCCAGGATCTGTAAGCTGAAATTAATTAGATAGAAGATATTAGAGATATATAAATACTATCCTTAATTCCTTATATTCTATATACAATAATTACATCTATAATTAAGTGGCAGAATATATAAAAGAATTGATAGACTTTATCTTACTCTAGACAGCCTAAAAAGATCTCTACAGAGAAATAACAATACCTACTATATTTAGTTAAACAAGACTAATATATAAAAATATATAAGCTTTCTGAAGCTGTCCAAAGCAGCCCTTCTATATATACAGTTTAATACCTATTCCGCATACTTTATATATAAAAACAGAAGTAATATAAGCGACCAGAAATTATTCCTGAAAATATAGAAAAGAGGCTTAGATAGGATGCAATACCGTCCAAAAAGCTGCGAGCACTTCCTTCCTGCCTGATCCAGACGTCGCGGCTTTAAGAGGGTGAGCCGGGTGAGTCAGGTGATTCACTCACCCTTCAAGATCTATACTCACCAACTTACCCCGTCTCCTCTTCATGCCGACACCATTCCTTTAGCTGCTTCACCAAGGAAGTCAAGATATGCGCGACGTTGGGTGATGGCTCACCCTCATCTATAGCGCACTCACCTTAACTCACCCCTGGTCGCGCGGCCGAAAAGTGGCATCACCCTTTAGCTCATCTGGGAGGCACCCACCGAACTATCATCCGCACCCCTATTCGATGGACATGGGTATAGTATTGCTATGTCCTGGGTACTGGGCCCAAGCTACTTTGTTCATCTCATATCCATTCGTTTCTTGATATTTTTGCTCTTGGTTTACGTCGTGTTTCTGACTTAGACGCGCAACACCTAGCCAGCATAAACAACAGCGCCCATCCCAATAGCACCCATGCCCGCTTTGATGATACTCCGTTTTACGCAGTCCATCCAAAATGCCTCAACGGCAGCATGCCATTGTTCCGTGTCATTCGCCTTGGGGAAGGGTGTTTCTGGCTCAGGCACGTCCAAGAACTGACAGAGAGGCCCCCATCCATCCGCAGGATGGAATTCTAATAACCTCTCCGGTGGCACCACCTTGCGGACGTAATTATTATGATTAATAAAAGCTTGCTCGGCCTTTTCGCCTTTGTCTCTATTGCAAGAGCAGTCCTGAAATGCCATGTTCAGTTCCACGATCTGTCCCGCTATCTCCGTATATCGAAGTATCCGCCACGAAGGCCATTCTAAAGCGCTGAAGACTGTGGCTATCATTGAGTTGTGCCATTTGTCTGCATCACGGGTTGTCAGGATGACCTTTGCGTCCGGATACGCGGCTGTTAACTCGTCGACAAAGAGGCAGCAAGGTGTATCTAAAACAGCCTGTCATGGAAATAAAGTATTAGCATATGGATAGACCTGTTAGGTAAAGAGGCGTACGTCGAAACCATTCATGAGTGTGTCAGACTGCTCGCGCCCCCATGCAAGATGAATGTTTCGCCATAGAGCTCCCCCAAATGACTGACAAACCAACCGAAGAACTTCATCTATGCGGAAATAGCGGGTTGCCTTCAAGGGATATTCTGGTGCCATGCTGTGGGGAACCACTCAAGATAATCCTCAATACCATGCGCGCGGTCTGTGTCATCGACTACCCCCAGACTGCCTTCCATGTACTAGCCCTAGACAACGGAAACTCCATCAAACTATAACATGCCGTACAGAAGTTCCGCGATATTTAGCCGAATCTATACTACCACACTTGGGGAGCTAAATCGAGTCAGACACACTTTACCAAAGCCGGTAATTTAAACTATACACTCTTCAATATCTAAGGGGCGATGGAAAATCCCCCTGACTTCATTGTCAGCTTCGATACTGACTTTTTCCCTGTACTAAACTTCCTGCGCGCGACGCTACCCCATCTGTTGGCGGATGACAATGTTGAACTAGTCAGTACGCATCAGGACTATTATATCCTACCTCCGGGGGACCCGCTTATCCAGGTTATCCGGTGGTATCAGGAACGTGCCTCTAGCGGACTGTGCGAGCAGGGGTCAAAACTGGCCACTGGAACAGGCTGGGTAATACGCCGCGAGCTGGCGGTCCAAGTAGAAGGATTTCCGACAATCAACGAGGCCGAGGACCTGACGCTATCAATTATCTTATACACACACGGGAAGCGCGTGGTGATCCTAGACAAAATGCTCCAGCTCGGGCGCGTGCCCGCGTCTATAGAAGGCTGGGTCCGGCAGACGCGACGCCGGACAACGAGTTTCCCACAGATAGTCGCTACATCGTGGACATCCTTGTCAAGGAAGACTGTTCCGTCTGCATGCGCCTTTCGCATCGCGAAGTTTTAGCTTTATGCTGGCCTGGGGCTCTTTCCATCAGAGCGTCGGGTGTGCTGTCAATCTCCCAGCGTATATGTCGGGGCAGCCGCTGGTGCCAAGCACGATGTTGGGCCTCCATCTGCGATTGTCTCTACTCACATTAACGGTGGTTTGGGCATATGAATTGGCCAAAGCCGCAGCGACGGACTTCCGCCTGTCTCCTTTCACGCACACCCAGTCCTGATGGGGCTGTGCAGGTATGCTTCATACTCATCCCCCTCCCTCACGGCAATAGCTAACGACCAAAAGACCAACTATAGGCCATGGCTCGATTCTATCTTTTCGGTTTATAGGGCGGGAGAGCTATAGTGACCGGTAGTACCAAGCATAGCTGGAACAGCTCCAGCCCTAACAAGATCCCTTACCGAGTTTCCCAAGTAAAGCGTGATCTATAGAATACCGGAATTAGCTTTAATGTGCTATTTATCCTCGGAGCCCTAGCTAGATTAATATATTCCGCTGTAGCCCCCATCAAGGGCACTTCAGCATTATCTAACTAGCAAACCTATATAATAACCACAGTATTATACCCCCCATTATACTTATATACTACATCAGTCTTTCCTGCAACATCATTCCTATTCTATATATACTATAGCTGCCTTAGTATCCCGCTAGTAACACAGTACTGGACACTCACCCTAGTGACCACCGTGTGGTATTTCTATCAAAAAAGGTATGGATATATAATATATATTAGAGACATGCATGTCAAGGCCATCTACTGGCTATTCCTACTTATATTATATTCATAGCCGTGGCTTATTCCCTGTATTAGTGACTTATAAAAGTATACGATTATTAGTACCATGCCATGTTCAGGAATAGGTATCTTTTATTATAGATACCATACCACTGTAGATCTAAGAAAATAGAATGAAACGATAAGCTCTCTTTGGACATCTGCCATCTGGCACATGGGGTTATGCCAGTTAAACTCAGGATACTTCTTAGGTTGACATTACAGCAAAAACTACACTGTCTCAACACCAGTTATATTCAAGAAATTCCGATAACACAAAAGTATATGTACCATTCAGATGGTCGGTAATCTAAGAGTTGGTTTCCCAGATTTAAGACGCTAGGGCTGTGAAGGTTCGGTCAAGCTGCAATACAGTATACTGGGCACCAGACAATCACATCATCTGCTCCGTATGTTGCACAATACGTCCTGGATGGTAATATACAACACTCGACGGTATGATAATAACCACCAAGGCTCGACGGAGGAAAAACGGCCGGCCTATCTGAACAAACAAACTGTCAGTTCAACTTCCATAAAACGATGGCAGACATGTATCAGACGGCAAAGCGCTCAGTAATTTTGGATAGTACGCATAATACAACAGGCTTAAGCAAAACTGATGTTTCATTTCGGCGAGTGAAAGGTTGTGTTCATCATGGAAGGTTGTGATTGGGACAAGGGGATGCTTACCAGTTACCTGACACCACTGCCAATTGTTCCCCTGGCTGTGGATGCAAATAGTTAGCAAGAAACAGCTACGACTCTATTGAAAGACGGCCAAAAAAGCGAACGCGAGGCGATTTTATATCGGTATACCGGCGGGAGGAGCCGTCAGGGCTCGGCATCGAAGCTAAGGAATATGCAATCATAACCCGTGGAAGCATGTCTTGTCGGGCTCCGAAAAAGGAAGAATGACTGACTATCATACATCTTGACTACATTTTGAGCATGCTGATTTGTAGAGACTCATGCCTCGAGTCAGTTGAGTCAATCCTTTGCAAGGTGCACCTCGTATTCGGGACATGGATCCTCTGTGAGTCAAGCACTAAATGATCCTTCTATTGGGATAACCAACAGGATTAAATTGATTTTGCCGGTGATGACAGGGAGAGATTATTCTATTAATTTATACTCGCCTACTTGAGTTCGATTGAATGCTTTGAAGAGCGATTACTGACTGCCGCTATTGCCAGGTTTAATCAAACCTCGGAATCCTGCCGGACCCTCGCAATGCTTCTCTCATGTATGATCGAAAATGGTCCAATATCTGAATAATTTCTCTTGTGAGATTTCTATAACTCCATAGTCTTCACCCTCCAATGTCATACTTCGATGGGGTCTCGTGAACTGCGGACTAATTTGCTGTCTTTGCAGAGAACATATGTTTGCTGCAGCGAGATACTGGAAGTATCCTGACAATACCAAGTAAATACAACTGCAGCGTGTTGAAGGGCTCCTGGATCGTTTCAGTCCTTCCATATGGATCAATAGCACTGACCCTTGGCATATTCGGTTAGTGCGCACGTGACTCAGCACTCGATCGGCTTCAGCGTTGAGCTTCAACTTTCAAGTCTTTCCAGAATCAAGCGCGACTCAATCCGAATTCCGGCTCATACTTCAACGCAGCATGCCCCTCCCGCTGCATCCGGCACAGGGGTTTAGAATACGCTCGATATCGTGGGCCCTATCCCTCGCTTCCTCGATGGCCGTTTCTTGGAACAGCCCTGCTGCGTTGTGCAATTGGCGGCATCTTCGACCGACGGTCCCGTGACTTGCACTTCCAAGGCACAGAGACATGGCCAACGCCCCTCTTGAGCCCACTTTTTTTTTGACATCAATTCGGCGTTGCATTGGACGCCCCCGGGATGTCATCCTCCGTTGTTTCTCTTACGCCCGTGCCTCTTGTGGTTTGGCTCGCCTACGACCTTTGGTAGCCACAAGCCCCGCAGCGATCTCGATGTTGCCCGCACCTGGCCTGACTGCTCTACGGCTTTTTTTCGCCTCACCCACCGAGGATTGCTGCTTCTACATACTAGGAAGCAGCCGCTGTCAGATCTAACCTAATGCACCTCGTTCCCTGAGCGCGCTTGGACCCTGTGACATCCTGCGCTCTCTCGTTGAGGATGTCCGACCATCCCCCTCGCCCGGAGCACTCCTCCCACGGGGGAACGCTCACCACCGATACCTCAACAACACCAGAACATGGAGGAGGCCCTGGTGCGTCGCACGGTACATCTATCGGAACGACTGATCGAGTCTTCCCAATCCGATCACTTGTCTCGCTTGACCCCTCGGCGCGTAACGACGCCTCCTCAAACGCCGCGAATCCGCCCTTATCTCCTACAGGAGGCGCTCGGCGTTATTCGATTATTGACGATCAAACCTGGACGCGAATTCGATCGGAATCGGATAGCAGGACAAATTCAATCGACCTGAGTGGCGATACTCGACCTACACCGCAGACCTCTGAGCCCGCGTCTTCTCATCGGATGTCCGAATCGTCAACGCAACCTCGATCACACACTTCAGGACCACGGAAGGGTGATGATAACGCAGTTTTTACTCCGACCTCTCAAGACGAACCCGATCAGGAAGCTTACGAGCTTATGACCTCGCGCTTCCGTCATGTGGTGACCGACGACGGACATGCTGTGATCACCGGGAGGACCGTCGACTCGTTCAAAGCCTGTGAAGACGAGCCGATCCATATACCCGGCGCAATCCAAAGTTTCGGTGCATTGGTTGCTGTATGCGAGGAGCCGAACGAGCAGATGGTCGTCCGCATCGTGAGCGAGAACTCAAAGGACATTCTCGGCTACTCCCCGAATGACCTCTTCTCACTCCCTACCTTCTGCGATATTCTTTCAGACGACCAGGCAGATACATTTTTGGACCATGTGGACTTTGTCCGCGATGAGGGATACGACCCGGCAGTGGATGGCCCGGAGGTATTTATCCTCACCGTGAATAAAGCCGACGGTAGCACAGTTCGGTTGTGGTGCGCTATGCACCCAAGCCCAGCAAACAATGGCTTGATCGTTTGCGAGTTCGAGTTGGAGGATGATCGTGTCAACCCACTGTCTGTGTTAGGACAGGTCTCCCCTGCAGCTCCCGCGAATACCCTCGACGTGACGCCAACAGTGGAACAGATGACCGCTAGTACGGTCACAATAAATCAGCCACTGCGCGTTCTGCGCCGCGCCCGCCGGAGAAAGGGCGAAGCGGCCGCGATGGAGACTTTCAGCATTGTCAGCCAAATTCAGGAGCAACTGGCTCGTGCGGATAGCGTGGACACGCTTCTGGATACAACTACGGGTATCGTAAAGGAGTTGACGGGCTTCCACCGAATCTTGGTCTACGAATTCGACTCGGAGTTCAATGGTAAAGTTGTTGCAGAATTAGTCGACCCGACCATGAGTATCGACTTGTTCAAGGGCCTGCACTTCCCGGCTGGTGACATACCAAAACAAGCGCGAGACTTGTACCGGATCAACAAAGTTCGGCTGCTCTATGATCGAGATCATGTAACTGCACGGCTAGTGTGTCGGACACCCGAGGATCTCAAAACGCCCTTGGACATGACGCATGCCTATCTCCGCGCCATGTCTCCCATCCACATCAAATACCTGGCCAATATGGAAGTTCGATCCTCCATGTCCATTAGTGTGAACGGTCCGAACGACTTATGGGGTCTTATTTCGTGCCATTCATACGGCCCTCGGGGGATGAGAGTATCATTCCCCATCCGGAAAATGTGCCGACTAATTGGAGATACCGTCTCTCGAAACATCGAACGCTTATCCTATGCGTCTCGCCTGCAAGCGCGCAAGCTTATCAACACAGTGCCGACCGATGCGAACCCTTCTGGATATATCGTTGCCTCGTCAGATGATTTGCTTCGACTAGTCGACGCCGACTACGGTGCCCTGTGCATTCGTGGGGAGATCAAAATTTTGGCAAAATCTCATCAGTCACAGGAGATGCTCGCATTGCTAGAGTATCTAAAAGTGCGAAAGCATAATTCTGTCCTCACTTCAAAACATATCGTGAAGGACTTTCAAGATCTCCATTATCCGCCCGGGTTCAAAGATATTTCGGGCCTGCTTTACGTACCGCTGTCCACGGATGGGCAGGATTTCATTGCCTTCTTCCGCCGCGGCCAATTAACCGAGGTGAAGTGGGGTGGCAATCCCAACTTGGCCAAGTTTTCTGAAGGCCACCTGGAGCCCCGGAAGAGCTTTCAGACATGGAGTGAGACAGTCTTGGACCGGTGCCGTGACTGGACCGAGTCCGAGGTAGACACTGCAGCTGTTCTCTGTCTTGTATACGGCAAGTTCATCAAGGTCTGGCGACAGCAGGAGGCTGCCCTGGAGAGCTCTAGCCTCACCAAGTTGCTTCTGGCGAACTCCGCCCACGAGGTACGCACGCCGCTGAATGCTATTGTCAACTACTTGGAAATTGCCCTCGAGGGAGCATTGGACGGCGAGACACGGGATCACTTGAGCAAATCCTACTCGGCCTCGAAGTCCTTGATATACGTCATTAATGATCTTCTTGATCTCACCAATGTGGAGAAAGGGCAAAATCTCATCAAGGATGAGCCGTTCGATTTGCCAACAACGCTCAAGGATGCAACGGCCGTGTTTGAAAGCGAGACGGCTCGCAAGTCCTTGAATTATACGGTGTTACAGCACCCTGGGATCCCTGATACCGTGGTCGGAGATCAGCGCCGTGTCCGACAGTCGATTAGCAACCTCATATCCAACGCAATTCAACATACTACGGAGGGTAGTGTGACAGTGGAAGTGTGGCACGCTCCTGGCGAAGGTGATCCTGGCAAGGCCACCGTAAAAATAGCGGTTCTGGACACTGGGGACGGAATCTCACCAGCTACACTGGAGCAACTATTCCGGGAGCTGGAGCAGGTCACGGTGGAGGAAGATTCCGAGAACCGTGGTGATAATGGGGGGAGTTCTTCACTCGAGGGCACTGCTCAAGTGAAGACAGTTCTGGGTCTCGGCCTGGCACTAGTTGCTCGGATAGTGCGCAACATGCACGGACAATTAACCGTGAGATCCGAAGAGGGCAAAGGCAGCCGATTCCAGATTTCACTGCAATTCCCGATTCCTGAGGGGTCAGAGCCAAAGAGCCCGGACGTGGCAAGCGGCCCGGTCGCGACCAATGACTCTGTGCTTCCTATGAAGGGAGATATGGTTCTTGTCGATAGCACCTCCTCTTCGAACTGTAACAGCCAGGGTAACAGCACCAGCCCTCCTGGCATTTGCTCAGGGGATAATACACCGAAAGCCGAGCATAAGCCTCGGCGTGAAGCTACACAGCCTCCAGATCAGGGTGGAAAACAACCGACAGAATCCACCAAAGCAGTGCCACAACAACCCGAACCAGCTGCGTCGCAGCCTGCAGACCAGTCGGCTTCAAAGTCTACTTCAAAATCAGGCGAGTCTGATTCGCCGCGACTTCGAGTCCTTGTGGCTGAAGATGATCCCATCAACGCAAAGATATTACAAAAGCGACTGGGGAAACTCGGATACACTGTTAAGTGGACAGTGAATGGGGAAGAGTGCGCGAATGCGTACGCTGAGGCCCCGACACAGTGGGATGTGGTTTTGATGGACATTCAGGTAAGTTTTTGCTAGTCGGGGGTAGGAATTTATACTTACAGTGCTATAGATGCCCATTCTCGACGGTATGGATTCCACGAAACGGATTCGCGAATTCGAAAAGCAAAACGACACTTCATCCAAGCTCCATGTCCCCGTATTTGCCGTATCGGCGTCTCTCCTGGAGAAAGACGCGCAGATGTACGTAGACCTAGGCTTCGACGGATGGATCATGAAACCGATCAACTTCGAACGACTCAGCACGCTTCTTGCCGGCATCCGCCAAGAGCACGTACGGAACGGAGCCGTTTACCAACCCGGGCAGTGGGAAAAGGGAGGATGGTTCACGATGTATACGGGGTCGTGAGCTGCTACATCTTTTATTTGTTCATTTGGCACGACGACACGCTAAGTCATCATAAACGAGGCTGCCTGGCGCACTTTGCCTCTTTTTTTCAATTGTTATGATACCATACTGTATATACATGATATTCGCATGGCCGGGCGAGTTGTACAAATAAAACAGCATTGCATATCAAACATTTTGTCCCAACTCTCAACCTGCTTAAACGTAAACGGGCTGCTCCATGCCCGGACTCGCCTTATACGAAATCCTCCCAGCCGGTAAAAAGAACAAGGCCACCAAGGCACCCCCTCTGACCTCCGGATAGTGATGCGTCCCCGCAGCAGGCGACGTCCACCCAGCACCCATCCACCTATTCATCCCCTTCAACTCCGCCGTCTCATCAATCTGAACCACGCAATTAATCTCGCCATACGGGTGCAGATGGTACTGCCCGCGATACTCGTCAACACTATCCATATACACCGTCGTAATGCTGAAATAGCGCGTCCGCTCCGAGGGCGAGCACAGCCTGCTCCGCCGGTATTTGGGCCCGTCCAGCTCGTCGGTCGCGATCCAGTCTTCGTTGTTGGCGATGCCGGTGCGGATTAAGCGGCAGAAGTCCTCGTAGAAGGGGTTTCCGGGGCCGTAGTTGGTGTTTAGGTGGGTTTCGAGGTTTTTGCCTGGTGTTCTGGCAGTCATCCGATTGTTAGACGGTGAGATTACCGTAAGTTAAAGGTGGGCGGGGGAATACAAGTCAGCCACTTCGGCGAAGAAGTCTTGCGCTCTCTCGATGAGCTTCTCTGCGTTTGGATGGAGGGTCGACATTGTTGTAGTTGTAGATGTAGATGTAGTTGTTGTTTCAGCAATCGCGGGGTGAACTGATCAAGTATGGAGAAGAATGCGGAGAAGAAGATCCGAGGCCGCTGGCGCTCTCGGGCGCCAATCACGGCAGTCAGCATACAGAGCAGTCTGGCTGCTATCAACAGCTCCTCTGCGCGGGGTATGCATTGTTATAAGCTCTACTAAACATGGCAGTGTCTGTCATGCCCTTTACTCCGGGATAACTTGGAATGTCACCATGCCTCCTCCCCATACAGTTGACCTACTAATCATCGGCGCAGGTACAATCCATAATATACCTCCCATCCACTCAAGTACTAATCATGCAGGCCTCCACGGCCTCATCACGGCCAAGACCTACCTAGAGATCCATCCAGCCGCGACCCTGCTCGTCGTCGACGAAGCCCGCTCTGTCGGGGGCACCTGGGCCGCCGAACGGCTGTACCCCGGGTTAAAGACGAACAACGTCTTTGGGTCTTACGAGCTTAGTAATTTTCCCATGGTCGCTGGAAAATATGGCGTTGATGGGAGAGGCCATATCCCTGGCCATGTAGTGCATGCGTATCTCTGCGATGTCGCCGAGCATTTTGGGATTACGCCGTGTCTTCGACTTGGTACGAAGGTCGTTTCAGCTGTACTGAATGATCAAGGAGTGTGGGAGGTTAGAGTTGAGTCTGCTAATGATCCAGGAATAATCGACCATGTTCTCGCTAGAAGGCTGGTAGTCGCGACGGGCCTTACATCGAAGCCCCATATACCAGAGATACCTGGCTCCGAGACATTCGGCCGTCTCGTGGTCCACTCAAAACAACTCAAGGAGCAGGCTCAACCACTGGCAGATAGCAAGCGAGTAATTGTTGTCGGTGGTAACAAGTCTGCCTGGGACGTCTGCTATACCGCTGTCCAGTCTGGCTCCCAGGTCGACATGATCATCCGGCCATCTGGAGGCGGCCCAAGCTATCTCTGGCCGCGGAGCTTTTCACTCGGTCCGTTCAAGACATCGCTGGCAAAGCTTTCTACGACGAGATTCTTTACCCTCTTCGATCCCGCGCCATTCTATCGGCGCGGACAATTCTCATGGATGAAATGTGTGCTCCACCGAACAGTACTCGGGCAGAGAATTTGTCAGTATTTCTGGACATATCTCGATTCTGTCATTCGACGACTCAACGGATACAGCACACACCCTGAATTGAAGAAACTAGAGCCGTGGACGACCCCATTCTGGATGGGGAACTCGCTTAGTGTGCATAACTACGAGACGAGCTGGTTTGATCTCGTCCGCGACGGAAAGATACGAGTACACATTACAGATATAGCACGCCTTTCACCTGGAAAAGTCCATCTGGCGGATGGAGAGATTCTCGATGCTGATGCTTTAGTACTGTGTACTGGCTGGGCGACTGATATCCCTGTGCAATTGGACATGCAAGAAACCAATAATTTAAACGACGGCAAAGAGGCCGTAAGGACAGTCTATCAAAGTGTTCCTTACCTGGCAGCCCTGCCTCGACGGACAGCCAACACGCCTATTTCTGGGCAAGTGTCGTCGAGTAAGCTAAAAGCCTGCCCGTTGTTATACCGCGATATGATCCCAGTGCAGAAATCGTTCATTAAGCAAAGGAACCTCGCCTTCATCGGGTTGTCCGTTTCCATCCACGCCGTGCTCATCGCGCAGGTACAAGCACTCTGGATAGCCGCGTTCTTTGAAGACAGAATAGATCCTCGCAACCCTGATAATTCTAGCCTAAAGAATGTGAAAAACTGTGCCGTTCTCGACAAGACATACGGCGAGATCCGACGACCGCGAGAAACAGGAGGGCTGGCTGGACGGCATGCAGATCTAGTGTTTGATAGCCTGCCATATGTCGATGAGTTATTGGGTGACTTGGGGTTGTCAGCAAACAGGAAGCGGAATTGGTGGCGGGAACTGACGGAGGCGTATTCGCCTGGGGATTACAAGGGATTAGTGCAGGAGTGGGTGAGATTGGGAGTGCAGGTGGACGAGGCTGGTGGGTATTCGAGTTGACAAGGCTAGGAATACAATAATAGTGAACTCGAAGTGGAAGCATAATCCGTTTGCTGGGCGCGACGCAAGTGGCTGTGGATGGAAGTAGCAACCATATCTCGTTGATATGTCCGATATATACTCAATAATAGAGAGAATGCCCGTTGGATAAAGGGCATTCAAGAACAACTGCCGGCAGGCATCCACACCGTTACATTTCATAGCTGGTTAGAGTGAACGCCTGGCGACAGTGTCTGATGGATTGTTTTCAATTTCAGATTAACTACTCACTATGGTTTCCGACTAGGGTACCAAATTGATCATCCCCAGTTCCTTTACTAATCTGGACCGTCAATCTTCGCTCTCCTCAACAAAGATTTCTGTGACTTTGTAGGCTAAGCTAGTTAGCGTAATCACCACAGTTCTCGCCAGGTGAGTACGGTGCATAAAAATATTTGGGTGTCTTCGTCTTCCATGGCGGGGATGACCCAGGATTCAGAGAAAGTATCATTCGAGAACTCAAAAGAGGAGATTCACTCAAGAGGTCAAGAAAGTCCTTCTGCAATCGAAGCTCGTCAACGCAGTACGCGGCATACTGAGCCAGCCAATCCAGAAGAGGATCTTGAGGAGGTAGGCGGAGAAAGGCTACACGTAAAGCGGCGATAACAGCGAGTTGAGTGCTGAGGTTGTCCGGCTTCTCAAGATCGATAAGACAAGTCGACAATTTCTCAAAAGCTAGCTGCTGGAGGTCTGGAATAAGATATATACTGCAAAATATATAGAGCTGGATGTGCGCTAGCAGTGGATGGTTTTCAGCGACGAGATCAATCCCTTCAGTCGCAATGCGATTCCGACCTCCGTCTTCCTCCTCTATTTTGTCTCCAGCATTTTCTGCCTCTTTAGTCTCACTGAGGGCAGAAGTAGTCGCGCTGAGAACGGCGGGATAATCGCCAGTGTATGCCCATTCGATGAATCGTCCCAGTGTGCCAGCTGATGTGTCTTGAAACGTGTAGACACCCTTCTGTGCTTCTTCAAACCCTCTCTGAAAGGCGGAAATAATGGTTTTGCACTTGGAGCCGAGCAAATCGCCATGGATGTTGAATAATGGTCCTGATTTACCTGCCTGGAGCGAGACCATTCCTGAAGAAAGGAAGCTGGTACCTAGTCAGTCACCCCTGCGCATCTTTGTGATGACTTGCTCACTCGAGATATGATATTGATTTTTCTTTCGACATTTTCACGTTGCAAAAGGATCCGCCAGAGTAAGTAAATTCTTGGACTATAATGGACTTCAGACCCAGCTTTGCTCGCGTTCTTTCCGGCTCCGATGGTGGGGAAGGAAAGGAAGCAGGCTGGGAGCGTTGCCCCGCGTTTTAAAACATACGGTACCGTATCATTAGCTGACAGAGCAACAAAATCTGTATGAGAAGCGACTGCGAATTTCGAACATGCCAGTTGATCAAGTCAGGGAGATGCACGGTCTGCGGGAGATTCCCGTTAAGAGGCATTACTACGTTGGTTTTCCCGATGAGCCCTTGACGAAAGCGCAAGAAGAGGAGAATCGAGTGGGCAGACACGATGTCATCCTCGGTGAAGAGTACAACGGTCTCCAGCTGGAACTTTGCTGTCTGCTCGATGACAAGATCTTCGTCGCCGAAAGCCTTAATTTCGTGGCTTCAGAAGTAACAGGCGTCCAAGGTCAAAATGCGAGAACAGAGATGAAGCCTGCCGGTATCGCAGAGGGACTGCCATTGAGTGAAAGGAAGAAGATTGTCAAAACCAGGCTCAGGGACGCTCGCTTGGCATATCAACATGATATAGAAACGCTTCGCATGCTCAGCGGATTCCTCATGACTCGAACGTTCAGCCGACCCAAGGATTATCCGGAGCCAGATACACCAGAGGTCTTGTATCGTGCCTTCAAAGGTGCATGCCACAGTCGTCATAGCAAAGACCTGGGCTTCCGCTCGTCTAACCAGCCTTTAACTTTTCCGTCTTATCATAATGGCACGCTTCTCGACAGCTCACTCGTGGACGAAGATGCTTTGAGAACTCAATGCGAGGGGGGGAAGCCATCGGACCTTATTGCATTATCCGATAGTCCGTCACGGATCTTCAACATAACTCAAGGGTGGGACTTCGAGGACATGAAAGGAGACATGATAGCTGTCATCAATGTCTCCAAACTTCTAAGGATGGGCGTTCTTTTTAATCGCACGACGACATTAGCCAAGTCACTTGACATGGCTCTTCGAACAGCACGTCAACCGGGTGGTGTGCAGTATGCGAACCCTAATTACTGGGTTGCCTACAGATGGGTTCCAGCCGAATGTATTGAGTTTTATATCTCTCTATCCTTTCTCCGGAAAGCCTGCGAGATCCGTGGCATCGGTACGTGGCCAAGCATACATTTTCAACACTTTCTGACGGTTCATGAAATAGGTGAAAATGATTTCGGTGTAAATTTCTCCTTGGAAGAGATATTGGCATTCAAAGTCCAAAACCTTTCCATGTGACCGAACTTGACATACCTATGTAGCAATAACAAGTTCGAAGCTTATTCAAGTAAGATCTCTGTTTGACCAACCTTTGGAGGCTTTATGTCCCATCTTTCCGACTTCAAAATGTCCATCTGCACTTTGCTTTCTGTTACCAAAGGTATTGAAGCACCATACTAGAAATGTATCAAATCCTTAGTTATAATGGTCGGCGTAAGTTTGCCAATGGCGTTTGATCAATCTTAAAACTCAAACTTGATCCATGCCTTGCGCAACATATCCAAGCCCTGATTCTCGGGCCAACTCACGCGACGTAAGATAGTCAGTCGCCAGTCCACCATACTTAGTAAGAAAGAGAGGGGCGACGCAGCTTACCCCTACCAGCCTCAAGAGACTCAGGATCCGAGAGTGGACCTCGCCATGCGCGTTAAGCTCCCGTTGGATATCCACCATGGAAAGCGGGTCAAGCGTACCAAGCTGGTCCCGGGTCGTCATCGCTATGACATGAGTATCGTAGAGACGTTGCCACCTGGAGGGCTAGAACCACGACGCCGTTGTACTGGTTTATAGATATTTCCGCACCGGCTATTCGGCGTGCTAAAGACTTGAACTGGGTGAGGATATCTTCGAATATTTTGCAGAGATTGTGAGGATGGCCGTGAGCGCCGTGACGATGGTAGTAGATTTCTTCGTGGTTCGGAATGATAGCAATGGCTACTGGAGAATCGATACAGCAGTTCTAGGGCCAGAATGGTGGCCTCACATCCATCTAGATCGGTCAGTCTAGGCTGTTGATACGAGACGGAATGGCCATGCTTGCCCAGCCCTGCACCACCCACCCCGGCGCGGCACTTGCGAAGCAGCATTACATGTAAACCCTCGATGCAGGCCAAAAAGGACTGCTGTGTCTCAGAACACGATCGACCTGGTATAGAAATGGCGGCTACCAAAAAGGTTCATATTGAACGTCTTGCCCTACGCACGCCGCGTGTACCACAATACTCTTGCAATTTCATACCAACCTACAGAAAGCAGAACCTTCGTCACTCTGGATTACTGTCCAATTATTCCGCATCGCGAAATACCTTAGACAGTACAATGGCAGTTCAGCATTGAGGCATTTTACTGAATTGGATATTTTCGATTTGTGGGTGCTGAACGAGAACTTCCGGAGGATTTAGGGAACTCACACCAGTAGTCTTTCTCGACGCAGACATCCACAACATTCATGGAGATGTTCTAGAAGACGTCCATAGTGGGTCAGCGCAGGCGACTACTCCAAGGCGGTTAAGCATATTGGCCCAGTGCTTTGCCAGGAAACTTATTGAGAACAAAACTGCCTGTTCCGGACAATGGCATCCTACCTTTGTGGCGAGACCAGAAGCATTGCCTGGAACCGATATAATCCCTCGCCAAGGCTACACTGACGTAGCCAGACAGAAGGATGTCCTTGAGCTGCAGCAGTGAGAATGGCTCTAAGCATTTACGGGTGAAATTTCCAGAAGGCCACAACCTAACCAGGAGCAGTAACCAGTGCTTCCATTGCCTTCTTTAATTAAACACCTTAGGGCGACAAGTTCAGTAGCAAGACACATGCTCACCGGATATGGGGAACGTAGGCAGCGGGGAAAGCTGCTGTGGGAATATCAACTGCGGACGTGGACAGCGACGATCACCAGATCTAGACCGCAGAGCTCTCGCATACGGAGTAAGGGAAGCTTGCCATCGGATCCGTAGGGCTGCGCAATTCGCCTTACGAATGGGATTCAGCCATCGAGCAACGTCCGAACAACGTCTGAGGAACGCCTGAGCAACGGCGGGTGAAAATTCTATTGCACAGCCCCTTAATCCAGCTGTTCAATTCCCTCGGTAGTCTTTCTGGGGTGCAAGCAGAGACTGGTTTGCAGCGGTTGCCACGAAAAGGATCCCAATTTTTAGAAGCCAACGAGATACTGTACAGTACAAAAGTCAATTCGATGGCGAGTGACGCAGTCTGGTTCGTTCGGCTGGCCTTCCTGTGCTTCCAGACGCCACCTTATTAAGGTCGCCGGAAATGGTATTCTTGTCGTGGCAATCCGGGGGGCATAGTATGGTAGAGCCTCCGGGGGGTGCGCAGCAGGTGGAACCCATGGTCGAGACCGGCCCAGAACTCGGTCCACTGCGGCCGTGGATCTCCGGTGGTTATAACGGCATGTAATTGGACAAGATGAAAAGAAACTTCAGCCCACACGTGCATCGCGTGGGCGTTCCCCATGCTCGGCGCAGTCCACGGTTCTACACTCTTCCCCGATCTTCTCAATGGCGTTCCTGGTAACCACCATTATTCGTCCAGAGGGTCGATAAGCGTACCTGACGTGTGGCGTCTCGATCCGCTTTGCCCCTGCAGGGGTTTGCGCGTTAGGATGAAGGAGGTTTCCATTTCCGGCGCATTGACGCCGCATCTCTCGTGGGCTTGTCTGCTCCACCAGCACATATATAAACCCCCGGAAACCTCGCTCATCAATGTCTCTTCCAACTCATCCATTCCTTTGGAGATTCAGATTCAGTTACTTTCTTTCTTTCTCTTTGCTTTCGCTTTCGAGGTTCATCCTCCCGACTTTCTCTTCTTCCTCTTCGGTCTCTATTGAGCAGAAAGACATTCTCTTTTCTTCCAAGCTCATTCCACTTTTCTCTATAAACCAAACCAAACCAAACCAATACATTCACTATGTATTTCTCCAAGGCCCTCCTCGCTTCCACCCTCGCTCTCGCAGCCACCGCTGCCCCTGCTCCCTCTAGCACCACCAGCTCCGCCCCCAGCAGCTCCAGCTCCAGCTCTGCCTCTGGCGGCGGCGGCGGCGGCAGCGTCACCATCATCAACAACCTTTCTGAGGAGGTTCAGATCCAAAACACCGCCTCCACAACGGGCGCCGGCGCTTCGAAGAGCCTCAGCTCCGGCGGTGACAGCACAACCGAGACGATGCAGACCACCTCCGACGGCAGCGGTATCTCCATCAAGATGTCCACCGGCGGCTCCGAGAAGTCCGTCCTCCAGTTCGAGTACACCAGCGAAGGCGACAAGGTCTTCTGGGACTTCTCCAGCATCGACCTCAACGAGGACTCGGCCTTCATCAAGGGCGGCTTCTCTGCCCAGCCTGATGGCGGCGGCTGCCAGGGTATCTCCTGCGAGCCTGGTGACACCAACTGCTCCCAGTCGTACCAGAACCCTGACGACAAGAACACCAACTCTTGCCCCGGTGGCACCTCTTTCACTGTTACCTTGGGTTAAAGTATAGAGCGGGACGTTAGCAATGCTGGCCCGTTGCCTCTATATACTTGTGATGTTTCGCTGTCTTCTGGGGCCGATAGAGCCCGCAAGGCAGGCCTTGCACTCTTCCTTGCAACTTTCTTGCAACTTTCTCTTTCTCTTTGTTATGCTTCTTAGACCACTTGAGAGTCTGGATCTCCAAGGTGTTTCTGTTATAGACTAGAGAAAACGATAGAATATGTATATATGACCATGTTTTCAATGAATCTTTTCTCAAATTACTCAACCTCCCAAAGTACTGTCTTACGAGAATGATAGACAAGCCATGACCTCGCGTTCATGGAATACCGTATCCACACAAGGAAAAAGATAACTCGTATTCAGAGACTCCTTAGCAGTTGGGCAAAGACTCATAAAACAGCTGAGGACCTTGCACCTCAAGACTTATCCCTCGAGTTAGTCAATCATTCCAGAGACCCAGGAAGCAGACCCCCCACCGAAGCTCTTAGGCTGGGTAATGGGAGGCCTACAATGCTTGGAATGCCTTCTATTTCCATAGCATCCCTTATCATCTTTTTCTTCTTCGCTTCTCGACCAGACCGATTCTCGATCTGGTAAACAGCAAGCCCAAGGCTCGCCATACTTCTTACAGCCTTTTATATCCGGACAAGCGCCGTCGCACCGATCTGCTGTTGCTAGTCTACCACATACCCAATCCCAATGCCTATGGATTTCACACACTACTCTACCTAGCGCCGTCTATTCTGGCCTTGCCCTCAACCTGGCAGTCTCCTTATTCTACCTGCAGTTCAAACTCGCCACGACCCGTGTACAGAAAGTACTGGTAAGCGAACGTAACAATCTTCCGGCTATGCGTCGTCCTAATCGCCATCGCTGGGGACGGGTTTTCAAATCTAAGAGTGAGACTGAATATTGTCCGGTCTATTAGAGTATCTGAAACTACGTGCTAATATTATACTGCTGCCTCAAACATGCGAAAATAATACCTTCATATTTAGCAGTCAGTATAAGTAATGACTTGGTGGGGGATCGACGTGGCGGAGACTGGAGTGCAGAGCATGGAGTACAAGCAGATCATTTGCAACACTACAAAGTGTACGCCTAAACTGGTAAATGCAAAAGGGTAGATAGAAAAAGTAAGAATGGTAAATGGGTAATCGCGAAGTGGCGGGGAAAAAAAGACGGAAAAAAAGAAGAGGTCCTGCCCGGGATCGAACCGGGATTACCAGATGTGACTCTAATTTGTATCAGAGTCTGATGTCATAACCATTAGACCACAAGACCGATTGTTGGGTTTTGCTTTCGAATATTGGCTCTATACCCTGTCCCTAGATTTCGACGCTGAAGCTGATAAATGGCTGATGACATGACTTTCTCGCGAAAATTATTATATTTCTTGACTTGAAAATAATTATTCGGATTGCAGGACGTTTAATAGCTGATCCCGTGTACTAGTCTTGTAAGCCGGTCTCGTTTATGGAGGTATCACTCGAGATACCTCTGTATATTATATATAACAACGAACATCTTCTTCCAGACCACACGCAACATTGTATGGTCAGGTAATAAACTTGACCACGTCGGATACACATGGAGTCAATAACTCATTATCCAAACTTACAAGACCACCCCGACTTATACGAGGTGAAACCGAAGGTGGGCTGACGACGGTACCTTGGTTGCGGTGGCCGGGAGTAGTAACCCCCAGAGCGAGCCTGGGTTTGTATAAAACCGACCGCGAATCAAGTTTATAAATCGCGTCACGCAACGGATTTCCGGAAACTCTAGATCTATTCCTGTGACTGTCAGGAGACACCCCCTCCCGACAGTCTACACGTATCCAGCGCGGCATACATAAAGGGCCCAGACCCCGAAATTGTAGACGATTTTGTAGATCTGACTGAATATACTATTCTAATTCATCTACAACTGGCTATTCAGTATTCAAAATGGTCAATATATCGCACCCACGACCCCGCCGGGACTCGAAGAACATCGACGCCTGGCTCGTCGGCAGCGGCGTGGCATCCCTAACCGCCGCAATTCACCTGATGAAAGATGCAAATGTGCCAGCCGGAAACATCCACGTCCTCGACTCCAGCTCCGGGTCCGGCGGAGGACTGAAAACACACGGAAATGCAATGGACGGCTATTTCCTGCCCATGGACGGCAATCCGCATTTCCACGGGGAATGCATCGAGCGACTGCTGGCGTTGATCCCGAGCCAGATGGACGGCAGCGGGTCTGTCATGAAGGATATCCGGGACCGGGAGAAGACGGAGGAGGAGCTGATGCCTGCTCAGGCTAGGGGAATCAAGCAGGGGGATAAGGGAGCTGAGGTGTTCCATCCGCATGGTTTGCAGGTTGGAATGAGGCATCGCATGACGCTGGTTAGCCTGATGATGGAGAATGAGATGTCGTTGGGGATGAAGAAGATTGAGGATATGTTTGAAAAGTCCTTCTTCGACACCAGCTTCTGGATGCTGTGGTCGACTACGTATGTTACACACTCTGGACTTGTTAGTTCATATTTAACAAGTATAGGTTCGCCCTGCAGCCCTGGCACAGCGCCATCGAGTTCAAGAGACACCTCCGCAAGTATCTCGAGGACATCGGTGCCCTGAACAGCGTCAAGACGACCCACCGTACCGAGTACAACTTCTTCGAGTCCGCACTGCACCCGCTCACCGACTATCTCAAGCAAGAGGGCGTGGACTTCCGCTTCAACACCCGCGTCACAGACCTCCAGTGCTATCCCGACGGCGACCCAACCACCATGAGCGCCATCGAGATGCTCCAAGACAACAAGGAAGAGCTCATCACCGTCGACCCAACCGACATCGTCATCATGGGCCTCGGCTCCGTCAACGCCGGCGTCTCCCTAGGCACAAACACATCCCCCCCTCCACCCCTCCAATCCAACTGGCAAGACCTAATGACCGACGACTGGAAGCTGTGGGAGAAAATGTCCAAGAAGTCTCTCAAATTCGGAGACCCAACGAACTTCCTCTCGCGCATCCAAGAGTCCACCGTCGAGACATTCACCACCACATTCAAGGGCGGCGACTTCCCAAACGCCTACGAAGAAATCACCCACGATAAACCAGGCACGGGCTCCCTCCTCTCCCTCACAGGCAGCAGCTGGCAAATGACCCTCTGCTTCCCGCACCAGCCCGTCTTCCCTGACCAGCCCCTCGACACAACCGTCATGATGGGCTACGGCCTCAACCCCACCAAGCCGGGTGAATACGTCAAGAAGCCCATGTGCGAGTGCACGGGTGAGGAAATCCTACGCGAGGCCCTCGCCCACCTCGGTATCCCCGAGGACAATATCCTGTCGAACTCAAAGACTATCCCCTGCGGTATGCCGCTCGGTACGGCGCCGCTGCTCACGCGCGGGGCGCATGACCGTCCGACTGTGCTGCCGAGCCATGCGACCAACTTTGCGTGCGTGGGCCAGTTCGTTGAGATCCCCGGGGATACCACGATGGAGGTTGAGTATAGTGTAAGGGGTGCGCAGACGGCTGTAGCGGATTTGATGGGATTGCCTGAGAAACCGCCGAAGCCGCCGAGGAGTTTGTTGATGGAGGTGTTTGATTTGATTATTTGAACAGTTAATATGCTGGATTGTCATTTAGTTGAGCTGCATTGTTAGTTATGTGTGAGTTTGCTGGGATACCAAATTGCCAGGACGGACGATTAGTATGCGGCCTGTAATAGTGTTGATCTAAGCAATTAATGTCATTTATCAATCTCATTTGAATGTTATAGTAAATTTGAGTCTGTTAATCCATAAAGTTGGTAGACGAATGCATACGCCATGATGAGATCACTCCCCACCACGCCCAACATCGATGGTTCGCTGCACAGAGGTCTGGCCCAAACAAAGTTAGCAATTGTAATTCGTCACCCAATCACTAATGACTGCATCGTGATGTATGAGTAAAGATCCTATACAGCTGGCTAGTCGCGCCCTTCGAAGCCAAACCACCGCAACACCAACTATCTATACCACACGCAAAACCGCCACAATGTCGCAAATGTCAAAGGAAGGCCAATTCCAGGCTCCTGGGGCAGCTCAGAGCCAGCAGACACCGGGGTAATCCCTCCTGCTTTGAAAATCCGAGGGTTATTACAATTACTAACAACGTACAGCCTGGAGAGCAAAATGCAGCCCCCTAGCGAAGCAACGAAGCTCGAAACACCAGAAGGAATCAAGGAATACGAAGGATCAGGAAAGCTAACAGGGAAGAAGGCATTGATTACGGGTGGAGAGTGCGTATTATTCCAACCTCGTCCCCGCCACAGGCATTATCCCTATTGTATCCAAGTTCTAAGCGTTGAGGCAGCTCGGGAATCGGTCGCTCGGTGGCAGCCCTATTCGCGCGAGAAGGCGCAGATGTAACGATCGTCTACCTCCCTGTCGAAGATAAAGATGCGCAGGAGACAAAGAAGCTGGTTGAGAAGGAAGGACGGGAGTGCCTTTTGTTTCCTGGAGATCTGAGGGACCGCCAGGTGTGCAAGGCGGCTGTTGATAAACATGTTGAGCGGTGCGCAATCCCCAAGTTATTTATTTCCTGAGGGTCATAGACCAGACCAGATACTAACAACTGGAAATCGCAGATACGGACATATCAACATCCTCGTCAACAACGCCTCGCAGCAGTACATGTGCAGCGACCTCGCGGAGATCGACCTCGACACCGTGGAAGACGTATTCAAGACGAACATCATCCAGATGTTTGCAATAACCAAGTTCGCACTGCCGCATATGGGGAAGGGGGACTCGTACGTGCGATCAGTAACAACAAAGGTATACAGGACCAGGAAAGCTAACGAAGCAGAATTCTAAACAACACCTCCGTAACAACCTTCCGCGGCACAAAGAGCATGGTTGACTACGCCTCGACAAAAGGCGCGATTGTTGGCTTCACGCGCTCGCTGGCGAGTCAGCTCGTTTCAAAGGGGATCCGGGTTAATGCTGTTGCGTACGTCTATCTACCGTGCAGCTATTCCTCATTTCTGGGCATCATTGGGATAGAGGTAAGGCTAACGGATATAGGCCCGGCTCAACGTACACGCCTATCCAAGTCGACACGCGCGACGCAGAGTCGATGCAGGACTGGGCCTCAGGTAAACCGCTTGGGCGACCAGGCCAGCCGAGTGAAGTGGCGACGAGCTTTGTCTTTCTGGCCAGTTCAGCGGCATCGCTTTACTGTAAGTGTCTTGGCTCCATCTCTGTTCAAAGCTAATGGCTTGATAGACGGGCAGATACTGCACCCGTACCCGCTGGGTGACTGAGGGATAGTTTATATGGACGCTTTGATTGACATGCTGGAAGTAATGGAATAAAAGAAAAATAGCAGACATGCATATGGTAAAACTCGCTGACCATGATAATCGCTAAACCAAAACCTAATCTAAACGTGCCAATCTCGTCGCTGTAATCAATATCAAAACCAACAAAAGGGTATATAGATGTCGTCCAAACACTGGACTGCTGGCTTTCATGTTTATAGCCACCGGCCCAGTCGAGAGCTTTTCATGTCCAGAATGATCACTCTTTCCATCTCCAGTATTGCCATCCGAGACCTTCTCCGGACTCTCCAGACCCTCCGGACTGCTCTCGAGGTTTGAGTCCGTGTCTTGGTCAGGACTATGAGAAGACCCCGACTTCGGCGCAAGCTGCAAGATCAAATTCGCCATCTCAACCTGGCCGTTCTCCTTTGCAATCATATATGGCGTCCTCCCCGTACGATCCTTACTCCAGACATCTGCACCAGCAGAAATCAGCCGCCAAATCGAAGTCTCCCAGCCCATCTGCGCCGCGTATCCCAGGAAATAACCCAGATCCACACGGCCCCGGTCCAGCCTTGCCCCGTTCTCGATCAGAAGAATACGAACAGGGTCATCGGACATAAACAGCGGCGGCGCGCCCCAGTAGTCGTCGATATTAGGGTCCGCGCCCGCCTCAAGCAGAACCCTCGTCGTCTCCCAGCTCTCAGCCATAATCGACAAATGCAGCGGAGTCCGCCCGTACCGATTCTGGAGATTAATGTCAGCCCCGTGTCTAATCAGGAGACGCGCTGCCTCGATGTCGTTATCGCCAATCGCCCAATGCAGCGCCGCCTGCCCCATATCCGGCTCTGTGCTGTTAATCTCGTCCTTGGACGCCTCAGGTAACCGATCCTTCAACTCGTTAATCCGCTTCGATATGACGAGTGACCAGAGCGGTAATGTCCCGGGAATCGAAAGGCCCGTGTCCGAGCGCTTCACCTTGTCAATAATACTCCCGCTCTCCGTGCGAAGAGGCTCCGCGTCCGACGTGATCCCCTCGGCTTTCCGTCTCGCGCGCGCAGCCCGGAACATCTCGAGGATAGCAGGGTGATGCGACTCATGCGCAACACGGATAGGAGTCCGGCCGTAGTTATCCTTCACTGTAGGATCGCCACCATGTCCCAGTAAGACGTCGACTGTTTCGAGGTCCCCCCTGCGCGCGATATCGTGTAGGGTTGTTTTCCCGTGTGCATCGCGCATATTCACATCCAGCGTGGGATCATGCGCCAGTAGCAAGCGCAGGATCTCCGCGCGGCGGTTCACAGCCGCACTATGGAGCAGGCCGCGGTTGAAGACGTCGACGACGCGAACGTCTGCGCCGCGGGCGATGAGCAGCTGCACGATGGACGTGTGGCCCTCGTCGATGGCGCGCATGATGGCCGTGCCGTCTGAGCCTTCTTGGCGGACTTCGGTGTCGGCGCTGTGGTCGAGGAGGGCTTCGACGAGGTCGTAGTACCCGCCCTCTGCGGCGAAGGTGAGGGCTGTGTTGCCGCTTGAGTCCTTGTGGTTGATGTTGATGGAGGGGTGGGTGAGGAGGAGCTTCACGACGGCGGTCTGGCCGCGTTGGGAGGCGAGAGTTAGGGCTGTTCCGCCGGATGGGCTGGTGCATTGCCTGTTCACGTCGATTGAGCTGGAAGCCAGGAGGAGGGCTGTGTAGTCTGTGTAGCCGCTGGCTGCGGCGACCATTAACGGGGTGTAGTGGGACCAGCGGGCGTCTGAGATGTTGACGTCGATGCCTTTTTGCTCCATGAGGAACTTGAAGACGGCGAAATGGCCTTCGTAGATCGACCAGTGCAAGGGAGAGCGTCCGGCGTTGTCGATAGGATTGACTGATGCCCCGGCCTTGATCAGAGCTGCCACCGCGTCGATGTTGGCGCGTCGCGCTGCGAGGGCCAGAGGGGTGGACCCTTTGATATCTGTGAGATTGGGATCCTGGCCTTTCCTGGTGAGCTTCTCTACCAGGCTGTCTAGATTAAAGTGGGCGGCAAGGTGGATTGCAGAGCCGTCTTTTGCAGACCAGCTGACGGATCTCTGCTGGTCCTCGAGATACCACAGGGCCTGCGTTACAGAGGCCAGACATTCAGGGTCGAGGAGAAGATCCAATGCCCGATCGAACAGGGTCTCGTTCGCCGTCGCACGAAGGTGGTTCCCCCAGTTGATAGACGCATACCGCAAGAAAGGATACTTCACTAGACGCCCCTCAAAGTCGTCAGCCTCCGATTTACCAAAGCACGCGCCGCCGCGGAAGACGTCGAAGCGGAGATACGTCAAGCAGGTCGAAGTGACTTTCGTATTTCCATCAGGGAACCAGGTATCGCGGTTCTGTCTGAAGAAGCCCTCGGCAGAGTAGTGGACGAGGCGTAGACAGTCGGATTCGTCGAACTGGACGAGACCAGCGCACTTGTTTGCCAGCGTCCTCGCGCGGATGATGCTGTCGTCGTCGATGTCTGTCTCGCCCTCGTCGACTGCGAGAGCATGCTCAATGGCTTTCTCGTGCAGAGGCTGCTCTGCGAAAACAACCCAGCAGAGGAACTGCAGGACAGTGTCTCTGGTCGACGGGGAAAGCTCAGTGATGCGCATCATGGCGTCTGCATACGTCCCGTCCAGCTCCTGGGGCAAGGTCTTGAGCGCCGCCATGAGCTGCTTGATGTTGAGCTTCGACTCGAGCGTGTCCATGTTGAACTTGGCCAGCAGGAACATCCCGCCGTTGTTCTTGACTACCGTGTCGAGAATACGATCCATCAACCCTTCTTTGATTTCCACGCACTGCTGCAGGAAGTCGGACGCGCTTGTTCTCCAGCAGACGTAGGTCGTCAGGTCCTCTTCGACTGCAGCGATGGGGATGACTCGGGCGTTGAACTCGAGGTGGTATGTGTGCGCTTTATATCCACAGCGCTTGGTGTTGTTGTCGAAGCACGACGGACACAGGTCGTAGCTTTCCTCGCACTCGGCGCAGTGATGCTGCATTGGTATCTTCGCTTCATCACAGATATCGCAGTAGATGGTACTTTCGGAATCTTCCATGGGTCGGAAGTGCCGGACAATATTGGGCAGTGGACGCGACGTGACCATCAGGTTGATGGTGGTTTTACTAGCAGATGAAGCTGTGCTCCAGGGGGCCAGGAACTTCAACAGAGGGAGTCGTTCCTTTTCATCGCGCAGCTCGTCCAGGCCGTCTAGGACGACGAATACCTTGGTGAAGCGCCCGATGAGCAGCTGGAGGGTTGACTGCAGCTGGTCTCTCGAGGGTCTGGTCCCTTCTTTGCTGTGCTTGGTGAACAGGCCCATCATCTCGTTGACCCCGACGTTGTATCGTTGGACGAACTGCTTGATGATGCTAGACAGCAAGTTATCGACGTCCTGCGACAGCGGATCATCCCATTTGCAGTACAGCATCACCACAGCAGCACCCTTGAGGCCGCCCTCCTCGCGCACTCGCAGACCCTCCAGCTCGCTGTATACAATCGACGACAAGAACGTCTTGCCAGCGCCAGGAATGCCAGGGCAGAAGATGCGCGTATTCTCGCCCTCCCTCCACTCGCGAAAGTCATCACGATCAAGGAACCACTTGCAAGTACCCTTGTGATGCTCGTTCCAAATCATACTCTGCTTCGCGACGAAATTCAGCGGCGAAATCCAGTCAATCAGCTCCTTCAGCCTCGTCTCATCAACCTCCTTCTTCAGACCCTGCGTATCACGGTAAATATCCTGCGAAAGCGCATGCGTCGACTGATTAATCCCATCCTGCAGCGTCGCCTTCAGCCGGCTAATCCGTTGAATCATACGCTCCGCATCCTTCTGCGTAAACGGCCAAGCGAGCGTCTGCGCGATCTTGCCCCGCGACGAGCGAGTCTTGATTTTACCCTCCAGATCCTCGAGCTGGATCTTAATATCCTTCAGGATGCCATCGGGCTCGAAGAGCGGGCGCAGGGAGTCGGGGATCTTATCGTCCTTGACGGCGTCCGAGGAGAGCTGCTCGATGAGCGAGGTAATGGACATCCAGAGGTAGGTGACTTCATTGCACAGCGCCAGCCGGTCCTTCCCACCAGCGCGTACGGTCCCGAGGTATCCGATGATCTGGTAGGCGAGGGTTGCGAGGCCGACGACGCCGGTGGTGATGCTCAGGGGATCCATGGCGAATGCCCATCTCAGTCTGGAGTCGAGGGAAAGATGGGGAGAAACGCGAATGTAATTTGAGAAAACACTTTCACGACGGCAGAAGGCTACACTAAATATGCACAGATAGATTAGCAGGATAAAAATAACAAGGAAGGCTGGTGCGGCTGCAGATCAGCCGACTGAGCACGCAGTCACATTTGGACCCCGTCAGAAGTGCAGCCAAAAACAGCGGACCGTCTTACAGCAGTTAAAAGCAGTTACAGCAGTTAAATCACAGCAGTCCAGCGATTTACAGGCGGAAGTTCCCGTGCATCAACCGTGTTTCTGACTCTGCAGTTGTTCAGCTGGCGGAGCAACCCTGATTAGGGCCAATCACCACAGTGAGGCTGCGCTGGTGTTGAGTAGTCTGCATCTCCAGCCAATTGAGGATAAACACTAAGGAACAGACTTCGTTAAGCAGACCATTTTCAGGCTTGCGGGCACAGACCCCAGTCTATGTTTTATGGTCCACTTAGAGTGTTGTCCAGATACATACTCGGAAACTCGGTCGCTTTCACATATTCCACTGGATCGAGATGCAGTGCAGAACGATCATAATACGATTATCAGTTCGAATACGTTTGCCGATATGAAACACTACCTGCAGGGTGGCTCTGCACAGCCTGCTCACGATATCGATCATGCACACGCTAAACTCAACGTTATATTTAATATTATTATATTTCGGACCCCTGCAGAAACTGTAATATTTAAACCATTTGATTGGGCCTTTCGTAACTGAAATCGTACTGCGCCTTGTCCGGCTGCATATTCTCATCTGCTCATCCAGATAGAGCCTCCAGGGCTTATTCTGGGATTTCGTGCTTGTCAACTCCAGCACGCCACCGGTATTTTGCAGCTGGGTGATCCTGGGGAGGCCCGCTCTGCCCCGGTTGACTGTACAGATTTTCACGGTACGTCCCACGAGGAGCAGCATAGTCGTCGTGGAACAGTCCCCTGCTTCGCAGCACAGGAAGCAGCAGCTCGATGATGTCCTTGAACGAGCCGGGTTTGACGGCATACGCCTGCGAACGTTAGCAATGAGCAACCACAGCAACGGCAAACGGCAAACTCACCAAGTTGAAGCCGTCGACATCGGCCTCGCGCACCCAGCGCTCCATATCGTCTGCGATCTGCTCTGGGGTTCCGACCGGCGTTGCGCCCAGTCCGCCGACTGTGATGTGCTCGCCGACGGTCTTCTTGGTCCATTTGGGCACCTCCGGCGTCGCCTTGGACCAGCCCTCGACGGCGGACCTGCACTTGTTAGACAATGATATACCGGGTTCAGTAGTGAAGTAACATACCGAATAGCGTTGCTAGGAACATTCCGCAGCTCCTCGTCCTCGCCATAAACATCCAGGTTAATTCCCGTCCAGCCACCAAACAGGGCCAGCGCACCATCAATCGAGCCCAGACTGCGATAATACTTGAACTTCTCCCTGGCCTCCTCCTCCGTCTTCCCAATAACAGGACAAAGCAGCGCGAGGAACTTAATCTTCTGCGGGTCCCGCCCGTACTCCGTCCTTGCGAGCTCGCGGATCTCCGCAATATTCTTCGCCACGACCGACGGACTATGCCCAGCGACAAAGATCGCCTCGGCGTGCTGCGCCGCAAACGTCTTACCTGCCTTGGAGGTCCCCGCTTGCAGGATCACAGGTGTGCGCTGCGGACTCGGCTGGCACAGGTGAGGTCCGGGGACGTTGAAGTACTTTCCTTCGTGGTTGATTTCGCGCACGCGCGAGGGCTCGGTGAAGACGCGGCGCTGGCGGTCGAGGACCACGGCGTCGTCGCGCCACGAGGATTCCCACAGCTTGTAGGCGACTTTGATGTACTCCTCTGCGACGGCGTAGCGGTCGTCGTGCTGGGTTGTCAGTAACTTCAGCGCATCTATACTAGCTGAAAGACATACCTGAGGCTGGTCCTTTCCGATCAGATTCCGGGCTGCGGAGTCCAGATATCCAGTGACGATATTCCATCCGATCCTGCTCTACTTAGCATCCTGAATAATCTTATAAGCGTAGAGGGCAAGGAACATACCGCCCCTTCGTCAAATGATCAACAGTCGACAACCGCCTGGCCAAATGATACGGCTGCTCATACGTCGTCGTCACCGTCACTCCGAATCCAATATTCTTCGTCGCAGCCGCCATAGCAGGGACGACAGCCAGGGGCTCGTTCACGGGCCACTGCGCCCCAGAGACGATAGCCGGGTCGAGGTTCCTGGGCCCCTTGTATACGTCGTATCCGCCCAGGACGTCGGCGATGAAGATCCCGTGGAATTTCGCCGACTCGAGAAGCTGCGCGAGCTCAATCCAGTGATCGATGTCGTTGAACCGGTAGGACTCGTCTTCGGGATGTGTCCAGAGACCGGGCGATTGGTGGCCGCTGCCTATTCAATACCCATTCAGCTTCTAAACAGATTTCAGGGCGATAGAAGGGAACATACACATCTCAACAAAGGCATTGAGGATGAGCGACTTGCGCGGTCGGTCGGGTTGTTCAGTGGCCATTTTCTATAAACTTCCTATACAGTAGCACGACAACAATAATAGCACAAACCCAGCAATAACTAGAAATGCACCATATTTATACCCCTCTACCCCTCCCCCACCTCATCCCAATTCAATCGAAAAAGCAAGCAGCGATGCGCTCATACCCCGCGACGGTATTTGTACTTCTAGCATCACAGTGGGCCGGGATGGCGTGATATTGCGACTCGCGACTCGGCCGACTCAGCAGAGCACGAATCTCGCCGAATACACACAAGCCGTTTATCTAATAGGAACAAGATTATTACTGTTGCAGTTATTAAAATAGTAGCGACGAACCCGTGGATTGAATGGTAGGGGTCCGGAAATTTGGGTCGTCGTGATTGATCTACCTGATCGCCGGCTTGTGATTCGCACTGCGTCAGAGCATCTTCTTATCACGCCATCAGCGGTAAATGACAACGAGGAGGAGACAGCTCGGACGAGTCTGGCTTGTTGTATTGGATTGCTCGGCCGAGAAATTGGTGTTTTGGGCTGTTCTTTCTTTCGACCTTGGTGGCGAGATGGAAGGTTATGTATAGCCATCTACCATGCGAGTATGGTATTTAAGCAATGTATTGCATGCCAATTCCCTTAACTATCACCATCAAAGCAGCTTTCTATATTGAGACACTTCTTCCTTTTGGTCAGAATGTACCATAATCTTAAGCGCGTCGGTCAATATAAAGCCTCTTCGTCCACAACAAACGCTGAACATCAATTGCGGTATAAAGTCGATCATCTAGGGTGAGGAACACCAAATAAGAGTTGACTGACAGTCGTACCTGGCAATGAAATCCAAAATGCAGGGTTTGGAGTGACAACCGGAACTATTTCCCGTGAGATGTCACTCAGTAACAGATCTCTGACCTCAGACACCAAATATCATGTTTCAGCTAGAAAAGAACGAAGGCCGTATATATGGCTTCCGAACTTCGCCGATTCTCAGACGAACATGCCTGTTACAGTCAGAGAGTATGCAGAGCAGCAACCCTTGTATTGCGTTGTCGCTCGACCTGATACTAGAGCAGATAAGATCTCGACCAGTGGTCTAGAGACTCGGGTACACAGGATGAAGAGGATGGCGACGACTGCAAATAAGCATATCGAAGGTTAACGTACTGGGTCGCAGCCCAGGCCAAGTGCCCACCCGCCCACTCTCTGGCGTACGACGGGCCGGCACGCGAGCGATTCCACTGCGCTTGCCGAGACTACAAGTATATGAACCATTACTGGGTAGAGGCTTAGTAGAGTAGAAAGTCTCTAGATGAGTGTATTCCCCAACCTCTAGAGTCTAAGCCTGCAGGGCGAGGTCCAACGGTGCTGCCTTGTTGCACACTCAAGGCACCTTAGCCCCATCGATAGGGCTGTCTAGGCAACCAGCAATAAGCAGTTCCAGTTCCATTAGCTCAAGCTCTGTGGGGTAGACTATGGTGTGCTTTACCTGACGCAAATGTGGCTTGTTACAGTCCGATCAAGCGCTAGGACCCAACTCACCATATATCTGCACTGGAAGGATTGGCCTCGTATCCAGGCAGACAGATTCAAGACCTATCAAGCCTCAACTTTCTCAGGAAGGTGTAGTCAAATGAACTGCATGATCCTGGGGCCAGCGCTAAATAACATCGAGCTGACAAGCAAGCTAGCTCGATCCTGATATGTCAGATATCTGACAGGATCAAACAACTGTGGCGCAGCATTCGCATTCTCCAACCAGCGCTTGGATACTCTCTGGGTTCTGCTAGCCAGACTGGGGATAATGCTTACTGACAGTGGCTGAAGCAGTGCCATTATCCCCCAGAATCAGGCAGAATAATAAATGGCCTGCGTCACTGCGTCTGTCGCATTCCGCTCGTATATGACAGGGACGTCCCCAGACCATTCCATCTGCTTACCCTCCGCACCCCTTCTCCAGCAATAAAGTACAGCAACTGTGACTACGATTTGATCCGATTATAATGGCCTACCCACCGGAGAAAGGCACCATGCACCGAACCGACGAACCCCCCGCGTACACCGAAGCAGCCTCAACAGCGATCCTAACCCCGTCCTCCTCACGAACCTCAACCCTCACCACCACCTCCAGCCCAATAACAACCTCCTCTATCACACAGGGCCCCCTCCGTGGCCAAGACACAAAATTCGCCATGCTCTCCCTCTCCGGCTCGGACCGACTGCGCTTCATCCGCTTCCCCGAACCCATAACCGCGCTCGCATCCGAAATCGTCCAGGGCCTGTGGCCAAAGGGGATCCAGAAGGTGCAGAACTACGACGAGAGTCTAGAGCTGAAGCTGCGCGGGAATCCGCTCGGGTATGGGTATGATGAGGAGAAGGTCGCGATCCGGGTTACGCTCATGGGGCTGCTGAATGGGTTTGCGAAGGAAGGGTGGAGGGTTGTTCCTGCTGGGGGGAGGGTAGGGAGGATGGGTGATTATGGGGCGTTTGGGCAGAAGGGTAAGTACTTTCTTCCTTCCATAAGGTACTGTTATTTCTATGGACAGTTGCTGACTGGTTTGCGGTATAGATAGTTTAATATTCCACTACCAGGAACCGCGCGCGTACTCGTGGCTCTGCATCTCGTTCGACTCGGCGGATCTGCTACACTTGATCAACGCGCCGACGGAGCTTGCCACTGCGCTGATAGGATACTTCGGAGATAGACTGGAGCAATGCAGCAAGGACCTGGTCTCTGGGAACCTCGAGCTAAAGTTCAAAGGGAAGCCGTGGAACAAATCGACCGCGAAGGGAGGAGTGCAGAGCCGAGTACTCATTTTAGATCTGATGCAGTGTCTTGAGGAGCAGAGTTATACGATGTGCACGACTTTTGATATTGATGGAGGGAGCGGAGGGAGCACGTATCAGAGTTATGGCGAGTTGTGGTTTTGGTATCGTTGATTTGTCGTATTCTGTTCATTATATTGCTGGAGCTGCTTTTATGAAACGCCAGATACCTACTATGTCATTCAACAATTCATCAATTATCGGTGATCAATCAATGCAACTAAAACAACCCCTTCTTATCCCTAAACTTCCTCAGCAGAAACCACAACCCCAGCAACAGTACAGCCCCGGAGAACATCAACACCCCACAGAACAACTGCACGTTAAGGAAAGTCAGATCCTCCGAGCCCGACGAGCCCAATGCCGCCAGCGCGCCCGCGATAGGAGCCCCAATCAGCGTCGCAAAGCTACTCACGCTCTGCGCCATGCCGAGCCAGGAACCGAGTGCTGTTGGGTCAGGACAGACATGTGGAAAGACACTCGGGGGGAGGGGGACGAGGGCGCCAGATATTCCGCCTGCTTTTACATCAGTACTGAGGCACTATGCATGAGAAGGTAAGAGGAGGGTGAAGGCACCGTAAAAAGCAGCAAAGAGAATAAACTTTGCCAGACTGCTCGCACTAATCCAAGCGATACAAAGCACACCGGACAAGAACCCGCAACAGATCCAGGGGATCATTGCGCCCCAGTAATGCGCCACCGCAGTCGTAATGACACGCCCGATGATCGACGACGCCTGCGATATGATCAAGACATAAAGACCCAGCGAGCGCGAGGTGCCCAGCTTCGTCTCCGCGTAGATCGGGATGTAGTAAAACGGTGTCATATAGCCGAGATACAGGAAGAAGTTGGCGACGGTGAAGCTCCAAAAGGGGAGGTCCTTGAGGGCGCGGACGTCGAAGGCGCGCGATCTTCGAGGTGCAGCCGGTTGGCCGGCGTTGTCTTTAGTCAAGGGCAGCATGAATCCGGCAGCGATGAAGAGCGCCAGCATCACGAAGCCGACGCAGCGCACCATCCATGGGAACCCAACTTTGGGGAGCAGCTGCTCGACCATGAGGGTGTAGATGACGCCGCCGAGGGGGGCGCCGGCGGTTGCGACACCGAGGGCGAGAGCGCGTTTACGCACGAACGAGCGACTAAGGAGGGTGAGGCTGGGGATGTACAATAGTCCAAATCCAAGGCCCATGCAGATTCCTTGGCTGAGGAAGATCTGGTAGTATTCGCGCGCCAGACTGAGCATCATGATGCCGAAGACGGAGAGCACGCTGCCGGAGATGATCATGGAGCGATAGTAGCCCAGATCGAACAGAGGGCCGGACACGAGGCCGCCCATGATGAGCAGCCATGACTGGATTGTACCGATCCATGAGATGGCAGAGGTTGTGATCGAGGGCAGGAAGTCGAGCACGTAGTAGCTCTGGAAGGATCCGAAGGCGAAGGCCAGGCCCCTGCACTGTTAGACTGTGTAGACAACGAGGTTAAAGGACATACCAGATATTCAGCAGGATGAGGAGAGTGCCAACAACCATCAACCAGCCCCGGACTCCCCCCTCCTTTGGCGCAGGCGTAGGTGCAGGCGATGCATCCACGGTAGTCGCCTTCTCGGGAGTCTCATCCGAAGCCATTCTATTAACAAGAAAACAACGTGCTACTCCATGGCAGGTCAGTTCCCACCATTATTAGGTCTAGAGACCAGCAGAGGGGCATATAATGAATATAAATGGAAACGAACAAGAAAAGACGTGCCGAATTCCGTCTCCAACAGACCAACCAGTGGCCGATCGTCTGGAGCACGCCAGCCGAGGCCTGAACGGCCTGTTAATTATTAATGACCCCGCAGTGGAAGCATTCCGTCTCAGTTACCTAGGTATCTTGGCTCGCTGTTGGTAGTTGGTAGTATACTGTTAATGTGCATGCCAGTGTATTGATCTTTGATCTCCCTTGCACCACCACGTCATGTCCAACGCGTCTATAGCAGCCTCTACTGCAAGGTGCCTTATACCTCCCTCCTCCGCCCCACCCCGTCATAGAACTCCCGCTCCTGGTAAACCCTAATATCCTCCCCTGCGTAAACCCTGCCCTGTTTCGCCTCCTTGATCCGCAGCCTGCGCACCCGCAGAACGTCATACTCGACATTCCGCGTCAACCACCACGTCCAGCCATTCGTCACCCACGAAACCCCTATCACCGCCGCGCAGATCGCAAACGGCGTCTTGTACCCGTTGTAGGCAAACTGCGACTGGAACAGTTGCGGCCCGATGACGCCGCCGACTTGGCCGACGCAGGACTGGAAGGCCAGGGTGAATGCGGACCCGGTCGTGCCTTTTAGGGAGGAACTTCGCCCTGCGCTTGTTATTAGGGCTAGCATGTATAGAGGGGGCCGGGAACGTACAAGCCCAGAACGGGATGAAGTAAACAGAGTAGAACATCGTCCCAAGCACGCAGGCAACATAGATGCCGATCTTATTATCCAGCACTGCCAGCAGGATAAAGAACAGCAGCATCGGGCCCATAATGCAGGCCATGATATATGCCGGCCGCGTCATATACGCGCGCTTCAGGAACCATCCAGAAAAGATAATCGAGAGAACCGACGCTGCTGCGGGCGGAATGTTCAGCAGCTGGTTCCGCGGGAGACCAGCGAAGCCCAGACTCGTCGTGATGGTCGGCAGCTGCCAGCTCAGGGCGTATCCTGCGAAGTTGATTAGGACCTGGGAGATCATGAACGAGTATGTCTTCTGGTCCTTGAGCGCGTCAACCACCTCGCCCATGTCGAAGTTGGCGTCTTTTGCTCTTGGTGCATTCTCCGATAGTCGTGCTTCGAGATATTCCTGCTCTCGCTCAGACAGCCATTTCCTTGACCGCGGTGACTTGGGCCAGTCAGGGAGAACAAAGAAGATGACGCCGGAGAAGAGAATCGTAAACAGCCCTTCCAGCAGATATACCCTGTCTCTGTCAGCTCCATACAGGACAGCCTGAATTGAGAGTGGAGGAGGGAGGCATACCATCTCCACGCACTCAACCCCCTCAGCCCATTCATATACGAAATCCCATAAGTAATCAAGGACCCTATAATCCCCGACGTATTCTGAAACCCAAACATCCACATAATCGGCAACCCCATCTCATCACTTCTATACCACCCGCAAAGCTGCGCCGCAATGCCAGGAAACATCCCGGCCTCGCACATCCCCAGTAAGAAACGCAGCGCATACAGCGCCTGTTTATTCTGCACCGCCGCATGGCACGCAAGCACGATGCCCCAGGTGAGCATAATCCGCGACTGCCACAGGCGCGGCGTGAGCCGCTTCTGCAGCAGGTTGCTGGGCACTTCGAAGACGATGTAGCTGATGAAGTAGATACTCTGGACCCAATTGTATTCGTCCGTGGACATTCTCAGCTCCGTGAGGACGTTGCGCGCTTCGCCGACTTGGAGCACTTTGACCGCCGCGGCGTTGGTGTAGTCGATCTATCCCAGAAATCAGTCTCCTACCTTGTTTATAAATGGCTAAGTAGGTAGGGTAGGAGTACCGTCTTAATAACATAAATCACCCCAATCAACCACAAAAACCGCAGATTCACCTTCCGCATAATCCGCTTATCGTCGTCGGGCGTAAACGAGGAGAGAAACTCGCGTCTGCGATCCTCCTCGCTCGTCTCGCTCGGTGCCTTGACCACATCCTGCACGGGTTCTTTAGAGTCGATTCCTGTCATATTATCCCATCAGATTAAAAAAAACGTGTTTCGAACCGTAATCCTTGGATAGGGTGGAGGCTTTATACCCATCCAACCACATGGCCAAGCGAGCTAAATCGCATATCGCAGGCTGAAGACCAGTTAAAGAGTCCCTCGGGACATGGCGCAATAGGAAGCTCCAACGATGCAAGAGGCACGATAGTGCTCGATAAGCGTAGTGAAGAGTCTGCACTCGGCGGAGGCAGAAGTCGGGCAGAAGTAGGACAGGCAATCCGGCGACGGGATGGCGTGCGCGCGAGGAACAGCAGCGAATGAACTGCTTATATTGGCAGCGTGTAAAACCCTTTTACAAGGCAGGAAGTGGGATTATTTACGGTGGATTTACTCGCCCGAGAGAAAAAGATCTGTTTATTCTGTTTCATTTAATCGCATCATTTGGAGTAGGGATTTCGATCCGGCCTTACTGCTTGGTGTATCCTACCTCCCAATACCTTACAGGCTAGATATCTCTTTATCGGCGATGTTAAGTAGTATATTTGGTTTCGCTTCAATTTGCATATATTATGAGTGGTGTATATCATATCTGTCATATCATCATTATAAACAGGCGTCAGAAGGCCTAACCAAACCAACCACCCCCATATCTAACGCAGTCAACCCCGATATATCTTAAACTAAAGAATATATCTAAACCCCCTCGGCGTCTCCAACGCCTCATCATCATCAACCTCCTCCTCCCTCCTCACCAACCCCTTATTCATCCGTACATGCACAACCCGAATCACAAACGCCATAGCCGCAACCAGCAGCGCCACCGCCGCCGTCGCACTACCGCCAGGCACATACCGCGGGCCCGACGAGGACGGCCACATATACGAGCCGTAGATACTGGCCGTGTTGCCGATCATGTTCGCCGTGGCGATTGCGGCGGAGCGTTTGACGAGTGGACGCGGGAAGGAGTTTGCGACCCAGGCGATTATGATCTGGTATGCGGAGACGGCGCCCATGGGCATCCTGCAAGCAAAACCAGTTAGCTTAGATTGGGATTGCTTGGCTTGGTTGGGTTGGGTTCGGGAGACATACATGAACATTCCCAAGAAGCGGGCACCGATGTTGGTCGATGCAGTGCAGATGATACACCCGACGATACTAACAGCCATCAAGCAGATAATATGGATACTGCGATCGTTCGTCTTGCCAGACGTCCAGGTAACAACAAGGGAGACGAGGAATGTAGCGATCCAGACAGGCGCCGTGATGAGGAGGGTCTCGATGTTACCGTAGCCCAGTGTCTCCACGATAGACGGGAAGAAGTACTGGAATGTTTGCGAGAGGAGCGAGGCGTGCTGCAGGAGGATGAAGAGGTAGATGCGCTTGTCGGTGAAGACGGCGTAGAGGGCTTCTTTGATAGTGGAAGTGCCGGTTTCGTCTGCTTCGCCGGCGTCGTTGATAAGGCGCCATTGCGCGTAGGCTTTTTCTTCGTCCTCGAGCCAGCCGGTTGTGGCTGGGTAGTTGGGGAGGAGGAACCTATCCACGTTAATCCACATTAACTGGGCGCATATTATAAGGTAGACTCACGGGATGAACAGCGACAAGGCGACGGTGATGCATCCCTCGATGATAAACAGCCACCGCCAGCCAGCGATGCCATGAGACATATGCAGATTCCCCAAGACGCCCGCACCGATGAGTCCACCAAAAGCGTTGGCGAGGGAGCTTCCTGCATAGAACCAGGCGATACGATAGCTCAGTTCCTGACGGGTATACCAGCTCGACCTGCAGCGAAAAACTCTATTAGCGACATTTAATAAATATTTTGAATGACATACATCAACATGACAGCGCCCGGAAAGAAAGGCGCCTCCACAAAACCCAGGAAGAAACGTGCAACGACGAGACCGGCAAACGACTGCGACGCCGCTTGGCAGGCAGAGATGACGCCCCAGATGCCCATAGCGATACCCAGGAATAGCGACGGGCGCACACGGGTGAGGAGGAGGTTTGACGGCAGCTGCATGAGCAGGTATCCGACGAAGAGAATGCTGGTCGCGAGGTTGAAGTCCGTGCCTGACATGCCGAGATCCGGTTCAAGGGTTCCGAGACGGGCCTGCGAGAGGTTGCTGGGACTGTCAGTAACCATAGTTCGGTGGTTAGGTATTGCTTGCACATACTTTCGGTCGAGGAAGTTGAGCAGGTACATGGCGACGAGCAGGGGCAGCAGGTGCAAGTCCACCTTGCGCATCAGCCGGCGGGTCATCTGCTTGTGCCATTCCTCGCTCTTGGATGCGTAGGCCTGGTACAGCTCATCGTGCTCGAACTGGCCCTTTGGGGGCAGGTCGGCATGGCTGGTGGCAGCCTTCTCGTCGACTTCGCTCATGGTGTGTGAATAAGAAGTTGAGCTGGAGAATTGGGAGAAAGGAGAATTGCGGGGGAAGGGCCTTTTAAGCGGCCCCAGCAGCAGAAAGAAAGACCCATAAATCCCCATAATAATGACTTGAAAGGTCTCCATCTTTACCCCAATGTGACCACCAGACAGCCGTCGGACATGCTCCGGCCAGAGAAACCTGGGGGTGGAGTTTCGCTGACTTCGGGGTAATGCCCCCCGAGTTCAGTCTCTAACTTCTGCTGTCTACACCTCTACAACTTCTGTGATTGTCCATAACTGTACTCTGCCTGTATCTCCTCCATCCCGTAGTATACCGGCTACAGCCGGCTCGGTCGCATCCCGGTGAGCAAAAGAAAGCCGACCACACTAACCCGGCGTTGCAATGTGTCTGCGCCAATCAGAAGACGCAGTTTGCGGGGGGAGCCGAGATCGGGAAATTGCCCCCGAGTCCAGAACCAACTGAGCTTTCTGAGCTTTCTCCAAGGTGGAGCCGGAGGTTCTCCATCGGCCAAAGAATCCCGAGTCATTACCCTGCCAGACATTGTACATTTGAAAGATTTAGCTGGATTTGTTATACAGCCCTACTTAACGTCATTTACCCCGGCATCATACTTTATATTACAGCCATAGAGTAGGATAAACCTGAAATACTTAAAATGATGTATTGGTCTAATATTATGTCTTTATCCACCCCAACTCCAATAGATAATCCGGTCTGCCTCTACTGAGAAGGACCACCAGCACCGAGCGAGTTCGACGCGGAGCCAGCTTCCTTAACGCTGTCCCCAGTCTCGCTGGTGGCCTTGGCCGCTTCGTCGTCGCTACCAAGCATGTTTGACGCGGCACCAGCTTCCTTAACGCTGCCCCCCGTCTCAGCGGTGGCCTTGGCCGCTTCATCGTCACTACCGACACTCTCCTTAGACGCTTCATCGCCACCAAGCGTACTCGCAAGCTTGTTAAGGCTGTTGGCAGCCTGCGACTCGGTCGGGTCACTACAACCGCACCGTTAGTATAAGACGAAGAAAGAAGAAACCTAAGAAGAAAAGACATACTATGACTGCCCGATCTCGACTAGCCTGTCGGAAACTGTACCTAAAGACTCCTTGAGGTTCGTCGTCGCCTCGTCCAACTGCTTGGACAAATCCTGGACAGCCTGCGAGGGTGGTTAGTTTGCTAAAACACGCCAGATGTAGTGACAGTGACAAAGGGCGTTGAGGACTACTTACACTGGCAACGTCCCCACTGCTGCTGGCCGCAAACTGGTCGAGCTGTTCTTTCAGCTTCGAGGCTTCGCCTTCGGTTCTCCCCTTGAATTCCTCGAAGCCCTGCATGACGGATTGGAGCCTGGCCAGGTCGTAGCTGACGGGCGCGGCGGTTGCGAGGACCGCGAAGAGGGTAGCGGAGATGACCTTGGAAAAGTGCATTTTGCTGACTTGAACTGATAGAAATAGGAAGAGCAAATGGTGTTGGTATTATTGCCACAGCTGTGATGTTGTTGGGCCCCAGATCAGGCGTCTCATGGGTATATTTATGCTCCCCCGACTGAAGACAGACGAGGCTCTCGGCCCCCCAAATCATCACATCTCGAGTCTTGTCTATATTTACACCAGGCTGTGCCTGAATCTCGGCATGCAGCGAGACCCTTGTCACGGGTCCAAGCGGCGGCAGTGACTGGCCACGACCTCGTATTCGCCCTGGGGCTGAGCCAGCGCCCGCAAAGAGCCAGCGCTAGGGCGGCGGTAGCGCCCATTTAACACCGAGCTTTGGCTGGAATTCCGGCGCAGGATCCAGCGATGCAGGATTGGCGTTGGCTGAGCGCAGCCTGGTACGGAAACGGGCATCGCTGGGTGTCGCAGATCGTCATTCAGCCTTAGCATTATTTGGGGAACTGGGAATGGCTGTGTGAACTTGAATAGTCTAGATCTTTGGTTCGTATGTTCTTGTATAAACGCCCAGATAAAAACAATTGCCTCGGCCGTCTACTTCCTTCGCCGGCTCCAGTTGAGCGGGTCGTCTGGTGAGAACGCTGGACGGGGCAAGCGTCGGCGTGATCGATCAGGATGCGCGTTCTTGGAGTGTCCTGTAGGGCAATATCGTTGAGGCCCCGTTCGGGGCCGTCTTTGGGTGTTGTATCAGCCGTTTGTTTCGTTGCCGTTTCAGAGAGATCAGTAGGGCTGGGACTGCTTCACGGGCCAGTGCACTCATCCATTTACACTTGTCTCTCCATTTCAAAAGGCAGCTCTTGCAGGGTATAACCGACATCCTACCCGATAAGTCTTGGGTTGGTCTATCCCCAGACTGCAGTGAATATGCGAAGTCGCGTTGACAAGCCCGCAATATCTGAGGAGAAGCCGGCGCTTCAAATGAGCGAATGGGAAACGTTGACGAGCCGGTAAATTCTCGCCAGATTGCCTTCTGTGATTGGCATTTGAAGCATCAGTTGGAGAAGTCCAAGTCGTGGCGCTGAACCTCGGCAACTGCTGCTGTGCATTGCCGGGGATTATCGAGTATAAGACACACCACTGGTACAAAGACTTTGCCGTTGTAGTACCGAATAAGACAGTATCAAAATGAACCAAAACACATGGGAAGTCATTGCCCAGCGCAAACGAGCAGAACGGCAGTCAAAAATCCGCAAGGAATGGCTTCTCCCTGAGAGTATAACGTCCAGCACGGCCTCCCCCATCTCTCTCCTGCAGTCCAACAACTTCCTCTCGCAGGATGAGGAATATCTCACCTCTGCCAAACATGATGCGACTTCGCTGCTCGAGAAACTCGCCACCTTCGAAATAACCAGCACTACGCTCGTCACGGCATTCTGCAAGCGAGCAGCCATGGCGCACCAACTCACCAACTGCCTAACAGAGATCCTCTTCGACGACGCCATCGCCCGTGCAAAGCAACTAGACGAGCACCTCCAGCGCACTGGGGCTGTAATCGGCCCCCTTCACGGCCTACCGATAACCTTCAAAGACAGCTTCAATATCAAAGGCCACGACGCCTCGATCGGGATTTCCTCGCTGTGTTTCCAGCCATCGCAGCGAAACAGTCAGCTTTACGACATTCTAACCGGGTACGGCGCCATCGTGATCGCGAAAACGACTGTTCCGCAGACGATGCTGAACGCTGATACCGACTCAATCGTGTTCGGGCGCACCGTCAACCCGTATAACCAGCTATTCGGCGTAGCAGGCTCAACGGGAGGCGAAGGAGCTCTTATTGCACTGGGTGGCTCGACTCTTGGTATTGGGACGGATGGCGCTGGGTCTGTGCGAATGCCGGCGGCCGTGAATGGAGTCGTGGGATATAAACCAAGTGGGTATCGACTCCCACTTGATGGAAGGAGAGTAATGGGGACTGGAGTGATTGGGGCAACTGCACTCGGCCCCGTTAGTGTTCCTGGGTTTCTCAGCCGTTCTGTGCGTGATATTGCCCTGTTCTCTAGGCTTACTGCACAGTCTAGGCCGTGGGAGAGGGATCCGTTCGTCTACCCTCATCCATGGCAGGGAATTACCATCCCACGTGTGAAGGGACTGCGGATTGGTGTTTGGTCGTCCAATAATTACATGCATCTGCATCCACCGGTTGAGCGTGGATTTCTCGCTGCGCAGGAGAAACTTCGACGTGCTGGTGTTGAGCTGGTTGACTTCCAGGGACCAGATATCAGCGACGTCTGGGAACTGCAGAAGGAATGGACAGAGCTACAGGATCTATCGTACCTGCGCGAGCTCCTGTCTAGCGAACCTCATACGGACATCGTCAAGACAACAGAAATAATCACCAAACGGACTCCTCCGCCAGCGCTATCCATTGAGTATCTACACAATATGAACGCGCGGATCAGTACCCTGGTACGGCAGATGCACGAAGCCTGGAATTGCGATGAGAAACCTATTGATGCTCTACTCTGGGTCCCTGCTCCTCATACAGCGGTGCCTTTCGACAAGTATACCTACCTTGGGTTTACGGGGTTGTTTAATGTGATCGACTGGCCTGCCATGGCTCTTCCACTGGGGATGTTTGTGGACAGAAACATCGACAAGAAGACGAACATAACTCCGTTCAATTCATTTGACGCTGAAATCCAGGACCTCTATGATCCAGAATCCTTCCACGGTCTGCCACTGTCTGTTCAAGTGATCGGTCGGAGGTTCGAGGACGAGAAGCTTCTTGCTCTCTCCCACGTTGTGCATGATATAATTAAGACCGAGACGCCAAAACTGTGAGCTTTCAATGTCATTCATTGATGACACGACTCCCGATTTCTACAAGGTTGGCACTTTACTGTTGCGTAGTAGCAACGGCCGCAGTCTCGGTGGAACATTGTGGGATTGTTGAGAAGGGAATAAGAGTTTAGGGGTCTTTACGCTATTATCAACCACTATCAATCTCAGTTGGAGCCTAGATCAGGTTACCTCGTGGCCTACTCTGGAAAGAGGATCAGATAGTGCTTATCTGCATTAGTTGAGATCTCTATGTGTCTAGTTCAAATCGCTGTCCAACTAAAGGCAACAGTTCCGTATTCTAATACGTAGGTGACCCCGAAATGACCACTTTGTTGCTGAATATATTTAGGTATTACCAGGAACGTTGTTCAGTATCCTAGAATAGTATCGCGTCAAATGGATGCTGATATGCCTCATGTTTTGGAGGTACAATGCGTGAATACAAAGTAGGGTTTCATACTACAAAGAACAATCACCCTGGCTGAACAAAGTAGAAGCGCCCCTAACAACTCTCATTATACAAAAGTGCCTTTACAAAGCAGTCAAAGAATATCTAATTTATATCAACCCGTGACCAGGGGCAGCAAACGCAGGTAGATATAATCTCTCAAGTTAATAGAATTCTGTAAACCACATCTCCAAGCAAGCTCGTAGAGACAACTGCTATACAAGCATATTATCGATATACTTCAGCATGATAGAACGGATCTGGGAAGGCCAAGTGCCACCTCTACCAGCACCAAGCCGAGCTCGTCCCGATCTCAATAGCATTGGCCAACTCTCCTATAACCAGGCAATCACCTACATCGGAGACTTCCCAGACCTGTCCGAGCACATATATCGATGGGGACTGGGCCAGGAAGACCTCTGGAAAGATACACCTCGGTTCCTCGCCCGGGACGACGCTATTGAGTGGCACGAAGAAATTAACCCGGTAGCAACCACGTTCAGCCAACAAGAAATTGCCGATAACAACAACGGCATCAACTTCCCCATCGATTGGTTGGTACGACGTGATAAGCTCCAGTCTCTGCATGCTCTCCACCAGGCCGGTCTCTGGACACCCACCGAGTATAACGCGTACGGCTTCAGCTACCTCAGGCTGGCATACGACAACGGCGCCGGACTGGTCTTCAATTACATCGCCTACCACGCCAGGCACAACTTGGATTTCGCCCGGTCACATCCAGCTGTCCCCGGCCTGCATGGACCATTCCTCCATGCAGAACTCGTAAACCACCTCGACTGGCTGCTAGAAATCGGCGAGTACAAACTCTTCACCGTCTGGTGGAGATACCTCGACACGCCCCCGACAACCATCAACAGCGAGGACAAAGAGATATATCTCAATAAAAACAGCCAGATAGCCCTGTGCGAGAGCACAACCCTCGGAATGGCGAACTACCTCCGCGAAAACAACAGCGTGAACCTCGAAACCGTAGACACATCCAGCATCCGCGGCTCAGTCTGGCATCTCGCGCTCAAGAACCCAAACTCCAACTTCATCGAGTACCTAGCCAAATACGCTGATAGGAAAACAATCGACATTCTGGCCGGCCACATGGAAAGTCCCCTCGAGGCCGCCAGAACACTCAACCGCTTCAGTCACTTCAAGAAACTGCTCTCCGCCGGCGCAAACCCTGACAAAATGGCCCTGCTAGACCTCCTCGACCTCCCTCGTCCATCAGACAAATGGTTCAAAGCCGCTCTGGGGTATTTCCGCAATATCAACCCCAACCCAGGCGAACAAGTCAGCGGCGGCACATTAATCCACCAAGTCATATCCAGCCTCCACCGCCAAATCACCGACGTGCAATCAGATCCAGGCCTCAGCGCATCACAAAAGGCAGGCAAACGGCGAAGATTAAAAGCACGCGCCGCCGACCTAGTCCGACTCGTACGTGGCGGGAGTATACAGGGGCGTCCGGATCTGACGACGCGGGATGAACAGGGGAAGACGGCTATGGTTCTCGCGCGGGAACATGGGTATCATGAGCTTTATACTGCGCTGGAGCCTAGTCCATTGCCTAATATTGAGATTCCTCGGGTTCCGGGGACACAGCTGCAGCAGCCTGCGGCGCGGATTCCGGCTAGGGGGCATCGGTATCCTACCAGGAGTTCACGGTTACGGGGTGCTTGATCAGGAGTTGTTCATGGAACTGGTTTGATTTACGTTCGCTTTGCCTTGAGGCTTTTTGATATATTGTATATATGGTGGTTTTGGTTATGTATATTTGCTTGAGACATGGGAAAGACTGGTGCTAGCCCTAGATTACACTCTTACTGGTAATAAATGTACAATTACTTCCAACTCTTTTTCCATAGCTTCCGCATCTTCAAGATATTCAGATGACAACTGCGTCAAGTACAGTTGTGTCCACGACAAAGCCTTATTGTTTGTTTGGACTAGCAATAAACAAAGACCTGAGACGCTCTTTGGATCTCGGTACAGTTCAGAACATGGTTCGACATTGAATAAAGGTATATAAAATTATCCCTCCATTGTCCCTATGAAAAGGGTTCCATTCACCATCTTCGTCGCTGAATTTGTCTCAAAGATACAGCATAAAGGTGATCTATTTCCAAATATAATCCATTTAACCATGTATGAACACAGCTTCATATACATATCAGCAGAAGTAATGCCTTTAGCAAGTCGTAGACTAACTTCCACCTCCATCTACAATGGCAGGAGCTCGCATATTGATGCCCTTACTGGGCAGAAAACCAGACCTCCGTGCGCTACCTATCTTCGATTGCATATTAGAGCACCTTGACTACGACAGCATCCTCAACTTCATCGATGCCTTCCCAGCCCATCTCAGTGCCGCCTATACTTGGGGCCTAGGCCCTACTGGCCCCTGGCAGGACGGAATCTTCCAATGCACCCACCCCCGCGAGGTGATTGACTGGCACTCCGAGCGTCAAGGTGTGAATGTCCTTCCTCTCCCTCTAAGTCCCGCTCTCCGCGACATGAACCTCTCCGATTCCGAATTCCCCATCACGCACTGGGTCCAGACGAATCGCCTGGACATCCTACGACGTCTCCACATTGACGGCTACTGGGAACCTCTCGGCTTGGCCCTGGACGGATACAGCTACTTCAAGATCGCATTCGACCATGACGCCGTCGACATCATTGCCTATATAACCGAACAAGTCCAAGGCAACGCCACATTTTGCACTTCCGGGGCCACCATCCCCGCCATCACAGGCATCCCGCAGGTAATGCGGGTTACACATCTAGACCTCGCTCTCGAAGCCGGCCTAGGAGACACATTCTGGAGCTGGTGGGCATCCATCCAGCCACAGCCCAACGCAAAATCCCTGCTTAACCGCACCAGTCGCCGCCTCCTCTGCGAGATATCCACCTACCAACAAGCGGTGGACCTCCTAACGGACCACAACATCGACATCTCATCGTCCATTCGTCGGATCAGTAATCTCGTGCCCCCGGGCTACCCATTCCCCGACGGGCCCGGTACACCGTGGCACCTGGCCGTGCGGAATCCAAACGTCGATTTCATCGATTTCCTGCTGAATCGCATCCCAGCGCAGATCGACTGGTTCCAAGGCGAGACGCGGTCTCCGCTAGTACAGGCTCTTGAGGAGGGTAAACACGAGCACTTCGAGCGGCTGCTCTCATGCACTGCCGATCCACGAGTCGCTACTAGGAGGGTCCTGTCGGCGATTCCGCACTGGAATGATAGGTGGTTTATTGCCTTGCAGCCGTGGATCCGGTATCCGATTCCTATGGGGCAAGGGTCGGCTCTGCATACGATTGTGGAGGGGCTTAATGCGGAGCTTGAGAGGATAGAGCATGATGGGGAGGAGGAGGGACTTACGCCGCGGCAGAAGGGGAATCTGAAAAAGCAGAAGATTAAGCGGGCGGAGAGGCTTATTGCGCATGTGAGGCATGGAAATGTTTATGGGCAGCCTGATTTGGGGCTGACAGATGGGCAGGGTAGGACGGCGCATGAGCTTGCGGAGATGTATGGGCTGCATTGGATTTATAGTGCGCTGAATCCGACGCCGAGGAGGTTGCGATAGTTTCTTGAGAGGGAGAGACATATCATGGTATTTATTGGTTGTTATTTTGCATTTGGAGGCTGGGACTTCAACTGTTTTGGCAGGTGCTTGATTGTATATACAGTTTCGTTTAGACAATGTATAACTAATCTTTTCCGGTCTTTGACACTGGTCAAATGATTGCAAATTTCAAAGCCCTTTTCTTGACCCAATTGCAGCCTAACTGATGTATGCCATGAACAAAAGTGCCAATGTTTCACACCTCACCCCAAAAGCCTAGCCCTAATCCCGCAATTCCCATGCAGCATCTCACAGCCATCACAACAGCTCAAACAAGACGTATACAAAGAAAGTCACCCTCCTATCTTTCCAGCTATACATTATTGTACGTTCAAACGCAATAAGCGCGTTTGCTGGCTGCTAAGCGAAATGGATCGGGGTACTTAATCCCTGCCATTTTCTCGGAGACAGAGATGGACAAAGTCATCCTAGACCATCACCATCAAGATATTACCATCATTGTCATCATCATTACCTTTGAGAACTATCGACATCTCATACCCTGTCATATCGTACGCACTAATACCTATACCCTACCCAACGCAGACCGTCCCGGCACCGGCTTACCATACCTCTACCAGCGATACCCATTCTCATACCTACACTAGACCGGCACTATGGTGCTTGACATAATTTGGAATGAAATGATCGAGAAGGAAAAAAATGACAAGGATGAGAGAGGGGGGCTCAATACCGACGTCCTCTTCTGCATCTTCGACAGGCTCGAAGGAGAAGAACTGCTCAACCTGATGGAAGCATTCCCCGCAATGGCAGGCCTAATCTACTGGTCCTATGGGCGTAAGTGCAGATGGAAGAACGCAGTACAGCCGCGGAGAGACAGGGGCCAGGCGATAAGTTGGCACCAGCTGCGTGCAGAAGAGCGGCAGCGGCGAGAGCATCGGGATGCGGCGATTACGGCACGCAAGGACGCTGAGAACGCTAGGGATTGGGACACGGCTTTAGGCCAGAGGCTGGCGGAGAGGGAGATCAATCGGAGATTGTTGGCTGTGATGTTCGGTGACCTAAGTGAACAGTTGAGTAGTGTGACGCAGATGCAGCAGTTGCAAGCGGACGCGCTGCAGGCGGTTAATGAGGAGAGTCCAGCGCGGGAGTGGAATCAGGATTTCGCAAGGATGATCCCGATTTATATCCGAGAGGAGATTAAGGATTTGGACGAACAGGCCAAAAAGGAGGAGGCTGAGATTATGAATGCGCAGGCTGCTTCACCAGGACTGCAGCATGTACCGCCGGTGGCTATCCCTTTGCCACGGAGTATAGTCGAGCAGAACTGGTACGAAATCCGGTTCAAACCAATTCAGCGGATGATAGAGCTGGATTACCATCAGGCCCTGCGAGCCCTACTCCGACTAGGGCTGTTCGACCCCGATGGCTACACCCACGACGGATGCTCATACCTGAACGATGCAATTGTCTACAACTCTCACAAATGTCGCCGGCTCATCCTGCAAAACTGCACAGCTGACGGCCTCCTCAGTCCACCAGCACTGCGCGACGCCAGCACCCTCGGACCACCAACGAGACCCGACGTTTGCTCGAGCGCGGCTCACAGCAACCACATCAGCCTTCTCTTCGGACACAGATTGATCGAAGAGCTCGTCGCCGCGCTGGAAACCGTTCACCGAGCGAGGCCACACAGCGCCATAGCGCCACTCCTACTAACCTTTCAGAAAAAGTATATCTGCACCGTCGAGACAGGCCGCGTAGCCGAAAGACTAGCCAGAGTGGGCATCAACCTCGCACAGGAAACAGGATGGTCGAATGGCAATACCACATGGCACATCGCAATGACGAACCCGAACGAGAGTTTCTTCGATTTCCTGCAGCAGCATAGTCCGGACACGATAGATCAGGGCAATCACGACGGCGACCCGCCGATCATTGTTGCGCAGAACTTGAATAATACCGACAAAGTACGGTGGCTTGTTAACCGCGGTGCGTCGGTTTATCCCGCTGCTCGGAGGGTGTTAAACGTGCTTTGCAAGCCCAGTGGCGAACCGTTGCGGTTTTACTTTGATCTTGCGGGTGCTGGGCTGCCAAATGATCCGTGGATAGATGATGTGGTTGAAGGGTTACAGCAGCAGATAAATAAAGGGGCGGAGGCGAAAAAGGACTTGATAGGCCGGGCGATGACGCTGATTATGAAGTTGAAGGCGGGGAATGGGGCTTCTGCCGCGAGTTTGAGTACCTTGAATAATAGGAATGAGACGCCGCTCGAGGTTGCGACAAGGTATGGGCTGAAAGAGATTCTTCATTTGTTGGAGCCGCCGACAGAACCGGAGGGTGGACAGGTGCATTCGTTGAGGCATAATTTGAGAAAGAGGGTGAAGAGGAATCGTCCCTGAAAAGAACTTTGTTTCTTGTGCTGCTACGATACCAAGACTTTTTGGTTCACTAAACCTGTGTATTTTGATATGCTATATGCTATGCAGAGTTAGTTATTTACAATAAATAAAACTTGCCAACCGCACCCGCAGTTGGTAGATCACGCCGGTCCGCCAGTCGGCCAGCTCAAGAACGAAATAACCTGTCCCTGTTCATTAATTAGAGATTCTTCGGCGACGTTTTGGCCGGAGTATCCGACGGCGTTGACGTGCGCTCAACCTCGGGGTCAACCGCGTCAGTCGGAGGGCCAACGTAGTTCTTGTGTCCCCAGACCCAGTACCAAACTGCAGACATAGCGACGAAGCCGACGAAGACGACGGAGGCGTAGTTCATGGATTCGAGGGTGACTTCCATGAGCGTCGGCATGCTGAAGAGGGGGATGGCGATGACGGTCCACACTGGTTTCGTTAGCGGGGTTACTACAACAAATTAAAGATGAGAAGGTAACGTACGAAGGGCAACGATGTTGCAGAAAACGCCGAGGGCGCCGAGATCGAAGTTGCCGTGCTTGATGTCTTCGCGTTTTCGGAGGACCAGTGAGACAGCGATTGGGCAGGCGTAGCTGAGAGTGAGGAGGATGACACCAACACCGGAGAAGGCGTTGTACGCAGCGGTGGATCCGAAGTAGATCAAACCGAAGAGCAGTTCGATAACCATACCCAACATCATGGCGTTAAGCGGGATGTCAAGCTTCTTGTTCACGGTGCGCCACCATTGAGATCCAGGGATGGCACCGTCACGAGCAAAGGCCCATGTGCAGCGGGACGTCGCAGTGACACAGCCAATACCGCAGATCAGACCCAGGATGAGGAGCGGGAGGAGCAGGAGGAACGCTCCGACGGAGTTTCCGATGGCCGAGGCGAAGATGGCCGGGACGGGCTGGCCGGATGCAAGGTTGGCCAAGTAGGTCAAGTCGGGCATGACGAAGACAACGGGGATGAGGAAGACCAGACCGGCGACGAGGTTGATACAGATGGTTCCGACCATGGCCTTGGGCACTTGGACAGCTGGCTGACGGACCTCCTCACACATTCTACCTCGTTTAGCATTTCGTTTGCATAGGTGAAGAAACAAAACTTACGTGATGATCATTCCCGTGGACGAAGTCGCATAGGCAGCTTGCAAAAGGCCGATACAGAAAGACCAGCCAGCCGGCCATCCGGTCTGGGGCTCAAAGTGACCAAAAGCCCATTTGGCGTTACGTCTGCCCTCTCTGGCAAGAACCAGGAGACAGACGTCGATGGCAATAACACCAGCCAGGGTCCAGAAGATGGCAAAAGACTTGAATAGCATTAGCAAACGAGCACCAGGGGGGAGCAAGGGGATTTAAAGGTTAATGCAGAAAGTCGCATTGGGAAATCTACCTCCAGCAAAGGGAGCCACCTATTTCCAAAAGCCGGGATCGCATGGCAAACAAGAGTAACCGCGAGGAAGATCACGTAGGTCTCCCAGGCGCCCCAGGTGTCGGTCAGGCCCTGGCCTTCTACCTTTCCGGGGAAGACGTTCAGGCAGGCAATGAAGAGTTGGGTTGACCCAAAGTTCACGGCGAGGGTGATCATGATCTGCCCGGCGACATAGGCCCAACCGCAGACCCAGGACGAGATACGGCGACACCAGATGGGCGAGAGGACGAAGGTCTGGTAGTAGACACCACCAGCCGTGGGGAACACCGAGGTGATCTCGGCCAGCGAGGCCGCTACACACAGGATGATCAGGGATACGAGGACCCAGCCCCAGATGATGTTTGCGGGACCGCCGCCGGCGAGGGCATAGTAGAAGGTGGTGGAGAGACCGTAGGGGACGGAGGCGAGGATAAAGGACATGAACACGACGTTCAAGGTGGATCGGTTTCGAGACAGCTCGGGGGTGTAGCCCAGGTTCTCCAGGGTCGCGTCGGCAACATCGTGGTTAGAACCGGACTCTATGGCGCTTTCGTGGAGTGCTGCTGGGGGCCATTGGGTGGCGTCTTTGGGGGCCATGGCTGCGGTGGAAGATGCTGTGGTGGAAGTCGCTGTGGTCGCTGTGGTCGCTGTGGTGAGTGGTCGCTGTGGTAGGTACCGTGGTGCTGTGGTCGCTGTGGTCGCTGTGGTGAGGTTGCTGTGGCTGCTGCTGCGGGGGATGTGTCGCTGGGGCTCCAGAAAAGACAGACGGGGATGGCGCTATGGGGGCTACCGCAGGGGCATCGTACAGCGTACAGTGTACAGAGGGCGAGACGATCCGTGGATGGGCAGAGACAAAGTGAAGGGCGAGACACTGAGGCTTTAAGAGTCGCCGCTGAAAAAATGACAAAAATTACCCAGAAATTAAGCGGGCGCAGGCCAGAATATTATGCCATTTAATTTGAACTCGCATCCACTCATTAACTGCTTCTTATCTAAGCCGGCCAATCCCTGCCTGTCCTGGCATAGCCTCTGCTACGGTGCCATGGGTGGGCTTATCGTCCCATCTCCCATTGGCTCGCTGCCACGCGACCCAGCTTTTACAGGCTCGTATGACGTCGCTGCTCGTGAGTGGGGCCATGTCACGTGCGCTGTCGGTCCGCAAAGATTCCAAGATTCTTCCAAGATCCTCGTTTCGAGTGTCTGTTTGGCAGTTCTGCCTGCTGTGAAACGTTCGGGGGAACCTCGGCCCCCGTCTCTCCCCACTGGCTGCTGCAAAACCGTCATGTTCCAAAGTCCCATCGCTCGGCGTCCCGATGTTCGGTGTGTTGCCCTGTTATCCCGACCTTTTCGTAGGCTGGCCGGCCCACTTGCCCCTGGCGGTCACCGTTAGCATTTAGCAGGCATTATAGCAGTTCTGCAGTCACTCGAATCATCGAATGTTATCGAATTCAATATTATTGCCTGCAAAATCAAATCTCTCAGCCCACATTATGGCCCACCCGCCGCAGGTTTCCTTCGGCGGGCCGTGCCTTGCTGTTGCCAGTTGAGTCTGTATGTGGTACCTACTCCGGGACACTTTTCCCTGTTCGAGTTAAACCACGCAGATGAAACGATCGCTACTCGTCTGGAAGTGGTAATGCACACGAGACTTGTTTCCAATTCAGACCACATTCACTAATAACTATTCATTAATCAAGCTTTGATATGGACATAGACTAACGGTTCGGTTCCGTACCGACGACGGATCATCAGGTTGGAGTTTGGACAGCATGTATCAGTGAACCGCCGCGATCAGACTCATAATTCACTATTCGTTGGGCGGTAAATGGCAAACCTGTCCATCATCAGTAAAACAGCGACAGCGACAGCGGCAGAACCGGCCCGGCGACGGTTACCAGCGGAGTCACTTACAAGCTCCACATTGTTTCCACGTGGATCCGACACGAACGCCGCATAATAATTGGCGTGGTATTGCGTCCGCAGACCGGGCTTGCCATTGCACTTTCCTCCAGCCGAGATCGCAGCTTCATGGAAGGCATCGACCGTTTTGCGATCTAGAAATTCACAATCCAATCGTCGGATTCAATTCGCGAGGGCTTCTAGGGGTAGGTAAGGGATGCATACCATTCGCAGTAAATGCAAAGTGAAGATTCTGCGGCGTGTCGCTGTCCGTCTCGGAGATCCAAAAGTCCGGAACCTCGTCCCCTAGTCCAACTGCGCCCGGGAAGCGCATTATCTCTTTGTATTTCATCGGCGCGAGTGCGCTCTTGTAGAAGCTGATCAGGCTCTCAAATTGCTCTGTCGGAGCGGTGATGCCGACGTGGTCGATCTTGCTGGATAAGTCCTTATTGGGATCGAACTCCATTATGATATGATATATATAAACAAATATATGTGTATTATCAAGTGACAATGAAATACTCCATAAAACCATCCATCGCGATCACACTCGTAGATTATATAGAAGCCAGCGCGGGCAAGTCCAGCTGAATACGAGATCCAGGAAATCCAGACCGCGCCACTATCCAGATACGAGGGACGAAGAAGATCCAGCTCTCTTGAGCATCTGCATCTGGCATAATCGCGATCCCATGAGGTCAATGACTTTCTCTCCCGTCGAATCAAGGGATCCCGTCCAAGACTGGCGCATTGGCGGTGGCGCGTTTGGCTGGAGGGAGTCTTGGCTTTACGAACAACAACGCCGCTGAGGCGGAATTATGATTAGTGATATTTTTGATTACTGATCGAGAGATAATAATTGGATGTGTTTCTGGAGGGGATTTATGCTGTGAGAAGGAAAAAAATGAATGAAATTGTAGTGGTGCGATCTAAAGTATCATGGATGCTCAAAATATATATCGAATCATATTTGAATGCCTCCACTCTTAAAATTCCCACGAAAGATATTGTTTGGGCAAATTCGATTGGGTATCATTGTCCAGCCATAAAATCATACGAAATAATTAACACCAGGGAAACACCACATCTCAAACGAGACAGTCCATGAAAGTGTCCATAGCCAACGCCAACCGACCCATCCGTCGCTAGTAATAAAACAATGCATCCAGTGCCCAGTCATTCAAAAGATAGTTGCGACCACTTAGACGCCATTTACAGTATCTCCGATCGCATCACCGAGGTACCATTGCGCGAGTGTTTTGAACGCTTCATCATTCCCGTGGGTGAAGTCGAACATCTTGGTGTGACGCACGACCAGGGTGCCGTTCGAGAAATAAAACTCCATGATCCGAGCTTTCAGGCCCAACAGCGAAATGAACAGAACCTGAAGCATTGGCAAGCTAAGTTAGCTCATGGGGCCAGCTAGCGGAAGAGAAAATCAAGGTAAGAAGCAGGAAGGCAGGTAGGTACACACCGGAGAGACTGTTTGGTTAGCGAACTGCGATCTCCTCAGCTGCGTGAGCATGATTCGAAGAGCTGGGAGTAGTTCGCCGTAGAGAAGGGTGGATTCTGCCTGGAGGGCGATGTTATTGAACACGATGGCCTTGACGTGTGGATAGGCAGGATCCTCCAGGTCCGTTAAGCAGAAGCACCCATGCTCTGGTTTCGAATGTCGGTAGAGACCTGTAAATGGGTAGAATGCAACGCTGCAGAAGCAGTCAGCATCTGAGAGAAACAGCCTCGTACTGGAAGGAGGGTCTTACGGTTTGCTGGTCCAGGGGAACTCTCTTCCTGTGAAGTAGCGACTATAGCGGCAGGATTGAATGTACGAATCTAGATGGATATTGATACCGATAGAACGGTCAAGGGGGCGGTGGAAACCCGGACAATAGAATACAGAGTCTGGTTTTGGATCGTCATCGATGCCGTTGTAAGGGTGCGAAACAGTGTCATCATTGAAATCGGGAAGCTGGTCAACCGGGCAGGGAGCAAAGAAAGTCGCTCTATGGGGCGATACCTCGTCTAGCGATAGAAAATCAACACGAATATTGAGAGACTTGAGTTGCTGCAGATCGAGCTCGTCCACCCCAAGATCTTTGATGGCCTTTGCGATCTTTTTGATTCCGGCTCGCGCTTCGCGGCGGGCGGGAGAGTCGACAGGCAGAGGCATGGCCGACTGAACCAAGTCAAGAAAAGAGATGCCTAACGAAGAGATTCGAGCGAGCGAGGCTGCTGGGGCGATGGATTTATATCTGTGGCGCCGTTGAAAGTGACTGAGAGCAATGAAGCAACAGACCAAAACAAAACGGGCGCTTGGCGCCAGGTCACGGAGCAACAACCAATCAGAGATTGAGAATTGCCTCAGTTGCCGCCGCCATCACGTGTGCCCGGCCTCCAAACACCAAAACTCCAATATAAACTGCTTTATTCCTCCATGCCCAGTCAACACGCGCCGGCGGTCCACAATCCCAACATGGAACACGCTAATTTCAAAGCGAATCGCCAAATGGATAGCTTGTCCAATAATCACTTCATCTGCCAACAACTGACGAGGAGTACGAAGAGCATATCACTATTCAGCAGAGGTCAAGAGACCATTCAGGTGAAGCTGGAGGTTGACTTATCTATTTTAGAATCAATAAAGTAGTGAAAGTTGTATAACTCCCCACACCACCTTGGTGAGGACTCAGTTAATTTGTTTCTTTGGCCTTTGGCTTTTCCATAACACACCCCGCCCCCTCGAATATTACAAGAGTAACAACAACCCCACAATCATAATGGACCATGGACGCCTAATTATTGCCAGCCTTTCCTGTGTTACTCCTACGTAGTATATTCGTCCTCAATATCACCTGCTGTGCCAGCACCAACCCCCTTCGTTGCCAGCAATACTCTGCTTACTTTCTTCGAGTTCCTTTCTGCAGTACTGTCATATCATTCAAGGTTCCCCTCTCACGGAAAAACAACAATGTCCACACCACCGTACAAGTTGCCCCAGGCAATTTCGGAATGGGGAAAGGAAATGATTGCAGCGGGCCTCCAAGGACAAACCATCCACGGAGCAAAGCTCGTCTCGGCCTCGAAGATCGGATACGAGGTTTTTCTGCTGTTCCAGATCATATGGATAAGGCATGCGAGTACCGAAAATCTACACCGCATGGTTCCTGGGATCGAAAGGTGGATCAAAAAGGCAGAGACAATGCTGGCGGACTACAAGTCGTGGGACACCTATTGCCGAGGGTTTGGCGGTAGGGATCTAAATGAAGGAACATTTGCGATTGCTCGTTACTATCAACTCGAGGTTGACAAAACCGAAGACAAGGCTGAATTTGGAGCTCTGGTAACACCTATCGCCCATCGAACCCGAGCGAATACGACTGTGGGCGAGAGATTAGCCGGTTCGCATCTGCAAACTCCCACAAAATCTACTGGTGATGTCGAGATGATGGACGTCGAGGACTTCGACTCGGATGAAGATGAGGTTGAAATCGACGAGTCTCCCGAGCTTCCATCATCAAGCCCATTCCGTCCGGAGACCCCGGTTTCAAAGGAACTCGCCAACGTTCTATATCCCCCTTCCCTAGATGAACAGATCGTGAATTGCGCCCTGGTAATATTCTTGAACGCGCTCACTGTCCATTTCAACATTGCTAGCAACTGGACTCTGCACCGAAAAGCGTTCAAAGCAGTGTTTGGTGACGCTAGTTTTGAAGCAAGGACAGACGGATACCTCAACCATGCTGGCCAGCCGAAGGTGATTCTTGAGGTGAAGCCGGCCAGTCGATATGCCAAGGAGTCTCTCATACAAATGCAAGAGAGTGCGCAGATGGTGGCGTGGATCAAAACCGACTCTGACAACAAAGAACACCGCGGCAAGAGAGTGTATGAGCCCTTCTCCTTGCACTGCACTCGCTGGCATATCAATTCATGCTAACCTGAACACAGTCCCTTGCATCTCGCCCAAGATCGCCACGAAATATACTTAACAGTTGCAGAGTACAATAGCGACTACGTCAAATACTTGAATGATAAGACCTCTCAGAGCGGCGCATCTTTCATGACGATGCACCGCTTCGGGCCGTTCAATACCCTTGACCGCAAGCACATGAAAGAAATGGGACCTGTGCTTTTAGGTATATCCCTTTGGGCGGAGTCCGGCGAGGACCAAATTTGAGAAGGCAGTGATTTGTATGATTAGCACTTGAACAGATACAGCGAACTCTTAATAGCATAGCGGATAGCGACATTGCCAGCGAGTGCCATAATTCAAACTATTTCGATTCTATTTGTGCAAACCAAGTCTTGACGCCTCAGCGGCGATAACATCAGGAATCTCCTCCTCAAGACTGCGCTTCTTCGGCGTCCACCCAAGAACCCTTCGCCCTCTCAGCGCCTTAGCCCGAGAATTCAATCCCCAACTCGCCGCCTCAAAGCCAGCAGGTGTCCGGGTAGCCTCATCAAAAGACAGCTTCTTCACTTGCGGCTGCTCCTTCAGATATCCCAGCTTGTAAGCCTGCTCGCCGATATACCGCGCAAGCTCACCCCAGACATGCTCGCCGTTCTCAGTCAAGAAATACCCCTTCGCACCCCAGATTTCAGCATCATCCTTCTTCGCCGGATCCAGCGCCGCCTGAACCAAGGCACCAAACAACTCGCTCAAATCATAAACATGGATATTGTTCCACGTCGCCAACCCCTTCCCAATCTGTGGGACATACTTCTCCTTGAGAATGAACGTGGAGAGTTCATAAACCTGCCGGCCCCGAAGGGAAACAGGACCCCTCCCACGCCCGTAGATCGTGGGCGGGCAAACAATGACGGTCTTCACGGAATCAGCGTGCTCGGTGCCCGTCTTGAGCACAATTTCGTCGACATTGCGATGGAATGCCGCCGATGGTAGATTTACGAGCTCGTCGACGCCAGAATCATCGTTGAAAACTTTATCATCGGGCTCGCCGTAGACTTTACGTACTTCGGAGTCAAAGTACGTCAGGATCCCTGTTCCGCCGGTGTGCAGCCAGTATCCTGGTTGTTGAGGAGAGTGTCCCTGGATGAGTCCCTTGGCGATGGCATTTGCAGCTCCGACATGGTCAGATGAGTCCGCGGTATCTGTCAAATCTATTAACAACCCTCACTCTGTGGAAACCATTCGGGGTCCTGCAACATACGAAGTACAATATCCGCCCAGGCAGCCTCCTTCTCTAGAGCCTCTGAATCATCTAGCCCCCCAAGCACAATTCGAACATTGGGATATAGTTCCTTTACATACTTTGCCTTCTCTTCTGTGCGAATTAGCGCGGAGAATTCAAAGTCGCGGTGGTGCTGCTCCAGCCAGTGGAAGGCGTCGCCGCCGATGTACCCGGTGATGCCGGTGATGAAGAGTTTGGTGGGCATTGGTTGTATGGCGAAGATGGGCTATTCTATGAGATTATAGTGAATGTATGTAGGATGCAGCAGGATGAAGAGGAGAGAGAGGAAGTTGAAGTTGATGTTATCGATGGTGGGGCTGGCAGTGACTTCATCCGGTGCTGTTCTTACAAATCAACATTCTGCCCCTCCATCACAACTTTAATGGTTGCACAGATGTTGTTGGAGGTTACCTATAACAGGTACATTGCCTGTTAAATAAAGGCGTGTTCAAATAACAATGGCGCTTGTATTCCGTGCAATCTTGACATATTCTGCTGGTACTGTAGAGTATTCATTGTACGCTGTTCTGCCAATGCTATCCTGCTCACGGCTGGACATATTACTGGAATAAGCTGCCTCAGCAACCTGGGCAGATGATGGTTAGATCGAGCTATCAAATGACAGATACGATATCGACGGGGCTGGATCCGAAATATCGCTGCTTGTAGGTAGGTAGGTGGTGCCTCAAATACGAGGCATCTCTGAACTAATCAGAAAGCAGAAAGGACCGTAATTGAATTATTTAGTTAAAAAAGCATAAATTGGTTAATTAGTCCAAATCCAAAACTTTATAAAAATGATACCATTATATTCCTGCCCCTTTACGCCTCAGAGGAACCGGCAGCCGGCAGGACACATTCACCACCACCAACTCCGTGCTGGACCGACCGACCCACCCCCACATAACCTGGGGTTTACCCCATGTAAAGCTGAAGCATTGATCTCCGGCCGTCGGTACCGTTCCCTGTGTCTCTGCTCCTGCATGATGCAAGGGTGATCCAGACACGGAGTCCGGAACCGACTCCGTGACACAGTCCGGCCCGGATGCCGACCGTTCTATAAATACAACGCCACCTGCTGAACCGTCGTTGTTCGGATGATGCATTTCATGGGAATGAAGTAATGGTTGGGAGCTTGATTCTCGGATGACGGTGTTGGATGAATATGACATGTTATTTAGCTTTGTACAGTTGTGATTCCAAATATAGCGAACAGTATAATTCACCTATACTTTATCCTAACACTATGGAAATTGCCGTAAAGATGTCCTAGTAACGGATCATATTACTTGCATATGATAATGATAGGCATTTTGTATTTGCATCCATTATTCTGGCCACTCTGCCTCTTAAGTCTAGATTCTGGAATGCAATGCAGAGCCGAAGTTAATCTTCATAAGCACCGATAATGGTAAAGTATTGTACAAAAATAAACAAATGACGCGCTGTCCACTATGTACTTGGGAAGACTTAGTTCGAAGTTTCTTTTTGGCACTTCGATTTTGAGATGTCAGTTGCAGATTTTCAGTCTGGCTTCTGGTTTCTAGAATAAAAAGGTGCATAGGAACGTGCACGTTTTAGTAGCAGCACGACACGATTAGGAGGATAAGGCTCAAAGAGTATCGAAAAAAGACCGTGAAAAGACTACGACTTTTAATTTGGTTACCAATGGATTCGAAGAAGTCATGAAGGAGTGGAATAAAAATGTATTAATACCATAGAAAATCGATATGCGAATATGATAAAACATGCATGCAAAATGTAAACAATCAATGCTATCTTAGTTTATGGAACAAACAAAACCCGCTAGTACAATTCATATCCCATTAAGCTGTTCATGACAGTCTCGCGACCAGGCCGTCTTTAAACCTGCAACTCGGTCACCTGTACCTGAGCCACGTTCATCTTCAGGTCACTCAACTCCCCACTGCCGGCATCAAACCCCGCCGACACGGTAGTGTTGTCCTGACTGATAGGCCCCCGGTGGGCGGGCCAGATCTCATGGCCGGAAGCAAGCTCCTTCTTGTGGTGGGCAGTGACAATGTCACGGACGGTGCTCTGGAAGTGGATGGGCCCCTTCTCCATCTCCGGGTGCAGCTCGCCGTTGACGAAGATGCCCGCGTTGAGATTCTTCTGGGAGTGGGTGCAGAGGTACTTGTCCTCGGACATGATTCGCTTGTACATGTCGCTGATGGTGGTGAACTGCTCGTCTGTGGCGTCCTTGTTGCGGTAGACTTCGTAGCGCATGACGCACTTGGTTGGGCTGGTTGGGGTGAAGCGTTGCATGAAGAAGAAGTGGGGCCTGGGACTGTTAGTCTGGTTCTATTTGGAAGAGTGTGGTAAGGACAGATAGAACTTACGAGACATTGCAAGAGGCGTTGGGCCAGAAGTAGGTGGTTGCGATTCGGAATCCCTTCTCGATCTGGTCCTGGCGCTGGGCTCCGTAGTGCAGGATCTGGTTGTCTTTCGTCTTGACGTAGTACGAGTTCAGATCGGCGATGGTAGGGATATCCGGGTGCGCGACTTGACAGTGGTAGCACTCGTTGTAGTTGTCTGCGAGGATCTTCCAGTTGAACTCGCCCTCCATGTCCCAGGTGTGGTCAAAGGAGTAGTTCTCGAAGTTGTAGAACTGGTAGCGGGGCTGCGTGTCGACGCCCTCAAAGTCGTCTTCCCAGGAGATCTCGGGCTTCTCGCCAGCGTCCAAGTTGACCCAGATGAAACCATTGCAGTCAATGTGGACATGGATGGGCTTGAGGCTGTTGCTCTCGTAGCCACCGATGTTCTCATCCTGGTCCTTCATGATGACGTATTCGTAGCCAGCGGTGCTGTAGCGAACCATGTCGCCAGCGTTGGGGACGCGGTGCTTGTGCGTCGTGAGGAGCCACTTCCGTGAGAAGATGGCGCGTCGTTCAAGTTCGTACATCTCCTGAGAGGTGTACCAGGAAGCAGGAAGAGCACGGACGGGCCTCTTGTCCTCCTTCTCCTCCTCCTTTGCTGCCGGAGCAGGCTTCGAGGTGCCAAAGTAATTCCTCAGGAACGACATTGTGAATGTGTAGAGTAAACAAAAAGACGTTGGTAGTCTATGATTAAAAAGCAAGAATTAGAATATAGAACACTTTTGGATCTGAATGAAAGTCGAATACTCGCTGCCATCTGCCCTTCTATATAGCTATCTCCTCCAGCCACCCCACGATACAGCACGGATGAGATCACCAGCACCCGCCTGACCCATCCCACCCCAGACGGTCGTCAGCCCTCCATCCCCGGACCGTATAACCTGGCACTTCTTCACACTGATAGCCATCTAATTGGCGATCCGACGGTGTTGACACCTGGGAACCGTCCACGTGATCGGCGATGGTCAGGGACCGGTTGGGCTTAGGGTTTGGCAAACCCTCCATATCGGGCGCCGTGAAGAGTCCAGACCGGGAAGGCTTGTGTCGATAGTGGATTCTAGAACTACATGCCACCGCCTGAATGTTTAGATTTACCGTAAGCGGAAGTCTTTCCCATAACCTTCTTCACGCTGGCGGCCAGACCAAGTGCTACACGTGCGGCCAACGAGCCGCAAGACGCGTCGCATCGCGGCACATGGTCAGCTGTGAAATGTTGCTTGGCTGATAATAACTGACAGCTACGGCCCCGTGGACGAGCCGGCGGAGTAGTTGGGCCTAGGGGCGCCGGCCTGACGACCGATGCATCTCCGGTTGCCGGGTGCTGTAAGGAAAACACAACAGCATCATTTCTCTACAGTTGCTCTACAGGTGATATCAGAAATAATGAAGGACATTGACATGAATTTCCTGATCATAGAAAACATGAATCAACCAGTGAATTCAAAATCCAATGCCGTATTCCTATCAATTTGTTGGACGGCAGACACGGAAACGAACCGACCACGTGAGCGCCACCGGGGTGATAAAGGTAGTTAGTAGTCTGTATATGATTTAACAATGACCATCCTTTGACATTCATTCCAATGGTCACGCCACCGAAGAGTCCGTGCCAGGTTTACATAGTGTCATTGAAAGCATGGCTAGTCTAGGGCTACGTTTCTGGACCAGGAGGAGGATATCCGGGTGACCCACCTCTGTCATTGAACTGGGTAAATAGTAGATATACTAGAAGAACGGTAGGGTCTAATGGTATTGATTCCGGTAACAGCTGAAAAATAATAATAGTTGATGCTATTCACGAGTCAAAATTCCATCGATCAGTGGTACCCTAATCACTCTGGTCCTGTGAAGAGAGAGGCGAAATATAGGATAGATAAGCCTCAATCGGCAAAACAAATCCGAAAAACTCAGAGATAAGGACGTGGCGTTCCTATCTTTGGAAACATTATCCTTCGAGAAAAGTCTATCAAGGCGTACTGACCGGTTGGAAAGCGCCGAACGACGAAGTCTCGTGGACTGGGGTTCTGTGGTGGAACGTGTCCAGTCGTTCCAAAGCACTGGCAACGCCTGACAGCAACACCTGACTAGTAGCATGAAAAGAAAAAAGTTTCAGTTAGATATGAAATGCCTGGCCGTCCATGGAGGATAATCACACGTCCAAAGTACTCAAGGTTTGAAATCACTCAGCTTAAAACCCCGAGCACAACGCCTTAGAGGACCAAACATGTCTCTGAAGGAAGAACCCGAGCACTCATGCTCTTTCTGGGGAGGATGCCATCTAGTCTCGTATTCCCCCCAAGCAGGTCTTTTAAGAGCCCTGATGTACCACACCAGCTTACTGAGAATAACCCCAGAATATGGCGCCGTTGTATCCAGAATTTGCTGTTCTTGGAGGAAAATCAACAGTCTGCCCAATGTCATGGACCGACAGGCCACTGTACAGCGAGACTCATCGGTCAAAATAGCACGGAGCTCGTAAATGATATGGGAGAGGGCCGCCTCAATGGCGGTCTTTCTGCGTTCGTTCAGGGCGTCTGTTATAATGTCAGGATTCTTCGAAGCCGAAAATGAAGCTAATCTTACCTATGATATTAACAGGTATTGGAAGCCCGAAGGAAACGATAGATCCCGGCGAATATCCTATCACCCTTCCAGAGTATGTTTCGAATGCCTCTGGGAAATTAAAAACCCAGGAAACCCAAAGCCCGACCATGAAGTCGCGCGTATAACTGTCAGTCATAATCGACCCTGGCATTTCCATCACACTGGGCGTAAGCCAATTTACCACATAGCAACGAACCAGAGGCATACACTCGTAATAGTCGGCCAGAACGCCAAGCTTTGCCATCAGTTCCACCGATGTCTTTGTCGGGAGCTCGTGTGGCTTGCAATGAAAGATTTGCATGAGAACCAGCAAGGCCTCCTCTATATCCCATCCTTCCGCATGGACCTCAACGGCCTTATCTCTTTTGAAATTCAAATTCTGCTTCCAGCTTCCCATAAGGGCTTTTTTGAGTACAGGCGAAGCCATGCTCAAGTGTTTCCCCGAAACCTTGATGTGCACATCGGGGCTTGCCCTCTCTTCCGTGGTTGGCTGGGTTGCATCAGCTGGGACCTGAGGAGGTGCGGCGGTGGTTTTAGGCACGGGGGCGAAAGGTGGGTTTGGGTTTTTCACGACAAGGATGTCATCTCCAGAAGGATCAATTACGTGCATGTTCATCGTTGCGGCGTCGAAGGAGGCGACGTATCTTCTGATCGGAGGTCGGAGGGTGAGTGAGTGAGATGAATCAAGGCCTGTTTGATGTTGATGAAGATGGGTGACTTCGGTCCGAAACAAAACTAGAAATAATGTCTGGAGGTAAATTAAGGCCAGTGACTGGAAGTGTGAGGTTGTGTAGAGAGGTTCGTTGATTATAGTGAATATTCACTAAAGATGGAGTGAGCAAAGTGTCACTAATACTGCAGAGCTCTGCAAAGTTCCTCTGATGCAGCAGAATAGCAGAAGGGCATGATAGTTTCGTATTATCTATTGGGTAAATATCAGAGAATCGAATACATCAAGGCATAGCCCAACAACTTCAGCCGGAACGATAACAATCTATACAGGACAAGCAGTTACGCTCACTATCCAAACTCCAACCAAGGATGAGCACAAGCGTTCAAATAATACCGTCTAAGATGGACAATACCGCAAATAGCTTGCAAGAGAAGACCCAGAAATAAACCACCTCCTGCGTGCAAGATAGTTGTCGAATGTTGGTGGCTGTATTCTTCGCAAATGACAGTTGATCTTCTTGTACTCACGAGTGAAGCGACGCTCAGGCTTGATTGACATCCCGTAATGGATAGTATGCTTTACGTCCCAAGCCTCGGGACACCAGAAGTTGTCCACGTCTTTTACTAAACTCCGGTAACGTAGCCCAACGACTGGTTCCTGTGGCTTGGGAGACAGCAGACCATGGACCTGCATTTGCATGGTCAATGCGCCTAACAATGCCGAGTCACACTGTATTGAGCACTTGACTGGAGGTGTGAGCAATGCATCCTTTGCGGCGTGGAGGGCATCGACTATTTTCTTGATGCCTTCCACTCTGATATCGTTCAGATCGTCGATGATCTCCTTAGGTATAGGTAGACCCAGCGGAGCAATAACCCCACCAGCCTCCCGAACTGCAGTGGTTGTGACCAAGTCGAATAAATAATCGATCTTATAGAAATATGAGACCCAGATCCAGAGGACCAAAGTCCGGGAGAAACGCTTGGGTTGTGTATTGCAGTGACTGTCGCGGATAATCCGGTTGACATAGAAGGCCACCAGATCCCGGCATTTGTAGTAGTCGGCAACGACTGCGAGCTTTGCCATCAAATCCAGGCTCATTCTATCTGGGATCTGGGTTACCTGGCAGTGGACGATGCGGAGGAAGACAAGTAGTGCTTCGGTACCGAAGTCGTACGCGTTGATATCAACAGACCCTTGTTCCTGTAACTGTTTGGCCTCTTTCCACCCGTTCCTGATGAGCATGCTCTGGAATACCGGGGACGCAAGCGTCAGGTGCTTTGCTGAAACTCGGAAGCGAACTGCGGCTGGCTTGGGGGTAGATGATTCCTGGTCTGTAGCCTTCTTCTCGTTATCCCCGGGGGCATCGCCCGATCCATCCTCTCCAGGTTGTTCTGGGTCATGTCCATCTTCTGCTTCGTATTCGAATAAGTTTTCCTCGGACGATACTTGTGCTGTGGCCTCTTCTGGTTCGGCCATCCTTCTAGCCAAAGCCATAGCCTGAGCCCGGACTGAGTTCCTGGTAGCACCCGTGGCTGCTTTGGATGCCCAATCGACCTCAGTACTGTTGAAAGCGCCATGATGGGCGGAGGCCGACGTCAGGTCCCAAACGGCAAGCGGCGCGTTAGGGTTATGAAGTATGATGGTTACCTCGCCCTCAGGATCAAGGATAAACTCTGAGGTCTGGTTTGTGCTGTCCGACATGGCACGTCGCATGCTGTAAAAGGATATGGTAAGGATATTGATATTGTAATAGTCAGTATATTCTCCTTCTGGGTAATGATATAGTGGCTACCCAGACAGAGTGTGTGTCGAAGAGAGAGAGAGAAAGAATTATTATACAGGATTTATGACAGACGCATTTGGAATATCAGTGACAGTCATCGCGTATACAGTCAAACAACTTCACTAGATAGTCACTATTTACACCTACTGTGAGTATCAGTATCTTCATTGAAAAGCTTGGTAAGAGGCAAAGCTCACACTTTACCATAGCTCTGACTGCTATTGGCTTCCCTAGGCGTATAGGACTTGTGAACTAGATTATATGAGTAACTAGAATGTTACACGAAGCTACTCACAAATACCTAGGTGTCTCTGGCTCCCAAGGAATGCCGGATGTGGACAAACCGCAATTTCCTCTTCCGAGATCCTCACTTGGGCCCTCGAAGAGAAACTTATAGAGAAACTCACCTCTTTTTTTACTGGTGGCAGTGCTTTGGGTGAAGTCATGCATTGAGTGGATCTTCGCCTCCTAATTACAAATCTCTAATAAAGAATCAACAGTCGTAGCAGTCACATAGAACACAATCTCCATCATCATAGGGGCAGCGCGATGCAAGGTTAACAGCGATCTTGGAGTAAAAACTGTTTAAGCGACGTATCTGGATAGCTCGAGACCATCGATTTCCGCGAAAAGATCTAGGAAAAATCCGCCAAAGTCGTAACAGTGCCAGTTATGAAACTGACATCTGTCTCCAGTGAATTCGAATGGCTCTTTCCACGCTGGAGTCTCATAACTGCTGACATAGTAGAGCGAACTGTAGTCCAACCCAGAGAATGGACTTTCAGGCTCAGGAGACAACAATCCAAAATCACACATGTGGTATGATATACAATCGGACATCATTGAGGCACATTCTGGATTGCATTCTGGATATATATCATACCCTTCGATATCCTCAAAAAATTCCATTCTGCGAGATTGGAAAGCTTCTAATATTTCCTGATTTGCGCTGGTCCTCCCGTTGTTCATATCGCCTAATCAAAAGTCAGAGTTCGGAAGCGATCCAATTGAAGTGCCCTTACCGATGATTTGGGCCGGGATTGGGTAGTCACAAGGATCAATGGTGTCATCACTGTCGTTCATAAGAATAGATGTGCAAGTCTTGAATGTTTCTGCGTCTCGGAAGAAGTAAGAAATCCAAAGCTAACAAGCGATATAGTCCGAGCATTCAATGCATTCTCTGTCACAGTTTGGCACCACCTCCCCCAGAGAGTTAATCCATATATTGCCGAAGAACCTCGTCTCCGGGACACCATAATAATCGGCAATCATGGCAACATTTCCGAGCTGCTCCACATCTAGAGCTCGAGGAACTTTCAGCAGGTCGCCGTGGATAATACGCAAGATGACAAGAAAGGCGTTCATGCCCCAGCTTTCGACGGTGATCTGAACAGAGCCATTCTCCTTCAATTCCCTTCCTTCCTTCCAGTTTGCGCTGAGTAGTTTGTCGAAATAGGACGAACGACGCATTAGGTGTCTAGCGGAGACCTGAATTCGAATATCCTTCTGTTCCTTGGTCCGTGTGTTACCTGCGCTGGAGAGTAAATGACGGTCATCATCCAAACTAGCGGGATGTTCGATGTGTTTGACGTGTGCGACGACGAGGATAACTTCCCCTCGGGGGCCGAAAACATGGTCAACAGACATATCGGTAGCGAGGAGGAATGCCAGCAACAGACAAGCCGATGGTGTTGGGGAGTGAAGAGGTGAGGATGACACAAGGTGAGGAAATAGAAGATATGAGTAAGTGAATGTAATAACGTGAGGTGAAAACTCTTCAGTTCACAATATGATTTCTGCTTCACTCAGTCCCCACTCCTGCTCTTCTATTCGAATCAGTCTGGCGGGCTTTATCTGTTCAATGGTAGAGTTCTGGGTCAGTGAATAGCACTTCTGCATTCAAGAGCAGGTCAAGTATATGAGATATGGTCGTTATACAAGGTATCACCCATGAGCCTGGTATTGACATCAAGGTTTCCAGAACCTAACTATTTACGATAGAATGCTACGATTGCGAAACAGAACCAACAAAAATAATGGAACGGACATATACCACTACTGTCACGTCAAGAGGGACAGTTTCGATGGAATATTGACTCAAGTAACTCTTCTTACAGTCAGATTATTTGCACAAACATAAGATTTTTTGTTATTTAGATTCACAGCCCGTGCTCGAATGATATGAGGATACGTGTGAATCCGGCCCTTCGACAAAGAAAATCCATATATGCCCATAGTACCGGACGTGACACGAGATGCCTCCCTACAGCGTCGAAACCTGAATCACACCATGGGTACGTAGTCGGACAATGAAAGCGGCTCGATCTTGCGGTATAAACCCCGGAACATCCCGGAGTATCCCGATGAAGCACTGCACTTGTGTGGCCTGAAATTTGTGGTAAAAGGGGCATGATAGTCTCCCCAGTATCCGACACCAACCCCGATGAGCACATGGAATGAGGCATTATTTAGACCGATGTACGGCAAGCTTCGGCACAATGGTAGCAGTCCAAACGCACGCATGGTCCTGGACATCTGGCCGTAAGTCATAGCGGCGCATTCAACGGTACAGCCTGATCCACCCTCTTCTTTTGCGCCGTCCATGGTATCCAGAAGGGTGTTTCGGGCCGAGTCCAAAAGCTCGAGGCTTGACTGGATTGCCTCTGTCCTGCGCCTATTCATCTCGTCTGGAAAGGAAAAAGAGAGTTAGAAATAGACGTTATTCGAATCACGGATAAGCTTACCAATAATCCCGGCTGGAATCGGGAGGCCAACGGCCTATATAGGCGCGGTGGCCTGCTCCATGGCGATGGTAGTGTATTTTGCAAAGGTATCTTCACACCGCGTGGCGTAGGCGACCCAAATCCATAGGATAGTATCTCGCGAGGATACGGGAGTCTGGCTGAAACTAGATTCTAATAACCACAGCCACACATCGCAGAGAAGCTCCACTTCCTTGACATCGTAGTAGTCTGCGACGACGGTGACTTTCGCTACCTCCTCCAGGGTTACCATTCGGGGAACTTTGGAGGTTTGGGCATGCATAATATGCAGGACCATGAGAAGGGCCTCGACGTCCCAATCTCGAACCACAAGTTCAAGGTAACCCTTTGCTTTGGATTCTGCGGATTTTTTCCAATTGCCATCGAGCATACTGTTGAAAACGGACGAGCCGAAGGTGAGATGCTTTGCGGAAACCTGGATGCGCACTTCGTTCTGGTTTCCATCGGTATCTGGCTCGCTGACGCTGGGCCCAGTAGATGGCTCAGTAGATGGCTCGGCGTTTGTATCATTGGCACCACTCGAGCCGTCTGCAGGAGTGACTTCAGCAAATGGAGGATTAGGGTTTCGGACTATGAGAGTAACTTCCCCACGGGGATCGATGATATGGTGAACCGGCATGCTTGGAGCGAGATATCAACAATGGAAGACGAGATCGTTAGGAGATGAAGAGGTGAGAATGATAGACGGAAGAAGAGGTCAGTGAGTGACAAGAACCACCGTTTTAAAAGATTCTAACTTACACAACTCATTACTTTAACTAGTGAGAGTTCTCATGATGTGAATGAAGCTGTTACTGGCTCGACGGCGGTTCTATGAGGTATGACGAATGCACCGTGAGCCATTCATGAAATGGATATAGTATGTCTTTCAAATATTGGACTATCCAAATATCATGCCATGAATCTGACATAAGAGCCAATGTGAAACAGAGTCTGCCACAGTGAACTAATCGGCATGCAACGGAATCAAACCTTCACCCTCCATCTCCACCTCCAGTCCAGCAACGCCCATCTCGACAAAGCCACGCACGCCAGGCCAAGCAACAAAACAGCCGAATACAAGCCAATAAGGGTCTGAGGCGTGGTAGCCGTCAGCAACTCCCCACCAACAGGCACCGAAATAAGCACACCAAACGACGCAACCGCATAGACCGTACTATAAAAACGGCCATATTCCTCGGTACGACACAGCTGCCCAGCACAAACAGGCGTCAGCGAGATCCAGCCACCGGAGCCAAAGCCGAAGATTGCGACGACGGCGTATAAGGTTGCTTCGCTTGCGGATCCGATGGGGAGCCAGACGGTCGCCATGACGATTAAAGTAAGGGTTACGAGGGAGAGGAGGATATTGAAGCGGCCAACCAGGTCTGCCGCGATGCCGGGAAGAACGCGGCCGAGGAGGCTCATACTGTTAAGCAGCGTGACGGAATAGAACTGGACATCTTTAGATAGACCAGCAAAGCGGACATATGTAGGCAGTAAGGCAGCGCAGCCGAAGATGATGAATTCAAAAACGAAAACGGCGAGGGCAAGGAAGCTGAGCCGTGCGGACTTGAAGGCCGCAATATCGATTGTGGCTCTGCGCAGCGGGCTTGGAGGCAGGCGGCCTTTAACGAGGGCGATCCCGACCGAGTAACAAGCGAGCGCCATGAAGGAGATGATGCGGATTGACCACTTCCAGCCGAACCTTGGGAAGAGGTGGCGGAGCACGATAGGCAGGATTGCACCTCCTGCCGAGGAGCCAGCCATGCAGATACCAGAGGCGAGTGCACGGCGCCGGTAGAACCAGTGGCTAAGGACTGATATTGAAACAGTCGTCACGACTGCTGCTGCAGAGCCACAAAAGATGCCCAGACAGAGCATGAAGTGCCAGTACTCGGAGCATTCAGCCAGGAGGATGTACGAGGCAAAGCTCGCAAGAGAACCGGCTACTAACAGCATCCTAGGGCCGTAACGGTCGAACAGCGGCCCAACCTGCACACCAAAGAAGAGCGTCAAAAAGAGCAACATGGCTGTGATCCAGCCGATTTGGCTGACGCTGTAGTGGGCTAGCTGGTTCTGGCTGAGGAAGTCCTGTACTGGCCCGACTATAACAGTGAGACTACGCAAGGATATACTGAGGAGGATACTTACTGCCAGCCTGGAATCCAAACGAGGGAAACACCATCAGAGCTGAGCCGAGGAGACACATCCATGCCTCGCGGCCTCCTTCAGGGTAGGCATGACTCACGCCCTCTGAGGGTTCCCTCGCCGAGGATTCATCGAGTTCTATATTGTCTTCAACAAGGGACGTGAGCTGAGCCGTGCTGGTCATTGTTGCGATGTTGGAAGAGAAAAAAAAAAATTAGAATTTCTCCCCGCTTCTCCAAGACTCCAAGGCTCCAAGACTCCAAGACTCTGGCTGACTCACCACGTCTGGATACGAAGGCCTCTGAGCTGGCGCAGACTACGGATCCTTCCGAAGGATTGCTACAAGCCGTATTGAACCTGATCTGAATAGTCAGTTCAACGCACTCTTCTCAGCCCAAGAATCTATTATACACCATGCAGCAGGGCACAGCTGCACAGAGGTCTTTGGATTCCTCTACGACTTGAGCCGCAAACACGACGGTAAAGGCAGCCCTACATAGCTTTCAAAGGGCCCATTGACTCAAATTGCTTGCAGGACCGACAACCTGGACGACGTGCGCTGGCTGCTGGAGCGTGAGGTTGCCGTAGACATTTACGAGGGGTTACGGCCAACCCTCCCTATCTCCTTTTAGAGGCTGTTACTGGCGGCCATACAGAGATCGTGCAGTTACTCCTCGAACGCAATGCCGATATAAACGAGAGGAACGATGACAGTGGCAAGACCGCTCTGCACCTCGCAGCGCCCGGTGGATATGCAACTATAACGCGTCTCCTCCTGAAGTCACGCGCCAATATCCGTTCGCCCGACAAAGAAGGCAAGGCCCCGCTCTACCAGGTCGATAAGGAGGTAAATAATTGTACTTCAAAGCTAATCGACGACCAGCGCGGAAGCGGGTGGTTCCGAGACTTCCTCGAGCCCCGGATCCAGGCTATCTGGATACTGATGTAGTACGGCGCTGAGTAGAATAAGGAATGGTTCGTGCCGCGCACGTTGTTTAAGGCAGATCCTGAGATATGGTTGTAGTATCTTGAAAAAGGCACTGCGAGTCTGGATACAGTGGATGATCAGGGTCGCACGCTTTCCTGGATACTCTGGAGCGGACAGTGACGGAACCGTCGATGCCGCAAAAGAGGGAATTGCGGGCACTGCTGGATCTCCTGTTCCTTGCTGGGTGCGATATCTCCAAGGCTGACAGTCGGGGAAGGACTCCGCATATTGTAAACGCCGCAGGAGACGACGGAATTGTCAAGCTGCGAAGTTATGCTGGCTTGTTTCATGGGTGTTCAAGTTACGCCATACCGAAGTATATCGTTGTGTGGTTGTCTATTGAGTTTATTGGTAATTGAATTATTGTTCGTCTTGTATAAAAGGCGCTGTAACAACGTGTAAACTGTATCCCAATGTTCATTGTCGCTCGTAGACAGCCTAATAGGGCTGGTATCACGCCTCACCCTTCCTAACTGCCTCCTTCCACGACTCCTGTATAGCCGTCCAATACTCGACTGGGCTCTTGCGCATATGCTCAACATGCCCGCTCCCTTCAAAGAGGCGACAATCAGACTTCCACCCCTCCCTCCTCGCCTCCGCAACATGGCGCTCGACATCCGTCCACAGGATAATTCTGTCCCCCTTCCCATAGAGATACAACCTCCTTGCACTCTTCGTCGACAGCTCAGGGTTCCCAAACGCCATGACGCTCTCAACGCCGGCACTCTTCCGCCGCAGGACCTTCTCAATAACACTCATCACGCACAGAAAGACCCCCCAGAGGCCCTGCGTCAGCGCAAACGGCCACGGGAACCACGACGCCGTCCCAAGCGCCATAGCCAGCGACAAGCGGCGCATATTCGACAACGTCAGGTCCGTGTTTCCGGGCGTGGAATCCAGCGTCACGAGCTGATGCGGGAATGGCCGGCCGTATGTATTCTTATACGCATGCAATGTCGCCGCATACGCAATGCCCCCGGTATTAGACATAACATGGACAAGCACCGATCCCGTATGCTCAGCCGGATTCTTTGAAGGAAACACCGCCCCGAGAACTGGCTTCATGGCCTCTACGCGCTGCGGCATGCTCCGCCATAGTGCTTTGTAGATTGGTGACAAGACGGCAATCTGTTTGGATTGCGGGTAGAGCGCGCGGAACCCGTCGGCGTACTTTGTGACATTCTTGGGTTGCGCGTCGCCCCAGGCGAAGATTATGAGGACGTCTGGCTGATTTGGGCGTTTTGATTCTGCTTCTGTGTCCACTGGTAGGCCTTCGCGGACGAAGATCTGGTCGGAGATGGCGGTGAAGCCGGGGAAGTATGGTGTTGTTGCCATGCCTTTCTCTCTCTTTCTCTTTTTTGTATGTAAGGGGTGATGTCAAATCGTTGAGGGTCTGGAGTCTTTAAATTGGGGTGTCTGTCTCGTGGTGGCCAGCAGATCCTTTCCAGCCCCAACGGATTCCCGTCGGTGTCAGCATCGAGATGGGAAATAAGCCCGTATGGCTGACCCACTAAGCATAAGATCTAACTGAACTAAAGGATTGTATTGGTCAGTTGCTCAGGGCCAGGGGCTGTCACTGTCAGATCAGAAAATCTTTTGCATGTGAAAGTGAAGCTATACTAATCATTAAAGCCGCCGAGGTCGTGCCCTAACAGCCCAACAATTGTCACTATGCAGAAAAAACAATGCGAAATACAATCTAGAACTATCTGAATATATATATCGGTGATCAACAGCAACTCTCATTATCATCGTCGCAGCAACCGAAACAACCACCACAATCGTCACAGCAATTGCAATCACCACAGAAGTCGCAATCCCCACAGCAATCGCAACCATCCTCGCAGCAATTGCAGCAGTCGTCATCATCTCCTCCCCCCTGTGATGGCATTGCAGGAGAAACATAGGGCTCCGGCTCAGGCTCCGGGCTGTGATACCCCCTGCTAGGCTCCGACTCGTCCTCCTCACTGGAAACCTCCTCGACCTGCTCCTGCTCCTGCTCCTCACGCCAACGCTCCCACGCAAATCCAGCACCAGCACCCAGCGCCGCCCCGGCCGCAGCACCAGCCGCAACACCAGCCAGATCCCTCCTATGATCATCCCTCTGCTCTTGCTGCTGCTGCTGCTGAGCCATCATCATCTGCTGCTGGTGCTGTTGCTGCTGCTGCCACATATAATTCTGATACTCCTGTCTCTGCACATCATTCATGTACCTCATCTCCTCCATCTCAAGCCCCATCTGGCGCTCACGCATATCCTCGCGTCTTTCCATCGCAGACCGATCGCGCTCATATTGTTTCCGTATCGCGGCATCGTGCTTCGCTGCGTCCTTTGCTGCGTCCTTGCGCGCCTTCTCCTGCTGCTTCGCTAGGTTCTTCTGCTGTGCTGCGGACTGTTTGGCTATTTCCTTGCGTGTTTTCTCGGCTTGCTGGGCGAGTTGCTTTTTCTGCGCGGCGGACTGGGCGTTGAGTTGCTTCTGCATGGATTGCGCTATTTGCGCGGAGTTGTTTGCCTGTTGTTGTCTCTGCGGCTGGGGCTTTGGCTGCGGTTGTATGCTTCGGGTCTGGGGTGGGGGTGCTCGTTGGGCAGCAGCTGGGGGCGCGCGTTGTTGCGACGGGGTATGGTGATGGTGGTGGTGATGCTGAACCTGGGTATTCTGGCTTTGAACGCGATTATGCTGAATCTGGTTCAATTGGGTCTGGCTGACCTGCGTGTGGTACATTGGCTGTGCCGGTCCCGGATAGGGCTGGGCGCCGCGAGGCTGCACCGGGAGGGAAACGGGCCGAGGGGCAGCGTGAGGCTGCGGATGATGAAGCGGAACGTGGGCGGCATTGTGCGCAGGTTGGTATTGCATTTGTGGTGGTGCTCGGGGCTGGACTGCGCGGGTGTATGCTGCCGCTGGTGGCTGTGGTTGGGAGTGGGAGCGTATATGGGCGTTGGCGTTGACGGGTTTGCGCTGCGGTGGAGGAGGCATTTTGACGTTGTACTGCGAATAGAAACGGCAAGGTGTAGTGCGTAGTTCGTAAACGTGGAAGAAGTAGGTCGTATAAAAATGGTTGACGATGGCAAGCAACCCGTGGCAGCCAGGACGAATATAAGCCTTATAAGTAAGTCTCTGTCGGCCTTCAACAGAAACCGACTACGAAAGGTTCGATCTATACCAAAACACAGCCCGGCTTAGCTACTTCCAGCCCGCATATTCCTATTCTTGCAGATGCGAAAAAAACCTTAGTGCAATCCTTCAAAGCGTTCGTGTGGCCCAGCGCTGCCCTAATCAGGAAATCCACGAGGCTGTCATGCAGGGCCGAAAGGCTGGCCCTTGGCAACTGTCCCACAAACATTCTCTAACTGCATGGAGTTTGTCCGGATCACACTTTTGCCAGGAGCATGCAGCAGCACTAGTCCAATTGGATTTTCTCCTGCAAAGCCTTGTTTATATTTAGGTAGTCTAGACGGGCCTGGGGCTGATGCCGCAGTCAGAGACTAACGATACAGCCCAAAGGCTGAACAAATATATCGAACCCTGAACGGCGTCTAAAGTAAATAGAACCCGACAGATTGTCGAGCTCTGGAGTGGCGATATTCGGTCCTTTTCGTGGCTTTACAGTCCTTGACACTCGTTTGGTGCGGGTCTCAACAGCCCTCCTCCATAACCTTTAACTACAGGCTAAGAGAGGGTTTCATAAGACTGGTTAACTTTGGGGATTCACCAATATTATGTCGGCACTCTGGGAAAACATCCTCTGCCGCGATGGGACACAGCCTGTTTGGTAATTAGAAGGACCATTCCCGCCCTGTCCTGCAGTGCTTTTCTCCAAGGATTACTGCATTCAAGAACTGCCACCTTAGCATAGTGGGCCTCAATATATAATTAATATGTAAAATAGCCGCCAGTAATAAGAGAATATATATATATTTCTTTTCTAAAAGAAAGTGGAGATCCAGGGTCGCATAATATATAATATATAATATATACAGTACATAAAGAACCAGAACTCAAATCAGGTCCCATGTTCATACGCACTCCTCGCCCTCAACTTCGGCCCCTTATAAAAGAACAACCAGGGAATAGGCGCCATCACCACGGCAATAAATCCTAGCAGGCTCGTCGCCCAGCCCACGCCCAAGGCATCATACATCTGGGGCACGAAGAGCGGAAAAGCAGTTGAAAGCGCGTACCGCGTCAACGAGGAAGCCCCGCTGGCAGACGCGCCATATTTCGAGCCGTACACATCGAGCATGTAGAAGTTGCACGGGATATAAATCAGCATACTACCCAGGAAGGTGGCGCCTTGGGCGAGGATCGGCACGATCCAGTGGATGGATGGTGTAGAGGTCCAAGCAAAGACGAACAGACCGGTTGGGAGGACGAGGGAGCCAAACATTGAAGTGTACAGTCTTAGCTCTGGAGAAAAAGGGGCGGAGCCTTCGGTGTCGTTGTTCCTGATACGTAGAGACGGGTTTCGCTGCACGAGGCGGTCGACGATGAAGAGGATGCAGGGGGCGAAGATACAGCCGACGACCATGCCGAGGAAGGAGAGGCCCTGCGCGCCCGGGGAGAAGTTGTAGACGGAAGCGAAGACGCGGGGGCTGGCGACGACGAATGTGTAGAGGAGGGCAAACTGGAAGCCGCAGTAGAGGCAGATGAAGCCGACGAGGGGCTCGGTGAAGAGCATGTGTAGCGGGCGGACGATGGTGGATGTGATGAATTCTTTGAAGAGCTGCATGGCTGTGCGAGTTTGGACGGGGAGGACGCCTTCGCTGCCGAGTTTCTCTGCCCGCTTGCGCAGGAGGATGGGCTTGTATGATTCCCGGATGAAGAGGGCTGGAGGGTGTACGACGGCGGCCATGATGAGCGGTGTCCATGCTGTCCAGCGCCAACCTCGAGCTTCGACGACGAAAGATCCGATCAGGGGACCCATTGAGCTGCCGATTGTAGGCACGGCGTAGTATATTCCCAGCGGGATGACCCTCTGCGAGGGGTGTGTATAGTCGGTGATTGTGGCCGCCGCGACGGAAACCCCAGGGGCAGCAAACACCCCAGCGAGGAAGCGACATATAATCAGAGACGCGATACCCTGAGATGACCCCACGCCTATCGTAAAGAGATCAACCAGTGGCAGGGTAAGCAGGTAGACGAATTTCCGACCGAACGTTTCAGACAACGGCGACGAGATCATAGGCCCAAAAGCCAGCCCCAGCGAGTACGCAGAGAGAGGCAGAAGCGACACGGTCGTCGAGACATTGAACTGCTTCTGGACCTGCTCATGACCCGACGAGTAGATAGAGGCATTGACAGTCGTCGCAAAGCCAATCAGGCCGATGACTGCGGTGGTCAGGGTCTTCCTGAGGATAGACCAGTTGCGAGGATTGCCAGGATCATCGTCGCTGTCCCATTCCTGCAGCCGTGCTCGAGCCTGGTTGTAGCCATCTGGAGTCTCGAGTTCCATCATTGTGAGAATTGTTGCACAGACACGCAGTGCATATGCGGGACAGCTGCAATAAAACCGTCGACTCGGCGATCGGGTGCAGGGGACTCATCCCCCAACCGAGATTCCGACAGACACGGAGTCAGGCCTGAGTAACATCATTGGTAAACTCCACCGGACTGGCCAGATGAACAAGGAGGTCATCAAGCCTTTCGCACGCCCTGATCGGTCTCGGAATGCCGGTCTATCGGTTCAGGCCGACTTGTGTTGCAAGAATAATCGAATATGTACCTGAGGGCCGGAATCTTCCGAATAAATCCCAAGACTGCGGGGAATCAAGCCTGGTTTTGCGTGGGGTGCGGAAAAATATCCGTATCCACTTGGCGAACACGTATAACCATCCGAGTACGATGATAGGCTTGCAACTCACCGGATTGAAGGTGGTTCGGTGGTTTAAGATGGAGACACGGTTGAAATCGGTAAAACGTCAACGCATGTCTGGTTCAAGCCTGGTCACCTGTCTAACTGAGGCAGAACAATCAGCCGATACGATCAACCGCGAACGCTACGGAGATAGATCATATACTATAGAGCTGGAACTGCAACATGAATAATGCCAGTTAACTAAACTACTGTCTATTTAATTCTATCTAGTAGCGAAAGAAAGGTCACGTCAATCACTTTCAGTGCTATTAAACACTCCGTGCAATAATGGCAGGTCCAGCCCCCGCCAGTCAATCGTAAACACAAATGGGGAATTGAAACTTAGAGAGTCCATGCGTGGTAGATTGCACTGGAGCATCGGAGGCGATGGAGGCTGGGTGTCATGAATGCCCCACCGATCAAAGACGACGGAAACTCCCTGGAGCATTTGGTCTACCGCGGTGTCCCCATCCGTGGTGACATTCGCATATCTCCGGGGGAGAGACAATCCTAATAGTGGGAGGATGTCTTTCAGGTTATATCTCGCCTTGGTGTGGAATTTCGGCATAACGAATGTGCTGACAAAGGTCTTGGTAAAGCCCTCAGTGCTGGAAGCCTGGACAGAGGGAGAATTGAGGAGATGTTCAACCGAACGGCCGTTCTGAGGCAGGTATGCAGTCAAGGAGCCGTTTCGGTGGTCGCGTAGCCCGAAGGGAAGGCGGACTGCTGTATACTCCGCCTGATGCTTCACAAGCAACTGTTTGTTGCTACAGTACATCATGTCAATCTGAGCAGTTGTGCCATCCAAGGAATTGAAAGTAGATCTCATGATCTGGCTGGGTGGGAACAAATAGTGCAATGGCAGCGAAATCATCAGGGCATTGGCTAGCACGATGTGTGAACTGGCAGAATTCGCATCGTAGCTGGCGGCGAGGCTCTCGGGAGAAAGCTGCATGTCAATCGATTGGCCTGCATCCCCTGACATGAAGTATCGATCAATCCCGTCGATGAGGCCTTCAAAGCTGTTCGGTTCCCGAACGACCATCATAGGACCGTATCTGCTCACGGCATTGGCAAATTTGAGGGAGAAGGTGGGTCTGTGGACGGCGAATACACCTTTTTTCCAGGTAATCATGGGCGACGATGGAAGCGATTGCAGAATCGACTCGATACTCGCCGGCGGTTCTCCATCCGTAAAGCCCTTGAGTATACAGAGGGCGGTCGCCATGGACATTGGCGACACAGCAGTCCCTCCTGGAGGCGGATCGCGAGACCACAGGAAATTTAGCAGTTGCCATGAAAGCTGGTTGAGTTTGTTTATTGTATCGACATCGTGAAACCCGACATCGTGCAACGCGGTACTCATGACGAAGGGCCGGTTGGTAAGTAAAGAAAGTAAAAATGGTTATGTTGGACTTGATATTGTTTCGATAAAGAGTGATTCAACTGATAAACGCTTGGAGACGGTCTCAAGACGAAGGCTTCTACTATTTAAATGAACAAAGTTGCCCCTGCCATCGAAATGGGCACAGAGGGTGTGCCTGCCAGTTGGCGCATACTATACAAGGGCAGGCTCAACTACGATAACTCTAGAAGGTCAGCAGTGTAAACACTACAGCAAGAGCACTCACTCTAATCCGTCTCAACGCCATCGGTTTTCTTTCCTGATTTCCACCACCGCATCACGGCCTGGTAATAGAAGTATGTCTCGGCCGTCCCCCAGAGCCCAAGCAGCGTGAACAGCACTATTCTCACATTCTTGCTTATCCCGAGATTTTGCAGGGTGATCTGTGGGAGCTCTGGGTTTCCTGTCTGGTCGGTCTTCTGGGTTGTGTTAGGGGTGGATTGTTTGTCGAGATAGACCGACGTTGAGAATGCGGGGTTCCGCACGCGGAAATACGCCTGGGCGAGAAAGGGGGCGCGATGAGGGGGAAGATGAAGGGAGCGAGGTATTCTTGCCAGAAAAGCCATGTTTAATCTCAACAGTGCGTTGGTGGACAGGATATGCGTCCAGAATATATACGGACAGAGGTCACCATTCGAGTCACAGTCAACTCGGTCTCCAAGTGACTCGTGACATGCTAAGTAATCATGGAGAACACGAGGATATCATCAGCACTAAGAATACTAGGAATACTAACCTGGTCAATCAAGGATCAGGACAGGATTAGCGGCTGCAAGTCGAGCGCAGCATGCGGCCGTTTCCGGTGCCCTGTACAAATAATATTCACAACTGTCTGGAAACATATTTCAAGTACCAAGAGGTGAAGCTGCAAGTTATATATCTGTATGTTGCTAGAATATATTGTAAAGTAGTTGTATATTACCCCTAATAAGAAGTTTGTTGTTTCTGTTGCGGCCGAGTGATCGTCATACAAGGCCGCGTGTGGGTGGAACCACGGGCTCTTTGTCGTTGCCCTGTTCGCGTATCCGCAACACAGCTGAATTCAGGATCACCTTTGGCCCCATTGGTGGACCATGGTTGATTGCTGTGAATCGCGGCCTCATCAGGTGACGTTTCTGTGAAGATCAACGAGTTTTCACGCTCCTGACAGCTGTGTTGTCTGTTGTCATCATGGACAACCTCGCTGGCCCGGCTGGTTGACGCCAACGGGGCAAGATGTTCAAACCGCGCACTCAAAAGCCCCTCCTTCCCTTTATTGTGCGGCGGCGGCTCTCGATTCTGGCCCTGATTCTGTTCCTGATCCTCCTTTTCCACTCGCTGCCCTGGAAGAAGGACCACGTTGTCGCGGGGAAATGGCTGCCCGATTATGACATCGAGGATGTCCCGCGCTTCCTCCATCGCTCTCCCTTTCGAGTTTCTCCCGACTACGACTACGAGCGCAGGGTGTCCGAGGCGCTGCAGGAGATCGAGCGGAACTTTCTAGAAAACCACAGCGGCGATCGCTCAGCAAAAGACCGCGTCTGGCAGATCCGACTGGGAAAGAGTCCGGACGAAGAGCGCAGTCCAGACTCGATCAGGTTCAGCGACAGGAACAATGAATGGGAATACACAGTGAGTCTCCTTAACACACAGTGTCAACAGCACTAACAGGACCAGCTAGTCGCAGACGCCCAGGCCGACCACTTCCTCACCACCGTGCTCTCCTCCGTTCCTGACCTCAAGAAGCTCTACGACTCCTACCCCCACCACGTAATCCGATCAGACTTGCTTCGCTACCTCCTGCTCTGGTACCATGGCGGCTATTACGCAGATACAGACGTGTTCCCTGCGAAATCCATAAAGGAATGCCCGTCCCTGCAACCCATATTCACCGACCTTGACTCCGGAAATGGAAATATCTCGCTTGCGGTCGGGATTGAAATTGACGAACCGCACGCCTCGCCGCAGCTAATGCGCGACTGGCATTGGATCAGAACATACGGCCTGATCCAGTATACTTTCTATGCGCCGCGGCGATTCAGCCCGCTCCTTCGCGAGGTTATTGTCCGCGTGCTGTCGCATACGCGACAGCATAACCAACACAGTTTCGCACTCATTGGGCCCCGGTATAACGAGAAGACAATTCTCGAAGTCACCGGGCCTGGGGTATTCACGGACGCAATCATCGACACCCTCTCTGATGCGCTCCCCATGACGCACCCGTTGATCGCGCAATCAGTTCGCGCAGATGAGACAATCGGCGACCTTGTCTCACCATCGTCCGGCGAGCTCTCGAGGCGTGTAACGTGGGCGCCGTTCCATAAGATCAGTGAGCCGGTCTGCGTGGATGCTCGGGAGGCTGCAGTTGGAAAGTCGATGGGGGGAGTCTGCGTTCTCCCGATTAATGCCTGGGGGAATGGCCAGCGACATAGCGGCGCGGAGAACTTTCGCAGTCAGCATGCCTGTATTAACCATCGGTTTGGAGGGACGTGGAAGAAGGACTGGTGGCATCGCCATATCGGATAGACTTGTATATTAGCGGTACATAGAAATGAAAACACATGACCTTCAAAGTAATAACAAATAAAACCATTCCATTTTCACCTCCGTCACCATGTGGAAACCGCCATGCTCGGCTGAGACCACGGGCCGCGGCGATGGTCGGCTGTCCGGTGCGGAGAATGGAGATCCTGCACGCAACTACCCCGGACAGAGCAGCCATCAGCCATTCGGCCATTCGGCCATTCACGGAAATGAGCACTCACTCCGCAAAGATCGGTCAAGCCAGACGAGTTAACTGCTCAAATGGGAAGTTTTGTGCCGGCCAGGGGTTCCATTCCCCCGTCCTGCAGATCCTGGCCGCTCTTGCCTCGCCCCCCCCCAGCTCACAGCGCAACTCGCATGTGCTTCTGAGGCAGTCCGGGCTAAGATAAAAGCTGGGCCCGTCACTGTCGTCGCCGCGCCGATGTGCCCCTTTCCCCACTGTACTGTCTAGCATCCTGCAGTGACGGCACCATGGCTGAATACACATCCGAAGCAGATGTCGAGCTCGCCTACACCACTCTCCAGGCGACCTTCGCCTCCGGCAAAACTAAGGAAATCGCCTGGCGGAAATGGCAGCTCAAGCAGATCTGGTGGCTGGTCGACGACAACGAGGCTCTTATCCGGGAGGCCCTGACGAAAGACATGAACCGGCACCCGTTCGAGACAACCTTCACGGAAATCGACAATGTCAAGACCGACGTCCTCGAGCACCTCAAGAACATCGACAAGTGGACTGCTGACCAGAAGCCCGATGCGGGGGCCCTGGGATTCCTGCTGAGGCCGAGTGTGCGTCCTGAGCCGTTGGGCGTGGCGCTGATTATAGGGCCTTGGAACTTCCCCTTCTCGCTTCTCATTCAGCCGCTGATTGCGGCAATTACGGCCGGTTGTGCGGTCATGCTGAAACCCTCTGAGGTTACGGCGAATACTCAGCAGCTGTTTGTGGACCTTATTCCGAAGTACCTTGATACTAGTGCTGTGCGGGTTGTTACCGGGGGAGCTGCCGAGACTGGCCGCTTGCTGCAGCGCAAGTATGATCATATCTTCTTTACTGGGTCTGTGCCTGTCGCGCGTCACATTGCTGCTGCTGCGGCGAAGCATCTCACACCGACTGTCCTGGAGCTGGGAGGCCAGTGTCCTGCCATCGTGACCAGCTCGGCGGATGTTGAAGCTGCAGCGAGGGATATCGCTTGGATCAAGTATCTCAATGCCGGACAGATCTGTCTCTCTGTTAACCATGTCTTTGCCCATCCGTCTATTGAGAAGCAGCTGATTGAGCGGATGACGTTCTGGCTCAACCAATACAACAAGGGCTCCAGCATGACGCATATCGTGAACGATAAGAACTTTGCACGCCTTACAGGACTTGCCGACAAGACTGAGGGCACGGTCCAGCACAGCGGAGAGGCTGATGCCAAAACGAGAAATCTGCCTCCTCAGATTGTAAGCAATGTGAAGATGACGGACTCTCTCCTCTCGGAAGAGCTGTTTGGTACTATTTGCCCTGTTGTGACCGGCTCAACCCAAGATGCCATCGACTCGATTAACAGGTAGTTTTCTAGTCCAGCTTTCATGCGTCAATACTGACAGTTTAGTCTCCCCCGTCCTCTCGCCCTCTACGTTTTTGGCAGCAACCAGAACGAAATCGATCATGGTAAGCTACCAGCCCTTTTCGTCCAGCTATGCTAACCCCACAGTGATCAACTCGACACTTTCCGGCGGTGTCTGCGTCAACGGCGTCCTAGTCCACATGATGGTCCCCAATGCCCCCTTCGGTGGTGTCGGCGACTCCGGCCACGGCGCATACCACGGCGACTACGGCTTCAAGTCCTTCACTCACTACCGCACCATCGCCCGCCCACGCCCGCTATTCTTCAAAGCCACAAACTTCCTACGCCCACCGTACTCCGTGGACAAGATAAAAAAGCTAGGGGTGCGCAACAGCGCAGGAATCAAGCGCAACTGGAGTCTGGAACAGGAGCGGGCTGCAGTTAAACGAGGTCTGGTCATCGCAAAGTCCTTCCGTTTCATCAAGTTTCTGGCATACTTTGTTGTTTTGCTTGGGTTGGCTGATGTTGGCTTAGATCGGCGTCTAGGAATCTTCAAGGGCGTGCGAGATTTCTTTGTTGGAGTGAAATCGTTCTTTTAGTCGCTACATATGAGGTGCTATAATTCGGTTATATGGACACCACTGCTTTCTCTTACCGGGGCCGCCGTTTTCCTATGTAAATGTTGAAGGCTGGAGAAGTTGATCTAAGATATCCACGATTGTCTTTAATACTAATTATGTGCGGTATTTGTTATTACATCCGACCCTTTATAAGAAATTGATATAGCATCCATGACCCATTGCCTGAGCAGTAATTGTTTCTTATCCATATAAATCCAACGTTCCCTGCTCCTTCCTAGATAGTACTACTTTAACCAGGGAAGGAACTGCCCTTCGCACCTTCCTCAGTTATACATTCGTACCGAGTCGTTCCTTCCGTACGGAAGTTATGGGCCTCAAATACATACAGGGAAGGTGCCACCAAGGCAGTTTCCTAGTACAAATATCCCCCATCCACATTGTAAATGCACCCCTTTACAAACGCGGGCCTATTGCTCAGATTGTATCATAAATCATAGATTTGGGAGCAGAGACGGAAGAAACAGAAATAATTTCAAACGGATGACGAATTACCGGCCAATCCTCCGGAGTCATGGTTGCGTTTGTAATGGTTATTCAGGGTATCCCGACGATTGTAGACCTTTTCACACCCAACAACGGGACATTGGTGCATTCCGGGCTCGATATGCGTCTTGTAGACATGCCGCTCAAGATCCGGAAGACGCCTGAATGTGCGCTTGTTGTAGGTACAGGCTGTCCAGTTGCATTCGGGTAGCCCGGGACTATCTCTGACAGGAGGAACAACGCGATATTTGTCTGATTGGGTATCGATGTGTTCTGTCTTGACATGCCGCTTAAGATCCTCCGTACTGGCGAAGGTGTGTGGGAAGGTGCAGTCTCTCCATTCGCATCGGGGTGCCGCGTCGTTATGTCTGTTAGGATGGACGCGAATTAGATGTTGTTTATCGGAGATACAAGAGGCTAAACTAGGTAAGTCACTCACTTTGATTCACGAGCTTCGGGTCCCTCGGTAGGTGTCTCTGCGGGGTGAAAGCCTTCCGAAGCTAATGTAAATGCTTCGTGATGGGTTATCATATTGCTCGGGAGACCTGATGGGATAGTGCATGTTGTATATTCATTAGGCTGAAAGCTAGCGGTTTGGGTCGACTGATATTCCGGCATAGCATCGGCGTGCCAGGACATGGAACGGTAGGTATTATACCACGAATATGGAGCTGCTGTCAGAGAGTCAAGCTGTCCAATGTAATTACCGGCCATAGAGCTGGAACATGGAGAGCTTTCAGTTGCATTCACCAGCATAGAAAGTGAAGGCAGGATTGGCTCTGCAGTGTATTGCACCAGGCTGCTTGTGCACCCTTGATGGCAATGAGACCGGCCATGCTGGAGGCACTCACAGGGAAACCGTGACATGCTATTAGAAGAAAAAGGCCCCAGAGGCGGAGATAGCAGGGAACCAGCTGAGGAAGGAGAGGAACTCTGCAGACTTGGAGATTCGCCATGGGGACAACTGAATTTATAACGCAGAAAGGAAGGCAATCAAACACAGGGGCTCTAAAATGAAGCTCAGCAAGCAGGAATTCCATCTGGAGCTCGTGTATAAGAAACCTGGGGACTTTGGAATTTTTTCAGGGCTCTCGGGCTGATCCAGGCCTGCCAGTCGCCCTACCATAGTTCAAGTTTGGCAGACGCGATCGACGTACTTTTATGATCTAACCGCAAAATTGGTCTTTTGGGCCTCAGATCCCCCGAGATTGCAATATTGGGGATTCCCAGCTCAGGCTCAGGCGATGGTTCCCTGAGGTAGACAAGTTCTGCAGTAGTGCACCCGCTAGCAGGGATCGTTCACTGGGCCCTGGGGGGCCACGGGGATATTACCGTGCTTGGATTGAATTTTGCAACAAAACGACTCTATGATTTTCCCGGCCGCCTGGAAGGCTCACTGCTGGAACCACAGATGCAAATCACAGCATCGGACCAGCCATGATTCGCCCGGAAGCCTCAGGGTGCCTAACCGCAGATCGCACCGCCAAACGCCAAACGTCAAACGCCCCTCGGACCGTTAAACGGCACATTTTGGGCTAGCTGTCGTCGCCTTGGCCCGCTTCGCCCAGCGTTCGCATTGTCAAAGGGGGAGTCTCCTACCTATTGGCCGCCGGCACACCGCAAATTGGCTGTCCCGCCGCCGCCCGTGTGATTCCCAACCAGTCATAGGTATGTTGAGGGCATGGGAGCAGCACGTGGTACATGTAAGGCTTATTCCTGAAACTGAGGCTAAACAAGTAGAGCAAGCGATGTTCGAAATCGGGCCATGGAGCCGCTATATAGGCGGGTGCTAGCCACGTGGAAATGCAAAGATACCGAGAAAGCGCGCTCCACTGGGCACGAATCGCTCCCTTCACTGGACACAGGATGGATGTTCCATTGGCCTCCAAGGGATTCCCAAGTGATCTCCACTGGAGTACGATTATACTTTCGATCCGATTCCCGGTCCTCCCTCCACCAGTCTGAGGAACGAGGCTGAAACACTTGATCATCCTTTTTCATCTTTGTTTTTTTTTTTTTTTTTGTTTACTCTTTTCTCTTCTTCCCCCTTTTTTGTCACTCTTCTTCATTCTTCTTCATTCTTCTCCATTCTTCTCCATTCTTTTCGACTGTCATGCACTGTGTCTCGGCTCAGTTAATGGAGGTCATCGTATTGCCGCCAGAATAGCCACGCAAACCATCCATACCGGAATGAGATGTGCTCGCAGGTGCTTTCGATCAAGCTCTATTTTGGCGTGGAACCGGACTCACTGACGATATGGCCGGCTGGTTAAAGGAGCGCGTCGAGGTTGAGTACGCCCTGCATTATTGCATTACACCAGAGGTATTCGTATCGGCCACGCCAATCAGTTAAGATAGCCACGGTGTCCATTAACATGAGAAACTCCTGGCTCCCAGTACTGCTATGACCCACCTAGTATCATCTTGCGCTGTTTTGCAAAAAAAGAAAAAAAAAGGCTTCAGGTAGACAGTGTATGATAGTTTATTGTCGAACAATATTCCCTTCTATCCACGCTTCTTTCATTACACATATTACAGCCGTTCACGATCATATAAAACCAACTCCCCAAGCAGATGGCCTCATAATTTGAGAATATCCCCCCGAACGCTGCTATCCAGGGTAACCCTCCACAGCCGATACTCGTTCAAGGCAAACATCTCCCCGGGCTGACCGAAGCACAGATTCGCCGAAACTCCAGGAAGGCGGATCTTGCCTAGCAGCACACCGGCCGGAGACCAGACATGTACACCATCTCCGCAGCCGCTATATACATTCCCGTCCATATCGCACTTGACTCCATCCGGGATACCGTTGTCCGCGAAGGCAAAGACCCGGCGGTTCACGAGGAACGGCGCACCGGAGTACTTTTTTATATCGAATGCATAGCTGCACTGTATTAGCAATCCAACCTGGTGGGGACAACAGATTTCTAGAAGAAGAAAAGCATACATAGTCGCCGCGCGCGCAAGACTCTTATTCCCATTCCCCCACTGCGCATCCGTATCCGTAACATAGACAATACTCTCATCAGGCGAAAACGCGATCCCATTCGGCTGCCCAATCCCATCCGCCACAGCGCGCACATCGCCAGTCTCCGGATCAAACCGGTAAACCTGGTTCGGGAGTTGCGGTTTCGCGGCGAAGCCCTGGTCATATCCGTACGTCGGGTCAGTGAACCAGATACTTCCGTCGGAGTGGATGACGACGTCGTTTAATGAGTTGAAGCGGCGGCCGTGGAAATTATCCAGGAGAGTTCTGGTCTTGTAAGGCGCTGTCGTGTTCATCCAGATGAGCGCCGAGGGGCGCGAGGCTGTCCCCTGCGCGCAGAAGAGGATCCCGTCTTTGTAGTTGATGCCGCCGTTGGCCATGGGGACGTCTGGGTGTATGAGTTCGCGGGTGTATGTGCCGTCCGCATTGTGCCTGATCCTTGATACCTGGATCGGTTTATCGCCGGACTTTGTTTGGTAGTTTCCTACTAAGAACAAGTCGCCTGTGGACGGGATATAGACCGGAGCCTCGTGAGCGAATGGGTATGTGGAGTTCTCAACGATGAGGTCGATGTTGGGGTGTTGCGAGATGATGTCTGTGAATGCAGGCTGGATAGTTTGGAAGCTTGCGTTGGCCGCCAATGCGCCCAGGGCGAGGGGCAGAAATGATGCTGCGTATCTGAGAGCCATGCTGAGATCGATGCCTTTGGACGTGAGCGGAACCGTGGAAGTTCTCGAAGGGGAACAGCAGCTTTAAGACTATTGATTTAGGAGTCAATGGGACCGGTCCGGGTTGATCGGCAATTGGGCTGCCTTTGGCTGTGGAACCTTGGCTTGCCAAGCCATTGTACAAGAAGAAAGCGCCGAAATTATTGGCATGAAGCCAAGTACGCGGATCTCGTCTCTATCCAGAGCGCTGGGAGGTCGGAGGAAGGCCGAGAGTGGAGGAGTCGGACGATGCTGGTGACGTCGACGAGCCCGCGAGTCGCGGCATCTCCACTGCTCTGTTTAGACAAGTATGTTACCACCAATCCCATAGCTCTAAAATCCGATAAGAATTTTCCAGATCGTCCATGAGCCCCATGGAGTCGTTTTGGCTCGCATCGAGGGTCGCCGACGTCTCTCAGAGGCTCTGCATCCTCGCTGCCATCAGGCCAAGCACACGAGTCTTGCAGTCCCGAAGCCTCGCGCTCCTGTGAAAGTCGCTTGATTCTCTCTTGGATTACTCATGACACTAATAGTTTCGTGCAGTAGTGATCTGTCCCATTCGGGGTGTCCGCAGCTCGCGAGCCGGCAGATGATGAGAAAGCAATGGAGCATACCGAGGCGCATCAAGGTAGACCACCCGACAAACTCGGCTGGGGGAATGGAGAGGAAGGTGTCTATTCTGATTTTACGGCCTGCATGCGCCCGTATATACAAGCGAAGTGGTTTGGACCGGCGAAGACATGTTAGCGGAAGCCGAGTTTATAGACTAGAAGTCGAAGGTTACCGCACGTAAATGATAGAAATAAGACTGATATTGACCGCAGTGGTTTTAAAGGCCCGCATTCTGCTGAGATATAAATATAATGTTTGTCAGTACTTTGGGCAGTGAAGATGAGGGGCCCCGCTACATTCACAACATCAGTGGTTACACAATAAAGCCGTGAAGCAAAGGTCACACAGCATGCTAGGGGATATAAATATCTAGGTCACCCCAGCCAGGGAAAAATAGCTGCAATATATCAACATGGATTATTCGCGCTCACGCACTGACCCTTCTGAGTCCGGCATCAAGACACCAGCACCTACTATCCTATCGCTAGACAATGGGCAACATACGCTTTCGTTTGACGAGCAGACTGATGAGCCGGAATACATCCACGGCCTGGCACTGGTCACTTCGCTATCAGCTCTTACTTTGGTTATATTCTTGATGCTTCTGGATACGTCTATTGTATCTACTGTAGGTTTTTCGTCTGCCGTGCTGGATCCACTGGTTAACTGTCGAAGGCAATTCCCCAAATCACGACAAATTTTCATTCTCTTAATGATGTTGGCTGGTATGGAACAGCGTACCTGATGGCTGTGTAAGTATTTTCACTCAGATATGGAACCTCTCTAACCGAAATAGCTGCTCGGTCCAGCCTCTTAGTGGGAAAATGTATACGTACTTCAACAGCAAGGTTTGTTTATTACTCCTGCCCATTACGAACATGTAACTTACCCATGCAGTGGACGTTTCTCACCTTCTTCACGATTTTCGAGCTTGGTTCAGCTATATGCGGTGCGGCAAGCTCGTCATACATGCTGATTGTCGGGCGTGCTATTGCCGGCATTGGGTCGTCTGGTCTTCTGAATGGCGCTTTTACCATTCTTCATGCAAGCTTCCCAGCACGGCGCCTCCCAGGTATTTTTCTTGATGTTGCTTTGTTAACTATGGCTAACTGGGAAGCTTTAACCGGGATCCTCATGGGAATCACCCAGCTGGGATCTCTTTCCGGCCCGTTAATAGGAGGAGCCCTAACGCAGCATGCATCATGGCGCTGGTGTAGGTTCGTTGCCCGTCTCTACTACAATCTCCGTGCTAACAACTCCAGGTTTCTATATCAACCTCCCCTGCGCAGCCGCGATATACCCAGCCCTATTCCTCATCCACATCCCAGACGGCCGTACGGCAACCTCGAAATCCCAACCCATCAGCACCTCCCTGCGCTACCTCGACATACCCGGCTTCATCCTATTCGCAGGGACGGTGATCCAACTCCTCTGCGCCCTGAACTGGGGCGGAACATCCTACCCCTGGCACAGTGCCACAATCATCGGCCTCTTCTGCGGCACCTTCGGCACATTCCTCGTCTTCCTCCTGTGGGAGTTCCACAAAGGCATTCACGCACTGATCCCGCTGGAACTCGTCAAGAAACGCGCTATCTGGTCCAGCTGTCTAAACTACGCATTCATGATCGGCTCCGCCATGTGCTTCACATACTACCTCCCCATGTACTTCCAAGCCGTCCGCGACGCATCCCCAACCAAGAGCGGCGTGGATCTCCTCCCGGCTATCGTGACGACGATCGTCTTCGCTATGCTTTCTGGTGTTCTAGGTACGCCCTCCCTCACTTGACATCTTTAATCAAACAAACGGAGGAACTAATAACTACATCGCAGTGGGTAAACTCGGCTACTACCTCCCCTTCGCAGTCGCCAGCGGCGCAATGACCACCATCGGCGCCGGGCTCTTCACAACTCTAACCCCCACAACCGCAACGCGGAACTGGGTCGGATTCCAACTCTTACAAGGGACCGGCCGGGGACTCGGTGTGCAGATGCCGCTAATCGCCGTGCAGACCGCCGCGCCTCGGGAGATGCACTCTGTCGCGACGGGGCTGGTCGTGCTGGCGCAGAATGTCGGCCCTGCGATTTTCCTGGGGATTTGTCAGGTGGTTTTTAGTGGGGGGTTGAAGAGTGCGCTGGCGAGGTATGCGCCTGGTGTTGATAGTAGGGTTGTTGAGGCTGCGGGGGCAAGGGGGTTGCGTGATGTTCTTGGGCCGACGTTGGAGGGGGGTGAGGAGGTATTAAAGGGGGTTTTGAAGGCGTATAATGCGGCTGTTGTAGATGTCTTTTATGTTTCTGTTGCGGCGGCGGGGGCTGCGTTGGTTTTTGCGTTTGGGATGGGGTGGGTTAGTGTTAAGAGTAAGAATGAGGATGGAGAGAAGAGTTTGTAGTAAAAGTTGTAGATGTGCCTTTCCAAGGTTGTTGTTTTGTTGTATTATATATATTGGGTGTAGAGTGAGATTTAAAAGCACAACTACCTAGTACACTCACTCTGCTGCATGGTATTGAACAAATAACGAAGTGATTCATTATAAATTTGGAGGTTGCTGAAAGTCGGGGTTCTATATGTCGCTGGGTATAGCCTGTTATGGCATGAGCTGCTCAACGATGAAAAGTCAAAAATGCGACACGGTGTATAGTATCCGCCAATCAGCTGTATGGGTAGAAATATACATGTATATCGGCCCCTCGTATACATCCAAGAATAAGCACTAAAGAACAGCCACGACGTCATTAAATTCCGCAAGAAGCCACATTTCCCTCTCAACCTCGCTCCTCAACATATACCAACCTTTGAACGAAAAAGAAACCAAAATGGGAACCATCCCGATATTCGAAGAATGGGTATACCCGATCGCCCCGCCACCAGCGCGCCCACGCACAAAACCCATGCAGGTCCTCGCCCTCGGCATGTCCCGCTCAGGAACCGAATCGCTCCGTCGCGCCCTCATAATGCTCGGGTACGACCACGTCTACCACGGCTTCGACATGAGCGAGTCGCGCCCAATGCAATGGAAGCAATGGGCACTGTTAGGCCGTCGCAAATTCGGCCTCACTGGGACATCGCATAAGGGCGACCCGCGGATCTCGCGCGAGGATTTTGACGAGATCCTAGGGCACTCCGAGGCTGTGACGGATCAGCCCTGCTCCATTTTTGCGTCGGAACTGATAAAGGCATACCCCGAGGCGAAAGTTATCCTGAATCATCGCGATGTTGACGCTTGGTATGAGAGTATTACGGCGCTGATTCTGCCTCATGCGCGTGGGTTTTGGTATCATGTGCTTCCGTGGTTCCAGGCGGATATGTACTGGGCTGTGCAGTATACAGTGCATTGCTTCAATATGCATTTCTATGGCTCGCTGGAGCGGAATGGGAAGTGGGTTTATGAGCAGCACTCGGCGACGATTAAGGGTTCGGTTGAGCCGGAGAGGTTGCTTGTGTGGAGGGTTCAGGACGGGTGGGAGCCACTCTGCAGGTAAGTTTATTAGAATTTTCTCCCCTCACTGTATGACGATATTGACTAGGGCTTGTCTTTGCAGGTTTCTTGATAAACCCATTCCGGCGGAGGAATTCCCCGCGGGAAACACGCTGGACACGACGAACCAACGGTACGACAAGAATATGGTCCAAGTTGCCATTATCGCTGTTAGGAACTTTGCTATCTTTGCAGTCTTGACGGGAATTGGTGTTGCGTATTTCGCTGGACTACTTCGGCGATCGGCGTAGAAAGCTTGCAACTGACATGCGTAGTTATATGTTGACAAGACAGTTCTATCTTACTGAAAGAATTGGCAGAAGAAGGTCACTTGTCAGAGAGGAATATCATTGCAAACAAATATTAGGCATGGATAACAAAAGTCAACACGCAGTCCCACATGCAAGACGGAGTCAAAACTTCCCAGCAACAAACGAACAACCCGAAAGTTCAAAAACAACCAAGAAATATCAACGACAGCCTAGTTACGGGGGTATTCGCGCTGAAGCCACAGCTCATACTCGGTGCCCGCACAGCCCTCGTCACTCGCACAAGCAGCAGAATCGTAAGCAGCATAAGCATAGAACGCATCCTTCTTCTTCTGCAAATCTTCAATGATGAGATTAGGCTCTAGTCCCTTGCTGTCATATCCAATGTAGCCGATCACATCCCCAGGAAAGCTCTCAGCGTTTTTAGCACCCTCGTTAGCGAAGAGCGCACTGGAAGTGTGGTCACTGTGGTCACCAACAGCGCCAAAGTCATCAATGTAGTTTAGCGCATTAATGCGGTCAGGGGTGTAGTCGTTGATAATCCACGCAAGGGAATCAACGAGCTCATCATAGGTGTAGCTGCTGCCAGACTCATCGACAGTGCCGATGGAATCGATAGCTCCCTTCCACAACTTCTCCATACTCTCGTTGCCTGTGGCCTCGAAGCCACTGCCGTCGTTGTTCCCATCGGGGATGTGCATGAATGCAACAGAGATATCAGTGTTGCGCAGGTGATACAAGGGGACGACCTTATCGGGGACGCCGAGGTCGCACTCATCCCAGTCGTTGCCCACGCCTGCCATCTCGGCATAGGCGGCCAATGTACCGGCCTGGCGACTGGTCCAGTAGTCCGGGCCGTTGCCGGCATCACCGGCAGTCACGAAGACGGTGCGGACTTCATGTTGCAAATCGATGTCGTGGATGATTTGGGCATTGATGAAGAGGAGGTCGTCGTCCTGGTGGGCGGCGAAGTTGAGGGCACGCTCAGCAGCAGCGAGGGAGTCCGTTAGGACTAGAAGGCCGAGGGAAGTGATAAAGGGGCGGAAGTACATGATGGCAGCAAGTGACTTGAGTGCAGCAGGGGATATGGGTATCAAGAATAAAGCGAAACTGTTATACAGGATTGAGTTTGATGAGTCTGGTGTATAAGACGCCGTGGTATTGCTATCTACTTTATACCTTTGATATCCTCTGGAAGCGGACCATCGACGTGTGTAAGTCATGAGTTTATTCTTGGAAAACTGAGCATTCTTCCGTCAATGGCCATATCTCTATCAGATCATTGATGTCTTCAGTCTGATGTTGGTGTCAAACCAAGGAAGGTGAATTTACGTCCCCACGATGCCCCTTGTAGGAGCTGTTACCGGATATACCCCAGGTTCCATTACTTCTCTGTTCTCGTCGGTTCTTTGCTCTTGCGAGATCAGGCGGGGAAAATGCCTGAACCTTGAAGTGCCAGCCGCCTTGAGGTATGTGGCATTTCTGGGATGTGAGTTGGCGGCTGCGCGCACAACACAATACAGAGCAGTTTGACAGTGGATACTCTCATGTTCCATTAATTAATTCAATGTTTAATGTCGAAAATTTTTCTGGTAATGACTTTGGCTCGGGATGGTCCTAACTGTTCAGGGGTGCTGGTTGATAGGGAACCCTCCTGGGAAGCCAAGGAATGCAACAGCCGTGGAAAAGAAATCCGCCAACGTAGAGAAAACAAAACAAACAAAAAAAAGACAAGGTAGCTCCCGGAGAAAGACGATAATGCGGGATGGGCTCAGTAGGCTGAGCACAGAGTCAACGGTGATACACGGTTTCGATATCGGGGGCTTGAGCGCAGATATATCGCCGTGGCTGGGGTTGGTACAATTATCCCAAGCTACTGCTTTCATAGAATATCTAATAGTATATGAACATATTCTAAGAATTACCGTTTTCGGAGTAAAACATGTGAACAGTGGTGATGGGCAAATGGGCGTCAAGCGCAAGAGACAGCAAGCAGATCACCACCTCCGACCTGTTCTCCAGAGGCTATAGAAAAGCTCGAAACACCGTTAAATGCCAGAAACATTCAATGGAAACCATTTCCGTTTCCACAGGGACCGAAAGTTCGGATCCGGGGTTCCAGATGCCCCAGCAGCCGCCAGGAATGCGCCAGCCACAGACATTCCAAACATCGCCCAAAACATCGGCCCACCTTCGTAGAAACAGTATACTGTCTGGAGCTCATAATATGCTGACTCGTAAAGCAAGCCAGGCGCCATTTACTGATAAGAAAGTTTTGAGGGCGTGTACGCGTAGTATAGGGCAATATGTGGCTGATGCTTTGCAACTCATCGTATGAAGGCACTGTATGGCAATGACACTAATGCTCGACTTATTCCAGCAACAGCTGTCGGGCTTTACGGTGAACAGCTACTGTCGATGTTTGAATGATTTTGGCCTGTCCACGATCACTCAATCCACCAAAGACCGCTGCGAAAAAGTCGCGGATCTGCCTCCTACTCTGCCAAAGAGGTAAACAAGTAATAGTGATGGCGCCAAACATGCCAAAATAAACGTAACCACAATCCAACCAGTGAAGAAACGCTTTGAAATATATCCCCTGTTCCATACCAGGGGACTTGCCAAAGGATTGTCATAAAGATCGCAATGAATAGCGGAGCACCGAGGGCGATGTTTCGTGCCCTGAGCAGCTCAAGGCGCTCTTCCTGAGTGGTGACCGTCGTCCTTCGCGCCTCTTGTTCCCGTAGACTTGTCAGTTCGAGGGAGTTTATGTCACCAGTTATGCCGTATTTATCAAGAGAGGTAGCGCCCTCAATGCTATAGCGGCTGCTATTACCACAGCCAGGCGGATTGTGACTACCAGAAGACGGGCCTGGGGTCTGGCGAAAATTTTACAGGTCCAAGTACTTCACATGAGGATCCGGTACTCAGCCGCTTAGACCTAGTTCTAGCTCTGGTAATGAATAAAGCGGTCAAAATCGCGGAACCTAGGGAAGAGTATGACAGCCCGTGCTTCGGAACTATAGATATACTAAATGGTATTGTGTCTATTAACTTCACCAGTTCGAAAATAGTACATGAATAATCGGTAAAATTACACATGAGATCATCAGAATATTACACCAGAAATTTCACTTCTCTGGCATCTATTGTCAAACCAGCCCGCTCCATGTCCATTGCGTTGCTCAACCACGCAGTCACAATGGATCTCTTCTCGCGACTAGCAGCAGTACAACAACATTAATCCTGTCGAAGTGGGAGCAAGTGAAAGCGCCGTTGCATTCCGTCGAAAGAATAACGTGGTACGATTGGGACTATGTTCAACGATCGTGTAAGCCACCGACGCCAAGTCAAATCAAGGTTTATACAAACCAGGAGAATCTTCTAAATTGCAATCGCCCGATTCAAGCAATGCATTTGGATCGCCGGTGTATGAAAAGGTAATGTTTCGAGAGAATGAGGAGAAGAAGAAGTTGCTGGATATCGTAGCTTGAGAGAGGATGAAGTTAGAACGGGAGGAGTATGATTTGATTCTTAGAAAGGTCTCTCACCAGGACGGCTATGAACTGACGGAGGCCCCCCACGTAGCCTCCTCTTGAGGTACGTCCATATCACAAGGGCGGACGGAGGCAGGGTGACGAGCAAAGTAACCAAGGCGATAATAGTTTCGTTGGACCAGGACATTGAAGCTGGGTAGGAACGATCAATGGAATTAATAGAGTCGAAACAAACGACTACTGTGTCTGTTGAAGCTATATATACCCAGGTCTGGAGAAATATCGACAAACAAGGCTCATGACGACATGGGAGTGCGTATGCGTGGCAGGCGCCGAAATTTAGACCAGTAGCTATCTCAGGTTATTTCAATTCAAAAAGTACATCTCACAAGCTGGCTGAAGCGGTGTCTAGTTCAATGCTGCGATATCTCGAGATCATCCCGTAGTCCAGTCTGAGCCGCAGTGGGACGAAAGCACAGAGTGGAACGAGCCAACAAACGTCTTTCTGGTGGGTCGGGTTCCTGGTTTGACTGCTTCACGGACTGACAGAGGGAGAAAGAAACCGCAATTTGGACTCAGCAAATCAGGTCACAGCGCAGCTGCAGCCTCTTGGTCTGGGGACGGCACTTGACAGCAGGGTGAGACCGGTTTGTCCATTTTGGCATCACCCAATAAGCATGGAGCACTGCCTGGCGTTGGCGGCCTTGCTGATCTGGCGGTGGGCGAAACCACATTTCGGTGTTGGCCAATGAGTGTCAGAGTTGCAGGTATGAGGCTGCGTGTTTCACGACGCAGATAAAATCGCCAAGTACCCCCTAGAGATGGAAGCATACCCTCCGTTACCCTACCGTTGTACCCGCTACAACGACAGCTCCCAAACCGGTTTGTGCACAGACGAGTGCTTCTGATCGTCTAGTTTGCATTCCTGTTAGTTCGCAAACATGTCTAGAAAAGCGCCCCGGGTGGATGCCGCGGCATGGGACAGGTACAAGGAGGAGATTATCTCGTTTTATCGTAAGTCGAGCTTGAAGGAGACAATGGTCAAGATGAACGAAACACATGGCTTCCAAGCCAGGTAAGTGCCAACTGTGTGAGGGTACACTCCCCAGATCTGATGGAGTCCACAGTGAAAATCAATACAGGGCAAAGCTCAAAGTCTGGAAAATAGGCAAACATGCCACTCCCAATGTTTGGGTGTTCATCGATGGGAGACTTAAAAAACGCACACGAGCAGGGAAGAAGACCGACGTCCTTCTATATGGAGAACTACAGCCTCCCCGGAAGGTAGCCAAGGAGATCGCAAGGAATGTGACCCTCGTTGACAGCCTTCAAGACCTGAGCGACGTACTCCTGACGGCCTTGAGATTCAAACGCCTAGCTCTTTCAGCCCTGTTGACAGCGGCACTGTGGGCATACCTCAGACAGGATTGATGTCGTATTCGGAGTTCGTGGGACTACTGACCCCTTGGATAGGTATGAACGCAGCATCCATATGTTTGACAGGACGTACTGACACATTCAGTGGGAGCAGTGGCTGACCATACACCTTTATATCCACCTGATTTACCAAGTCAGCTGTATGAGATGTTTCGCTGGTATAATATCAGCCCATGCTCAGAGCCCATGTTGCAGTCACTGTCATCCGACCTTACCAAGTACCTCGCCAACAAACGGTTCAACGATCTGCTAGAATATTGGGGGACGGATCATACTAGCATTCGAGATCTGGCGGACTTTCAACCTATGGAACTTGCACAAGTTGCACAGGGAGTCCTCCTGATGGTGCACATATTATTGTATGAAGCGAGCAACATCCACGACCAATTGGAGCCTAGCCAGGCAGTATTTATCCTCCAGGAGCATTTCCCCTCGGCTTTTAAAGATATAAGTGACTTGAGGACCTCATCTTCGCAGATTCTCAGGAGGAAATTCCTTGCTGCGGCTGTCGCCAAAGGCGATATAGCATGGACACAATCGTTGCTCAAGCAAGGAGTGCTTCCCTACTCCAACGTTCATTTCCTTGACATTGCACTGGCCGCGAAAAAGGGCCCAATGATTGATCTGCTTTGGCGAGCGGGATTTGCACATCACGTATCGTTTCGAGATCTCGATAATCTGGAAACGGATGTAGGCTTTATTGTTCTCTGTAACTTGTTGAAATCCGGGGTGACTGGATCGACCCAGCTCAATATGGTTGAGAACGAATACTCGACTCTGGCAGGACTTTACTGCGGCTTCGCGCTCGTTGAAGCATCCTCAAAGGGCAGAACGATACAGGTAACGGTGCTGATGAATCTCTATGGAAACGCAATAGACCGCAGGTGGCTGGGCGTCGCTTTGCGGGGAGCAGCTAGATTTCGTCATTTTGAGACAGCCGAGCACTTGATTAACTCTGGTGCTGATATGCATTCCTCGGGCGGCTTTGGATTACCCACATTGCTAAACCTGGAGCCAGGCTCCCTCTGGCAAGGAATGACACCAATCCAGATCGCCGCATCGAACAATGATACCGACCTCGTAAAGTTGTTACTCTATCATGGAGCGAAGGCAGACTCGTTTCGAACTGGATCCCCTCCATGTCTGAGTGACTTGACGCCCCTCCAATATGCAGCGCAGAATTGCAACTTTGACATGGTTCGGGTCCTGCTGGATGCCGGAAGCCACCCGGATTCGGGTGAGGACGTAACCCAAGGGGACACCCCATTGCAGATGTCGCTCAGACGGGACGACGAGAGGATTTATGGTCTTCTGTGGTCTTCAGGGGCAGATGTCAATAGCTGGCCTGCCAGCACCAACGGCCGCACTGCTATTCAGGCTGCGGCAGGGACTGGAAACATACCGGTTGCGCAGATGCTCATCCAAAAAGGGGCTTTTCTCAATGCAGCTCCTGGGGTGTACAAGGTCATGACTACATTGCAGGCTGCTGCGTTCGGCGGGCATTCTGCGATGGTTGAATTGCTGCTTGCAAATGGCGCGGATATCAACGCTCGTCCAGCACGCTTGGCGGGCATGACAGCTCTACAGGCAGCTGCGGCTGGCGGGAATCACGAAATTGTCAAGAATTTGATCACATATGGAGCAGATCTAAAGGCTCACACTGCATACGTGTACGGCAAAACCCCTTTAGAGGCTGCGGTGCCGCACCGAGACCTCGCAATACTGGAGACGTTGATTACTCACGGTGCTGAAGTTGACACTGTACATTCCTTTGTACGTGCCACTGCTCCGGAAATTGCGTCTCAAGTTGGTTGGCTGGATGGAGCAAGTATCTTTTTCACCGTGGTGCTAAGGCCAATGTCCATATCATGGGAGACAACGGGTGCAGCTGCGACACCGCTCTGGAGTGGGCTATTAAGAACAACGACTATCCCATGGTGCAATTGTTACTTGAGAACGATGCGGTCGCCAATATCACGTCCACGGACTTCTCTCGACGCGTTCTCTGTCACTCATTATCAGAAGGAAATGACGTGGCTATTGTTAAGGTTCTGTTGCAATATGATCCTCATCCGGAGATAACCTTTGGCGACGGACGACCTTTTAAACTCGCCATATACAGATCGTACCCACACTTGGAGATATATAAGCTTCTGTTGAAAAGAATTGCAGTTTCCTCGAAGCAGGTCTGGATGTCGCTAGCGGAGTCAGTGTGGCGATATATTCCTGTCCGTCACCTTCTTAAAAGAATGGATAATGCTCTCCTTATTGATATTATCGATCTGTTATTGGAGGCATGTGCGGACATTGCCGGTTGTATTCAGCCCACCACAGCCTGCCTTCAAGGGGCTCTTAGGCAAGGTGACGAAGAGCTTGCAGAGTATTTATTGTCCCGTGGTGCCCATGCGGACGGCCCTGCAACGCAACGTTTCGGAACACCCCTGCAAGAGGCCGTTGCGCAGGGATGCTCCAATATCATACCCAAGCTGCTTCAAGGTGGAGCCGACGTTAACGCTGCTCCTTGTCTTGACGGGCAAAATAGTATGACCGCTCTCCAGGCTGCTGTAGATAAAGGTCTGCTGAATGTGGTCCGGATTCTATTGGAGGCCGGCGCAGATGTCACCGCATGCCATAATGGCAGGACTGCCATACAGTTCGCTGCACGCAAAGGACGAATTGACATGGTAGCATTATTACTGAAGTGGCTACCGATTGAAGCGAACCTACTTTCAACCTGCGAGACGGCGGCATCTATTGCAGAGTCGGAAAATTATGTTGAACTTGCTGAGTGGCTGAGAGGGTATCCTACTCTCAGAGGCTGCGAGACTATGGAGCTATAATGGCAGTTCATAACATTTCGTATTCGTCCATTACGATATATTAAAGAGTTGATACTACACATTGATGATGCACTGGATACACGATATCTTGCAGTAAACGTGTTGTAGATCCACTGGCTGAGAATGTGTGTGTTCTCTGACGATCCCGTTGTATATATCATACTTATGCCAACGCACGGCAGCACAGGAGGTATTAAGATATTAAGTTACCGGATAAGAGAGATTCTCCGGGCTATTTTAAGGCGGCTTGGACACCCTGGGGGTTATGGAAGGTATCCATCGGATCCAAATCTGCCTTCAGCCTTTCCAACCGAGGAAGGTTACTACGCCAATATGCGCGCTGGGCATCAGACATCTCAGGGTCCGGGCAGCCAAGATAAGCACGTCCTGCACTCTCGGGTACTGCCTCGGCGAGAACACCGTAGAGGCCGTTGGTAAAATCGTATTGGGTCTGCGAGATTGGGCCCAGCGGATTCGCCGAGAAGAACTGGATCAAGAATAGCAGGTCCCGCTGTCCATATGCAGTGGCATCGTCGGGAACAGAACTAATGGCGCCGCCCTCGAGGCTTATGGTGATGAACCAGGTCAAGGAGCCAGCATTGTTATTGTGGATGTATTCGAAAAACTCGTCAATGGCGGAGTCAGGAATCAGGGTACTGGGCGTAAAGCCCAGCGACTTTGCATAGAACCACGTCGGGGTATCGCCCACGAGTTGAAGAATTGTATCCTGTAGAGTGTGCCCTATCATGCCCAGCCAGTCTGTCAAGACAAGGACTGTACCTGGTTCGCTAATGGGGAATTTGTTCTCCAGTTCCAATGAGTCGAACTCCTCCTTTGACCCAAAGAAGATCCCTTCGAGGATAATCTGGCCATCGGCAATCACCAAATCGGTCTCGAATTTCCACGACAGATCCTCCTGTGCTACGAATGCCTGCCAGTCTTTAAACACCTTTGCTTTCTGGGCCGCAGATCCAAGGTTGAACGAGTACGAGAACTGAACAGCCAGACTCGGCGCAGGTTGCGTGCGCACTTTGAACTCAGTGACAATCCCAAAACTCGCCGCCGCCCCCTTGACGGCCCAGAAGACATCCTGGTTCTGAACCTCTGACGCACGCACGATGCTTGAATTCGCCAGCACCACTTCGACTTCCTGGACGTGGTCCAGAGCCATCCCCCACTGGCGCATCATCGGTCCCTGCCCGCCTACTGTTAGGTGGCCTCCAGCTCTGATTGTTGGGCAGATTCCGTGCGCCATTGCTCTTTCCCCCGAACTGTAGAGCTTCGTATCCAGGTCGCCCAGGGTCGTTCCTGGCCCAATTGTAGCGGTATACGTCGACTCGTCCATAGAGAATTGCGAAAAGTGCTTCATGTCGACTACTATCGCGCCGTCATCACCTCCAAGGCCTATAAAGGCTGTCAATCATCCTCTCCCTCATAAACAGACAAAAAAAAGGAAAGAAAAGGAAAGAAATAAAGACGAAAAACGCACCATAATTACCAAAACTGTGCCCTCCACTCCGCGCCTGCACCTTGTAGTCATAATCAGAGGCACATTTAACAATCGCGGCAATCTGCTCCGCGGACTGCGGGAATGTCACTGCCGCCGGCGTAACGGGGACATTCAGATTATACACGTGGACTGCGGTAGACTGGTAAAGAAGCTGGTCTGAGAAGGCGACATGGCCTGAATTCCCATCGACCGCAGAAACCAGACAGTCACGAGCATCAGCAATACTGGGTGTATTGCCCATGGCGAAACACGAAACAGAAAAAAAGAAAAGGTCTCCAGAGGCAGATCACCCCATGGAGGAGGGCAATCCGCAGGCGCGACTGGAATGGGAGAGCCCCTTTATGTTTTCGTGCTGCGAATTATAAGACATCTGCGTTATCCTGCAAGGATGCAGGAGCCAAGGGATGGCCATCCAAATTGGTATTGGAGCTCGCTGCTCTGGCCGGCCAATCCACGGTGAGAGTCCATATTCCTTGTCCTTTCTGGGTAGAAAATGGGGTGGCGTTAAATAATGAGCACCGCAGTTCTGCAGCCCTGCAGCATTCTTGGTCTCCACCACTCACCAGGGTATTGGAGTATTGGAATATTGGACATTCGACCAATACTCGGCGGCCGGCGCAGGTATGAACCCCGCACGCGTAGTAATAGTTCCATTGATGTACGTACTATTCTTTTATTCCACTAAAACTGAGGCCGTTGAGATTTGAAACGCCGGTGCCGCTAGTTGCATACGGCCATGGCATGACAAGCGACAGCTCGACAATCCTGCCGAAAAACAACAACACCGTCAAAAGAATATAAAAAATAATATAAAAACAAAAACATACAACAGCTGGGATTCGCATGTGGTCACCCACCATACTACTAACCAGCCGGCGTGTGGCTTAAGTACGGCTGAGCGGACGGGAAGCCCTGTTTTCCACACCCTGTGGTCGTATGTACCAGACATGCGTAAACAAGCTCTCATACATGAGGGAAAACTATAAATATCTGCTGCGCATTAAGGCAAATGTATGGCCAACCTCTCACATAGCCGATCAATCCTTTCATCATCCCAAGACGCCGCGGAGTTCGGAAGTGCCCAAGTCGGCGTCTCTCTACCCAGATGAGCCAGGTCCAGCGCAGTTTTGGCTCCATCGTCCATGCTCTTGATCTAAGCCGCAGCTCCCCGGTCTAGAAGGGTCTCGACAACTTCCCAGTTTCCGTTGGCTGCCGCCCAATGAAGGGGAGTTCGACCAGTGTTGTTCAACACATTGATATCCGCACCAGCGCTGAGCGATGAGATGACATTCTCCACGCTGCCCGTGGACGCTAGCTTCAAGTTTATATCCACACCTGGCCTGCTCAGAAGGAGCTTGAGCTGGTCGGATGTTTGCCGGCCAGCAGCAGTATGCAGGGCACTGGATCCTTCGCCCGCCGCGAATTGTGAAGCCATAGAGTCACCCCGATGTCCCTCGACGACCCTCTCGTACCGGAGCAGCGCCTTCACGATATCAATACGCCCACTGTCGACGGCAGCAACTAATGCCGACGGCGGGTATCTTTTCAATGAATGGTAATCCTCCGCACCTTGTTTGAGGAGCATCTCGCACATTTGGAGGTGCCCATTCACAACGGACAGATAGAGGGGATCTGTCGATTCTAAGGATCCCCTAACCCTTGAGATATTCACGGATGCTCCGGCCTCTAACAGTATTTTCGCAATTTCCATATGGCCTTTTGGAGCCGCGGCTGAGAACGCTGTATATTGAGCACCACCTTCCGCGTTAACGTCGGCGTTCTCTTCTATCAGTTCTCGCACTACCTTGGGGTGGCCATTTAATGCGGAAGCCTGTAAAGGGTAGCCATACAGACCGCTCGGTATGTCTGGAGACTCTCCTTCAGCAATGAGCTCCTGGACTATCCGCGGCAGTCCACAGTAGGCGGCGCAATACAGGGCGGTATAGGTGAAACTGGTGTCAGAGGTCTCTCCTAGCCAGGGTCTGTCGATGTTCGCCACTTCCATCCACCGTTTGAAGAATGGCTGTTTGGTATCAAACAGACTTTTCAAAAGAGGCTCCAAACCAGGAAATAGTACCTGATATGCTTCTACGCCGGTCAGTCATCCAATTCCTTGAACGGACTCATGAGCATGTGATACATGCTGGATCTTTCCTAAATATTTTAAGGCCTACTAGTCTTTAGATAGGAAGAAGCCCCTTGCATCATCCATTTACTAGACTGCTTTTGTTTATGTGTAACTGTAGTAATTATAACTTTGGAGTGCCATTCTAAGCAGCAAATGGGTAGTCACAAGCACGGGATTAAATGGAATAGATTATTCTTAACCGAAACCCCCAAGTCAATGTCCGCCGTAGTATGAGAAAAGCCGATATTGAGGCCGCAACACTCCCAGTCCGCCCGCCTAATCTGAGCATACGCCGAGGCTCCAAGGTCATTACAACTGTATGGACTATGGTAGTGAGCGGCTCCCCAGCCCCTTTCCCCGCAATTTCCCCCGCGTTTCCAGTACGCAAAATCAGGTCCCCTGTCTCTCTTCCGGTTTAGGTTAGTGAAGTTAGTTCGGCTGGAAGCCACTAAATAATCTACACACTGCGATTCGGAATTTCTGCGTTTCTTTCGTGGCCCTGCTCCTCCGCATCGGACTCTTGCACCCCGCGCCCGCAAAATGACTTCAATGCCTTCTGTCCCGGATTGGACCATTGGAACAGTCCTGCCATCCATGAGGGAGGCCCGTGAAGTGTTCCGTCCACTGCTCCGCCGCAAAGGCTGCCCTTACCGCGTGGCAAAGGCCAACGACAAGCAGTACTATCTCGTCTGTCGAATTGATCCAAGCTGCCCCTTCAACGTGCGCATCTCCAAAAGCCGTGGAGGGCGAAACGAAGGCAAAGTCGTTGTTCGGAAATACCAGCCCCAGCACCATTGTCGGCCTCCTATTACTATCGACGATCGGCAGCCATCCGATACGGCTGTCTCTGTAAATGAGATGGCTCCCGGGACTTGGGCGACGCACTCATCACAGAGAAGTCTGACCAGTACCCGGAGGACGACGGCATGCAATGAGTGTAAGCAACAAAAGGTAAGAGGGAGTGTGTACAGGCCGTGCTCTATCCACTGACGCCGACGTTGCCAGCTGCGGTGCGATCTGAAGGAAAGAGAGCATGAGGATATAACGGTCTGTTCTCGCTGTCAAAGGCTCGGGCTGGAGTGCAAACTGGAATTTGGCTTTCAGCGAAGTTCAAAACGAGGGTAGGTAGGACGGAGCCACCCATATATCCTAAGCGTTCATAGTTTATTGACCCTGCTTCCAGTAGAGCGACCTCCAGCCTGGAGCAGGAAGTACGGGAACTCAGGCGACGTGTTGCGCAGTATGAATCAAATGCTTCAGCAGTACTTCTGTCCACTGGGCCCAGCCCTCGCGGTTCGGAGGCGTTTGTGCAACTACCGGCTGGGACCTTTGACACCCCCCAGCAACAGCCAACCGATCAATCATCTACACCAGCGGCCGTGGCACATGGTAGCATCGAAGGGGTTGGGGCCCCCGGTGTAACTACTCGACCTGTTATCGATCACGACCACACTTGCTCGACACCGTTGGTGGTGGCTCCACAGCCTAGGAAATTGGCAGGCATTGAACTGTCCGTAGCGGACATCGAGGAGCTCTTTCAGCTGTGGGTGTTCTCCTCCTACGAGACTTTCAATGCTGACATTAGCGCAGCTATTTCAGCTACTATCACCCATTCCTCCCATTTCTGAAGCCAGAGAAGTCCCCGCATGCTTTCTATGAGTCGTCGGAACTATTGTTCTGGTCGGTAATCGCTGCCGCAGCACACCGCACACAGAGCCTCCCTTGCCTTCTTCCTAGACTGGCAGAAGACATGATGGAGCTATTGTGGACCACCATCCGGTCAATCCCGTACTCGCTTCATGTAATTCAGAGCCTGGTCATCATTTGCGCCTGGCCGTTCCCTACTAGTAGCAGTACGACGGATCCTACATACACCCTTGCTGGGACGATGGTCCATCTTGCGTTCCAAATGGGACTTCATTGCGCCTCCAGTGCTGAAGATTTCACCAAGGGGCGTCTGAATCTGAGCGCGGATCAGCGCAGAGAGTGGGTAGCGACATGGCAGGCGTGCAATATTGTTGCACATAGGTAGGCGTCAACACCAACTGTTCTCGCGCAGATAAAGGCTGACTGACTTCAGTGTCAGTGTTGGATGCGGGCTTCCGGCGACGGTCCAACTACATGACCAGACTTTACCAAAACCTGTTCCCTGGGACTCTGCGCTATGGTCCCATCTCCGGATTGAGCAGTATCGCCAGCGAGTGTCCTTGACCCTTGCACCAAATGCTATGGTATCGCGTGCACACTCACTCGACCGCGGTCGGTTGGCGGCTTATCGCCTGCTCAACTTGGCCTACCTGGATCTTGAACAAGAAATCATTGCCGTCGCTCCATCATGTATTGGCCCCTGATCTCCGTATTCTTAGATGTTAATGCTGATAGACGGACAGCTAGGACTCGGATATACCTGTCTGCAGCTCGCATCCACCTCCACTCATTCTATTTGCTGGACGATCCGTGTGTTGACGGATACATGGACCGCATCGGGACCTTGTACCAATCAGCCTATGACTTCGTGGCACAGAGCCTTGCGATAGACCAAGAAGGCGAAGCTTCTCTTCACCACTGGCCATTCTTCTGCTACCAGATGTTTGTCAGTGCTTCTTGCGTTATTCTCAGAGTTCTGAAGAACGGACACTTCGACGCCGCAGTAGATGTCAACTCTGGAAAGGCTTTGCTAAACTCAGCCATTCTAGCATTACGGAAAATTTCCGTTGCCAACAATGACCTTCCGGCAAGACTGAGCGACGTGATTGCGTTTCTTTACTCGCAGCGTGGCATTCGTGGCGTTCCTGGAGACCCTCCCCACAGTCTCCGTCCTCGCGTACTCAATCGCCTAAGCATGAGCGTTGTCTACGACTCACTATGGGAGTGGCGAGAACATTTTCGAGTTAACCGAAGCACCGAAGCAAACACGGCTGCAGAGCTAACAGTTCCTGTCGGCGGGGATCAAGTCAATATAGACTTTGAACAACTCGGACTCGCTGACGCTTTCACTTTTGAGTGGCCTGATATCAATCTCGACATACCTCTGTAGACAGACTGATAATATTTTTTAGACGCTGTGTGTGGCAATACAATGATCAACTTTATCTTAATATGACAAGGGTAGGCAGAATGCCTGTAACATAGCAAAAGTCCCTCATCCACCAGCTCTGGCTCCCCTTATACCTTGCTATACAGGCTGCCTCCAGCAGTGGCATCAAGTGCAGCCGCCTCGTCCAAACCAACGATACTAAACAGCTTCTTGGGGGTAAATTCGGGATCGATCTCAGTGCTTCCCCTCTCCTTAATCCGTCGATAAGCCCCCCGAATAGCCTCGTAAGCAGGCGCTATCGCGGCAAAGGGAAAGATAATGATTCGGAACCCAAACTCCCTCGCCTGCTCCGGCGTCCACGACGGAGTCGCGCCATTTTCCACCATATTCAACAGCATGGGTGTCGGTGCCAATAGCCTACACACCTCTCGGGCCTCACACTCGCTCGTCACGCCCTCCAAAAACCCAACATCGGCACCCGCCCTTACAGCAGCTTTCAGTCTCGCCACTGCCTCGTCAAAGCCATGCGTCTGCAACGCATCCGTCCGCGCAATAATCACAATCTCAGACCCCAGCTGCTTCCTCGCCGTAACGGCAGCCGTAATCCTGGACTCAAACACCTCCATCGGAACGACCTGCTTCCCGCCTAGATGGCCGCACCGCTTCGTCTGGATCTGGTCTTCAATGTGTAGCCCTGCGATGCCGGACCGTGTATATTGAGCCACCGTACGGGCAACCATATTCGGTCCGCCGTAGCCCGTATCTGCGTCCGCGATGAGAGGTGTTCCCGCGTCCAGGTTCGCGATCATTTCGCCATGTTCGCGCATGTCATTCAGGGAGGCGAAGCCGAGGTCTGGTTGCCCTAGTTTGGAGGCGGAGGTACCCGCCCCAGTCTTTCGATTATTAGTACTTTGCCTAGTAAGTTTTTTGGAGGGGGGGATGGAGGGGAGGCGTACCATGTAGAGACAGTCGAAGCCGACTTCAAGGGCTATTCTGGCGCTGAAGCCGTCGTAGACGCCCGGGACCACGAGCACGTCCTTCTCCTCGAGGAGTTGCCTGAGCCGTGTTGTGGCAGGAATTGGCGCTTGTGGTGTTGTTCCGTTGGGGCTCATATTGAATCGATTGTTAAATCGCGGGATATGGGATGTGATGATCCAATTACCGTAATGCTATTCGAATTACGTGACAGAAACAAGATCTTAGCCTCTCTATATGTACACGATTACTCTCTGCAGTTACGGGCACAGTCCCTCCGATTCACATGGCTTCGTGTCCGATCGGATGTCCTCTGCAGCGTCTCCGATGGCTGGATGGCTCCCGGTCTATCCGATCAGTCACAAAAGAGTCTATCAGGGTGTCGGCAAATCTGAAATGGATCCCGGTAGCCATGAGCCTGAGTGAATCGACCCCAATCCGGGGACCCCGCATCAGAGTACCTGCTGGTGTGGAGGTGATCAGCTGTGTCCCGTGGCTATATATTTGACGCGGAATCGGTGAGCAGCGAACCTCCTTTTTCACTCTCACCTCATGGTACAATTCTCTTCATTACCAGACCTGGGTGCAGCAATGGCTCGCACGTCTCCTGATTTATCTAACATGCCTGAACAGCGTCTGGAAGACGCGAACCAGCAGATTGACGCTGAAAAGATTGAGCAAACAGACGTTGTATCGCTCGAGTGGAAGAAAACCGAGAAAAGCCTTGTCCGCAAGCTGGATATGACTCTCATCCCTGTTGTTTGGGTGCTCTACATGTTCAACTATCTCGACCGCAATAACATCGCGTACGCTGAGCCAGCTTCTCCTATTTGCATGACCTGCGTCTAACGGTGTGCCTCTTAGCCAGGCACGGCTGAATAATTTCGAGAGGGACCTTGGCCTTGAGGGCACAGATTTCAATGTGGCAGTTTCAGTTCTCAACATTGGGTACGTACACTCCGCGACCCCATTGCAGTCGAATACCGGCTAACGCGAGTAGATACATGCTTGCCCAGTTACCCTCGAACATGGTCCTCACCCGTGTGCGGCCCAGTATCTATCTGCCATGCTGTGTGATGCTGTGGTCTTGCGTCTCAGCAGCCACAGCCGGGGTAAACAACTTCCCTGGTTTAGTCGCTGTTCGATTCTTCCTTGGAATTGTGGAGGCTCCTTTTTTTCCTGGGGTAGGGTTCCAAGTTCCACCTATTGAGTCGGGCAGTTCATAACCTGACACTGCATGGCAGGCTTTTTATCTCCTCTCATGTTGGTACACCAGAAAAGAGCTCGCCTTACGTACCGCTGTCCTATACTCCGGCCTTATCCTTGCTACAGCCTTTTCTGGCTTAATTGCAGCGGGGATCTTTGCAGGCCTCGACGGTGTAAACGGTCTTGCAGGATGGCAATGGATGTTTATAATCGAAGGAGCAGGAAGCTTCTTTGCGGCGGTAATCGCAATCGGTCTGCTACCAGATTATATCGACTCAACTTCAGGAAGTGGACGGTGGCTCCTTACCCCCAGGGAGCGCGAGGTTGCAGCAGTGCGAATTGCCGCGGACAGGGTATCTCTTTCTGAAGCCGATAGATCTCTGTGGTTCGGTGTGTCGCTTGCTATAAAGGATTTCAGGACTTGGATTTTTGTACGCCCCCAAAGAGCCTCCAACAGCTTTGACTTGACACGAAAGAGCCCTGCTGACCTGACCGTACGAATGCCAGTTCCTCATGCTCTGCAGCAACCACACAGCGTACGGCTTCAACAACTTCTTCCCCAGCATCGTGCAAGGCCTCAACCTGGGTTCGAATACAGTGACCCTTGTCCTAACCGCACCCCCCTACCTCTTCGGCGCCGTTATTTCCTTCCTAGTAGCCTTCTCCTCGGACCGCCTCAACGAGCGCGGCTTCCATATCTCAGTCCCTATGCTCGTCGCCGTTGTCGGCTTCATAATCTCCGCGGCGACCCTCAGCGTTCCCGCGCGCTACTTTGCCGCCTTCCTATATGCGTCGGGCGCATTTGCCGCAAACTCGATGGTCTACTCCTGGGCGGCGTCAGTGCTGAACCAAACCCCGGAGAAGCGGGCCGCCACGACGGCGATTATCAATCTGTTGGCGCAATTCGGGAATATTTGGAGTCCGTATTTCTTTCGGGAGCAAGATGAGCCACGATATATTCTGGCGATGATCCTCATGATGGCGTTTTCCGGGTTGAGTGTTTGCTGTGCGTTGACGATGAAGATGGTGCTCAAGAGGGAAAATGCGAAGATGAGGGCTGAGGCGGAGGAGGCTGGGGGAAGGAGCGTCACTTTGTATACTGTTTGAGGGTTCCCAGCCTGCAATCAATGTCAATATATATCTTTCATTTTAGGTCACTGCGAGGCAACTCCTTAATAGTATTTATAATGTCTTCGGCAAAATTTGGAAATCTACTCTCTCAGTCTCAGCTATCTCGAGTTAATGTTCATGTTCTGTGTTTGCTGCTGGGGCACCACCCTATCCCCACCACCCGATCCGCCACAGTGCCGACAACAGCAGATATATAGTGGTCGAGCAGCGCTCTCTTGGTATGCCGGATATGTAGGACCGTGGCTATCTCTACAAAGTCCGAATATGAGTGCATCTACACAGCCACGCGATGGCGTTCTGGGCTCGATGGCAGAGTCGGAGGTTAGTGTGGAAGAGGTGGGTCCGTATCTCAAAAGTTGTGGTGGCAGCCGTTCTAAATGCTGACGGGATGCAATCAGCGCGGTTTTCCGGACCGTGTTGCAGTGGAGAAGGTGGGCTTTGTCTCGGAGAGGGTCGTGCCAGACTGTCGACGCATAGCCTACGATGAGTGTCTCGCAAGGTTGTTACTATTATCGCAGGCAAGCCAAGATTCATCTGAAAGAGCTCCGATATCGCGCGGGTTCTGCCCGAGGCAGGCTGGATGCTGAACATATAGATCGATTGGTTCATGTGTTTAACGGCTGTCAGCTTACATGGGGGCCCTGAATTGGCTCCATCGTCTGCGGCTCCTGTTTCGTTGACTCTGATATAGCTGAATTCCTTTTGATATGGCCGCCTGACGGGGACATGTGTTCCGCTGGACGATGGAACGATCCTTATTTGTTAGATTGCAGATGATGCTCCGCCAATCTTCCTGTTCTGGGCCTACAACGTAGTATTGTGGTTACAAAGGGAGCAAGCAGGCGGACGAATTAGCAAAGATAGGACGCCTGAGCTGGGCTTAGAGGACAAGTATTTATCCAGTCATTCTCCCTGGTTCCTTCACAGTCAGCTGCTATAGTCCACACGCCAATACCATGTCCACCCACGCAAAGTACCAAATCCCCAAAGAATTCCAAGACCAGCTTGAACCCGCCGAGCCGCTTGACACCCGCAGCGATGAAGTAATTCTCGCCTCTCTTTCCGAGCATCGCCCGGTGACATCGGAGAAGAACATCTGGGCCTACTGGCACGCCGGAATCAAGGCAATGCCGAAATGGTGCCAGCGAAACATAGTTGACTGGCACCGCATCTGCGGCCCCTCGTGGACAATCCGCGTCCTCGACACGGTCCCGGACTCGCCCAACCATGCACTAAAGTTCGTTCCACCCGAGATGCTCCCAGAGACATTCGTCAAGGGCACAATGGACGGCCAATACGTGGGCCCACACAGTGCAGACTTCCTCCGCGGCGCATGTCTCTACCTCTTTGGCGGCGTTTTCATGGACGTGGGCATCATACTCATCCGTTCCCTCGACCGAATCTGCTGGTCACAGCTCGAGGACCCCTCATCACCTTACAACATCAGTGTTCCCTGGATGTGCGATACAGCAATGGCAAACACAGCAATGGCAAACCATTTCGTCGCGAGCCGCAAGGCTGACCCCTTTATAAAACGCTGGCACGAGCTCTTCATCCACGTCTGGAAAAACCGCACAAACTACCAAGGAATGTGCGAGAACCCTCTTTTCGCCTTCATGCTAAATGAAGGGTTTTCCACGTCCCAAGAGCGAGGCTTCGACTGGGAATGGGACGTACCGCCTATCACGGTCTTCGAGTACATCACCCAAGTCCTCGTCTGGATCCGGCTAACAATGCTCGAAGACGCGGGCGACGGATTCAGCGGCGTCGACTATGCCATGAAAAATGTGCTCTGGTTCGACGTGCTCGCAGAGAACTGGGGCATTGAATCAAAAATCGGGTTTAAAGGCGAAGACGCCTTTAATCTCCTCGCGACCCGTTTGGACGCTGATCCGGAATCTGAGGAGTATAAGAAGGCGTATGCAATCGTGTGGCACTGTTTGGCGCAGAGTAGTATGCAGAAAGTCACGCATGGGAAAAATTTGACAAAGACACTGGCGCTGGGCTCGCTTTGGGATATGGAGGAGAATGGGGAAACGTATGCTAAGGAGGGAACTTTTGCGGAACTGTTGAGATACGGAGCGACAAGATTCAGGCAGACGAGGGAGGGGATTGCGGTTGTGCAGATAGATCGGCCGAAGGTGACGATGAGGAAGGGGCTTTATGAGCCGTAGATCCTTATTAGGACAAAAGTCTTGGCCACTGACCCCAAGCGCCAAGAAAGCCGGAGCGTGAATGTGAGTATCCAGCAAGTCAATGACCTTCTGCTTGATTTACAGGGACAGAATAGCCCAAATAACAATAGCGCTGCACACTGAGGCATATCTAAGGGATTTTCCGTCCATCTGTTTTCAGTCTCTCTCAAGCAATCAATATAATCTGTTAAGCTAATTGTGAAGTGAAGTCAGATGTCCTTATCATTCAGTAATACAGGAGTCTTTACAGTGTTTTCAATACACAAGTGCAATGAATCAATTGAATGGAGACGCTCGCCACGGGCAAGGATCGGAACAGAGGGGGCTGCATGATCCAAGAAAATAAAGAGCCGCCCATTTGCTGACCATGTGAGCAGGCGCCTCCAGCGTCAAGAGCACAGCCATGCTTAGTGCCTGAACATGCATGATGTGGGGATGATCCCAATACGAGCCAACTTGCAAAAGTACCCTGAACGGAATAATTGATTTCTGGACCAGTCACTCGTGCTGACTACCGCAGAAAGGTTGCGGGCTTATATCGCTTTAACTAGGATCATGTTATACAGATACTCTCCTTAGTTTAGCGATCCAGTATTTCTCGCTGCCTCTCGAGGAATGGCATGTTGAACGATAGTAATTGAGTCGCAACTCTTAGTAGTTGGACTGACTTCCATTCATGTCGCAATCCCTTTTCAACGCTGGAATTCTCGAGATTTCGACATCAAGGGAACTTTATTCCCGTGGACCGACCTGATACTCAGAATTTATTAGGCTATAGCATCATCCGTGAAACACAGCAGGATTCGTTTCTCCTCGTAAATTACCGTCAGACGGGGATTCAGGCAGGGATTGCCCAGTAATTATAATAAACCAAACTATAGTATTAATAAGAAGCTTCCAGGGCTCATGGACACTAGCCCGCGAGATGGCATATATACCCAGGCCGTACCCACCATTTCTGTGAAACTTACTCACTGACGCGGTCACATCCACCACCGGTCGCAGCTATGGTCGGTAGGAAAGTCTTATCTTTATGGATCGTTCTTCCACGCCTGGTCATATCCCAAAAGCAGTGTTTCCGTCCCAGTGGCATCGCTGTCACTAATCCGGTTTATCAACCATGTATCCAAGTCGACGGTGTTGAATCAATGTGCTGTCGGCTCAATGATACCAACCCCGACACATGCCATCCGAATGGGCTTTGTATGGCGACGCAGGAAGGCGACAATTTAGGTTATTGGAGAGACTTTTGTACAGACAGTACCTGGAGGAGCCCAAATTGCTTGCGCGATATATGCACAAATGAGGTAAGATTAAAAGAAAAAGGCGTCACTCTGTTCCTTGGGTTTCAATTAGGTTTCAATTCATTTCTTACTGACGACTATTCTTATTTATAATAGAGAGATGATTGGACTGCACACCTCCAGCCCTGCGATCAGGGAAATCGCACATACTGTTGTGGATCTGACGATAGTTGCTGCAATGGTGACGGAACTTTCTCACTCGAGCCAACACTGGTCTCCATTGGAACGTCAGCCACCAAAACTGCAACACCGACATGTACTATTGAGGGTTCTACAAGCTCGACGACAAAAGTTGCGATCGGCGCGGGTGTTGGGGTACCGTTAGGGGTTCTTTCGATAGCAATGCTTGGGACTGGGTTCTGGTGGGGGAAGAAGAACACAGATGCGAAATATAGAAGGTACCAAGGCAACATTCCATTGCAAGAAGGATATGCAAATTCGAATATGTACCAAGCACAGGATGTCGGCTCGAAACCCGTGTATGAAATGCAAGGTCTTGCTACTACACCACATGCGGAGTTACCTGTGGAAAGAGGTTGACTGATTCATGAACATGCAAATATGAACCAATTCATGTGGGATCCTGTTATAGCGTAACATATATGATTTTTTTACAATCCATATCCCTGCAGGGCATCCTTGGAAGGTCCCTTGGCTGGTCCACTGGAGGCCGCTTTTACGTTCTGGCCTATGTCTCGAATTGATCACTATTTTGTAAATCATACTCATTAGGAATCTTGGTAAGACGCCGGTCTCCATAACGTTCGAAGCCGTTTTCATGAGGTAGTATTCGAAATCTGGTACCATTGTGACGGATTCTAAGCATTGCACCATCCAGAAACAACAATATTACTCCGGCTGTATAATAATTTTATTAGGCTAAATCTGACCTAGTGATTGCTTTGGGCTTCTCATCAACCCCATAACTCTGATTGTACCAGAAATGTCCTTATCAATCAAAGAAACACTATTAGATGGCATAACTTTCCCTTGAGAGTACCTGCCGATATAAATATACCTGTAATAGGTACCAACTATTGCAGTTAAAGACCTTTTTATATACTTAATTCAATTACTAATTAAGGGACTATACAGCTAGGTATAGAGTCTTCTGTTACCTTAATTTTTGCTGCTGATAGGCCAAAGAATAATCTTAACTGCATGCAGTTTGATTCGTGCCTGGCTTTCCGCCCCTATAGCTATTATATACAAGAGGGAATGTAGCTACCTTCCTCGTACTGATTGGCACGGAGTATATTATTAGGCTTTCCGCCTTGAAAGCATGCTATTGTCCTATATACTAGTGCTCTGGACGCAGTGTACATGGAAATCCTATATATTATTTGCTCTTGAGGGATATGATAATATCAGGGGTTTTATGAATATTAATTACCTCCTGATTGTATCTGACCACACGGAATTTCCTGCACGTTACTTGCTTTTTCAGCTCTTGGCAAGACTGGATTGCAATATATCTTGTCTGTACCGCTAAAGGTCTCCCGACTAGGATAGCCCATCGGTAGCAATATTAGTGTTGGTCAGCGGTAATATAATGTCCATGGATTGCACGATTAGCGAGCAGCGAGCCATGTTGGTTGATCTGTGACCTAGAATTATATTAATCAGCTTGTGTTTCTAAGGAAGTATATACTATATTTCTTTCCAGGGCATCGCCCCGTGGCCCCTGCATATATACTTTGCCCTGTTAGCCTAACAAATCGAAGTGACCGGATGGCGGAAGTCAGAAAACGCAGATCGGCGTTGAAGGGTATTAATTGGAGACTTATCCAGGGCACAAACCGAGATACCAGACTATGAACAATCTGCATTTTCCATATCGTTGAAGTTTACAAGTCATGTATTTGTCAACTGCCGTACTGGTCGCTGCAATTTGTGGGCTTACCGTCTGCACCACTCCTCTCCCTTCTGCAAACGAATCATTTACACAGGGCCCCGGTGCTGTTGTGAAGCGCCAGAGCGTCGATCGCGTCTGTCGTGGTAAGGCTGGTTCTTCCTTATCTATCATGAAACCAGGCAAAACCGTACACCGGTGTTGACAGACAAAAATGCGTACAGCTCATCACATCAAGCAAGAGCCTTCCAAGGCGCCCAAAGCTACGAACTCACTGGAAACGGTGGGATCCCGGGTCGCAGTGGTGAGTTCGTGTTTCCCACTACTGCCTCGACGCTCGATGTTTTGACCGTTCCATCCTTGATTTGGTAATATATGTGGTATATCCTCACAAAGATGGAAACAGAGAACAAATTAGCTTCCCTGACTGTACTGGAGTACCAGCACCATACCGGAAATTTCCGGTTCTCGCCGACGGGTGCTTGCTTGGAGCTGTCGGGAAGGTTAGCCCTGTATATCCATCTATTCCACATCTCCGGCCTCAATTTCCTTCATCATCAGCTCCGCCTCCCGTACCACCCTCTTAACATGCTCCGGCTCATCCTTTTTCTTTGCTGTTTCCCCAAATCTCCGTCTCCAAAGCGTCCACCTGTTCTTAGAAAATCCGCGCTTCCCTTTCCACAAAGGTTCCCCTCTACCTGGTGCGCCAATCAGGCGCCCTGACTCATATTCATCATCCCATTCATAGATCTCGGCCCCTAGAACCTCAATCCATACAGCCGCTGCGGGAATTCAAGCCTCCAAAGGTTCTTCTGCCCGCATATGTACCCATGGAGTCTCAAGTGCGATCCGGAGTGTCACGAGTGCAAACCAAGAATCCGCCATGAAAACGGGCTCATCAGTCGCGACAAGAAGAGCGACAAAGCAATTCACATTTATGGTCTTCAAGATTGCCGCTTCCCTCTTCACTGTGTCTGAACCTGGAAGCGGAATACACTCATCCCAATGCCGTCGGATCTCCCAGCCCAGCAGCGGCATGTCTCTCCATACTTGCATATCGTGGAGAATTAACGGCCCATCCTGTCCATTATCACCGGGTGTCATAACGTCCGGGAGATGCGACATATCCACCAGGATAGAAACCAGCTTATCCTGGTGTTCTGGGTTGTTGTAAGCAATTTTGAATATCTGGTGCCAGAGTTGCCCGAGTTGGGCCTCGAGGGACGCATCAAGTGCTAAGGCAGCTGAAGCTAGTTTGGCAGCGGCTTCTGGAGAGTGAATCTTTCCCGTAACGGGATCATGTAAAACTGCGAGGTGGGGTCTCAGATCGTAATCGCTGCCTTCGGTGCGGATGGGTAGTTGGTTCAGGTATAAGGGATCCATTTTGAAATGGTTATAACTACATGGAAAAAAACCTGCGTGGTTCTGTATATATATATATATACGTGGAGATAGGCAGCAAGGTTGCAATGACGAAAGCCAAGGGATACTCCGTAAACAGGAAATTGGTGGATCGACAGGCCTTAGGGCAGTGCTAATAGGGCCGCTGTTTGGCTTCTGATGCGCAAACTTACCGCACTTCGTGGGGTTTTATTATCTACCATATTAAGCCGCTAAATGGTTCACGAAACTACGATGAGTAATCGATAGTATTAATATATAAAAACGCCTGTGATGGGCTGCGTTATGGATCAATATGTGAGCGGCAGTTTACCACCTTCTGGTTATAACAGCATACCTGCTATAGTGAGTCACTCGCCTTGAAATTGCGATAATACTGTTTCTCCTAGTCTCTCAGTGAGATGAAAGCATGTTCGATCTAGAGACCTTCTCGCCAGACTGAGACCGTGGGAGGTGTCATCTTACTACTTTAATATCACTGAGGACTGGCGTGTCGATGACCACGACTGCGAAGCGCCCAAGCCACCAGATGATGATTTCCACTACTTTGTAGCCCTCTGCCTACGGATCTCCCGCTCATCAACAAAGACAGTCTTACGTTGCTGCCTGCATGGGCGACGCTCACCGCTACGCATGCCTTCGAAGACCGGATTGGCTACCGGAGGAAATTCGTCTTGTCCATACGTGGTCCATACCACCGCCCATTCTTCGGGGAATTCCCCATTGATAGCCAGTCTACGCAAGCTCTTTTGAGAACGACGATGTTGGGAACGACGCTGGGAGGAAGCGAAGAAGTACGATTCATCCATGTCGGGGCGCCAAGATATTGACAAAGTGCCAAACGCCAACGAGACTCAAAAATAAGCATTGCAGATCTGATTTATAAGGCAATAAACATGTCGGTACAATGCTCCTCTATGTCAAGCTGACCACTGGTATACGGGCCCTCATTGCAATTCTTACGGAGTATACAGTCTTCGGAAGTCGCATTCGTGACACATGCCTGCCCTCCACGCACCACCCATTCAGGCCCGATATTGGGATCGCCCTGGCTCCGTGATTGATGTCTTGGTGCAATGCCGGTGACCGCCTGCAGGGGCCAAAAAGCGAAGGGAGCTTCATATCGCCAGACTCCTGAGTGGGTCAAGTGGTTGTTTCAAATCCCAAGTGCTTAGCTCTGTGCCGCAGGCTCCACAGATCGTAGTACAGTAGTGGATACAGAGTATCAAATTATCAAATTATGTGTTAAATGTAAGCGCCTCGGGTAGCAAACCCATCGTGGGTCCCGACTCCCGAACTCCCGATGACTTATTATTGTGGCTCCTTGGTCCGTGGTTGATCCTTACGCAAAGCTAACGGGTGGATTGCCATGTATTTGGAATTGTTGCATCGGGCCAGACTTAAGGTCTTGTGAATGTTAGCTGCAGTGCTGCTAGGAGTCTTGCGCAACGTTCGCCCTATGTGTATTACAGTCTATTTAGCATGGAAGGTTCGATATGCTCGTGCGGTCGAACTGCTAACCGGCTCTAGCATGTGTCAAGACGCTCAAGAGATTCATTGGCGGGGCCTGATGTCAAAAACATTAGAGATCGCGCTATTTCTTTCAGATAATCAAACAAACCGGCCTCCACTATCAGTAACTCGGGTGTATCGGTTTTCTTGAGGAGGTGAGAACGGGACACTGCACTCCATACATCGGATGACTGGGCTGTCCCGGTTACTCACCATTTTAACGAAATATGATACATAATCGGAATTATTGCCGTCCAGCAGTTTGAGGATAGCCGTGATACCTGCCAAATAAGCCATCGGTCATCATTGACGGAGCCGGTTAGGGCCGCAGTGGAGACGGAGATTGGGAGGGAGGCTAATTTCGAAAGAAACAACCTGGGAAACTATTTATAATCCCTTCTTTCATATCATCGTATAATAAAACAGTCATGTCTCTTCCAACGTACCAGAAGAATCGCGTTCCATTCCTTGCAAACCCAGCCCAGACGCCACCATGTCCAACACCAGTTACCGGTACAGCTTCGAAAACAAACTTGCACCTCACAACAAGGCAATACTACAAGCGTGCCGAACAGGAGACCTCGCACGGCTGATCCAACTATTCCAAGACCACAACACCAGGCCAGAGCCGCGAGCAAGCTGGAGGGAAGACCCTAATGGCCCGCCCAACACACGCATACTTCTCGACCAAGCCGTCGTATACCAACACGCCCACATCGTGCGATATCTTCTCTCCATATCTCCATTCGAAAAGAAGCTTGCCACGAAAAGCACTGTACGGGCATTGGTCGAGACCCAAAACCTAGAGATTGCGGAGGTGCTGCGTACGAGGGCGCCGGAAATCGTCAATATGGAGCTCGGTCACTTCGACACATTCCTCTCAGCAGCCTGTCGCGGGGGTGACGGGTGTAATCATGATAACCTTCCTGGGGACGATTCGCTCCCGCTGATTCATTACCTGTTGGACAATGGGGCCGATCCCAGCGAGGGTTCTTGGGGGGGATGCGGTTCGATCCCTGCGGCGATAGATTTCGCGCGGCCCTTGGAGGTCATAGAGAAGATGATTGAGAAAGGGGGAGTGGTGAATCTTCTCGCGTTTTCTTCAGCGGTTAGAAACCGGCGGATTGATGCCCTGCAACTATTCTTTGACAAGGCGCCGTTTAGTGTGAGTGTGGACGACATGCTCAAGAGGGCGGCAGAGTCAGAAGATAAGGAAATCATGGACATAGTGGAAAGGGGGTCTGTGAAAGTGGGAAAGCGAAGATACAGGCGTAAATCAGTGTGGCGGAGAGGCCTTGACGCTATTTTACCTGTTAAGTGAGGCAATCGTCCAGCCATGGTTCGATTATCGAAAATATATACCCCGAATGTTAACCATCACGACTTCCTGACTCTATGGAAAGTATACACGTAGCAAGATGAGTATGGACCCATGCGAAGAAGAAAAAAGAACTACATTTTCCATCTAACAGCAGAATGGACGGTAGTAGACATCCCAAGGAATAATTAACAATCGGCAGGGGCTATAACGACACATGATGCTGACTGCTTGTCGGTTCTTGGATTATGACAGCAGCAGGGTCACAGCTTCGGTGTTGTAAAACAGGCTGCTCGCCTTTGTGGCGTGAGATATGAATAGGCAACCGCTTCATAAAGGATACAGGCCTTCTAGGGCGCCCGAACACCACGGCACCAGTGTGACTGTAGTTGTAGTTTTGCAAATCGAGCATGGATGGAGGTTCTGATCCCGGAGAACTGATCTCCTGCAGGAGATGGGTACTGCCCCAACAGCAAGGTTCACTTCCGATTCCATGGTTGCATTTTTGGAATGGAAGTCCAGTCAGAAACCAGCAATGGCAGCTAGATAGCTTGCGTTCACCGGGTAGACGGCCACCACCGTGTCTTTTATTTAGTTTTCAATGCTGTGAATGGACGTTGCAAGCCAGTCGTTGCCCTTGGGGAGTTGATTGCAGGGTGAATCGTACCCAGAACCCCTTGAACCGCGAATTGCATCACCAAGGCCGGAGCAGAAGAGGCAGTGGAAGTGGTCTAATAATGGTATCCACGGCAATCCCGACTTGCTGATCTTACATCGTTTCAAGTCACTTTTGCTGGAGTTCTCCAAGATGTCCATGAACTCGTATCCATATATTTCAGTACGACTGGGGCGTTGCAGGGTAATTCTGGAAACATTGGTGGAAAAGCTGAGTATCAGGTCACGGATCTTTAATCGATCTCCCTCTGATTTTTGAACAATGGAACCCCCACAGTTTACAAGTGCCGCATATGTTGCTTCCGCGCCGTCTGATGCAGGCTGTGCAACGGGGATATTAGGCTGTCTAAAGCTTTCTGGAATGCCCCGCCAGTATGTGAGAAGCATCTCATGGAAGACACATATCAAAGGCACAAGCCAAGCCTTGGATTCCCCGACATCATAAACAATGATTTGTTCCGATGAGCTGCTATTCAGGCATTGAAGGTAGTTCCGTGTGGCACTGAACCGTAGGGTATTGATTGTTATATCGAACGTTAAGCCGGCCTGTCCCCCGAGCTGCAAGGCGCAGTTGATGTGGCTATAAACTGCAGGTTTGCGCCAGACAAATTCTAGGTGGTCCGTTTGATCTGTGCATTCGAGCATTGCACCGTATCTAACTGGCCTGTTCCCAGCAACGTGATGGCTTCTCCGCACCAACCAACGAGGGCCCTTTTTGACTTGAGCGCACCCAAAGTTTTGAACTTTAGCCAGATTCCCTTTATCGCGGAAAGCTCGTGCATTTTAATTTGGGAGTCGTGGTTCGCCACTTCTAAATGCCAAAGGATCGTTTTGTCGTCTACCAGCTTCACCGGAACGAGCGCCGTTGAGTATCCCACAAGTACTAGACCCTCCTCGACCAGGAGCGGATACTCCACTGCTGCTATCTGGAGCATTAAGTTGAAATCAACCTGGAGGAACATGGACTCGCGGCCCGAACGAACGGTATCGGGCTGAACTGCAATCAAGCCACTCTCGAAAAGATGAAACCAACAATGCGTACTATCCAAGTCTACTTGCGAAAGCTTTCTTAGGGTAGCACAACTTCCGCCGGCCTTGCATGTTGATAAACAAAGGGTGTTCGCCTTCGGCTGGCGGAATGTCAGGGAGAGCCAGAGCACCAAGTTCCAGAGATGATGAACAGATTCGCTTAACCACACTGCAATCTCGGTTTTGGAGGTCGTAAGCGCCAAATCGTCATCCTCTGCGGCATAGTCAGAGCTGTCGGAGGTGTAATTCATTGACCCATAGCTCACCGTATCTACCATTGTCACAGTCCAGGGCGCTGATAATGTTCGCGACGAAGGCCATTCCACGCTCCCCGTACTTCCCTCGAATAAATTCCTCACCGGTTAGTACTTCAACGCAGCCGTCCGACATGGTCAGTGTAATGCTCTTTAGTATGAATGTCAACCGTTGATCCCTTTGTATCCCCGCAACTACGGAAGGCAGCTCCCACAGTACCCGCTAGGGTTTGTGACCCGCAGGCCGCCTCGTCTGCGATTCGCCCTGCGTTGAGGCCGTTGAGTATCCGGAATCTATCCAGTGTTAGCAGGGACACCGTATCATGGTAGCCGACGCACACTTGGATAATGGACGGCGGTCTTTCTCGCGTCGAGCGAAACTTCGTCCCCTCCCTGGGGAAGATAGAGTTGATTTACTCGAGCGCGAAGACAGCGTAACGGCATCCAAATTCCCGCCCATCTCTGTAGGAGAGCCTGGCGCACGGTCTCGAAACCAGTCTGGAACCCAATCAGGAAGCCGATCATGACCGGCAGCCGAGGACGCTCTGGCCTTTTGGAGGAGCCCTGACTCGGTCAACTCCGGGAGAGAATTGTGCTGGTGGGCTGGGTCCATGTTAATATTACGGGGTCTTGGTGAGCTTCTTTCTCTTGTCCTTTGCCGGGCTGGAGTTGGGAATGGTCAATAAATGTTAAGATGAGGGGCAAGACAGGCTTCAGCCTCGCCCGACTGTCAGATTCGCAGCGCAGGAGCCAGGGTTATTGGACGCAGCGGCGATGGATCATCGGGTCGTGAGCAAATCACGGATGGACGATGCACATGAGCCTCGTATTATATGCACACCTTCAATGCTGGTCGCGGATCAAAGGGTTTGTTCAGTCCAGTAAGAAAGTGCTATTTGTCTGTAGACACAATTTAATGGACAAATGACATACATATCTATATAAAACACAAACTCGCTATAATAACACGAATACATTAGGCACCATAGCTCCAACAGCTTATAGCTTATAATCCAATATCAATCGGAATACACTCATCAACAACCCTCCACGTCCCCGTCTCCGGATCCTGTCGATTTCTGGAGAACTGCAAGAACGCCTGGTCAGGGCTAACATTCCACCTCGCGACATCCTCTTCCTTCGTAGGAGCCAGGATGCCCGCTCGCGGCCAGAACACACCGTATGGTTTTATGCGAGCTTCCTCGGGCATTTGAAAGGTTGTATTCGTGAGCGCAGAAATGGGAGATGGGCTGGAGGAGTCTCGATTACCTACACTGGACAGTGAGGTATGAGTTGCACCATTCAGGGATGGCTGGGATTCTAGTACTGGACTGGTTGCTCTCGGCAATGTCAAAGGATAAGACATCGGATCGCGCCCTGTGTTGAGTACACGAGTGCACATCTCCTCAACAATCATAACGTTCTCCGCAAACGCCAGCCCAAAGGTATTCGGGTAGAACCCCTGCACCTGGGGCGCCGATCGAAGCAGATCCAGCGCAGCACGGCGCGTTACTGGCTCCGCGCAGCGCAGGGCAGTGAACCAGAGCGGGAGACCGACGCTGATGTCGAATGTAAAGGGCGGCTGGGTGCCGTCTGGACGGACGGAGGCATTGAGTGCGATGCGGGATTGTTCGACTATGGTTTGGAAACTCTGAAGGCAGGCATCTGTTGTGCTTTTGAAGCGGGATACGCAGGTTGTGAGTATCACGACTAGGGATTCGTAGTGGGTGAGGAGTAGGGCGATGGCGCTGGTTTCTTGTGGTGATAGGGCAGTTTTTGCGCGTAAGGATTCGGCGAGGGTTGTGAATGATGTATGCCAGTTTTGGAGTTTGACTGATAGAGCATTCTGCCGGAGGATCATTTCAGGTGGGACATGATATTCATTTGTGGTATCGTGATGCTTTTCGCACTCTTCTTGGAACAGCTTGACCTCAGCAGTGAGGATGAACATGGGCTCGCGAGCAGCCTTGAGTGAAGTGAATGCCGGCGGCAAGATCCTATCGACATCTCGCACGAAAGAACCGGGCTCGATCTTATTCTGAGCATTGCCCAGGATACTCAGCCGCGAGAAGATCGGGACAATGGCATCTTCTAACAACGACGCTTTGAATGCAGGCACAGTCCCGCTAGCTATCTGCTCGCGTAGCGATAAGATGAGCTGCACCCCCTGGCCATATAATCGTATTGCCTCAAAAGCGCCTCCCTGGAGCGCCTCGATGCATATAAACAAGACACAACTGATCAGCCCGACAAAGACATCTACACTACCGTGCTCAATCCGACGGCGAACAGCAGATACCGAGCGCGAGTACCATCCCAGCGCATCCTGGTACTTAACCAAAGGAGTGCAAGGCTTATAGCTCTCAAACAGCGAACTGATAGAAATAATGGCGTCCCAGACCGGGGGCTCAGCATGGCACACGCGCGGGACGATGATGCTCCAGAAATCCGCATCAAGGCCACCAATCAGCGGCGCTGCGTGTTGGAAATAGTACGCAAATGCGCGACGCTCTTTACTTGCCTTGTTCGGCACGACTGGCACTGGAGTTTCGATTACAGCCATGGACGACGCTGAGGAGAACGTGCCGTATTTTGCGCCTTCATACTCGCACATGCGCCCGCCTCTGGTGCACCGGGTACATCTGGGCTTCTCTTCGCCACATTTGACCTTGCGAGCCCTACAGAGAATATTTAGTATCCAGGATGTTGAGGGATTGTTGTGGTCGGAATGGGTGGCCTACTTGCAAGTTTTGCACCCCCGCCTTGATTTCAGAGGCCCGACTGTGAGGCCCATCGAGGTCGCGGCGGGCCTGGGCGTCATAAACCCAGCTCAGCAAACCGCAACAGCTCAAGAACGTGGCGCGGTTATTTCATAATTCGGTTGTGATCGCAGCTTGTTGACAAAGTTGCATGATTCAGGGGGATTTCGACGCGGTGGGGAATTTGCCACTGCCTCAACACATTCCTAACACTACGGATACCAGTTGTCAACAACGTGGGACCCAGGGTTTTATGTCGTGCTATTAATAGTGCGATAGATATTTAATTGACTTCGGAGTCAGTTGATACAAGGCGCATGGGGATAGAAAACAAATTCGCTGTTTTCGGACGAGTCATTCGAGGGGCAGTCACGTGTGCATAATACGCATAACCTATTGATACATATTATGCACTACAGCCTCGAAGAACAAACATACAATTACAGTCCATATAGAAAAGTAATTACCGTCAAGCCATAGAATAAAACGCCTTATCTACGAAACACCACCAACATCATCAACCTTAACTCTTCGTATACGCCGGCGGTGGTATCGACGCCTCCACCTCGTCACTCCCCACACTGGGCTCAGTCATACTAGCAGGAACATGCTGGCCCTGCGCCAACTCGCCCATGAGCGTTTTGCCCTCATCAATGCGATGCGGCGGGATAAACACATCATAATACCGCGGCATCACAAAGCCAAGCAGGATAATGAGGAGGACGATATGCGCGAGAATGAAGCCCGCGATCATGAGCGGGTCGTACCGGAGCGTGTGGAACTCCGGGTACGCGAAGGAGAAGATGATGGCGAGCACGGGCGCGCACACGTACCGCAGGAGCACGGGCCAGAAGACGGGGATGCGCCAGTTGTTTTCGCCGCCGATGATGGTGTTTAGGTCGCGGCGGATTTGGTTTCCCTGGTTTTGATTTATGTTAGCAGCTGCAGTATAGGGTAGTGGATTATAGGTGAAAGGTCACATACAGAATACGCGGCGAGATACCAGAACTGGCTAAGGAATTGGTTCTTCCCCCAGAAGCTCGGAGCTGGGATGGTTGGCCGGTTAGATATAAGGGCCGCGATAATTGCAAAGACAGCGTAGACGCCGAATCCAGCTCCGGCGCCAATGCCGGGATTCTCCGTTCCATGGGCGACAGAAACACCGATGATCTGCCCGCCAAAGTAGGCAAAGTTGTAGACAATAAAAGCCCAGAGGCCGGTCTGGTCAACGACGTCGGTCCAGCGGTAGATGGTGCTTGCGCTGACGACCTCGGACCAGACGACGAAGATGAGGCAGATGTTGTTGACCCAGCGGTCGATGCCGTTGAGGAGGTAGTAGCCGAATTCGGTGCAGTAGGGGAGACACATTAGGAACGAGATGATGGTGAGAATTGTGACGATTACAGGGCGAGAGAGCTTGACATGCCCCGAGTCGACGATGAGGGTAGCGACGGCGTCGAGCATGACGAAGGCAGAACTGAATCCCAGTACGATAAGGGTGAAGAAGAGCAGGATTGCCCAGAAGTTGGAGCCGGGCATGTGCAGGACTGCTTCAGGGAGAGTCAGGAAACCGACGGTGAAGGCGCCGAGTCGTTCGTCCTCCGGCCATTTCCTGAGATAGCCAACGACGCCGAAGACGGCGAATGCGGCAAAGTTCTCGAAGAGGACGTTGCTCCCGCAGATGAGCAGAGCGTCCATGACTGCGTTGGAGTGTTTGGCGTTGTATGAGGCGTAGGAGGTAAAGTAGCCAAAGCCAATACCGGTTGAGAAGAAGACTTGTCCTACAGCTGTTTGCCAGACTGTACCTGAGGCAAGCTGGTCGCCTCTCCATGTTGCCCAGAACAGTCGGACTCCTTCGCTGGCATTGTCGAGCGACAGAGACCGACCGACGAAGATTATCGTGGTCACAATGGGGAGACCCATAGTCCAGTAGACAACACGACCGGTCAGACCAACACCCCGGAAGATGGAGATCCAGATCAAGAACCAAATAAACGCGCTCCATCCGACTGTCTCGCCCAGGAGTGCAATACCAGGGTATTCCGTATACGACAGCACCTCCTTGTTGTCGAAGCTCAGCGACCCATCATTCGGCTTGACGTTGTGGATCACGTCGCCCATGTAGAAGTCGTCAAGTCTGCCGTCCCAGGGCAAGGGACTGCGGAAGGAGTTTCGGAAGTAATTCATAATCCAGGCAAGATTCACCGTGAAGTACTGCGTGACGATAAAACTGACCAAGATGGGGCCCATCCCCACACCCTTCAGGCGGCGGTTGATATTGTTGAATGCGATCACTGATCCGCCGCGATAGGCCTGTCCGATGGCGATTTCGAGAATGAGCGCCGGAATGGCGACAAAGAAAACAGCCAGGAAGTACGGTATGAACCACTGCAGCCCATAGTTGTTGTATATGACCGAGGGGTACCGGAGCAGGTTTCCCTGTCCAGCGCAGCCTCCCATGGCGGCGAGGAGGAAGGCCGCCCGCGAGGGCCACTGGTCGCGACCATCCTCCGACTGTGTGGGGGGAGGGAGAAGCCAGGCGACGGCCTTCTTGAGGTACTGGACAAACACCATGGTGAGTCCGAAGAAAAAAGTAAGGACCTAAGTAAGTGCTGAACACATGGGGCAGAGACGCAGTTAAAACCGATCCAGCTCAGAAATTGAAGAATCAAGGAGGAATAATCAAAAGCAGGGAAGTGACCCTGACCCCAGACGTGCTTGGCAGGACAGCCCGGCGTTATATAAGGAGCCCTAGGGCACCGCCAAGGGCCGGAGGTTCGTCGTGGAGGACCGATTGCAAGAGGGTGGCCTGTCAAGGGCGTGCTTGGGGGCGCCGCAGTGGGGGAATGCAAATTAGGGCAGGCTCGGCAGTCGCTGCGGGATCTCACTGTTCACTCCAGTGAAAACTCTGCTGGCGCGGCGTGGTATTGGCTTGTTACATGGCTGGGAGCCTGTGACGTCTGTTCACAAACTGGACTCGCACTCAGCTGCACTGCACTAGCAGTGACTGACTGAGTGCACTGACAGGAATGGCTGATGTTAATTTGATTGATTCGGCCACGCCGGCGCCAAGAGCGCGCCCAGCCGCCAAGAATGACGCAAGGAGAGCTGGGGAAGACGTTATCGTCCACTCCCACATGGAAGATATTGATCGGGTCCGCCGCATCGGGCCTGCTGTTCTCCGTTTGCGATATCAACGCCTGCAGCTGTTCTCGACGACTCAAGGCTCTGGTCTCCGGGGTTGACTTCACCCCTTGCGCGCTAAGCGAGAACTCAACCACGTATATTACTGCCCATTATACCCTCGAGCCTGGCTTCTTTGCTTTTTCGCGAGATAATTCCCTCATATGCGCCATTAACCAACATCAGCAGGTAGTAATGCGTGATCAGTTCGCCTCCTGTGAGTCCTGATTCCTGACTCCTGTCCGATCGGTTCAGGTCTAGCCCTGCAGGCCCAGCCGGACTAAGGAATCCTTGTTTCCCGCCAGTGGGGGCACGTTTCATGACACGATCCCTGTGGGTGGGAAGCTTGAAGCTGCTAAGACGGTTGATAAATGAGATTAGATTATAGAAATGAGACACGTCCTTGGCGTCAAGTCATGGTTATCAGTTTCCCTTGCATTGTTGGCATGTTGCTGTTGCGCCATGTGGGAGTCCTTGCCACCCCCTTGCAAGCAAAGATCTTACGCCCAAGTCAGTGCGCCGGATTAGGCCTAGATGCAGTGTTTCTGGCAGAGTTGGCACTATCACCAAAAATGATTTTAAGGGTAATCCCATTTCGAATGGATCTCACGCAATAATACCTGGGTTTTCGCGCAATAATGTCAGTAATGACAGGCAATCGACTGGCGGAGTTATGGGCCGTCGAGTGAATATAAATACTTTCTGACCATAGACAGTCTAGCCCTCGGCCATCACACGATCATTCCTGATTTTTTCGCTGGGTATTATTCCAGATAGATACTTTCATCAAGTCAAGAAAGCGATATTCCTGAATAACAGCAATTAGCCAGTAATATTTCAGTGCATCCATTATCTAACTCAATCCAAAGGGTGGTTGTGAAGGCATGTCTTTCTCGTGTACAAGTAAACCACAATCAGGGTCTACAGTGTCGCAACTTAATCAAAAACAAGTAGGTAAACAAAGTCTCAAATAGCGATCTTGACACCAATGTATTTCGGCGCGCATCGATACTGAAATACTTTCCCTCTCCACCACCCAAAACCCTTACATTCCCGAGCCACGACCAATCAACGAGCCTATTTAGATACATCTAAATAACGGCTTCTCCGTCAGATAAGGTCTGCCGATCCTTCTCAAGTCCGGTTGGCCTTAAGGTATTCTGCGAGCGAGTTAAAAGAGTAGGTGCGTCAAAAACATAAATCTGAAAGGTAGACTAGCTTTGATTCCGAAGATAACAGACACTAAGTAAAACTTCTAGATAGTAATAACTATCCTTAAATAGTTCCTCTTATTATACTATTTATGCCCCTCTGGCATGATAGCTTTATAGGTAATTATTCTTATCATGCCATTTCTCTTTATTTGGCATGATAGTATCTCTTAGTATCATGCTATGAAAGTATCCCAGCATGACCGGGTTGGTCTGTCATTTCTCCGCTGTTGTCACGGCGCAGTAGGTTCATTGGCTGACAACGTTCGCGTTCTCTGACACAGAGGGTCTTACTCTTATACTTTAGAATTAAAGCTAGTATATCATTTAGATCTCTATCTTAATATATCCCTTATTCTTTAGTTAATAAATCTACTAAGGACTCTTTTTCTACTCATTGACAGAATATCCCTAAGGCTAACTGGACTTACTCCGGACCTCCTTAAATAATTAGAACTATAAGCTATAATACTAATACTACAGGCTTATAGTATTATACAGATATAATATATATATAATAAAGATAGATTATATATTTCACAGGACTAATCACTAGTTTTCCTTGACAGAGAACCAGCGGTATAATGCATAATTATATACATCATGTAACAGTCGCCAAGCGACAAATCAGTCCTCACCGTCGACACCCTTGTCCTCCACTTTCTTGGTTGCGTTTTTCTCTCCGATATGAATCAGACTCACCCCCTCCAGTCGCAATCTTTCGAGCTCAGCGGCTGCTTCTGCCTCTTCGTCTCGTTCCTCCTGTGACATTTCCGGTCCCAAAATGAGGAAAAAGAACATGTATGCCCATACCGCGCCCATGAAAATAGCAATGACCCGGCCGTAGTCAAACCGCTTGTCCCCCTCTGGCCCGGAGGGAAGCGGGTACCGCTCACCGATGATAGACTGGATGGTCGCAGACGCAGACGACGCAAGGTTTCCAAGTTGGTAAGTTAACCCCATTGCGGAGCTGCGAAGGGCGATGGGCGAAAGCTCCAGGAGATGGATCGGAATTGGGCCCCAGACTGCACCTACAAAGAACTGCTCGAAGAAGGCGCTTGCAATCAGGGACATGTTGCGCGGGAGAATGTATGCCGGAATCAGCGCACCGCCAATAACGCAAGAGAGCAGCATTGTCAGTCGCCTTCCAAAGAAAGTGCTGAGATACCCGCCTGTACTTCCACCAAGGAAGGAGCCGACTTGCCCGACGATGGTCACGACGGTGGCTCCCGTTTCTGACATCCCGACCTGGTTCTTGAGGAAGGTCGGGTAGAAGTCCTGGCTGCCATGCGAGCACGAATTGAAACCTGCCATGACTACAACCATGTAGATGAAGAGGAACCAGTTATCGCGCAGCGCCCTCCCGCTGTCTTTTAGGAAACTGCGAAATCCCGCAGCGCGTGCATGTGCGCCAGCGGGTTCTTGCTCTCTAATCCTCGCTTCTCGCTCTGCTTTCATGACTTGGAAGTGATTAGTTTCGGGGAGCGCCCAGCGGAATGCGATGATTAGGACTGGCGGCCCAGCACCAAACCAGAATAGACTTCTCCATCCGTGAGTTGTGGTCGGAACTAGTGCACGGTAGAAAGCGGCTGCAAGAAGGTATCCAACTGCATATCCTCCTTCAAAAGTACCGGCAAGCAGTCCGCGAGCTTCGTATGGGAGATCCTCAAGGGCCGTAGCAGCTGCTGGCCCAAAAAGCCCTAGGGGCTGTTAGTGATTCAAACTAGTCGCTAGGGAAGGCTTAACATACCGCCCATTGCAATGCCATAAAGCGAACGGACACCCAGGAACTGTGGCAGCGTGGTACAGAACCCTGATCCTAGTTCCAGGACAATAAACAAGAACAAATTAAAGATCATTGGCCATTTCCTTCCATAGCGGTCGGATAGGATACCAAATATGATGGCTCCAACCGACCGAAGCATGAGAGTGACTGTCATTCCCTGGTCGAATCAGTTACCGAGTCTGTATCTCAGAAGCTGGCAGATAATACTAACCCACGAAACGTCGGAGTAGGATTCATTAAATTCTGCGGCAAGCTCCGTCACAGTCATGGAAACAGTAAAGAAGTCAAAGGCGTCCCAGGTCCATCCCAAAAAGCCGACTGTGAACATGAGCCATTGATGGCATGTCAGTTCTTTGAGGACGTGATATGGGTTCCGCAGTTTATTCTGATCTTGTTAGCCTGACCACTTTCACATAATACTGTTTTACTTACTTGCGGAGGCTTCAAACTCGAAATACGCGTTGCGAAATACCGAATAATCTGAGTCGGGGAGTAGAACCACCCGGCTTCCATATAATTCCTCATGGCGATAGTTCATGTGCAATAGGATTGGGAATAGGAAGAACAGGGATAGATACTCAGCAGCTCTAAATACTCAACAACTGCTCGCCCATGTACTCTCTGTCGCTCCCACCTTCCCCCAACAGCATTGATAAGCGTGTTTTCCCAGTTTGCCCAAACTCTACAAAAGTATATTTCAGATAGGTTGAGGTCTAACCACAGCTCAGACAGGCGCAATGCGGGGTTTAGCCTGTAATATTAAAGTATAGCTTCTGTTATTTCTCCACTACTTTTTGGTTTATCTAAAAGGCATTCGAATCCGAGGCTGTCCTAGAACAGGCGACACGTTTTATCTCTGTTTTCGGCCCCGAAGCTGTTTAAGTGCTGCCATTTGATGGTCGGCCCCGACTCTGAAGTTGACAAGCGCGGCGGAGCTGCTATTACTCCATGAGCGACGTGATACTAAGACTACCTTTGTTTGAGAACAACCTTCCCAAGCATTGGTATTTCTCCTTCCGAGACGCGATTTCAGTTGTTCGCTTGCTATTGTTTCATATTGAAATTATCCGAGCAAGGAGCCGTACTCTGCTCTGAGAGGGTAACTGAGTACACAGGTACTCCACAGAAGTCTTAGGGGGAAGCGATTCAGGACCGAGAGGAATGCGGGGTCAGCTTTTCAACGCCGTTGATTGAGCAGTTAATTGCCGATTGGATGTTTGCCACGACGATGCTGTCGAGTGGGAAGAGGGAGGTAGAGCTGTAAATGGCCGCGGTAAAAGCAATCCATAGCAGTCCATGCATATTGCGAGGGCCCTGGATTTTCGGATGCTCATTCTCAGAGGCGCGGTTAAGGTGTTGTTGTTCTGAGTTGTTACAGAACTTCGAGGTGTCCTCAGGGCTTTGAGTCTCTGGAACCGACATAGCGATACATCAGTAGTTTCTGTTGAACTTATGGCTTACGACCAAATCCGTTTCAGAGTACGGTGGTAGGCATCCTTGGAGTATTCTCCCTAAATATACCTGTTAGTACCCTGCAGTCGCCCAGGCACAATCTTCCCCGGCAGTGTTGGAATCCGCGATAGACATTGACTGAGAGTCCCAATTGCTTCACGACCGTACAGCGTCCCTCTCCCACCCCTGGAATCCCCATCTCTACCAGGACCAACCAAATGATCCTGGCTCGCCTTGTCCTGAAGGTAAACCACCCGCAACAACGCACTCAGACTAGTCGACACCGTGTACACGATCTGCCGGGCGAGGATTGTCTCTTCTTCACCCTGGAGAGTGAGAGGCCCTAGTTCCATAGACGTTTTTATACAGTCCGGGTAGATTGACCCGACTGAGGATGTATATTCATGCTGCTTCGTATATTGTCATCCGCAGTCTCTGTCCAGATATTCGCAGGTCTATCAAGCAGATCCACGTTACACAAGCGGCATGACAAATGCTCAGAATCGACTCAGCGGGTGGGATGAGGCTGTCGTGTGGCTCTCCTTGGATATAGCTAATCGCTGTATGTCGCTGCTTGCGATATGCAATGCATATGAAGAGATCTTATAACGGTCTTCTGAGCGATGTCAGGAGGCTGAACTCGAAGAGCCTGGGGCTGGAGTTGAAAGGAAGACTGATAGTTGGATTATTTGATGGTTGAAGGGGCAGTTTGCTGCTAGAGTAGTCATTGTTTGATACACAAATTTGATATAACTGCAAGTTTTGCTTACTGGCTTGCTAGTCCAGGCCATTCCGCTTGTAGGTTGTTGCTAGTATGGAGCGGTTAGTCTGTATTGCCAGGTGCTTATGCAGGATGGCACTAATCAGATTACGTTATTCTTTTCATTGTGGATCTACCCAGAGCTTATAACAGGAAGTGTATATCACCAAAGATCCAGAACCAGCCTCTCGCTAGCACTGCGTGAAACACAGGGCATCATAACCCTATTCTCACCCTTCTCCTCCAGCGACAAGACAGTATCTCTATGCTCTGGGATACCCTCAAGAACAGACACCTCACACGTCCCACACGTGCCCTTTGAACAAGTGGACATAATTCCGCACCCATTAGCATTCAGAGTCTCAAGCAGGGTCCGCTCAGGATCAACAGTCATCGTCCGCCCACTGCGGTTAAGGACAACATCGAAGGACCGATTCGGTAGAAAAAACTGACTGGATAACCCCTGGAACCTCTCAACATGGAGTTCAATAAGAGGATTCAATTTGCAGGCTTCTTCCAGTGACGACAGGAGTCGTTCCGGTCCACAGCAGTACACTTGAACAGTCTCGTCCTGCTCTCGCGCAAACCCCTCGAGATCAAACCTGTTACCCTCATCGCCAGCCCATATATCAACAGGATGGTTACGCGCTAGCTCATCCAGATATGCCATCGTTTCCCGCGACCTACCGAGGTAGATCAAGCTGTAACTCGTGCCCTGGCGCTTTGCCTGCGCGAGCATAGGCTTGAGCGGCGTGATTCCTATCCCGCCAGCAATAAACACATATCGATTACTTTTCTTCACGCGGAAGTGGTTTCTCGGTGTCCGGACTGTTACTTCTGCGCCTTTACGGAGATTCTCATGGAACCATTTCGATCCGCCTGAGCCGGTGTCTTCTCGGAGTATGCTTATCTTCCAATGACCCCGGTCTTCCGGGTCGGAACAGAGCGAATACTGTCTATAGCCGTGTTCACTTAGGATGTCGATATGGGACCCTGGTTCCCATGGCGGCATTAAAGTCACGGACTTCGAGGAGAGCGTCACTTCTAAGATCTCCTCTGCTAGGAACGATAATTGCTCCACCACGGCCTGGATGGTCTCGCGTCCTGCACTGGTATTCTGTTTTGAAGATGCCGTTTCAACTTGAAGGGTCCTAACCCAAGGGTCTTTGGGGGGATCCCACGCGACAAGCACCCGCTCAACGCCTCGACTCGGACCAACCTTCTCATACACAATATCTTCATACGGAGTAGCATGACGCAGGTTCGGAAGGCGTTCGCGCAAAATACCAAATTCGACCTTGAGGAGTAACCGAGCCAGAGGCGCCCCCAGGCACGCGTGGATCCCGCGTCCGAATCCCAGATGCTGCGTAGAGAAGTTCCGCTGCAGCTGCAGTTTCTCGGGGCATTCGAATATAGACTCGTCTCTGCTTCCGGAGCTGTATGCGAGGAATACCCGATCTCCTGGGTTGAGAGTGTAAGCGCCGACTTTTGTCTCTTTCTGCACCAGGCGGAACATGCCTGTTATCGCGGACTCGTAGCGGAGGAGTTCCTCGATGGCTTGGCGGTGGTTGGTTCATCCTTTGTTGCGGCGTCCCAAAGACCATTATGTAGAAGATGCGACAGTCCCATTGAGAGAACACTAGTTGTCGTTTCATGACCCGCGAGCAACAGCCCTGGGATCATAGACAGGTGCTCAAAGTCCGTCATCTGCACACCCGAGTCTCGCTGGTCCCATATATAACTTATCAGGTCATCTCGTCGGTCGTAGTTCCTCTCCTGTATATAGTCATGTAAATCCAGCACGTCCTGCACCTGCGTTTCAATACTCTCATTCTCATCTCCCTGGCGAGCCGTAATACCCCCAAACAGCGCCAAACAGCGCCCAATCCACTCCCATCTATTCCTATCAAGCCCCGCAATCGCCACAATCAGCTTCAGCGGCAGAGGCAGGGCAAAAGCAGATTTAATATCCACCTGCCCATCCCCAACAAGCCCATTCACAAGCCCATGCGCGAGCTCGCCCATCAGCGGCCGAAACCGCTCTAGTTTCCGGGGGATGAAGAACCCGCTCACGGCGACGCGCAGCCTGTCGTGGTCTGGGTTATCTCATCCGAGCAATGTGCCGCCCTCTGGGACACGGTTTGCGGAAAGATGCTTTATGGGGGGTGGGAAGGGCGGGACTGTGGCGTGCTTGGATGTGAATGTTTCTGATTCGGAGAGGATGGAGAGGATTTCATTATATTTGGTTACGATGTGGGCGTTGAGGGCGGGGCTGTATTCTATGGAGAACCTGTCTCGTTGGTGCTTGAGATCTGTGAAGAGGGTTTGGGGGTTGGTGAATGGGCAGGTTTGCGTTGCTGCTGTTGTTGTTGTCATGGTGGAGAGTTACAAATTGCAGTTCGAGTAATGTAATCCAAGTAATTGGATGCTCAGTGTTAAATCTAGGCTCTATATAGATGCCCACTGGAAGTGGTTGGTGTATCAACGCACCGGGATGTGGACATCTACCCGGTGGGCGAGGGAACCGTCAAGATCATACTCGATGTGGGCATGTGGGGGATTAAGCTGGGCACGCATTTTCAACACGAGAAACTGGGAAATAAGAGCCCCTTCGTATCGTCTTTGTTTTCTGCAGAACCATTGCGTTTATTCCATGGGCGTGGTGGGTGAATATCTGGTTGTCCTGACCAACCTTGAAAGTGTCCCACCAGTCAGTGCCAGATAGTGCCTTTGGGTATCAATTAGGCAGAGACCTTCTAGAAACATTCCTCTCTTGTCCTCGCGCTGTGCCGAGCTGCAGGGGAAGGTTAAGCTTTGCCAGGACGTGGCCAAGTAAGGGGTATCGTGGGCTGGCTCGTGCTCGCATCTGCATTTGGGACGTTTTAAGAGAGATTAATATTCCGAATATCAGACAGCGCAATTCAGCTTGATGGCATATATCCGACTAGCTGAGAATCTTTAAGCAAACTTGAGTGAGGATATAGCCGTGCTATACTAGAATACAATGTCGCGGCCAACTCCCAGTCCGTTATCCGAGTTGAGTGTCTCACAGTTACTAAATTAAATATGTACTCTGGTATTCGCACTGATTGCAGACATGGCTCCAATTTGACTCGTCTTAAGTAATATGGAGATGCTTCACTAAATCGTAACCCGGCTGCGGGCGTCGCAGGGCAAAGACCAGCAATACTCGGGGTACAACCGTACAACCAACTAACAAACAAGCAGGCAACGACCTGTCGATTATGGCATATGACATCAAACACCATTCAACCTGCAAACAGTCACAAACCATGAATCCTATGACCCCAGTACCCCGATCGCATGATACCAGCCCTGCTAATAATAACACGACCACCCCAACACCCCAGCATTCCAACCCCCGCGATCCGATTCGAGCAGACCCACAAGCATCTCAACAATCCAACTGCAGCTTCAAACCCCAGACTGCGACTGGTCGTCGCCGCCAAGAGCCGAGAAAGCAGCCCGCGCCCTTGGCGGGCAGGGTTGCAGCGCGGGTTCGCTGGATGTGGAAAGCCCGAGGCAGCCACGCGACCAGGTTCTCATCCTGCCAAGGGGAGGCCAATGAGCGGATGCGAGATGAGGGTGCTGGTGCTGGTGCTGGTGCTGCATGTCAGATCCTGTTACCGGACGTGCCTCCATGGTGTGGTGGGGCGAGCTGTTACTTACAGCTGCGTGCAGTTTGCTTCACCAGTCCAGCAGGTACCTTTTCACAGCTCCAGTCCCACCATGTGAAAATGCCCGAAGAGTTGGGTAAGTTGGAGCTGTGGTTCGATGTCGCAGTGGTTGTCTCGCTCGCTACCAAAAGGGCGGGTCTCGCTTGGAGTCATAAGTCAAAGTCATAACTTGGTGCTGTGGAGAAAAAATGGAGAATTCAAAGGAGCTCGAGCTGTGCCATGGGGAAATTGGAACCAAATCGAAATTCCCGGGGGAATTCATTTCCGCTCTTCATCCCTCACTGTCATTCTGTTTTCATCATTCTCTCTTGGTTAGAAACCGCTTCACCCTCCTTCACACGTTCGCTTTCCGCGGTTCTCCTCGTATATTCAGATCAGCAGCCACAGATTAAGCCCAAGACGCTTACGGCTGCCCTCGTCCTTCCTGCCGCCACGCAGATGCTTACCTGCGCCCACCGAGAGGCTATTCGCGGACCGTCCACCAACCGGATGAATTGTCTGTGAGGCTGAGCCGGCATGTCCGGATGCGAAACAAAAGGATATATTATCGCGTAATTATTAATTATTAAATTAATGAGCCGGTCGGCCGCATGCAAATGCACGAGGGTCAATGCTCTACCGCCAGGGCCAGGTAGATAGATTGCGCTTGGGCAGTGGCGCTCGCTTGGGGCGCTGGGCGCTGGGCTGATTTCTTGACTCACAGCTTCGTAAAAGTGCGCTGACGTCAATAATTCATTTCCATCGTGTACTTTCAAGGGGAGGCCTTTTTTTCCCAGTGTTTACGGTGTCATGAGAGTGTAAAGAGATGTAGTCGGCTCAAGCAGTGTAATTGATAGTCGTGATTGACAGGGCCATCGCAGCGATCAACATCGCGACGGTGGGCCAGACCATCTACCATGTGGCAATTGGCATGTGGTTCGGGGAATAATGCCTGCCTGCCTGCTTGTCAGTGCCAGCTGGTTCAACGGCTGCCAGATTGTCTGCGGCTCGATCTGACTTCTCCATGGGGTTACGATATGCAGTTACAGGTATCGCTACGATTCAATGTACGGTGTAGATGGAGTGCAGGGCTCGCATTAAGCTAGTTGATCTAACCACGTCCTGTCTAATAAGAGCTCTAGCACTATGGAAATACCGACAGAGTAGCTAGCTAGCTAGGAACATAGAAAATAGGAATAAAAAATAAAAGAGGTCCGCAATCTGAATCGAAAACATAGCGTGCAAGTGCAGAGTGTAAAAGTGTCTGCCAGCACGGTGGGTATAAAATTACCAGCGTCTCATCTCATTCACCATAATTCAAGTCGAACAGATTTGGCTTCGCTAGACTTCGCCAGGGTTTGCCACAATCTACTCATTGTGTTCAACTCGCTTCTCATCCCCCTTGATCTCGTTCGACTCGTTGGTGCTGTCTCCGCTCTCGTACTTGACCCCGACGTGGCCGGTGGCGCTGTCGCGGCGGACAGCCTCCTCGACGTACTCGGGCTTGAGCTGTCCGTGCTTGTCGTAGCGGTACGGCTCCTTGATAGAGTGGGTGACGGCATTGAAGACGTTGGTGGATTTCTTGAAGATGGCGTCCATTTCCTCGAGCGATCGGTACCGGGTCTCGGGGAAGAAGAAGTACACGACGGGAAACATGAAAGCGTTGCTGCGAGATGTTAGCACATATAATACTTAGATACCGGTGGTGGTGGAGGCGTACATGACAGCGAAGATAACGTAGGTCTGGTATCTGATATTCTCAAAGGCAACGGGCGTGATCATGACGACCATGAAGTTGAAGATCCAGTTCGCAGAGGTCGACAGGGCGTTGGTCGGCGCACGTATACGAAGTGGCACGATTTCCGCAGGGTACAGCCAGGTCATACCGAGCCAGCCGATGGCGAAGAAGGTGTTGAAGACAAAGAGGAACACAGCCTGTCCGATACCGGCTTGAGTCTCGCCGAGAAAATCGCGCCGGTAGTCACAGCCTGCGAGGACGGCCATGGAGATGGACATTCCCGCCGCCTGGAGAGGTTAGCATGGCCATGTAGATATATCTATATGGGTAGGAACGTACACCGAAGAGCATGAGTGGGCGACGTCCGACCTTCTCGATGATGAAGATAGGGATGAACGCAGCCATGAGATATTCAGTTCCGTTGCAAGCAGCCATCAGCTTCGCGGTGTTGCCTCCACCCAGACCAATCTGGCCGTATATCACAGGAGCCTAGATTGCATCACAGTTAGCACTGGAGTCGCCGCAAAGGAGGGTGAAGTTGCTCACGTAGTAGGTGATCAGGTTAATTCCGGAAATCTGCTGGAACATCTGGTTGACATAGGCGAGCGCGACACGGTGGAATTCACGGTACTCGGACATATCGAACAGACTGCGGTAGGATCCCTTGGACATCTCGACCACGGTTTCCTTGATCGATAGCAGTTCGTTCTGGATGTAAGGGTCTTCGCGCGGCAGTTCGTTGAGCAGCTCGAGAATCTCCACGGCTTCCTCGTCACGGCCTTGCATGACGAGCCATCGGGGCGACTCGGGCAGGTTCAAGATGGACGTGAAGATAGTGATGGCGAAGCAGATCTGGAACGCAATTGGGAAGCGCCACGATACCTCGTGGTTGGGGAGGAAGGCGAAGCCTAGTAACAGCCATTAGTATTGGCGGTGCATGCAATAAGCAGCTGATGAGACTCACCGTAGTTGACCCAGTAACTCAGAGTAATTCCCGCAGTAATCAGCATACCCTCAATCATGACCAGCTTTCCACGATCGTGAGCTTTTGAAGATTCCGACTGCCATGTTGGCACAGTACTTGTGTTCATGCCGTTGCCAATTCCAGTCACAATACGTCCAACAATCCAATGAGGCAGGCTGTAGGCTGTGCATTGCAGGATAGCGCCAATAGTCATAGTAATGCAGCCACAGAAGATAGTGCGACGACGGCCAAGCGGGTTACCGACGAAGATGGTCAAGATAGCTCCGATGAAACATCCCAGGTTGTACGACGCGACAGCAATTCCCTGGTTGGTGCTGCGCTGGCTGGCGCAGCCGGGTCCATCTTCCGGCGTACAGGCGTCCGAATTAATCTCTGGAAAGTACTTGATGAAGGACGGCAGGTCCAGAAGACCACCTGTCACGCCCTGGTCGTAACCGAAAAGCCTGGGTGCGGGTGTTAGTGGCGCGAATCTTTTTGCATTGGAAGTAGAGCTAGCAACACGTACAGGAAATCAAGACTACCCAGCGAACTGATAGCCAGGTTGAGGGACCGTCCCCTGAATCCGAAATACTTCTTCCCAAACATGTTGACGTTTGCGCAAGGGCGAACGACAGCGACGATCAGACGTTGAGATGGAGCTTCAGAAATCGGGGGCGGAATGACGAGCCGCCATATATATACGCAACGCCTGCAGCAACGCCAGCTTTCGGCTAGACGAAACAGGCAATCCCGGTCTCTCGTCAAACGCCTCCAGAATCTCCAGGAGACCAGTGCATTCGGGGGGCCAAGAGACCGGGGGAGGGTGACTGGGGATGGGGGCCACGTTCACTTGGCGGGCGTCAATGCCCAGTTCGATTGAAGGGCCGACATGGTCAATTCACAAACAAAGGGCCTGGACAACGCTGACAGGCCAGACTAGTTGCCTTGGCGGCCCACCAGAAGGAGTGAACTAATATGGCGTTGTCATTTATCCAGACGAGCGGCCGCGGGTGAAGGGCAGGCCTTTGGTTCCTTCAAAGGCTTATTACGCCTTCACTCGCTGCCCCAGTAATGTTACACGGACGGGGCACAAGAGAATTTCACGAGCAAGGCACAGGGCGTTCATTATGCAATAGTTGGGACGGCCAGTGAAGGCTCGCAAGCCATGCTGACTGAGGCTGGATTGGGTTCTGCGTCTGGGAAATGGGCAGGGCCTCAGCCCACCAATCCCCGTGGCACCAGCCCGCAAAACCCCGGGTGCGTCAAGGCGCCCCAATGGCCTCAAGCTGGAGGAATCCGAAATGACCGCGGTGGCTTCAAAGCCAAGCCGACGGTGGCTGAGCGCAACCAATGTGTGACTCTCGAGCCTCGGAAACCGCCAGAAGGATTCAGGTCTCACGCCATGGGCCGACTGCCGGCAGGCCCGTTTCACAGCTTCATTTGGCTACAGAGAATGAAACAAAGCTGGGCTGTTTCATCACACATGCGCCGTGGCAAAGTCAAGCGAAGAGACAGAGAGACAGAGACAAAGCGACAAAGAAGTGATGGAGTCATCGGGCCCGCCAAGCCCTAATCCTTGTCGCCAAGATCGGAGTGTCTGGCTGCTGCAACCAGATCGGACGACTCGACGCTCTACTCGGCTGTTTTCCTCGAATTCGACGATACAGCCGGCGCTGGATTCCTGAAATCCGGGTCGGTTCAGTGACACGCGGGTGCGACTTTACCAGTGGGCCGGTATGGGTGGCTGGCTCCCGGCGGATGGGATATCCGGTTTCTTCCGGTTGGCTTCAACGGTTACACGGGCTGGACTGTCCTCATTGTGATGTGAAGACTCAAGAGCATATCGCAAGCTTCGCAAGCTACGGCACCTGACTGGCTACTATCGATGCCCGTACAATTATACCAACGCTGGAATTGGGCAGTTCCGGTCAGTCTTCAATCAGCAGAAAGCCGTTGTTCAACCCCAGATCCCAGCTGACGACAATCCATGCAACAAATGCCTGTCTGTCTCACAGATGAAGCCTGGTCCCTGTAGTCTGCATCACTCCTTTCCGAGGTCTGCCAAATGATAACTTCAGCACTGCGCCGGTGCCAGGTTTGTTACATATATACCTTGATTGCCAGCTTCCCCAGATGGCCTTCGTCTCGGCTCGTCCCGACGGGTCTCCGATCTCATCGTTCCATATCCCAGATCTGCCTGCCGGGCCGCACGATCGAACTGAACCAGCGGTGGCACTCTTGTTGAAGGGTCGAATCATACTCATGCGTTACTTTTTTCAGGGTGACTGGCTGCACGGCATCAAACAAGCACTACCTACGTCAACGCTCGAGCCTCAGTGGCTCCTTGCTATCCAATAATGCAAGACAATACGCCGCAGTGTAGATTCTTTCTCTTTTAGCTTATCATGGTCTGCGCTGGCAGTCGCGATGGAGCTAAATATGTTACAAGCACGGTTCATTCAAGTCATCAGTGTGTAATAAGAAGCGCAAAGTATCTGATATCTCACAACTCATGCCTAGAAACTCTTCATCGCAGCCAACCGGTTTGCCGCTGCCCGCTCAACCACAGCAGTTCCCATTCCTCCCGGCTCGAACAAATGGGGAACCCCAGGATACACATGAAGCTCAACATTAACATTCGCCGCCGCGGCCTTCCCAGCATACGCAATACATTCGTCGCGGAAAATATCCAACCCCCCCACATCAATATACATTGGAGGTAGGTTCTCCAAGCTCGTAGCTCGTGCAGGCGCCGCATAGGGCGAAACACCTTCTTTCCCAACCCTATCAGGTCCTATATACGCCGTGGCTGCAGTGATATTGTTATCGTAGTTCCACGTAGCAAAAGGCGCCATCTCCGGATCGGGGACCGTATTCCGATCATCTAGCATGGGATATACCAAGATCTGCTTCGCCAGCGGAGGATCAAGAGCACGATCACGCGCCATTAGGGAAACAGCAGCGGCAAGGTTCCCGCCAGCGCTCTCGCCCATGACTGCAATGCGGGCACGATCGATCCCGAATTCCTCGGCGTGCTCGTGGATCCACTTCAGCGCGGCGTAGACATCGTCGATCGCGGCGGGGAACTTGCTCTCTGGAGTTAAGCGGTAGTCGACTGTGAAAAAGGGAATCCCTGTCTCCTGGACTCTGATGGCGCATACTTTGGCCCATTCTCGCCCGTCGCCGTGGATGAAACCGCCTCCGTGGGCGTGTAGAATTGCTGGGCCTGGAGGGGCTCCATCGGTGCGTGCAGGTGCAGGTGCGACTTGGTATAGCGAGAAGATGTGGCCGTCGGCTGATGGGACTTTATGGATGGTCGTTTCTATTCCGGGTATGTCAGGAATACTGCCCGTAAAGGGGTCAAGGATTGCTGCAAGGCCCGCTCGGAGGGCGAGTGCATCGTGCACAGGGGTTTTGAATGCAGAGGTAATGGCCGCCAGCACTGGCTCTGCATTTTTGATATACTCGGCATCATAGCTTAGCGGCATCTTGGAGGAGGGAGTGTAGAAAGTTTGCGGGGATGTACAACCAACAACACCAGATACTCCGGACGAACGTGCATTATATGGCGTTATCGGTCTGCTCTCAGACCTCTTCAGTAGCTGCGAAGAACTCGTCATCTTTCAGCCGCACTGAGCTGACGATGTGGGGTATCGACTGAGTCAGTCGCTGAGTAGCTGAAAATTAGCCCTGCCGGGCATCCCGCTAGTTCTTACTTCCTATTTAGTGGATGTCCTGTCAAGCTGAAAGCCTCGTGGAGTGGTGGACCTGGTGCTTCGCCACCCCATATATCCGAAATCCTTCATCGTTCAGGTCTGACAGTTACACTCACCATTCTGAACGGTTGATTCGATCGCCAAAATGTCTTGAAATACATTGCTTCCCATGGCGGCCTGCGCCTTGGAATAAGCAGGAAACTCAAATTTGTACCGTTGGCGACTGGGCTTTTGTAGAAGATATCCGTTACTGGCAAGATAACCAATGGGTCATTGAACGGGTTGTTCTCTGGTTAGGTATTAGCACAAACGAATCCAATACGCAAACATTTACACCTATGAAACCCTAAAATAGTCGATAATGCCAAAACACCGAGGCTAACCTATATCTAGTATATATTAACCACCGAGGCTGTATAGGAGGAACGATAACCCACATAACTTACTGTCCTTCTGACTTACAAAGCCCCCCTTGAGATGCTGGTTAATTTGCGAACCACCGCGCAGGGGGAAACTTGCATAGATTAGATACAATATATTCTGAGTGAGCAGCTTTCTGATCTCAACCTTCTATCCTGGGCCTTGCGAGGCAGATGTATAACTATATACCGCCCCGCCCGCTTTATCCAACTCACATTGCTCTTTTTCGTAGGAAAGCCTGAGGAGGCAGAAGTGTCGCGGCTACCATTGGTAACCCCGTAGATATCGGGCTGATGCTTCAGGAAATGCTCTGGTTAGGGTTAGAAGCTGACTCCTGCCTTCAGGCACGGAATATGTGGCTGGAAATGCCAATTTCTTTGTACAAAGATCGCCGGCTCCGCGGCCCTCGACGTAACCCTTCAGCTTCCCCTTACGTACCCTTTCGGATCCAAGCAAGCCACCGTGACTTAGCCGATAAACATCTGAGGGCGCTGAGCAGAGTACTTTACTTGGCGATCTATGTTCATGCGCACTTATCCGTTGTTTAGTATCAAAATGTACTTGGCGGGTATAGTGAGACATTATGGTTATAACTTATATAACCCCTGAGAGAAAACACCAGTAATACCCTTGGGCAAATCCAATGCTCTATTATTAATGGCGGTATATTTCCGCCACAGCGTACAAATAGGGGCATTCTGCTATGTGGATCTGTCGTTACTCGCCCACTTCGTGCAACCATATCTGTATCCATAGTCGCACAAGAGCCCAACCCCCCAATCAAGGCAATCATACACCGTGACCCCATTTTTTCTAGTAACGGCTGTCTGCCAATGTTTCCTTCCATTCGGTCACCGGCGAGTTGGTGTCCAGCACCCCGCCGGGCCTCTCCACCAGAATGCGCCAGCGCCCTGCACCACATGCCGGCCACCCTACTTATCAGATGTCTGTTCGCTCATTCCGAGGGCAGTAGTGGAGTTAGCCTTGTGAACTGTATCCTCATCGCCGTCGATTAGGAAATCAGAACCGCTCGTTGGCCAGGGCCCTTCTCCAACACGTGTTTTATACACCTGTCAAAAGATGTCACGACTTTCGAGATTCACCGATATACACCACATTCCCTGTCAATATGCTCTAGTTCAGGCCAGCAGAGGAGAGGGATTTTTATAAGTATTTCCCAAGCTGCACGGGGCATTCACGTTTATCCACCTCTAACATCACCACCAACAACCCAGGTCATCAAGACCCATTAACAAAAGAAAGAAAAAGAAAAACATACAAAATGTGGGGAACAAAGCTCCCCGCAGAAACACCCATAGTCACCACAATCTTCGGAATCCAACACCATTCCACAAAGGACACCGACAACTCCGCTCTCATAAACACCTTCAACACCCTAATAACCAACCAGCCCGCCCGCATCGAAAACCTCAAACAGGACAACCCCGTCCCAACGCGCATCTGGCTCACATACTGGCCCTCCCCCGCCGCGTTTCAGAAATGGTGGACCAGTGAGCCCGTCGCCTCGTTCTGGGCGTCCCTTCCCGACGACGCGGGCGTATACCGCGAGATTCTCACCGTGCCGCCTGGGAGGACACAACACGGAACAAACGTATCAGATCGTATCTCCGGCATGGCACACTTGGGGGAATTCGAGTCTATTCTTGATAAATCAGGGTACTGGGGATGCTACTACGATAGGATGGGCGATGTCACGAAGGAGAATAAATTCCGTGCTGAAGTGACGAAGAAACCAACAAGAACGCATCTTTTGTCGATTACTCCCAGCAGCAACAACAACAGCAGCAATGATAGCAATCTGCCCATCTGCAGAGGAAGAATCGAAGTCCGCGCTCTACCGGATAACATCGCCTTTGTAGTCGAGGGTCAAGACCACAGTCTCATCCTCCCTGAGGAGAAAGAACACTGGATCGAGAACTTCAACCAGCCGGTAACGAACTGGATATCCGATCTCGTCGCCGCAGGTCCAGAAAAGGGGATACTGGATTCGAGACTATGCTACAACTCCGAGAGCGGCATGTTCAAGGCCGCCGATGCCCAGCCGCGGGAGTTGAGCCTCAACGACAAGGTACAGCTGTTCTATTTTCTGGATATGGAGGCTATGGAGAAGATTGGAAGGGAGAATGCAGGGCATGTCAAACTGACACGCGGGTTTATGCAGAGTTATGGGTCGGGGGGTGTGATGGCTGAGTTGCCTGGGAAGTTGCGCTTGTGGGTTGAGGCGAGTATCTTGAAGGGGAGAGATATGGACTGTGAGTATGTTGGGTGCGTTGAGGGGACGGTGCTGAATGGGTTGAATTGGGATTGACCGGATTTCATTGCTCGTGAGTATATTCGGGTTGATGATGGCTGTTCACCTATTGATCTATCAGTGCCGAGCATCGGAAAGGCAGAATCGGTACAGCTTAGTGTCCATAGCGTACTATGCATGCTGGTTGATTGGTAGTTTCTATCGAAATACCATTCGACCATAAAAACCACTAGCGGTATTAGGCCGTCTTTCTATTGCATTGTATATGCCAACAGTCTGCAATCTATACCAGGCGTACGATGAATCTATTTTGCAATTGACCAATAAATATGTTTTCATGAGAAGATTTCATTGTGCCAAATGAGGTTCTATATATATATCGAAGCATTCCTACTACCTATGCTGTGATGTCGACCAACGATGGGACACAACGCAACGTTTCTTCGATACTCCATTGGCAACAGCAGTTTCTGATTCAGCTAAGAAATCCAGCTTCTTCTTGAGAACAAATTGGAGCATTGTTCGGCCTCATCGCGGTCGACAGGCTAATCACATGACACACATACCACGTGATCTCGGGGTCGCTCCGAGCCGCATTCCGCAAGGTTCCGCGATGGACTGAGCTGGTCCTGTTTCACCAGCTCAGTTTCACCAGCTCAGTCACAAGCAAGACGCGGCCAGTGTCACGACAATGGGCCTCGAGCGACACAAGACGGCCGTCTCGCGGATCGCATCCGCCATCCGCGGCTTCTACGAGCGCAAAGAACCCTTCCGGATAAACCACGGGTCCACAAACAGCACGCGACCGATCCGACGCCAGAACCAAGTCGACATCAGCGACCTGCGCAATGTGCTTAGCGTTGACCCTGCGACCCGGACGGCCCTCGTCGAGCCCAATGTCCCCATGGACCGTCTTGTGGAGGCGACGCTGAAGCATGGGCTTGTTCCGCCGGTTGTGATGGAGTTCCCTGGGATAACTGCTGGTGGAGGCTATGCGGGGACGGCGGGGGAGAGTAGCAGTTTTCGGTATGGGTTCTTTGATCGCACGATTAATTATGTGGAGATGGTCATGGCGGATGGGACAGTTATGAAGGTTTCCGAGGGGGAGAATGCGGATTTGTTTCGCGGGGCCGCTGGGGCGGTTGGGACGCTGGGGGTTACGACCTTGATGGAGCTGCAGCTGGTTGAGGCGAAGAAGTTTGTCAAGGCGACGTATCATCCGCAGCGAAGTGTGCGAGAGTCCGTGGCGAACGTGCACGCCGAGACGCTGAACGAGCGGAACGATTATGTCGATGGGATTGTGTATGGGCCGGAACATGGTGTTGTTGTTGCGGGTGAGATGACGAATGATATGCCAGACACGGCCAAGGTGCAGACGTTCAGCCGGGCCTGGGATCCGTGGTACTATCTGCATGTCAAGGACAAGACGCGGACTGGGAACTCGCCGGTGGTCGACTATATCCCACTGGCCGAGTACCTGTTCCGGTACGACCGCGGTGGATTCTGGGTTGGGCGAGCTGCGTTTGATTATTTCCATTTCCCGTTCAGCCGGGCAACGCGATGGTTCCTCGATGATTTCCTGCACACACGAATGCTGTACAAGGCACTGCATGCGAGCGGGGAGTCGAGCCGATTCGTCGTCCAAGATCTCGCCCTGCCGTACTCCAACGCCGAGGCGTTCATCGACCATACCAGCAAAAAACTGGGCATCTGGCCGCTCTGGCTATGCCCGCTCAAGCAGAGCCCAGCACCGACATTCCACCCGCACTCCAGCGTGGAAAGCCCCGGTTTCACGGCGGACCAGATGCTGAACATCGGCGTCTGGGGATTCGGACCGAAGGACCCAGAGAAGTTTATCACGGCCAATCGGGAACTCGAGCACCGGCTGCACGAGCTCGGCGGGATGAAGTGGTTCTACGCGCACACGTACTACGGCGAAGACGAGTTCTGGAACATGTACAACAAGGAGTGGTACGAGGGTCTGCGCCAGAAGTACAACGCGACTACTCTTCCCAGTGTCTATGACAAGGTCAAGATCGACGTTGACGCCGACCGCAAGGAGCGCCAGGAGTCGTGGAGCCGCAAGGCCCGCGGAATCTGGCCGGTTGGAGGGCTGTGGGGGATTAAGAAGGCGATTGAGAGCAAGGAGTACCATATCCACCACAACTCCACGTGGAAGTGGAAGCAATAAACTGTATAAATGTATGTAGTCATAGATGTATATTACTAGATATAGAAGTGCAAAACCGTTCCGGTTTACTTCTGTTTTACTTCGAAAGCTGTGCTCTAATCGCATCCTTCACAGCCCCAGCCAGGGTCACTGTATCTCCAGCCCCAATATCCTCATTATCACGACGCTCATACAGAGTTCCGCCCTCCGTCCAGATCCTCCTCAGCGTCAGCCCTGTCGCATCCGGCTGTCCCTTCTCCCAGGCCTCCTGCTCGAGCTTCCTCAGCTGGTCCAGCGGCGTATACTGTACATCCCACTTCTCCCCAGTCTGCTTTTCAAACTCAGCCAAGATTTCATCCGGCGTCGTAGTGAACGAGTTCAGCTTGAGCGCTCGACCGCGCGCCTTCTCCCAGTGCGTCAGGGCGTGCACGACGAATTTCCCAACACTGCAGGCGTTAGTAAAGCTCCAGCAAAAAAAAAAAAAAAATGTGTAGCGACATACTCCCCACAAGTAACCAAACTAATCCTCCCCTTCCCATCCCCCAGCAGCACCGCTTTCCGCTGCTTAACATCAAAGCTTCCACCGGCATACGCCGGATCCTTGTTCGCACCGAAGAAGAACGGAACATCCGCATACGGCCCCGTCACCACAAACGCATACTCCAGATCCTTCGTCGCGCGAAGAGCAGCGCGCACCTTCAGTTTTGCCTGGTGCGGTTTCTCGGACGCCGACGCGGGGCTGTACTCGATGTCGGTGCCGTACTCGGAGGGCAGGAAGCGCCGGATTTGCGGTGCGGCGTCGGCCCACTCGATCAGTTGGGTTTGCGCGGTGATGACGCCACGTCCGAGGGCTGAGACTACGGTGTCGATTCCTGTTTCTTTATCAGCTTCAACTTTTTCCTATCGGGGGATATGGATTTGGTGTGGTTGGGCTGAGTGGTACCCTCAAACGCCTTCGAAACGTCATCTTTGTTGGTAACATCGCCGACAATAATTTCAACTCCCTTGTCGCGGAGGATAGTGATCTCTGTTTCCTTTGCAGAGAGGGTGTTTTGGCTGGTGAAGACGGAGATGCGGTTGAAGGAGTCGCGGGCGTGGACGATGGCGGCGATGATGTACGACCCGATGGCGCCGGTGGCTCCGAAGACGAGGAGGTTTGATTTGGACATTTTGTAGTACTCGGATTGAATGAATGGAATTAATTGGGAAAAAAAGGAGGGGCTGCTTCATTTATTTACTTATAAATCAACCCCGCACTGGCTCATTGATGACGTGAATTGCGTTGTCGGATTCGATTCCCGATATCCGCAGTATAAGTATTTACCCACGTTCTAGACTCGGATTGAAGAGACAGGTTGTTCTATACACAGGAGGAAATACACAAGAGGAAAGAAAGTCAAGACAGAGAAATTACGCAGTAGAGGCAAACTTCTTCAGGTTCTCCTCACTGCCATTCCAGACCTCAGAGTCGCCACCAAACTTATACGTATCGGCATTCTGCCAGAAAGAGTGCGTCGGCCATCCATTCGGCGGGCTACCAGGGGACGAGGCCCAGCGGGCAAGGACAAGGGGGTACTGCCCAAAGTCCCCGTTGTTACCGGTGCACTCGGTCCACCAGCTAGTGGTGGTGTAGATCATGGGGTAGCGGCCCTCGGCAGCCTTGTAGGTCTCGCCGAATTCCTTGATCCAGGAGGCCATGGCGGACGTGGAGAGGCCGTAGCAGCCGGCCTCGAGATCGAGCATGCCCGGCAGGGTCTGGCCATCGTCGGACCAGCCGCCGCCGTGGGCGATGAAGTACTCTGCCTGGGCCTTGCCGGAGCTGGAGCCGGGCTGGGCGAAGTGGTATCCGCCGCGGATGAGCTTGGCCTCGGTGGCGCCGGTGTAGTGGGTGCTGAAGACGGGGTCGGTGTAGGTGGTGCCCTCGGTGGCCTGCTGTTGTTAGCTGGCTCTTGTTAGCGTTGGTTCAACGGGGTGGAAACGCACCTTGATCATGACGAAGCGGGCGCCGGAGGCATAAGCACCAGAGTAGTCGACGTTGGGCTGGTAGTGGGAGATGTCGAAGCCCTGGACGGCGGCGTAGGCAGCGCCGGGGAGAGCGAGGAGAGAGAGGAGCTTCATTGTGAGTATAGGGGTGTAGTAGGAATAATAGTGATTCTTGTTTTTGTTGTTTTTGTTGTTGTTTTTGTTGTTGTTGTTGTTGTTGTTGTATTGAGCTGTTGATGCAGGATCTCGTCGGACTTCACTACCCCTTTATACTCGAGCCCTTCGATATCCAGGTCTGGCCTGACTTGATTGACCCCTACAAGCGATGCAGGCCCGATCCCTCGTAAACTCGGTTCTTCAAACGACGATCTGTGTCGATCTTGATTATATTTGGATGCGCCCCACGCCTGAATCCCCAACAGCCTGTGAGAACATCGCCTTGCCGAAGTGTCCCTGCCTGGGGTTACAGGCTAAAGTAATCTAAATTATGCAAGGACGAGATGGGATTATGTTTATGCAGCACACCTGAGCCCCATAATGCTTCTGATTGGGGGTTGCTTGTCTAAATTAAGCACAGGGAGGACCCGTGGGCTCAAGGCTCGTATTCCGGGGCTGAGCGACTCGTTGCAGACCGCGGAGACGAGAATGTGACGCTGCGAGAGGCTAAAATGCTGTTTTGATTGCCAATACGAGAATTAGTTCGTTAATCTGTTGTTTCCTCCAGCCCTGCCATGTCCTGGCTGCTCTTGGACAGCTGTGATGTCTCTGGTGGCCAATTACCGTGAGCCAAAATCTGATCGACAGGACCATTGCAGCAAGTATTTTCGGATACGAGCTTGGTTCCACGATCCTGCAAAATGATACTCGAACTGGACAATCAGATTGTACTGAGTGAGTGACCTCATCAAAGGCGAAACCAGCCACACTTCATACGTCGGATGAGATCGTCGTGATGGTCCTGGAAAGATTAATATAGAACACGATATCCAAGTTCGAGGACATCCGGACAGCCGATACAGCCTGGGAACGTCATGACATCGTATTTGATCGGAAAGGGAAAGAGAAAAGAGATCTGCGACGTCAATCGGATTCATGGATGCCTCGGATGGTATCGACTGTCTATCCTGCTCCGAGGACATTCTCCAGTATTGCAGCAAGATAGAGGAGCACTGATCACTAAAAATAAACTGCTATCTTGATTGAACCATACTCGCACTCAGTCGCATGCTATGATCATTCAGCTATTGCTGTGCCCTCAATGACAGGCCAAACTCCTCCACCTCCTCGTCACTCATCAATCCCAGCCCCAACAGCTCATTATCCACCTCCTTATACTCACTCCCATACTTCCCACCCAGGAACGCTGCAGCAAACAGCGGCGCAACAAGAGCAGGATCAAACCCCTTTGCCAACTGTCCCAGAGCACTCTGAACAGCGGCCTCCGCATCCACTTCCGTCTCCGTCCACGTCTCTCCAGGCGTCCACTTCCTCACAATATCATACACCTTGCGCTGCGTAAGAATCGCATCATGAACCCGAACCAGACGGTTCTTTGTCTTCTCAGCTTTATCCATTGACGCAACAACCGCCTTGGCCACCGTACTCAACCGACTAACACCAAACCCATGAACACCCCCGTCATAAAGCGCAACAGCGCGCTTTTCAAAATCAACCACAAGCGGGCTAGTAAACAACATCTCCAAGAACCCACCAACCGCAAAGACCGTATACTCGATCTCGCCCGCATCCGCTTTGCTGGCTAGATACTCGTGGATTTCAACAGCCGGTGCATGAAAGGGTAGTTTCTTCCCCTCCGGGTCGGATGTCATGGCGCCGAACTCGGCGGGGATGAATCGTTTCACGCCGGCTTGGATTGCAGCGTCGATGGCGGGCTTTTGGAGTGGGATGGCGGCCGGAGATACGGTTGAGATGACGATGTCGTGTCCTTGTAACGCGGTTGCCAGGTTCGAGACTGAGCTGTAGTCGACTTCCTTGGCTGTGACGCCGGTCGGCAGGTCGCCTAGGGACGCGGCTGAGCGGGTGAGGACTGTTACGATATATTGGGCTTTGAGAAGTTCGGTGAGCAGGACTGAGCCCAGGGCTCCTTTCTATGGGGAGTCAGTGCTGTGCTATGCGAATGTGATGGATGGGGTAACTTACGCCCAGCAGGGCGACTTTCTGAAATGTGGTCATTTTGGCCGCTGGTCTATCGCTGATATTGTTCTGTGTTCAATATATTGAAAATTGACGGAGGTGCCCTTTTATACATCACAAATCGTGGTGTATAGTGAGTATCTCGTCAGCCATTTTGGTTGACAATGAAATTCCCACCGACATGGCTGATATCAGCCACGCAAATATGCATCTGAACCAGAGTTCGAGCGTTACATCATTCTCTAACGTCTGGAGTTAACTTACGGAATTAACAGCAGAATGTAACGAGAGACAATACGCCGATATAACCAAAAACCATGCATGGCTGGTTGCTAGCCAGGTATCCCCAGCAGAATATCTATGCTGCCCTCGGATTTAAGCCCATTATCCGTGGACACTCATGGCAAGCAGAAGGCAAAAGAAACTAAATCGAAAAAGGAAGTTCACTCGTCATGTAGCGCATTTCCACGCAGAATGTCGGTTGGCCAATCATGCTGTCAGTGGCATCTCGTATTGGGATCCGTTGCGCTCTGGCCGTCATCGCCATCGGAGATATAAGCCTACGACGAGCCTCTTGACAAATTCAGTTCTTGACTCGTAACTACCAGTATAGCAGTGAAAATGACATCTCGCAGTAAAGGCAGTCTAGCCTGTGAGAACTGTCGCCGGCGACGGATCAAAGTTCGTTCAGAATAACCACCATCACCACGGCTGCTGTGTACTAATGCAGGATATCAAAGTGCAACCAACTGCGCCCACAATGTTCACAATGCGCGCGAGCAGGGCTTCCCTGCGCAGGATACAGAAATGCACTCGATCTGCACTTTAAAGACCAAACTTCCACCATCGCGCGCAAATTACAACCAACCGAGAAGCCACCAACATCTACCAAAAAGCGCCCAAGCCTCAAAAAACCAACCTACTTTTTATACTCCTTGACAGTAGCAACACCAACACTCGACATCGAGGAAATGGCCTGGAAGTACTACTTCAGCAACTTCAACATCGCCCGCCCCAACTCCAGCGCAGCGGGTAACCCCGAGCCGCACATCGCGACCTCCTCATCGGGGGTATGCAGCGTCACGTCTGTCTGACTCGCTGCCCTCGCGATTGTCAGGAAAGATCCACATATGATGGACCTTGCGCGGCGGAAATATTCAGCCGCGTTGCGCAATCTTGCCCGTGCGGTTGCGGATCCAGCGGAACTGGAGAAGGGATCGACGACGACTGCGAGTTTTAATTTGTCTATGTTTGAGGTATCTTTCCATATCTTTCCTCTTATTCCGAGTTGCGAGGGAGCGGCTGTATCGCTTGTATTAATTAGAGTAGATGATAATATCCGATACCCCGTCCGCCGCATACTCCTGGATGAAGCATATCCGGGGTACGGCAGCCCTAATGCGCGTCGTGCAGATACCGACGAATATGATTTTTGCGATGGTGGGTTGTTTACAGCTTGCTTATACCGTTGTATGACACCGCCATTCTACCAAGACGCATCGATGATTCTTATTTCATATAATCGCATAACTAACGGCGGCAGGCGGTTGGATGTCTCATCGCCAACCAACAAGTTCCTCGATATGTGATCCGGCTGGTGAAGACTTTTCGGACTGAAGAATGTCGTGAAGTAGCGCCGATAGTTGAGTTAGCCGTCATCCTCAGTGCGCTTGTCAATCTCTACGTCGAAGCAGAGGGTGCAGGGGTAGATGGTGGCGATGGTCTCAGCTCAGCTCTATTAGATATCGATCAAGACCTGATATCCTGGAAAGGACGACTCCCACCAATCTGGACAGGCGATCCAAACACCGGAAGCACCGTCCACAGCGGAAACCCACACTGGATACCCAAGTTGTGGGGATACTACCAGCTCTGCCGGATTCTGACGCAGCGGGTTATATTGGATCGTACGACGCAATCTACAGAGGCGCAGAAAGAGTCGCTGGGTATAATACGGCAGATGTCGAGTCAGATATACGAGCATGCCCCGATGATGCTGAAGAGATCGTTCCATTCGAGCTGTCCCGGGCAGTGTCTGGGATTAACGTCGGATGTGTTCTTCCTTGTTACCATCCTACAAGCCCTGATTAAACTAACGGATCGCCACAGCGTCATCTCTGAGTGGGCGGGCCCAGCGCAGAAACAGCTCGGAGAGCGATTCGATCCGCTGAGGGACTTTGTCGCGAGATTCCTATACTAAGTAGGACGAAGACTACTGAGGAGGATAACCAGCGGAGACATCTAATTCTCATTATCGTCATAACGTCAACCAGGTAGGTACTCAACAGCTAGCTACCCAACATGCTCATACCGATTCGCAGGAAGCTCCTGGATATGAAACTCGGTCGTGCGCAAGATCCCCCTTGGCTCCTGCGGCCTCGTCGACCCCGTAATGGGCGTCTCGCTGTCACTTCCACTGCTGATATTGGTTATATTCTCGCGGTCCCTCCGCGACGTCCACGTCAGCGGATACTCGACGTAATCCCGCCCCACGCTCGCAAAGGGGTAATACTGCTTGTGGTCGATGTTGTCAGTGTGGCTCTTGACAATCTTTGACTTGGATTTGGATTTGGAGTGTGGCGTGCGCATTGTGCCGTTGAGTTCGTGCGTGGCGGATTTGCTGCGCTTGCTGGAGCGATGGCGGACGATGATGTTGAAGAGGGGTGTTAGGGCGGGTATGCATGCGGCGAGGATGATGAGGTACTGTTCGAGGCTGACCCAGATAGTCAGGTTGACGGTTTCCCAGCTGTAGTCTTCGTAGGAGGTGAGGCCGGCGAGGTGGATGGTTTTGACGATTGCGGCGACCATCGCGCTGACACTGGTTAGATGTTTTGACACGGGGGAACATAGGGAGCAGGGATGGGAGAGAGGAGACAAACATGATTCCGAGCGAGAGGACGATGCCCAGTCCGACCTTGACCTTTGTTGCCATCTGCAGTCTCTGGATTGTGAACAGGGGGTATATCGCGAGGATGAGATCGGTGAGTGCCGAAACAGCTGCGGATATTGTTAGCAGCCTGCAGCCAGAAACAGCTTCAACTGTTTCAAGATTCATTCATAACGCACATCCCTGGAAGAAGGCATAGTTCTGCTGCGCCCCTTTAGGCCAACAATATCCTTCTTGCAAATCATAATTCCACAGCTTGCTCATCGGGACACACTGCGCGTAAATCGTGATGATACCGCCAACATTAATCACAGTCATGACAGCAATCAGCGTATACAGCAGAGCTTTATGATTATTGACACCCCCGATAATCCGAATCAGAAATAGTGCAACCGACACCTTCCCCAAGTCCGTCGACGCAACGTGAAACCCCTGCGACACGATCTGGTACTTCATCGCCATTTTCTTCTGGGGTGCTGTGAGCTGCCACATGTGTCGCCCAGCGCCGTACGCGACGCTGACAATGACGAGAATCGTGTTGGTGGCGGCCGTGACGAGCGAGAGGAGGATGAATGCGTCGTCCCAACCCCAGGAACGCAGGATGCGCAGGCGCACCCACAGGCGCAGGGCCATGACGATGATGCATACGCCTAGCAACGGCCAGGCGACGGCGTGCAGGATCCAGCCGCGGTTGGCGTCTGCATCGGGGTCGGACATGGCTGGAGGGAGGGCGACATCGAGACAGAGTGGCAGATGTTGGGATGGGCGTTGAGGGAAGCGAAGCGAACAGTGCGGGGATGCAGACGATATATCCAGCACATGGCGGGTAGATGAAGATCGGTCACATTCCTGGAAATTAACGAGATCTGGAGTGGTGATAGCCTGATGGAGGTGATGGAGTTGATGGAGATCAAGCGGTGTTCGGCGTTTCAGGGGTCGATAGTATCATCATAGTGGTCGTCTACTTGTGAACCTAATAATGCTATTATCAAATCCCTGCCCTGATAAGGACCTGATAGCCCTGTTTGTTTCCCTTTGCAGCACTTCGCCAGGCCCAGCTGAACCTGTTTTGGCGCGCAGGCCCACATCGCACGCCCAATTCTGTGCAAGGTTTGGTCCAAGTGGAGGCCTGGAAATGGCTTACAGAGCGAGCCTACTGATTGGTCCAAATAGAACGGCTCTTTTGCTTTCTTCAGGCAGATCAGCGTGTTCAAGACCATTGTCTAAACCTTCGTAAACTATCGTGACTCGCGGAGCCTCCGTGGCCCTGACTGCCTGCAGGTGCTTAAAAAGGGGTCTTCAGTTCATCGCAGCTGGAGAATATCAAAGCGCCCAGGCAGTTAGAACCTCGGCCTCGTTCTCCACTCCAGTCCCTGCTTCAACTGATCGGCCTGCGGAGTCACAGACTCACCTGCAGCTAAATCTCCCACCCGTGCTCCTTCCATGCTGTCTAAATTTTGATAGTCTGACACTATTCAGTCAAGCCAAGGCCTCGCCATGTTCCCATGACTCGCAGGCTCGCAGCTTACCCCGGCCGTTAACCTCAATGCGGGTTTGCAGTGGATCATATTGAAACAATTGGTATACCTCATATCCGACCTCATCCCCGCGGGAGGGATTGAACAATCTGTGGTAAAATTTTGTTCGCAGGCCATCTGTGGCGAACCCTAAGTGAGGATCATCCAGTGGGAAGCCGTCGGGGCTCCTTGGAGTTTTCTAAGCTCCATGTATATGGCTTCTTTGCAAATAATGCTATCGGCACTCGTCACTGACCTACTCGCAGTTGCTGGTTGAACATCCTTATATGGTATACACCTTGTTATCTATTTCGTAACATTTGAGGGGCTCCTTTAGCGGTTTTCGCATGGTGGTCTGCAAATCCTGCAGAGTGTGAGACATAAATTTCAATCAACGAAAAATTGGAGACGGAGGTTCGATGACGAAGAGGCCAGGGTTCCATGAGGGTCAGCTGGGCTGGTCTGTATTATGTTGGATCGACCGTAACAGTTCCCTCACAAACCATACCTCATACATCACTCAACAGTCGCGATCGTGTGCCGAACCATATAGCCAGGGAGAGCCCCCAATCGCAGCATCCAGTGGGTCCTGGACGGGGATCGCAACAGTACCTAGTGAAGACGATCCGAGAGTGCACTGATCATCTCGGGATAGACGAGGGATCAGCCCGTTTGAAGGACTGTCAGCTGAACCAGCTGCTCCTTGCCCTTCCCAGATATCTCCATTCTCCCGTCGTCCCGTGCGAGAAACGAAGGGTGCGCGAAGTGGCTCGTGTGGATGTCGTCGTCTTTATAGCTGTGGGGTATACCTTGTACACACGGGTCGGTGTAATCTCAACGCAGAGGCCGAAATGTAATTGTAAGACTTTTCACACAACCGCGTGGGAACTTGGAGATGATGGTAAAAGCTGGAGAGTGATAGATTGTCGTTATGCACTGTAGACTGAGGACTGAGGTGTCATAATATCACCCTTAACGCGGACCTGGAAATTTTGCCATTAAGGAATTTCAACACACTCTTGAGCTACGTAGTTGCTATATGTCTAAAAGCAGCCTAATCTCTGAAACACATCATGTCGTCGATTGTTCATAATTTGTAACAGTATATACACCATCCAAGAATAATACAAAAATACTTACACAACTCAGGTATAGTAAGGAATCTGGTTGCTCGGGATGCGACTAGGCCGACGACTTCCATACCCCCCGCCAGAGCTTCTACGACGCTCATCATGTCGTTGCCGATCCGCCTCCAGGGTCTGGGCGAATTTGCTGCGCTTGCGAATAGCCGGGCCCTTCCAGTAGAAGATATAAACCGGAATCATCACCAGCACCGCTATACACCCTAGCAAGGTGCTCGCCCATTGGAGGTGCAGTCTCCCACCGATATTCTGGTACATTGGGGTGGAATACATGGTGGCGACACCGGCCAGAAAGTCTCGCGCAAACCCGTTGCCACCCGTGGCAGATGCAGAGTAGGGACCATATGCGGCTACCATGTAATCGATCGTTGCCATGTAGATACCGTAGTTTGCCATGGCAATGAGGGCGGCGAAAATGCATGGTGCAATCCAGGGTGTATAGGCCGGTCCCATGGTCGTCCAAGCGAAGCCCAGCAAACCGATTGGTTCTAGGGGGCAGATGTAAAGTAGTAAAAGGAGTCGACGTTCAGGAAGACGGACGGAATTGCCATGTTTATGACGAAGGCTCATTTGGCGCCAGATGTCAGGCAGGAATATGGCGTATGCGATTAGGTAGCCGATCAGGATGGCGCCGAATGTCATGCCCACGGCCAGGACGGTGAAGTTCCATTGCTCGAAGACAAGGGTGAAAGAGTTGGTGAAGACGAAGATCAGGGCATCGGAAAACCCAGAGAGGAGAGAAAGAAATAGGACGATGGGCTCGCGAATAAACATCTCGAAGGGTCGGCGCCACACGCGCAGAACCTCTTTCATATCCATCCGAACATCCTGCAGCTCATTCGGGCCCCATATATCGTCGCCATTCTTCCTCCGACGCTTGGCCTCGCGGTCTATCAAGATCGTAGCCCTGGTCTCCGGGACTAGGAATAAATGCATGGCCTGAGTGACGCCACCCACAATCAGCTGGATCCAAAACACCCAAGGCCACGAAAGATATTGACCGATTATGCCACCAAAGAAAGGTCCAACCGTGGAGCCTCCGACGGAGGATAGGACCACAAATGCAACAGCGAACCCCTGGTCTTCTGCTTCCCACATATCAGCAGTCATTCCTAGTGTCACTGAGCCAATAATAATTTATTATATATAAAAGTTTAGCTTAAAGCCTTCAGGTCCTATAATATCTATACTAACTAGAAGAGATATCTTAAGATTAGTAATAATATATATATATATCCAGCCGAACTGAGACCCCCGAGGACTCGGCACACCACGATGGTGCCATAATTAGGAGCGACGGCGCACGGAATCTGCCAGATATTTACCAGGAACAGAGAAAGCTGCATGATAGGCCATCGACCGAATTCCTCACTCCAGGGCGCCCAGAGTTCGCACCCAAAAGCATAGGCTATCAGGAAAACAGCCTGGCCAACACGAGCAGCCTGCTCACTGATTCCAAACTCCTGTACCAGGCCTGGGACAGCATTGGCATATACACCGGTGTTGAAGTTCATTGACATTTGTACAAGGAAAATGACAGACAAAATTGTCCACTTCTTCCACCAAGGGAAGCAGAAGCCCAGCTTGTCGTAACATTCATCTTCGAGCAACTCACGTTTTCCACCGCGGTGGAGATCTTTGGATTCTTTTTTCTCCGTGATTTCAGCGGCTATATCCTCCGCCTGGGCCTGGGTTGGGTGGTCATAGGAGGCCTGGGCGGGCTGAGGAGCGGCCGCAGGGCTGTCGTCTTTGTCTTTTTTCACACTACTAGACTCCATAGTTCCGAGTGACAGAAATAGTCGCAGCAAAGACCGATAACAAAATCACTTGTCCTAGGGAAAGAGAGCAAAATGACTCGGGTGCAATGATGTCAATATCAACTGTGGCGACTGGCGTCATCGCCACGGACTCGGTTACCCCAGCTGCCCCGGAATTGTGTAATGCGGAGTTGTTTTAGTAATTTTGTGATTGCATCCGATAGTGTATTTGTATATTCAAACGGAAGCTATAACAGTCGGTAATCTAGTTACGCTTTTGCGCCTATAACCAACGCCGGAAGTGTAGAAACAACCATTGCATAACCCACTGCCTGGCTCACGAATCTAACTGAGAAACAAACCGGAATAAGTAGCAAAGATTGATTGCATCTCTCATTTCCAGGTACTGCAATTCATTACAGCATTGGTGAACTGTCCCATTAATCCTTCTTCCTGCGCTTTTTGTCTGGTTGCTCGCCCTCTGGTGTATCGACTTCAGCATCATTCCCTAACTCCTGATCTTCATCCTCTTCATCTTCTTCCCTCTCATCCTCCTCCTCCTCTTCTTTCTCCTCCTCCTCATCATCCTCTTCCTCTTCACGTACAGCGTCGTCGTCTGCTGCCGGTTTCTCCTCGCCTCCACTTTCGTCCTCCGCCTCGTCTACTGCCTCTTCCTCGCTCTCATCCTCTGCCTCTCCCTCATCCTTCTTATCCTTGCTAACTTCCTTCCTCTTCCTCTTTGCCGGCGCTGTATTGCCAACGAACTGCTTTCCCTTCTTCGACCCCTCCTCCTTTTTCTTCTCCGTTTCTTCCTTCTCACCCTCGTCTAGCTCTTCCCACGCCTTCTTGGGCAAATACCGCTTGCGAGTCCCATCGTCCTGTTTCGCCGTCCCAGATCCTTCTTTAGTCTGCCACTCCTCGCCAGTCCACTTATCAAGGTTCTTCTGCTCCGGCTTCTTCTCCTCTTTTGATGTAGTATAGTCACCGCCGCGAGCCTTGTACTCCGAGGCTGTAAGTTGCGCCTATTATCTTAAGTCTTCTGTTCACCGAATACGTTGTCAACTGAATACCTTTCGTGCAGACCATTGGCCCGGCTTTCCGCCTTTGTCGCCCTGCTGGACTTCGTTCTTGACCTCTTCGCGTAGCTCGGGATCTGTGTAGTTTTTGGGGTCTGAAGGCATTTTGAATATAAAATAGTATAGCTGCCTGAACGATGATGACAGTAGCTGTAAGCCTTAGTTGTTGAATCGGAATGCAACTCCATCTATTCCAATCATGATGACGGCTTAGGGCAATGACATCACGATTTTCATCTAACCACTCCATCACAACATTCTTAAACTTCACTTGATCTATACTCTCTAAACAACCGCCATAACCAGCTCCGCGATCCTCTCCGAAACCCCCGACACCCGCGGAATATCATGTCCACCCCCATGATCAAACTCCACCCGATCCGGACAAAACTCCGCCAACTGGATACCAGAAGGCCACCTGGGATCCTTACACCCATAAACATGCACGGTAGGTATTCCAATCCTCGCCCAGCCCGGAAAAGCCGTAAAATCAAGCCCAAAGACATCCTCCCTCCCGGGTCTGTTCACGGGGTCAGGGTCATGGACAAGCGCATCCCCATTCCCATCCCACAGCCCAACACCGCGCTTTACCAGCGTCGGGTCTGCGGCGAAGGTACTCAGTTTCCCGGCTGTACCGTTCAGTAATGCCCCTGTTTCTTTGTTGATTTCTTCCGCGCGGTCGGATACATCTAGTCCCAAGTCCCGGAGTGCGTAGAGCGGTACCCCGCCGCATATAAACACCGCTGCACGGAAGGGGAATCCATCCCCATATCCATCCCCATATCCATCCCGGCCATCAAAGGCACAATACAGCGCCATCGTCGCAATAAGTGAACAGCCCTGTGAGAATCCCATAACAGCATCATATGGTCCATTCTTCTTCACATATTCTAGAACACAATTATGTGCATCTCGCAGTCCGGTGGGCGTGGGCTCGCGGAACCATGTGTACGTTGGGGAATCGCGGTAGATGGCTTTTATCCCTGGTGCCGGGGCGCTAGGGTGCGGGGCGGAGATGAAGTCGAAGGTGTAGGAAGGTGGGAGTTTGGAGCGGAATGCTGCTGTTGTTGGGATTGCGGTTAGATTTGTTTCTGTAATTGATATGTGCTTGGGGGGTAAGACAGGTGGTGTGAAGGAGGTACCGGTTTGGGATTTGAAGATCGAGCCGCTGGTGCCGTGCCCGTGAAGGCAGAGGATTTTGGGCATTGCCTTGTCTGTCCTCTCCAGCTTTTGAGAGTAAAATTCGGGGTTGGTTGATACTGGGGCGAGGGAGGGGCAGTTATGTTATATCTGCTGTCGCAGTATGCTAAGACATTGCGGCATGTCGTTGAAGAATGTGTCTATATTTATCACCACACGTGGTCTTGTGCTACATTGGGATCCAGGCCAGGAACAAAAGTACAAATATACCTCGTACTTTCTCCCAGGGGTACATAATAGGGCCTGTCTTACATCTCACTGTCGGCACTTTCGCAGCCGATCGGTGACCGAAATCATACACCCGATATACAGGGGTGGACTATTTGGCTAGTGACATAACCCGATATTTGCATTCTTAGGAAAATGAAAATACCTAACACTTTATTTAGCTAGCCACGGCATCAAAACTTCCAAAAAAACCATCTCTTCTTGCGGACTTCCAGCAAAGCCCGGAAACCCAGCTTCAACCACCTTGTCAGTCCACTCACGGTAGCGATTAAACCCACCAAAATAGAATTTCGTAACCGGCTTGCGCCCTTCAATATTAATTCCAAAAAACCATCCGATCCCGTCCTTGAAGAGCGAACCCGCCGAGACCTGCTGGCACATCTCATTCCACTGCTCCTCAGCTCCAGGCAAGACCTCCATGATATGGTCCTGTTTGGTATTCTCGCTGTGCAAGATACAATTCATGATAAACTCGACCTCGCGCTCGAGAAGAGGGGGGAAGTTCGCAAAGGCGGCCTGCGGACCGGAAACGAGGAACATGTTGGGGAACCCTGAGCATGCGACGCCGCCGTAGGCTGTTGGACCGTTCTCCCAGTGTTCTTGGAGTGACTTGCCCTCGCGCCCGGTTATTTTCAGGCGCAGGTAACCTCCTTCCACCGCGTCGAAGCCAGTCGCGAGGATCAAAACATCGAGAGGGTGTAGGGTGCTGGTGCCATCCCGCTCACGAACCTTGATCCCCTCAGGCACGATTTCGTCGATGGGCGTTTCGCGGAGGTCGACGATATCAACGTTATCGCGGTTAAAGATCTGGTAGTATCCAGAATCGCAAAGCGGGCGACGGGCGTACAGGTCCCAGGGTTTTAACGCCGCTACGGATGAACTTGCAGGCTTCTTCATTGGCATCGCGGTCGGTGATGAGATCGCCAAATGCACTGAACATGAAGCGGAATGGGTTGCTCTGGTCCCACATCTCTTGGAATGCTTGCTGGCGTTCTTCGGGCGTTGCTTCCATTGTTTTACGCGTTGACTCATGGATGCCAAATGCAGTTGCAGAGGCCCGAGCGTCCTCCCATATCTTGTCGTAATTCTTATTAACGTCCTCGCGATAACCTGCGGGAAGAGGACCCTGACCACTAGGAACTGAATATTGCGGATGTCGTTGGAACGACACAAGTTGACCCACGTCTGCCGCAATCGCTGTCATGACTTGGATACCGGTAGATCCGTTTCCAATGATTCCAACAGTCTTGTCCTCTAGTTTGACCGAGTGGTCCCACCTGGCTGTGTGAAGGGTCGGCCCAGCAAAGGAATGGACTCCAGGGATATTAGGGTAGTTCGGCTTAGCCAGGATACCCAAGCAATTGACCAAGTAGCGACAATGTACAACCAGACCCCCCGAGCAAGTAACCACCCAAACACTCCGGTCGCCGTCCCAAGCAGCCGTCTGCATCTCGGTATTGAATCGCATATACTTCCGGAGGTCGTGCCGCTTAACAACATGTCGTATATACTCAAGTATCTCCGGCTGGTACAGGTAGTACCTATCCCATGGGTATGACTGAAGATCCTCTTTATCCCATGAATAACGGTACAGATAGGATTCTGTATCGCTCATGGCGCCTGGGTAGGTGTTCCAGTACCAAGTGCCGCCGACGTCCCCGCCCGCCTCGATACACTGGACCTGGAGGCCGGCCTGGGAAAGTCGATATGTTGAGTATACTCCCCCCATTCCCGCGCCGACGACAAGTGCATCGACTATGCTTTCGCCCGCTGATCCCATGTTTGATGTTTGATGTATATCTGCTGATATATAATTCACCGTCTCTAGGTACTGGCGAAAGAGAAAGGAACTTTGTCCGTAGATATGGCCTCTTGATTGTGGTATCCAACCTGTGACGAGACAGGACGCCTGAGGCGAGAAGGAACGCCTAAGGACTGCAGTGTTTATGACATTCCATGCGGGGTTGTCTAAGAGCTTTGACGGCTTCATTCTCAGGATCTGAGTCGCTCATTCTGGGGACAGGTGACAGCTGAAGAGAGCGGGGAGGCCGAGGTTATGCAAGTAGCCTGCATGGGCACCTGCAGTTGATGGTGCGAGTCAGCTTTGTCGGATGCGACACATTCCTGGGATGCTCAACAAGGCTATTCAATCGACCGTAAGTCCACAGCATGAGTCGCAGCTCCTCCAGTATCCAATCGCAAGTCCTGGGGTCGAGCCATACGAGGGCAGGCGGGGGTAGATGCCATGTCACCAGTCAGCGATGAACACTGCAGCTAAGTGTTTCAAACATAAATTGGGTCAGGCTGGGTATACTCCGAAAGTTGAGGGGACTGGCAAATCTTTCACCATGCAGCATCGTTAGACTGCATTGACGCGCATAAAAAATACCGGTTCTGACAGCGCACTTGCATATTAGCAGGCGACCTCCCTGCGCCCACGCCCAATCAAGCTGAATAGAATGTGCCGATCTCTGTCAACTTGGACCTTTGGCCCATATGGGAATGCCATGTGCAGATTGTTATCGCGCCAACGGCGACGAGCATAAGAATACCCTGATACTTCCTCATATGCGGCGGCATTATGCTGATCAGCTCAACCAAGGAGAGGGGGAGGCATGGGTATTTCGCTCAGACCGATGTGGCACGTTGCGCTGAATATTATACCACGCGAGCCTTAAAATTATCACAGTCTGTCTTCCATGCTGTCGCATCTGGGACTCCCGGAGGCTTTTCATAAACCGTGTCATCTACTCAACCCACATTTGATTCCACGTCTCCCAGAAATTCAAGGTCGAAGATTCATCCAGAAGTGCATCAACCATGCTAGTCATATCCACGTTCGGATCGAGATCAACATTATTAACAATGGGATTGCCCGTGGTGATACCGGTCGACTGGTTTTGATCAGACGGAGGTGCCGCTATCCCTGGAGCTGGGCCAGGAGCAGAGGCAGGAGCAGCAGAAGCTCCGGTGATCTCGCCAACAGCTTCGGGACAGATTTGCTGGATGGCCATAGCAAATATTCCACGGTATATCGATGCCACTGTGTACACCTTCTGAAATTCCTCCATGACCATCATGCATGCGTTGAGTTTGTTCAAGCGGAGGCGTCGCGATAGAGGGTTGCCTGAGCGGCAGTTGAGGAGGTGCATCTGCATTGCAGGGATGAGGAGTGGTGGTCTTCAGATGCCAGTTAGTCTATGTGAGAGTTACGATAACGAGGAGTAAGAGGTAAGCTCACGTCATAGGCAAGGCATATTCGAGGAGGTTTTCTTGAGCGAGTGTCTCCAGAACATCGTTTGTGCGCGAGGCTGCAGCATCTGCTTTGGTGCGTATCTTTTCTTGCCATTGCATCTGGTGGCTAGGTGAGATGTCATCTGGTGGGTCCGTTAAAGATGGTCGGTAAAGGACGATAAGAATAGCTCTGTAACAGTCAATTAGATAGTCTACGAACTGGGGAACTTGACGTACTCATAGTGTAGCTGAAGGTGATGTAGGTAAAACCGTGTGGAGCCATTCCAACTGGGGCATTGTTCTGGAGGCTTATGGCGCAAGATCTCTGCCTCTAGGGTCTCAATCTGTTCGCGAGAGGGCTTTGGTCGCACTGTCTTATAGCTCAATGTGAGGACAGATCCAAGTAGCCTACTTAGCTGTATCAACATGATCCAATATTCAGCCAGAAAATGCAGGTCATCGGGTATAAAGGCAGAAAAAAGAGATTCAGGCATATTTTTGAAGTCGTAAAGTATATCTGCCACCGATGGCATAGCCACGTCGCAATCATCGAGATCAATACGTAGCGGACGTCCAAGCGTTAAGCTCAACCACCGGTCGCGAAGAAAGCACGTCCACCAGAGGCGTCGCCAGAGATGCCGCTGTTGGTCTGTGATAGCTGCATTGTATCGTGCTGCGTCAGGATTGCGGTGCAGGCCAAGAATCTGGCAAAGGCTGATAGAGACCCCAGTCCAATACCATGGCTGCGCATGTTCGTCGACTTCAGAGTGCCAAAAGCCTAGCATGAGGGAAGACTGCAAAAGCACTGTCTTATCCCGTTCTCCACTATTACTGTACAGGCACTGTTCGTAGAGTTAATAGTGCCCGTCATCAACCAGAATAAGTAATTTACCTTTGCGTGGGAGTACATGGCTGCCTTCATCGCCTTCCTGGAATCGTACCCTTCCTGCTCGCAGATACTAGATGGAACGAACTGCGACGAAAGGTTAGCAGCGACCTTCCAATTTGAATTTTTGCCAAACCGCACGTTTACAGCGACAAAGAACACACTCCACACGAGAAGTAGGTTATACTCGTGAAGTCGGCCGGCCTGAAAGAAGTACAAAATCTGATCGGCTTCAACAATGGGCACAATAGTGTGTACATGGCGAAAGTATGCTTGGAGGAGGCACCCGCAGGCCTCACTGCTAGGAAGATTGAAAACACCTTTACTCTTGAGGTAGTTGCGGTCCTCCTCACACAGCGATTCGGTGACGCGTGTAGGAATTAGGACGTGTCGAGCCAGAGACTCCCCAGAAGATAGTGATAAAGTAGATGTTATCCCAGTTTTGTCACCTAGTAGCGGTATTCGTCAGCTCTATCGTAGCTGTTGGCAGAAAAGCCCTTACCTGTGTAGAAGGGAACCTGTCCAGCTCGTCCGGGGTTCCCTAACGCGGCGGCAGCAATCTCAAGCCCATTGCGCTCCTCATCCTGGATACTGTATTTCTCAGCAGTCCCGGAAATAGCTGACGGTCCCGCGGAATGTCTCTGGAAGGTTTGTGTAGAATTTGCTGTGGTGTCTGGGGGAGGGACACCACCCCCTGTGTACGTGTCAACGCGACTAGGCGGACTGCTGGTAGCCGCGCGCAATGACTGTCGCGTCAAGCCATTCCGACGATTTGGTCGAGGTCTAAGCTGGCTGGTTAGGTGTCAAGTTTTCCGGGTGTCAAAGGCAGTCTTCTCACATTGAAGCTGCGCCGTCCACTACACAATCGGCGTTGTCCTGGGCACAGCGGATGCACGGCACGCCGGTAACGTTGATGCTGCACCGGACCTTGCGCGATCGACAAGAGTGACAGGCGATGGTGGATCGATAGCGCCGAGCTGACATGGTCGCTAAACGCGAACAAGAATGTTGGGATTTTGTAGGAAAGTGACAACTCGGTGATGCCGCGGGAAGAAAAACCTCGGAATGCCTGCCTGGTTTCAGGCAGAAACCAGGCAGAAACCAGCACCGGCCACCGGCCGATTTCTGCCGAGATTGTCCCGATTCATCCCATTCATTCATGAAGCACCTTGAAACATGATATTTTTGTTCTCTCCAATAGGTCGAGGTTCCTGTACTAGTCCAGATCGTGTAGAGAGTTTTTCTTCTATCTGCGACGTTTGGAAGCCTCAGATGGACCGAAGCTCTGACTATTAATGCATGTGTAGTTCACTATATATTTACGTAGTAGACGCACTTCAGCAAACGTATCCGCTGTATACCTATTCATATATCAGCACAAATGTACTCACGAGTGAAAAACAACTTCTATTGGTGTATGAGGCAGTACAGTAGTGATGAACAATTTCAATTAGTATCCTTACAGTCAATGGTATAGGTCGACAATTTCTAAATTATAGGGTTTTCTATATGCGCTCCAACTTTCCCTCATTAGGTATCTATCCAGCCCCATACTCCACAGATATCACAATAGAAAGTAAATCTTTCAGCCACAGATCTTAAAAACAGAATATCTGATCCGACATCTTCGCAACAGCCCCAGGAGCCTGGAATCCCATCGATACTAGAGCCTTCTTCGAAGCATTCACCATCCCGGGCGGACCACAGAGCATCACTTTGCAATCCGGCGCCGCAGCGGGCAATCTCTCCTTCATAATCTCCGCAGTAACGTACCCCTTCCCAAACGACCAGTTCTCCGGCGGCGTATCCAGCATATACCAGATCTTGAGGTTCTGGGGGTACGCCGTCGCAAAGGCCTCCAGCTCATGGCGGAGCAGAATATCATCCTCCGTGCGATTAGCATAAATCAGGCTGACTTCGGTGAGATCGGTGGGATCTTCGCAGATCGCTCGGATGAGTTGGTACATTGGCGTGATTCCGGTGCCTCCTGCGATCATGCCAATCTTGTTGCATAGGCCCTTGGAGTATTTCATTGCGCCTTTGGGGCCTCGGAATTGAACTTCGTCGCCGATATTCAGGTTCGCGAGATACTTTCCCGTCAGCATGCCATCGGGGTAACATCTGACCACCAACTCCAATAAACCCCTATCCAGGTTATTTGATGTCGGGGTGTATGATCTGGATACCGCAGTCCCGTCGATATCAGCCTTGATGGCTACGTGCTGGCCGATAGGAAGGCCGAGCACGTCCTGGGGTTTCGGCAGCTGGAAGACAAATTTGTAGACACTCGGTGAAAGGGCATCTTTGCGAATGAGCGGGAGACTCTTGTATTCCTTTGCATCAAGGAACCCCTTGACGAGGTGAGGATTCGTTCGAGCAACCTTGCGACACTTGATGTATGGTGGGTATTTTGTGAAGCCGGACTTGATCTTGGTGAATTCTGATAGCTTGCTGGCGACTAACGAGCCGACGACAGTGCAAATCCCAGTTGCTGCTGCAAAGCCGGTGTAGAAACCACCGGGGGTAAACCGCGTACTGGGTAGTTTGAACAGGCTTCGAAGCTCTGAGATCCCTGAAGGAGAGGCTGGTAACGCCGCATACAACCGACGGCCAAAGTACAGTGAAATGGCCGTCCCGCTGATATAGACTGTGGCGAGAGCTGCGGACCTGAGCAGCCCAGAACTCTCTGTAGGAACTGGAGTCGGAGGAGCTATAGGTTGAATTAAGCGGACTGCTTCTGGGCGAGCTCGTTTTTGTGCGCCTTTTAGTGTGCCGATGAGGTATGTTTGGAGGATTTCATCGGCGTCCTGGATTATTGAGTCACGTTAGCTTGAGAACATACGAGTTGGGTATGCCATACTGAACCTACCTCTGAATGACCAACGTCTTCGTATGCTTCGGTTGCATCACTCCCAGCAGCTTCGAGTAGGACATCTGCGCCTCCAGGGTGATCCCTAACATACGGGGAGACGTCGTATACTGTAAGTCAAATGGTCAAAACTGTAATCTTCTAATTTTTAATGGCACAAACGAAAATCTCACCCTTTCCGTTAATAACAATCCACAGGTCGTCTCTTGTATTGTGACCAGCCACGTCGGCTGCAGTGTACTCCTTGGTATCTGCCATGGCGAAACAAGTGTATATGGTCAACACAAGAAGAGCAAGAATTGTCCGGCCGTCGATGAGTAAACGCCAGAACAGGATGAGCACAGTCCGGACTTATATAGCTGACCAAGCTATTTTCGACACCAACGGGCAATTGCTCCTTCAATCTTTTGTTGATCCACCTGTTGTCACCACGCCAGCATATCCAATCTGAGGGTGCCGATTGGGTGCGAAGATGCCGCGGGATCCCCACCAACAACAGCGCCGACTCTCTCAGCCAATCGGAACCACGGAATCGAGGGCACGCATCGGAATTCCCGCGGCAGCGTTTCGGGATCCGCCCGCTTGTGGACCATTCTATATGACAGTGGGAACTAATAATGCGTACTGCGAGACGTTTATAAAGGCAGGCAATGTCATTGAATTTGCAGCATTGCTAGTGCACTTTTCAAGATTTATTGGTAGCTTGCATCATGTCAAGCCAGAAATTTTACCTCCTAGGTGAAGTGGCATCGTCCGCCAAAACCATTGTTGTCGACACCAAGTCAAGTGTTGATCAGCTGAAGAACCTTATCGCCGCTCACTTTGCCATTGTCGAGCCAAATGGTGAGTTGCTATTTTTGGTCCAAATGAGATGAGTAAATACTAACTTCACCAAGGGATCGGATTCCAAGCAAACAATGAATACCTCATGGAAACCGCCGACATCGTCGCCGCCACAGAACCCGTAGCTATCAGCATCGACGGCAGCGGTGTACGAGAGCCCGAAGGCCCCAGCGGTCTTCCATACGTTGGTAACTATCTAGAGGTGTATCCCGACCACCTTGGCAACCACCAGCGTCTGTTCGACAGATACGGGCCAATTTTCAAGACCACGAATCTCGGCCGTACAACGTACCAAACAAACGACCCTACAATCTCGGCCATTGTATTCTCGGAGTCGGACTTTTTCTCTAAGAAGATTAACGAAGCGCACCCGCTTCATGCGCTCAAGACTCCCCTCGCTGGTGTCTTCTTAGGTGACACAGACACACCGGAGTGGAAGGTAGCACATAAGTTCTTGCCACCAGCACTCGGACCCAAGGCAGTGCGACACTATGCACCGACGATGCAACGGACAGTTGAAGATGCATTCACGGTATTCGACGCACTTGACGAGGGCGACCAGGCATGGAACGTGTACCAGTATATGTTAAAACTGGGTTCTCAAGCGGTTGGGAAGTTGACGCTCGGACTGGACTTTCAACATTTCACAGAGCCTGGTGCGCCAGTTCATGAGATGGTCCACGCCATTGCTGAGATGCTCTCACTTAACAAGGAGGTTACTTCCAAGGGCGACTGGTACGCGAAGTTGCCATTCGGGGCTCCCAAGAGACTGCGCACCTTGAAGTCGAGGATTGAGGAGATGGTGCAGGACTCTATCAATAGCGCAGCACGGGGAGGAATTACCGATTTGCCGCTTCAGGAGGCAGCTCTGGAGGCTTCTAACATGGTTGGTATGTACACTGAGCATTCTCTTTTGTCCTTATGGCAATGGCTAATACTAGTCCAGACTATGCTATCCGCGCTACGGATAGCAAGGGCGAGAAGTTGCCAAAGGAGAGTTTAGTCTGGGCCCTCGTTGTGGCAACAGGAGCTGGATTCACAACCACCAGCTCTCTCCTCTCATGGCTGATCTACGGGCTGGTCACATACCCAGGAATGCAGGAGCGACTCCTCCAAGAACTGGTCGACAACGGCATCACAGAAGACACCGAACTCACGGCCGAAATAACAGACAAACTCGTTTTCCAGGACAAATTCATCAAGGAGACACAGCGCAGACACAACCCATCCTTCCAGCCCGGTCGAACCGCAAAGGCCGACTTGGTTCTTCCTGGCGGTTACAAAATCCCGAAGGACTCGGTCGTTATTCCTGCCCTTCACCACATCCACAATAACCCTGAGCTGTGGGACAACCCAGGACGATTCAACCCTGACCGCTGGGATACGCCTGAAGTGAAGGGCAGACACAAGGCCGCATATATCCCGTTTGCGATGGGGCAGCGCATGTGTATTGGGTTTAACTTTGCGCTGCAGGAGGTGAAGATCTTCTTGCCGAAGTTGATCTACCGGTATAACTTTGTTAGAGAAGGGAACGGGCCGATTGAGTATGATCCCATGTTCCAGTTGATTAGACCGAACAACTTGTATGTGCGGGCTGAGCGGAGAGTCAAGTGGCCTCCAAAGTCCACCAACTAAGTGATCGGGAGAAGAGATGAGTTTAGATTGTATAGAAGTTACGCATAATTTTGATAGAAATAGAACATACATTATCATCCATTCTCTAATACTCGATGATTCAATAAACTAAAAACAACAAAACTAGTCTAGGAGTATTGAGATTATCGTTAAAACTATTCAACGAACGGGAAGCGCAGGTCTAGCTGAATTACTAGGGCTCAGCTGCTTCAACCTCACAAGCAAGACATCAGCAGAGTAAAGTCCGAGTAACTGGATAACTAAAATCTGTTATTACTTTCACCGTGCAAAGAAAAATTCAACAGCGACGATAGAAGCTTCCAGGTCCACAGCCGGTAGCCGTTTCATTTCTGTGGATCTACAGCTACTACGGACACACCTGTCAACAAGACAACTAACAATAATAATCCCTCACCCCTGTTCCAGAGCAGTCCCGAGGGATGAGGCGACACGGCATGCCGATACTCGGCATCGCGGTTCCGCGGGATGACGAGTGCCGGTCCACAGGGCATACCGCGGCAGGGTGGGTATCGGCACAACATCTGTAGAGAAGTGGCTTAGGGATCGTGGATATCTCGGAGGCGTCCGGAGGAAATGGATAAGCCTTATATACTGGGTGCTATCCGGTGGTTGTGGTCCCTGGTCTTCAGCAGCAACTCTTAGATTTTTACATAACGTCATACATACAAACCATGCATCCCACCTGGTCACCACCAAACGACTACCAAAACCGCCCTGTCGCGGTGTTAGGAGCCGGGGTCCTTGGAAGAAGAATTGGTTAGTCTTCACACTCTTCTACTCAGAAAACGTCATTAACCCCACAGGCTGTATCTGGGCATCTGCCGGCTACAACGTCCACCTGCGCGACCCCAGCCCCGAGCAGCTTACCGCCGGCATCGCTTATATCGAGCAAGAAGTCTCAGCCTATGCAACCAAGACAGGTAGGTCACCAGGCAATGCGCAGCCTTTCACGTCTCTCGAGGATGCCGTAGAAACAGCCTGGCTGGTCATCGAGGCCGTCCCTGAGAAACTCCCGCTCAAGATCTCGACCTTCGCTGAACTATCGGCTTGTGCGCCGAAGGATTGTATCCTCGCATCCAACTCCTCGTCGTACAAGTCGTCGGAGATGCTGGATAAAGTTCCCGAGGAGGTCAAGCCGCGTATCTTGAATATGCACTACTATATGCCGCCGAAGTGCATGATCGTTGAACTGATGACGGACGGGTTCACCAGTGACGAGATATTCCCGTTCATGGTTGAGAGGTGTCGTGAGGGTGCGACTTCGCCTTATGTTGCGAGGAAGGAGTCGACGGGGTTTATTTTCAATCGTCTCTGGGCGGCTGTGAAGCGCGAAGTGCTTACTATCCTGTCCGAGGGCGTGTCTGTACCAGAGGAGATTGACGCCATGTGGGAGACTATGTTTATTGAAGGGCGTAGTGTGCCCTGTAAGATGATGGACCGTGAGTATTGTCTAATTCCAGTACCCTTGGTGTTTTATATTTGCTAACCACCGAATAGAGGTCGGTCTCGACACCGTCGCCTTCATCGAACAACACTATGTGCACGAACGCGGACTGTCCCCAGAAAAGACCGTCGACTACCTAACGACAAACTACATCGACCAGGGCAAGCTCGGAAACAAATCCACAAGGGGCGGTCTGTACCCTCCAATCAAGCAAGAAACAAACGAGCGCCGGATTCTAGCCCTCGACGTCGGACTTGCCGCACCAACAGCTACCACATCTGCCGGAACCCCAGCGGGCCAGATCCTCTCGTTCACCCCAGATGGAAAACAGCACTCTGTCCTAGTTGATCAGCAGCTTCTCCCAGATGGTATCACGGTGGATCATGCCACAAACCGTGTTTTCTGGACAAACATGGGTATTCCGGGGCGATTAGACGGGTCGGTATGCTCTGCCTCGCTAGATGGAAGTGACATCCGTACAATTGTCAAGGCTGGTACGATAAACACACCTAAACAATTGGCCATCGATAGAGAAAGCCGGAAACTGTATTTCTCTGACCGAGAGGGATGCGCGGTTTATCGGTGTGGTCTTGACGGGTCAGAGCTCGAGAAGATAGTCTCACGACCACAGGAGACGGACGGACCGTCAGATGTACAGGACTGGTGTGTTGGAGTTGCCGTCTCAAGACAGTATAACAGGTTTTACTGGACGCAGAAGGGGGCACCGAAGAGCGGGAAGGGGAGGATCTTCAGCGCGCCTATTGATGCACCTCCTGGTGTCCTTGAGAAGGGCAGTGATGATAGTGAACTGTGTATCTTGAGTGGACTTCCCGAGCCTATTGATTTAGAGGTCGACGAGGAAAGGGCCGAGCTATACTGGACGGATCGAGGTGAGTTGCCTCTGGGCAATGCGCTGTACCAAGTCAAGTTGAGCGAAGAGGGGAAGCCAGTGGGTAAGCCTGGTATAATTGCCCGTGGCCTTCATGAGGCCATCGGATTGAGTATCGAGAAGTTTGGTAATATTGTTCTGACAGACTTGGGTGGGAGTATCTATCGCTGTGACCGCAGTGGGAAGAAGGAGGTTTTGTATAGCGAGGATGGACGGGCTTTCACTGGAGTTGTGAGCATTTGATATAGACATGGATACATTTGTATAGTTATAGACCTGAGAATCACGTTTAATGGGAGGAACTACCTACACTCGACTTAGATATGAGCGAGCTTGACCTTCGAAGTATTGAAACCCCCAAAACCCTCCTCTGAAAGACTGCTCATGGTCGAACGTTTTGGCAGCCTCCAGCGCCTTTACATATTCCTCCCTATAACTTCCCAATAAAAGAATCAAGAAACAAGAAAAAGCTCGAACCCCCTCTCAACCGCCACCTCCTCAACCCCAATATCCTTCCCCTGCTCCCACAACGACCACACTTCGCTCAATACATCAAACGTCAACTCACACTGCGCATACGGATCCTCCTCAACAAGCGTCCTGAGCGTTCCCTCAATCAAACCCTTCCACTCCGGATGAGCGCGCATAACATCAGGATCAGACCCCGCGATAACAAGCGGATACCGAATAGCATTGAACACTTCCTCATCATCCTCATCCATATCCGGAGCTGCAAGGTTCAGGGCATCGATTGCACCGACGATACGGCTGGTTACTGCCTCATTTGAACTTGATTCATTTCCAATGCCACTACCATCTAATCCCAGATCCAAGTGATGAGAGTGCCAGTGCCTTCTAATAGCAAGAACACCCGCAAACCGATACGCCTCCCAAAGCTGCACCTGCGCTGCGCTCCCTTCCTCACCAGGCCAAGACCAAAACCCGCTTTCAACATCCTGGTCCGGACTAAAGCCAATGCAAGAAAATAAATCAATAAGCGAGCGCGGTAGGCCTGTGATGGGCTCAATGCCGCCTGTACTACTAGTGCTGGTGTTCGTAGTGGTTGGACCAAGCCACGTACGTGACGTGCCCCTGCAGTGGTGATACCAGATGTGCATAGGCGGGGAGCGGCGACCGGCGATGAAGGGCGGGAGATCCATTATCCCCAGAGCACCGATTAGAGAGTGGCAGGCTGGGTCGGGGGAGTGTAGGATGCTGCTGCTGGGAGGGGAGTGGGTGAGGTGCTTGTAGAGGCCGTGGACGTGGAAGGTCCATGGTTTTCCGTGGAAGAACTGGACAATAAGGACGTGTTAACCACACCGAAGAACAATCTAGTAAATTGGCAGTGGACGTACACTAACGGTACAAAGCAGATTCCCTGCAGCTAGAGTCCCCTGGCTCAGGACAGCCGTGCGAGCCATCTCGGCGCGGAAACGCTGCAGGGCGATATCGAAGTATTCCTCGAACCGGACGAGCAGTTCTGGCTCGAGGAGGGTCTGGAGGGCGACGCAGACTGCGGCACAAGCTTTGGATTCCTGGCACCATAGCACGGCCATAGTCTTGAATACATCCCGAGACTCTCTTACAGAAAGCAGAATATGGTGGCCGGAGTCGAAAACTGAAGCAATGGGATATCATAGTTAGTGAACGGTATACGGCAGATCATTAGAGGTATAAATACGTACACTTCTGGAGCAGTTCACTGGCTTGCGCCTCTGTACTCTCTTGCCCAGGTGTAATAACAGTAGTAGGCTGCTGTACTGGCCGGGTCTCACTAGAGCCAGGCTCAACAGGCGCCCTAGGGCTAGGGCTACTCTCAACAGGACCCAAAACAGGCTTCTCAGCACCAGCAAAATGCCCACGCGAGGCAATACCGGCTCCCCATCTCAGTCGCACCTCGTAGCCCTCACAGGGGACACCGCGCCTTTCGCAATTCCGACAGCTGGGCCGCGCCCCATCGCACTTGCGCCGGCGTCGGCGACACGACCAGCATCCCGTGTACGAGCGCTGGCGGGGGGTTGTCATGCGGGCCGCGATCAGGATTAATTGCCAACCAATTCATTCATCAATTCAAGTAGCGGTTCGACCTGCCGGGTGGTGCTTAGGGCGGGTGCGACCTGAGTAGGCTAAGCTTCTGACAGGCCAGAGAGACAGTAGTCAAGCATGGAGTTATTAGTACTGGGGCCGGAGGAGACTTGTACTAGTGGGCCATGAGTCAGGACTGAATTAGGATAATGAAGCTTCGACAACGGTCGCCAGGCACCAGTTCAACCAGGCCGCCACTGCAACTGGGGTTCCGCGGGCGCCGTGGCTGCAACTGCCTGAAGGAGCATGGCCGATCATGATAAGTATAGTCGGGGTCCACAATAAGGCAAACTGCCGGTACAAATATAAAATAGTGGACGGTTAGCCTGTTAGTGACTTAGTCTTGACCTGTCGCATCGCGGGGGGTGGTGGTGGTAAAACATGTGGAGCTGGTTGTGCGGACTGTGTCTCAAGCTTTTTCTTAATTCTGTTGCCTGGACCCTCTGGCTAGATGTTGGTCGACCGACTCGCATCTTTTCAAGGGCAACCTAAAGAGTTTAAATATACTAGCCGTTTTCCCTCTTTGCGACATGTATTGGAGGTTCTGAATCTCGGCATATAAAGGCAATGCGCAAGACACCCGGAGCCACAACCCGAGCGAAGCAATGAAAGAACATTGTCTCAGGCGAATTAAACTTAACCGCATTGGACCCTGACGACCCGCTAATGATTGGCGAATAAAAATGTACGTTTGGCTCACGTGCAAAAGAATAAGAATTGACAGACTGGACCAGGGCTCCGCATCAATACGAACCCTCGCCTCCGAAAGTGAAACAGAGTCAATACTGGCCCAAGATCCCCGATCTGATCACATTCTACAGCGCTCTATTAATAGTCCTTTTGCTTCTGCGATGCTTCGTCTTCCGTCTTATTCGCCAATGGCGCCTAAGAGAGAGGCGGTCGTCGACGTTTGCTGATGACGTACTTGTTCTTGCGCTCGAGAATGATATAAAGAAGCCAGCCTTTGGAAGGGGCAGGGCTGACATGGTTGGATGATCCTCTAACCGGTCAACACTCCTGGGATCACAACTATATGCTTGTTACGCTTACTTGTAGGTAAGTACAAGATCTCGTGGTGGGATCTCTGATCTTGCACCGCAGATCTATATACTCAACACCGCAGCCCTATGCTAGACAACCCGTACTTATACAAAACTAGTACTGCAGCATCTCCATAATGCTAAACAATCGCTAGTAAATACGATCACCAGAATATGCCCCATGCACCAGAATAACACCAATTGACCACTGATACAATCAAACCGTGCAAAATCTGTGGAGCATAGTGGAGCAGACCTGACCCGAGGTCCTGATGCATCAATGATGTAATTCACAGGTCCACTGCACGAAATTCCTTCAGACTCTTAAAAGATTCGAAGCAGACAGATCGCACTCAGCATAGACAGTTAAGACACAGATTTCGCACCGTCAAACCTTGCCTGTCATCTACCCATGGCGGGCGGCTTCGTGCAGTACCATGAGCCTAGCAGTACGTCTCCCCTTGCATTGACGCGCATATAGCCAAGTTAGCCAAGTTAGCCAAGTTAGCCAAGTTAGCCAACTAACAACGCGCAGTCGTCCAAATTCTAGTGATCATTTCGTTCTTCCTCTTCCTATCTCTTGCAGAATGGATCTCGGCAAAGATCATCCGCGCCGGCATCATCGGGCATATCGCGGTCGGAATTATATACGGCAAGCCGCTGGCCGATATTCTCAAGCTTGAATGGCAGGAGACATTTATCGCGTTGGGATATGTCGGGCTGATCTTGATTATTTTTGAAGGTACCCCAACCTACGCCAGCTTTCATGGATTGTTACTTGACTTGGATGGCCGACTGATTGATAATTTACCAGGCGGCCTCGGTGCTCGCATAGACCTGCTGAAGCAGAACTTTTCACTCAGCATGATCGGGGCTGCGACCGGTGTACTCTTTCCGATCGGGCTTTCGTATCTATTGCTCTATCTGGGCTTCGGATATGGCCCTGTCGAGACGTTTATCATCGGCGCCGCCCTATCTGCTACTTCTCTTGGTATGTCGTCTGACGAACACATTTTCAGTACTAAACAGAATAGGAACTACGTTCGCCGTGATATCGTCCGCCTCTCGAACCGTAGATCTGGGCCAGACTCGCGTCGGGTCAGTTCTCGTCAGCGCCGCAGTCATCGACGATGTCGTCGGGCTCGTGATGTCAAGGTTTGTACTCTCCCATCTCAGCCACTACTCTACTAAGACCGAGCTCGCAGCGTCATCTCCGACCTGGGTAAACTGAACAGCGGAAACAGCGTCAATCTCGGCTGGTTGATCGGTCGCCCGATCGTCGCCTCAATTGGCATGGCAATCGTCACCCCAATCGTTACAAAGTACCTCTTCGCCCCTATTTTCCGGCGATACATCGAGAACCACTTCGCGCGGTACGACCACATCTCCAATATCGTGTTGATGGCGTTGGTGCTTTGCGCATTCATCAGCATCGCCGCGTTCACAGGGACATCGGTGCTCTTTGGTGCTTTTCTGGCGGGTACGTTCCTGACATACATACCAAGCAAGCACCCTGAAGGTCCGTTCGTCGTGATGAGTCGCGAAGAGGGCGAGAGGGAGGCGCATAAGAGTCCGACGTTTGTGCATACCTTCGAGCGGTATCTAGTCGATGTACAGAAGTATCTCATGGAGCCTCTGTTCTTTGCCAGTGTCGGGTTCGCCATTCCGTTTGTGCAGCTCTGGACGGGGAAGAGGATATGGCGGGGGATAGTGTTTACGCTGCTGATGGTATTTGCAAAGGTATGTATGTCTGAATATGGAATTAGGTGCGCTGGTAATAACACTTAGTTGTTAGTTTATTGTTGGCATCTGGATACCGCTATGGAATGTTGTGAACCCAAAGACCCGGCGTGGCACCAGCGAACAACCTCCAGCGAGAAGCCCAGACGAAACGACAGAGGGAGAGACTCGAAACGAAAAGCCATCAAACTCGCCCACCGCAACTGTGTGGCTGTCCGGGCTCCTGCTTGGGTCCGCGATGGTCGCGCGTGGGGAAATCGGGCTCCTGATCATTGAAATCGGATACAACGAGACCGCGTACGTGAGCGAGGACGGCTTCATCACGGGCGTCTGGGCCATCCTGCTCAATACCATCATTGGGCCGGTCGCTGTGGGAGTGCTGGTCAAACTGTACGGGAAGCGCATTGGGGAAGGGGCCTGGGGATTGCAGCCGCAGGCCGGGCAAGAGACAGAACCTCAGTCTGCGGCTTAAAATAGCACGATCTAGGCAGTTCCGGGTCAGGTCCGACCGGTTCCACAGGCAGGAGGTGTTTGACCAGACTCTTGGGCCCCTGGCGTGTCAGTGGGGACCGGGGACTGGGGACCGTTGGGAGTTGGGACTGCTGGCTAACTCCTGTTAAACTCCAGTCCGTTGACCATGTTTGCTGGCTAGCTCAATTCCATCTTCACCAGGCAATGCCATTGGCTGTCCATGGCGATTGAAATTGCTCCGGTCGTGAAAGACAAGGCTGAGGCTTTCACCGCATGGCAGCCAACAACAGTGGAGCCTCGTGTTGCACAGCCTGATCGCACAACGCGCCATGGCATTGGGGGCCGTTTTGTAGAGAGAGAGCAAAGAACAAGAAGACGAGAGACCGTGCTCGTTTAAAAGGCTGTCGATGTCCGTGGGGTTGACTGCTTGTAAATGCTGGCGCCTGCAGTTATAAAATAAAGTCCTGGCACGGACTGCTACGAACACTTCCACATTACTCCGATCAAGTTTTTATTATTACTTTTTCTTTAATTATGCTTGATCCGTAATTGCAATACGCCCTAATCAACACTGCCTCATGTATCCACCTCCCCCCTCTCCGTCATATTAGAGACCCCTGCAGCACAGTCCGGCGCCCAGCTCCTGTAGTGCTCTGTAGGACTCAACACCATGGCCACACAGCAGCAGCAGCAGCAGCACCAACAACCACGCTTTGTGACACCGCGGTTCTACCGCCAGTACAACCAGCAGAACCGACCTGTGCTGCCGCCGAAACCAACCCCCTCGTCGCCGCACTCGCGATCACGGTCCTCCACCTTCAGCAAGTCCAGCAAGACCAGCACAGCCAGCACGAATGGACAGCTTCAACCACCGTCAGCGCATCAGAGGAGCGTCTCCATGACTTCCCCTTCGATCACCAGCAGCAGCACAAGCACAAGCAGGACAAGCAACAGCACCCCCGGAAAGCCCGCACTGACGCGCCCGGCGCTCAGCCTAATCCTGCCCGGCAACCAGACCCTCACACCCCCAGACTCTCGCTCGCCCTCACAATCACACCTGCGATCCTCCAGCTACACCATCGGCCAGACCCAGGGGCACCTTACCCATACATCTCAGCCTCAGCGCACAATCAGCGAGACCCTGCACACCAGGAATACAACCGTCCCCAGTATCATCACCACGCCAGTCTCGCCCACGGACGCAGACGGAGACGGCCGATCGCCTGGCGATACGCGCACGAGTCGCAGCAATACGAGCGACGGCCCCAAACCTGCAGCGACTGCGACTGCGAGTCCCCGCCCCAGAGGACCTTCGCTTAGCGCCCTGCAGACCGTCACCCGCGAGACGCCCCTCAATTCGCATCCAAAATCTCCCAGCGAGAGCACAACGGCCACCAACGAAAGCCCTCCACGCGAGACCGCGGATGAGCCGGAGCACGCTGGGCCGGCTCCAGCTGCAGTAAACACTGAATCGCAAGACAGGTCGGAGACTGCAGTCAAGCCAGAGTCGAGCGACAACCCCAGGACCACAACAAAGCAGGCTCTTCCACTGCCCAGCGAGAGGAGTCGCCAGCCCGCCCCTGAATCAGACATGGCGCCTGTGGCAGACTTGCTGCGCGCCAGGTCCTCTCAAATATTCAGCAACAATTACTCTTCTTCCAATACAACGGCTGGAGAGTCTCCATACCAGAATGCCATCGCGACACCAGCTGGCGTGCGGTCGTCGATGCCCGAACCACCGACCCAGTCCCACGTCCAAATCCGCAACTCGCGCCTCTCATTCACGAATCTCAAGTCGAATCTGAGCCTGAACACGCTCATGCAGTCGCAGCCGTCTGGGTACCAAGCTCCAACACCAACTGCGCCCTCACACTCCAGCGCAAGCACAACATCCACCTCGACCACACCCTCCACATTCCCTCCCCAGCCTCAACCACCACTAACCACCCCATTATCATTACCACAACAATCAATACCAGCTGCAGCCCAACCAGGCCTTCAATCCCCCAATCCCGATTCCAATCCCCACGACGCATCCTCCCTCCTAGCCCTAACCCACCACGTCCTCACCCAAACCTCCCAAGCGCGCCACCTCTTCACCCAACTCCAGCACTACCTGCCCTTTGTCGAGAAACAATGGATCCAATCCACCATCGGCGACACCGAAGCCGCCGCGCGCGACATACTCCTGCTAACCGAGTCGATGCGCATCGACCAGGAAACGAACAACGGCAAGCTCGGCTTCAAGACGCAGTTCCGGTGGATGATGCGGGATTCACGCCGGGCTAGGGAGCGACGGGAACGGCTGGTTCTTTGCCATGCGAGCCTTGTTGCTGTGCTGGTCAGGCTTGAGGGTGTTAGAGCGAAAGTTCCTGAGACAGGCTTTTCTGCGCCTTTTCTGGGGAATCCGGGTGCTAGTGTTGGGACTGTGGCTGCTACTCCTCCTGCTCCTGTTGAGATCTCGGCGTCTTCTCCTGCTGTGCAGAAGGAGTTTGAGCATGAGTTTCCCATTTGTCAAAGCTCTTCGCCTGTGAACGCGCCTGTTCCTCCTCTTCCTCTGAGACCAACTACTCCTACTGCCACTGCCACTGCCACTGCGAATACAGAGACGAACTCGCAGGTATATCCGCCACCATCAACAACAGCACCACCTCCCATTCCCATCACAGCCACAACGCAAAAAAGCTTGAACAAAAGCGAACCCGATAGTCCAATCTGGGAGCTCCCCGTCCAGCTTCAAGACGCCGACAAGGAACTAGTGGTAAACCTCGCCCAACCGCCTCCTGTCCCGCCGAAAGTGAAAATCGAGGAGGATGCAACTCCACCTGCTACTGCTGCTGCTGCTGCTACCACCACCATCAACTTCAATGAGAATGCCACTCCAACTAGCAACCCGACGAGTGCCTCCATTATTAGCGGTGCAGATACCGAGACAGCGACAGCGACGCCCAGGACCATGAGTCCGGTTAGTCCGGAGGGACCGACGAAACTCGATAATGAATTGCTGGATATGCTTGAGTGGCGGTGGACGCAGGGGCGGACGGTTTAATTATCTAACTATTCATACATATATTAATACATGCATATATAACTGCATCTATTACGATAGATTGCTATGAATCTAGTATTGGGGTTGACATGGATAATTAAAATACAGCTTCTTAAATGACCCTAAGTATTCAACTCATAAACCTTACTCGAAAACACCTGTTTCTCGCCCTCAACCAAAACCTGCGGAGCAGCCAACCTCAACCCCTTCTCATCCCCAACCTTCACAAGTTTAGGGACAACACTAAACTCCCCAGAGCTCCCAGTCCCAGCGCCAATGCCACTCGACCGCCCCGTCTCCCAGAGAAATTCAAACGCGCAGGGCTGGCTAAATAGCCAAACACCGAGATCCGCCGCCGAGATGGCTAGACCTCGAAGATGCTCGACGCGCTCTTCAACCGTGAAGCTCGGGAAGCTGTATGGCGCGAATGCAGTGGTGAATTGAGTCGCCAGCACCTCGGCGGCCTGGTTCCGGTCTGCGGTGTGGCCGGGGTCGTTGCTGTTTGCCCGGGTGGTTTTGGCGTAGATTTGCGCCGTGAGCATGCGCCACGTGAATATGGTGGCTTCGGTGTCTGTACCTACTGTTAGTATATGTGGCCCTTATATCACCCAATCACGACTGTTTGAGGAAATAATCAAGTAGGGTAGGAAGCATACCAGGAGTCCTCTCCTCGAACACGGGCTGGGCTGCAAATACCCTCGGCAGGAGCTCCGCAGTGCCGTTAGGGTGGATAGACCGGAGCAAGGTCCGGACAAGCACATGGGTGATAATCTGGCGCTGGAGGCCGCGCTGGGCGAGAAGCGTTGCAACAGTAGCAGGCAGGTCTTCCGAGTTATACTGGGACAGCAGCGCGGTCTGCTCGCGGGAGATATGGGCCGGGGAGGAGCCGGATATGTAGTAATTATCGATATGTAGGCTCACTTGGCCGATTAAGGCGAGTATGCGTTTGCGGACGGTGTCGTCGTCGGCAGGCGGCGGTGTTATTGACGCGACGGCGATATTGCCTCTGGATTTCGACTTCTTGTGCCGCATGAAGGGGACGACTGGACTCGCTGCGTCTGGTCCGGACTCCGTCTCAATCTGTTTAGCCGGTTTGGAGTTCCGTCGCCGGAAGAAGAGGAATGCGAAGAGAAGGGCGACTAGGGCTGTTCCGAGAATGCTGCCTGCGATTGCACCTGCTAGGGTTCCGCTGCTTACGCCGTTGCTATCCGGCTGAGACGATTCGATGCCAGGTGATTGTGTGCTTCCTGTCGTGGTTGTCTTTGCTGTTCCGTCCGATTTCGAGCCCGGAGAGGCTGTTTGTATACCCGTGGGTTCATCGGCTGTCGATTCAGCAGGTAGCTGTGTGGTTACTGGGGTTGGCTTGTTTTTGTTCCAAGTTGTGTACACTTCAAACGTTTCCGTGCCGCTGATTAACCACGTTGATGCTGGAGTTGATGTGTCTGGAGGGATCAGCGAGAGGGCCGTCGTGGTCCAAGTCTCGTCGCTGGAATCAGTACTTGTGATGGTGGTGGACACTGTTTCCCAAGAAGCCATGACGCCGGCACCACCGCAGGGACTAGAGGAAAACAATAGGCAGCGGACTGACAAAAAGTGTGAGCTCGGGGCGAGAGGGAAAGGGGGCATCGCTTCATCAAACAAACCGCTAGCCCAAGAATCAAAAGTACAGAAGCGTCGGGTGCAGTTCCTGAGACAGTAGCCCAGTCGAAAACGGAGCGGCACAGCACTAGCCAAAGCGGTTCATGAATATCTCTCTGTTTTGAAACGCATAATTGGTCCAGTAGGACAAGGATGAACAAGCGTCCCCATATTGGCAGCGTTGGAAAAACAAACCATGTTGGATTGCAACCTGCGCTGCTGCAGAAGCAGGGACGTGGGTGAAGTCATTCCCAAGCGAGCCGCCACCTGCGATTTACCATATACAAGTAGCGGTTTATATACAAACGTACATTGCAAGATCTGAGTTAGGAGCGGTAGCATGATTTATACTCAGAGAATGATATCCATAGTAGCAGAAAATTTACTTCGTTGGGTCATATTCAATGCGCCGGATGCGAATCTAATAGTACTACTTTGAAATGACAGTGTCTAAATCCTAGCAGTGTAGGCTGCCTTCTCCCCATCAATCAGAACCTGAGGTGCTGCTAGAGGAACGCCCTTCTCATCAGCGACTTTCAAAACACGGGGAATAACACTAATCTCCCCCGTTCCTGCACTCTTCCAATCAAACTCAAACGCGCAAGGCTGGGAAAATAACCAAACCCCCAAACCCGCCGCAGAACACGCAAGAGTCTCCAGATGCGATATGCGCTCTTCGGGCGTGAAGCTCGGGAAACTATACGGGTTGAATGCGGCCGTGAACTGGCCCGCGAGAGACTCGGTTGCTTGGATTGGGGCGTCTTCTGTTATAGTTGTCGAGGTTTGGGATTTGCTGTTTCGGTTGCTTTGCGTGGTTGTAGATGTGTTTGATTTTTGGAGGTAAAGGTGTGCGGTGAGCATGCGCCAGTTGAAGACCGCGGCAGACGAGCCTGTAGATGAAGTGATTGTCAGTAACAAATTGAACAGAGAAACGTAAAGAAAGCCTAAGGAGAGAGGTAAACGTACCACTACTGCCCTCAACAACTGGCATATCCGCGAACGCCCGCGGGAGAAGCTCCCCTGTCCCATTCCCACCAGGTATGATCGCGCGTAGAATAGTCCTTACAAGGGCGTACTTGAGAGCCTGCCTCCTGATCTCACGCTGGCCAAGCAAGGTCTCAATTGGCGCAGGGAGGTCAGTCGAGTTATAAACTGCCAGCCGCGCACTCTGCTCGCTGGATAGATGCGCCGGCGTAGAACCAGGTACATAATAATTATCAATATGCAGCCCAGCCTGGTCCACCAGTGTAAGAATGCGTCTGCGGACTGTATCGTCATCAGCCGGTTCAGGCTGGGGGATGATATCCGCGAGAGGAAACGCAGACCTCGATTGCGATTTCCTGTGCCGAGTGGCAGCACCGGCGAATGTGCCGTCATCGACCTCTTTAGCTGGCTTGGACTGTCTTCGACGGAAGAATAAGAATGCCAGGAGAAGAGTCACCAGGGCTGTCCCGATGATGCTGCCGACGATTGCGCCGGCTAGGGCTCCGTCGCTGATTCCACCGGAGGACTGAGAGGACCCGGGAGCGGGTGTGTCCTTAGTTGGACCGCTGGGAGTGGGGGAAGCAGTGCTTGAACTCGTCGATTCTCCAGGCCGTGTTGGATCTTGTTGGGGCTTCGTTTCTACGGGTAGGGCGGTGCTGACGGTGGTGGGCGTATTGTCTACCCATGTCGTATACACTTCAGCTGTCTCGGTTGACTCAATAAACCAGGAGGTTGAAGCCGTCGAGGAATTTGGTGGGTTGAGCAAAATAACCGTAGTAGCCTCATCGACATTCACAGCAGCCGGGTCGAGGGTTGTTGTTCCCCAAGTCGAATCTGAAGACATGACGCCGTCAGTCCACGCCAGAAGACAAGGAGGCAACAAAATGACAAGCCAAAATCTGACGCCAGCTGGAATATAAGGGCACGCACTTTGAACAAACAAAGGAGCCGCAGCTTGAAAAGATACCAGACCAGTGCCCGCCAAAAGCACCGCAATCACCGACCACTGCAGCCAAGGCGCTTTCTTCGCAACCCCTGTCAAGGGCGACAGTCAGACACAGCCAATTGGCCCAGTAGGACAGCGTCACACAATCCCCTCCCACTTGGGCTGATCCCATTGGCAGCGCCGCAAAAACAAAGCATGTTGGGTGACACCAAGTGCTGCGCCGCAGGGAGCTTGCGCTGTTGTGGGCCTTCCATTGGCTGCTGCCGTTGGTGCTGCTGCAGCTTGCTCTGCGCCCCTGTGTGGATTCACCTTTGTCGCGAAAGGACCTGGAGGGCGCGTACTCCGTACTTATTTGTGCCGAGCGTCGCAGTTTAATCTCCTTAAATCCGTGGTGACTGGCGAGGCTGTCGCTCGTTTTTTGCAGAGCGCGGCCTCATGGATGGCAGACAAGCGAACGGCCACTCCAACTCCAGCGGCAGTACCTCAATGGCGAGTGCCAATGCGAGTTCCAGTTCGAGCGCAAGGTGGGAGGAGGAGCGATTCCCTGATATCGTGGTGGGAATTGATTTTGGGATGACGTGCACAGGTAAATAATATCTCATCGCAGAAGCCGTCGCATCAAACAGACTTCCTTTTCTGATCGCAATTAGGCGTCGCATACACGATCGGACCGGATTGGGGCCCGCCAAAGACGATCCAGCGATGGCCTGGGAAACTGCTCAGCGAACTCGCCAACAAAGTGCCCACGATGCTGCTCTACGAGCCGGACGGAAAGACAGTCAAGGAGTGGGGGTTCGGATGCGATTCTGCGGAAGACGGCGCCGATATCAAGGAATTCTTCAAACTTCACCTAGCAGTGCATTCTGAGAGCGACGGGCCGGGCATCAGCAGACAGGAGGCGAGGCGCTGGTTCAAGGACTACATCGCGTCGATCTACAGGCACGTCGTGACGCATTTCGGCAATACAATCCCCGGGTTCGATCGCATGCGCGTGGAGTTCATCTTCAGTGTGCCGACGACGTGGAAGGACGTGCGCGTAATCGAGGAGATACGCGCCCTGATTAACGCGGCCATTGGAGGGCCTTACCATTGGGCTTGTATAGGGCTGACCGAGGCGGAGGCGGCAGCCGTTTATGCCTGTCGCGACTACTACCAGACGAGTGATATTGTTCTGGTTTGCGACTCGGGGGGTGGCACGACGGTACTTCCATCAGTCTTTCTTTATAACCGCTCTGACTGTGGTAGGATGTGAATGTGCTGAAACTGGCCTCAGACCGCGGGCAGCCATTGCAGTTGGAGCAGCTGGGGAATGTCGAAGGTACCATCCTATCCATATCGCCTGTGCGACTACTAAGGATAAGCAGGACGCCCGATCGGATCCGTCTTCATCGACCGCGCAATCTACAAGATCATCGCTGAGCGCCTATCCAAGGTGAAAGATGAGCTGGCGCAGTCCCCCGAGCACATCGCTTGGAAGATGCTCTCCGGTCCCTTCCAACGACTGAAGTGCGCCTACGGAACTGACGCGACGAAGACGCCGAGTCTGAGCTTGGAGGTTCCCTGTCTGAAAGTCCCAGGGGCTGATCTCCCTGCTGCAGGAATCTATTCTGGACAGATGCGGCTTCAATGGTTCGTCTCTCTATGAATTGTTGTAATATGCTAATAATGTAGGGAGTACATGAAGCACGCCTTCGACAAGAAAATCGGGGAGATGTGCCATCTTCTCGACGGTCAGATCCAGCAGATGGAGACAAAGTATCCTCACGCGCGAATAGTCAGTCTCCTTCTTAAAAGCCCTAGACCTCGCTGACAATATCAGTCATACCTCGTTCTATCTGGCGGCTTCGGCAGCTCACCGTACGTCAGGGCGTGCCTGCACCAACGATACGCACTCCCAGGAGTAGCAAAGCACTCGAACGTAATGGGGCTCCAAGTCCTAATGGTCGAAGAACCGTACGTCCTCCATGAACCAGACAGAACGAGACTAATAAGACAGTCAACTCGCCGTCGTCCACGGCCTCGTCCTCGACCGGATACAGCAGCTCAAGCAAGGCGTCGTGATGTTCGGATCGCGCTGCTCCCCGGTGAGCTATGGAATTATCTGCGATCTGCTCTACGATCCGGCTAAGCATTTGGGCGAGAAGGTGCGACGAGATCCGCGCGACGATAATCTCTACGCCATCGACCAGGTGGAGTGGTTGATAATCCAGGTGCGTATTACATCCCTACACTGTGCCATGTTTTATACTAATGGACTAGGGCTCCGCGGTACCACACACCGGGATATCAAAAGACTTCCAGCTGAAAATGAAACCCGGGGAAGAGGATCTGCCGTGGAAAGTGCACATCGTGATGTCTTCGAATCCACCACATCAGCTCCCCCGGAGCTTGGCGGGCAAAGGCGTTCAGCATGTCTGCAGCCTGGATATCAACACGGACAATGTAGATCGGAAAATGAAGAATCGGCGGTGGTTTAACATGCGGCCACGGTATTGGCGGGCTACGTTCGATGTCAGGGTCGTTGTGGGTGCAGCGGATCTTACGTTCCAGCTGTGGTCGAAGGATCAGAGGATTAGAAGTAGTGGACATGAGCCGATTAGGGTGCAGTGGATGCCTGCAGAAGATACGAATGGGGAGTTGGTAATGAATTGAATTGTACTATTTAACCTCTTCTGTTGAGTTTGCGTAGCAACGGCTATTGTAGACGCACATTCACTGCTCGACAGGTTCATTGAAGCCCATGCAACTGATAACTAGATAGGTCCATCCAATGCGCCGAATAAAAATACCCAAATTCAAATCCTGGAGAAAACACAAACTGTTCCGTAACGCTGGCATAACAACGACATTCCCATACACACCACTGCTCCCATTGTTGCTGCAGTCTTTCAAGAGAATATATTAGTAGATTAGATGATCTTCTGAATTGTGACATTGAAATAATCATCCTAGAATACTCCATATTACGAAGGAACAGTTGGTCAGCGGCCAACAACGGCAACACTTGACGACATTTGGGAGTCCTGCTAATTGCCCCCCGCAAGAGGCCAGTAGTGAAAAGTCAACCCAATAATTAATATACGACACCTCGCTATATTCAACCTGTGTATTCTTATTTCCCTATATGCCCCTAAAAACAAATATAGTCTTACGTAGCACGTCCTGCTGGCCCTTGGAGACTGAAGATCACGTGAACCACGCAGTCCACCGATTGACATTAGATTCAGCCAACGAACCAATCTAATCCTTTCCTAATATTAGATCAGGCATTATTGGTTCCCATGTAACCAGGCCCGGGCCGCACGGCGGCAAAACAAACTTGAACCCCGCTTGACGTTTCCCTCCAAGGCCTCGCAGGTACTGACAACATTGTGTTTTGACATATAATTGAATTACTCCGCGAGGGATACCATATGGCTTCCAGAAAGCTAACCGATGCCAGAATCAAGGGCAACGGCATTGAAGTCGAATTGGAGATATCCGAAAATGGTTGGCCGCCAGAGATCGATGAGGTCCGCCGGAGAATTCTATCGTTTGAGTGTATAATCCCACCCAAGCAAGTGAGTGGACCTGCCAGTGGTTTAAGTCCCGCGACATGCATCAGATTGAGGGGGCTTTCACTGACAGATACGTCTGAAGATTGCTAAAAAGTATCTGCCTGTTGACCTCTTGAATGTCCAACTTAGGAAGATCCCAGGCGCGAAAGAGGACAAGTGGTTTACCGGCGAGGCCGGTCCAAACACTGACAGCTGTTACGTCGGTGTTGATGCAATCAGACGCCATGTAAAGAACCTAGAAGCTGCTTATAGACTAGTAAGGCGATGTCAAACCCCAGCAGAACAGTCACTTTCCTGACTCACGATTTTCGAAGGCTACCTATGCAAAGGACTGGAAGGTTAAAGGTGGCATGAGTGAAAGTAGGCTGGAGGAGAGACTGGCCGATAACGTCTTCGAAGACTGGAAACGCTTGTCAGATCATAGGTCAGTACTTTTACGCTCAACTGTCTACTACAAGATGTTGACCACAAAGGGAAAACTTCCAGTCATCACGGAAACTCATTTGACACCGAACTAGCAACTACCTAGTAGGTTGAGAACCTATTTATTCTGTTGGAGTTACCACTCTAACAGGAATATCTATAGTGGACGGCAGACGGATCTTTTCCACCACGCCAATTATGCACGAGATGAGGCCATGTTTTACGGCACGGGTGACGTAAGTTATATATAATCCCATAACATCCGCGCATACCTTAACTGCTGATTGGTTGTATCAGAGCCCTGACGAGTTCGGCGTCGAGCTGTCTATCCCAAAGCCTGACTGGTACTTTAGCTTTCCTATCATCAATGATATTCGCCGCCAACCAGACAGAGGATCATCAAAAACACCAGGTGCCTTTAGCCTCAAGAAATTGGCATTTCTACAGGAGAATAACTACATATATTCATGTCCGCTGATTTCTCTTACTCATTACCGAGACCAAGTTTTGAAGCAACACACACCAACCAAGAGGAATATGAGCGTCTGAGTCTATTCGCATAAAGCGGCACGTGATAACGAGAAGAGTGACGAAGAAGGTGACGAAGAAAGTGATGAAGAGAGTGATGACGAGAATGACGAAGAAAGTGACGAAGAAAGTGATGAAGAGAGTGATGACGAGAATGACGAAGACAGTGATGAAGACAGTGATGAAGACAGTGACGATGACAGTGACGATGAGATGGATAGAGTGGCGGTTAGAACAAACGGAAGACCGATAAAGAGAGGCCAAATTGCGTCTCTCGTGATGCACGACAGCGATAAAGAAGAGAGTAACAGAAATGGCATACGATATGCCGACTATAAGCTGGTATGCTATCCATGGGCCGTTGTGGAAGTTAAAAAACCCGGCGCTACACGTACGGAAGGAGCAAAATGTATTCTTCAGGCTGCAAACGGCAGTTCTGCCTGCGCTTCACTGCTTCGCTCTTTGCACATGGAACGCACTGGGGCTGCTGATGGTAGCATGTACCATCATCCCGTTGTAGCTTTCACGTTTGTTGGGGAAGAGGCGAGAGTTTTCCTTACTTACAACGTATATGACCGGGATCCTGAGTTGGATTTCTATGGAGTTATGCCCATACTATATGTGAGTTTCTAGACTGCTCTTCCCCTAACATTTTGCCCGAGCAAGAATGTCCTACTGACGACTGCTTGGATGAAAGCGCATGAGGTGTATATGGAAAGGAAAGTTAGACAGGATTGAGGACGCTTTGCAGATTAGAAGGCTGCTGGATAACATTCACTATTGGGCTTTGCATCAATTTCGAGCAGACATTAACAGTGAAATCCGAACATGCTTGAGAAACAACCGATACTCTGATAACCCAACCCTGGCGCAAAGTATGGCCAAATTATCTTTGACGTCATGATGCTTGTCCTGGTTATCTTAGGCACGGTGCTCTGGATAAGCTGGATCGTGGGGCCGGACCGAGCCTGGTCCTCGTCCCAGGCACGGTGCCTGAGATGAGGCCGCGATACTGTTGCTGCTGACCGTTCAGCTAACTGAGTCTTCTCGAGCTCCAGCTTCGGATCAAAGCCGAACCTTGAGCTACGTCTTGTCCTATTTAATAGCTTGACTCTGTAGCCTGCCTATTGTATCTACTCCGTTATCCAGTCCTGGATATATTCCTGACCCTGCACCATGGCCGTTGGACTAGAGCATCTAAGATTGGTGGATGTTGTATTCTACATAACATCAAACAGCTGGATTAAAGATTGTTTACCGACGGATTCTTGATAGGAGCTGACACTTATCCGTAACGCTGCCATAATGACGCCATTCTCAAATACCACTATTCCCATTGCTGCTCCAGTTCCCATTCAGCGGCGCCCAAACTTTGGACGGCGAGGATGCCGGGTCCCGGCGACGACAAAGCGGACACTTCCTTTGATGGTGATAGCATCGCCATCACGATAGTACGGCTTGCCCAAGATGGGATTGCATCCACAGTCAATGCAAAGCCGATATCCTCGGTCCTCCCCCAGTCTTTCTCTGTGGCCTTGTATCATGTCGTCGGCAAACTTGCGGCGACGGCGTAAGCGAAGACACACTGAACATGCGTAAAGATTCTTTCGGATACTCAAATCTGAGGTTTCGGCCTCTAGCAGTTGTTCGCGGGACAGAGCCGGGATCAGGGTGTTGAAATGTTTGTTGACGAGTCTCAAGTTCATCACGGTAGATGGAGGGCTGACGTCGGCTATCAGGAGATGGAGCTCGGGGGGGAGATCGAGGATCGGGAATGGCTTGGATGTTGTAGGTTCCATTTTGGATATAGGATATTGCCAACTTGTGGTAGAGGAACAGGAATGTAAATGAGAGCTGGGATATGATTCTTTATATTCTGACCAGAGTAGAGTGAATGAAGTCTGTCCTTGTAGGGTGAATTCTCCAGTGGCAAAGGGTATTTATATTCATTTCTTCAGTGAAGGGCAACAAGCTTTTCTATCCAATAGCTAATCTGACTCACATTGACACTCACAGTAATGCACAGTGTCAGACCACTAGCATTCACACCATGTAAGTTCATCATCAAAGCATTAGGCTCCTCCACTGTATACCATTAGGTGTATACAGTGGTATGACCCGAGTTTGCGTCACCCCAGCCATACCGTCCTCAAGCTAGACCTGAATGAGCCTCTGTGGATATAGCTATGCTGATAAGACAGTTGTACCTTATAATAAAGTTTTGCGTCGCCCCACTCATACCAAAGACATGCTCAGGTACACGGCACTGGAGTACCTGACTGCTTCGTAATCAGGCCTAGATGAAGCTATTCTACCATTCAAAACAGAGAATTATTTTTTCAACCTGGTCTGCTTCGGAGGGAAGAATTTAGATTCAGAAAAGTGCATTCTCCAGTTTTTGTCGGAGACGCCAGCTTTTGTCATATCACTGCATGACTATCTGATGGACATTTGCTCCTCACAGTAACATTCACAGGCAATTCATAGGGAACCATATCAATTAGCCAGAAAGCGTCAGTCTCCTCCAGTATACACCGTCCTTTTCTAGCATCATGAACATAGCTACATCTGCAGAAGCTCACTCAGATCCCGCTTTAGGGCTACCCATATAAACATCCGCCTCATCAAACCAAAGCTCACTCTCCGTCGGGCTATACTCGGTATCCTCGTACTCTGAGCCCATGACCTCACGCCTCCGCGCCTTCCTTTCAAGGCGCAGACGCTCTGCTTGCTGTTGTGCGCTCTTCTCTGCAATCCTCCTAGCACGCTGCTCCCTTGCCCTCGACGCTGGACGACACCGCGGACACTCCGACGTATTCCTCCCATCTTCCACAGCAGCCTCGCTAAACTCCCAACAAGTTCGACAAACAACAACCTGTTCCCCGTGTATAACAATATGAGTCCCAGGGCAGTATCGTCTAGCGCCAGTTCCAGGTGCAGGGGTAATTCCGCAATCAATGCAGAACCTCTTCCTAGCATCCGGGGAGGCGAAACACTTCGCGCGCTTTTTGCTGACCATCTTGTCTGTGAATTCGTCCCTCGGCCGGAGTCACAGGCACACCCCGCATGTGTAAAGGCCTGACTCGCCTCTGAAAATGGTGCGCTCTAGTTCGACTAACTCGTCGACACTAGGTGGCGGGGTTCCTGCATAGAGTGCTGAGCACGTCATGCGCATCCGCATAATATCCATGGTGTCCAGGTGCTGCATTATGAGAAGACGGAGATCCGCTGGGAGGTTGGGCAGTGTTGCTGGAGTCGCCATTTTGGAATACTCACGGAAGATGGGTGGATAGTAATGTTAAACCAAAAGCCTTGACGCGTGTGCATGGACTGGGAGTCGTGCTGGTAGAGGAACATGCGGGGCAGAGGCTGGCGGAGCTTGTCATCGCGAATAATTTCACGGTCAGCTGCTAGAAGCCCAACATCAACCAAGACCACGGACTGGACTATAGCCGCATGATCGACTTGACAGTCAGAGAGAACTGCGGATGAGAAGAAGTAGCCGCAAGGTCTTGGAAATGGGGCCGCCTGTTGACTCTAATAGTTGCTAGATACCAATCGCGCACACGGGATAGCTACGCAGGTGAACGTGAATGCCGGGTCCTTGTTTTTGGCTGTGAGATGGACTAGATGGGGTCGGAATAGGACAATGCCCATACCATGGTGATGGGCCCAGGAAGGTGTTTTCTTTGGAGAGGTCCCGATTAGGGCAAGACGAAAGGCGCTGATACTGAGGATGTCATGCAGGGGCAGTCCTTCCATGATTAATATTCTGATATTAACCTAAATCTAGCATGACGCATTGGTTGGCCTGACATGTTGTCCGTCCTCCACTGGCTTACTAAAAAGTGACTAGACATCTCGCATCATTCTCATACGTTGACCCAATTTTGGGCGTGAAAGTACATGGGCATGTACTAATAGAGTTTTTGGCTTTTTCGAACAAAGAAAGTGTCATTAGAATCTGATCCATACAGTCTTCCCACTTCTGCCTCATTATAGGAGGATCCAATCACATTTTGTCCAGTCTTGCTCCGAGGTGACAATGCTCACCCTTTGTGGTGGTTGGTGTCGTCATAACCCTTGATACAGCTGGCCGACCTGTCTGAACATCTCGGGCTCTCGGCGCAATGAAGGGACATGTCCGAGAGCGATCGCCCGACAATCTGATCCCTGTCCATGGGTGAGACTGAGTCGATCTTTCAAGCAAAAAAGTTTATTAAGGTCCGGCCTGGACTCTTCCACGAACTCCACCTATAAAGGCAGGAGATTCAACGTCGATGCTGCGTTGGCCAACATCGTTACTTCGGTAGATGGCCTACGGTCTTCATGGGAGATCCTGCTCAGGATAGACTCGCCCAATGTGGAGGAGGGCTGCTCATCGGGCCGCATGGGGTTTTGACTCTGACCTGGGGCCAGGGGTTCGTGGTCGGTGCAATCGTCATTCTCATCTGTTTGACGATATCGAATGTGCGACGGAAGAAACTACTGCATATACTGATCCTCACCGAGGTAATGCCCGGTATCTGCCCAACGCGGCGAGAAGGAGCTAACATGGACTCAGCTCATCCTCGCATCGCTGCACGGTTTATGGGTCTTTGTCGTGGGCGATGCATCTGGATGGTATCTTAGCGCAACGGCGACCACCCTGTACATCTCATATAACCTGCACAGCATCATCAACTGGATGAAGGTGAAGCCCTTTTTGTCCCGATGGGGCAGCCGCTTCTACATCGGCACTGTGATCCTGGCCATGCCCTACTGGATCGCATCGATGTACCTGAACTTTGCATATTTCAACAATCTTGGAACTGATGCATTCCGCCGAACAAGGCCCTGGGAGGCTCTATGCCGCGAACCCTGGTGGGTATTCACGGCGCTCTATCTAGTCTACGTCATTAAACGGTGCTACGGGTTTGGTGTCTGGGAGCTGGTACACTCCAATGCTCGGTTTTTCGTACTCCTTGCTTCAATGGCAGTCTCCATCGCCTTCATGATCGTGGATATCGTGGATATCGTCTTCGTCCCGGTCTGGGGCGGGAGGAATATGTACTGGGAGGTGAGTTCCCCAATCCCATATGAAGCTCTTCCAGATCTAATCCCTTCATAGGTATCCCTGGTTTTCAAGTGTATGGCAGATGCGGCCTTTCTCGACGACTTCAAGCACGTTCTGGATCGGCTCACGGCAAGAACAACTGGGAATTTCCTCTGTCTCCCTCCAGACGGACCCAATCCGCCTGCGCAGTTCATCACGGGGAACGAAGTCTTGCTGAGTGGGTTATCTTCTAATTATACCCAACGGAGCCAAGGGGACGAGGAGTCGGTGATGCATATAGAGGATCAGCAGGTGTATGGATCTGTTATTCGGCCTGGGAACGTGCATCTAAGCCGTCTTTCAACCTTCGCTATTAAGGCCTGACTGGTGAGCAATCTCAAGGCAATATTTACTTAGTGTTCGAGAAAACTACGGGATATCTTACGTCTGGGCTGGCCCTTATTGAAATAGATAATTCCATTTTTAATAATTCTATTCTATTGTATAAGTTATACGCTCACTCCGCCTTCTTAGAGGACTTCGTCCGCAGGGCCATAAACAAGAAGACAAGCGCATACGAACTGAGAATAAAGATAACGACAATCGCCGCATCCCTCCATCCAAAGTACCAGTCCATGAGATTAATAGTCCGCAGGTAATCACTGCCCCGGGTATACGGACACACCCGACACCCAGCCATCGCGTCCGGATTCAACAAATCCGCACCGGACTCCTCCAGGTACGGACCCAGATAGTCCATGCATGTCGTATTACTCGGCGGGTTAAACAAGGCAAGTTCACTATCAGTGCATCGGACGTCCGAGTCAAATATGGTAAACGTGAGCATGCCCCCAACCAGGTACGTGATCGGGTTGATCCAGTACATCCAGTATTTGTAGAACGAGACAAGCTGGACATACGGCACCAAGATACCGCAAAAAGAGACCATGATACCGATGATCAACGGGTTGACAATAGCTGCGAATACCGGGTTCGGCGCATATGCGGCGATGAACTGGCCGATGCCCGTGTATAGGAACTCGTAGGCGAAGACCACGAAGAAACTCGCGCCGGCCTTGCTGCTGTCTGAAGGGAATCCTACAGTGTAGTACCAGCAGACGAAATACAGAACTGCACACACGCAGAGGTATGGCATTTCCGAGATAATAAGCGACGCGACGAAGGCCTTCCAGGAGTAGATCCGTGACTTTTTCTCCCGGGCGTCATATAGATTGCGTCTTTCGATAAAGAGGGGCTGAAGTTGGTTGATCACACCCGGTGCAACAAACATCCACACGAAAATGGTGAATAGTTTCAGCTGCAGCTCGCTTACAGTCTCGCCGATGTTCCAGTATGTGAATCCATTGAACAGACCGAGTCCGATATGCAGAAGCAGCTTGTTGTTGATGTACCCCGTATTCCGGAACAGGGCAAGGTTCATCCGCCGCAGGACGATCTTGGTTTGGTATAGCAAGGGCATTGCGTATTCAGAGCTATCGTCGTCGATTGAAGGCGGTCCCTTGGACTGTGCGGTGCGGATGATCCCCTCGAGTTCAGTCTTTGCTGTTTCACACTCGGGCGATTCCAGCCAGATGCGCGCCCAGTCTTTATCGGATTTGTGGCCCGATACAACATCTATCATATGCTCTGCTGGATTTGTACCGACAGGGCAGGGCTCACCGTTACGACTGAAGTAGTCCTTCATAGTCTGGCATCCAGCACCAATATCACCAAAGTATACCGTTTTTCCACCGCGCGTTAAGAGTAAAAGTCGGTCGAACTGGGAGAAAAGCTGCGCTGACGGTTGATGAATGGTAACGAGAACGGCCTGCCCGACGTCTGCGAGCTTTCTGAGAAAGCGAACGGTGTTAAAGGCAGACTGGCCGTCCAGGCCCGATGTAGGCTCGTCTAGGAATATGAGCGTCTTTGGCTTTGAGACCAGCTCGACGCCAATAGTCAGACGCTTTCTCTGCTCAACGTTAAGCCCGTTCCCCGTTCCTGGCTTGCCGACCAGACTATCTGCTATATCGTGGAGTTCGAGAAGATCGATAACAACATCAACGTACTGCAGTTTCTCCTCAGCCGGAGTATCGCGGGATTGACGCAGCAGGGCAGAGAACTGTAGCGCTTCCCGAACGGTGGCGTAGGGCTCATGGACATCGAGCTGCTCAACGTAGGCAGCGGAACGTTGAAACGATATGGGAAGAGGGTGTCCGTCAACCAAGATAGACCCTTCAATCTTCCCCTCGGTCTTCCTTTGGGCGAGGACATCTAGCAGTGTTGTCTTTCCAGCCCCTGATGAGCCCATGAGAGCAGTCAAGGTACCAGGCTTCACCCAGCCTTTCACATCATCCAAGAGGACCCTTGGACCAGAAGGCGTCTTGACGGTATATGTCAAGTTACTCCATGTAAACACAGAAGTATTCCGAACAAGCTGCTTCTCGAGTACATTTCCATCACCCACCTGGGATGATCCATCGCCAGAGGACGTATACTCCGTTCCCTTTTCGATAGTCTGTGACTCTTCATCCGCTTGAAGCTTCTGCTGGTGACCCGCGAGTCTCTCACGAGGAATAAGCAGAGACTCCCCCGACTCACCAGCATCCTTCCACCGCATCACTCCAATCATCGTAATCGCCAGGTAAAACGCCCACCACGCGCACACAATACCAAAGTTCCGCCAGACGTTCGCATGACTATACGATAGAGACGAGAGATACTCATCGCCAGTCAACGAGGTAGCGCCCTGCTGCGCCCCTCCGACTCCAGCACACGACGCATACTGGCTTACATCCGCATACCCATCACCGTGGGGGATCAGGTTTGGCCCCGTGCAGGGGAGCTGTTTGAGATTGAACTCGCTGCCCATTAGAGCTTCGAAACCGTAGGAGATTGGGTTGAGATAGTAGATCCAGTGGAACCAGGGGTGCATTTGCGTCGCGTGGATCTGGTATCCGGCGTACATGGCCATGATGCTGATGGTGTACCCGGAGATCTGAGCTGCCGCGTCGAATGAGTTTAAGATTGCGCCGACGGCGCGGAAAAGGGCACAGGCGGCCATGTTTGTCACGAAGAGGACGATGAAGTATGTGAAGAATGCAGCGGGGGAGTAGGTCAGGCCGACCATGAAGTATACAATCAGGGACCAGACGGTGACTTGGAGGAGGGTGAGGGGTATGTCGGATGCGACTTGGGCAACGCAGATGGCAGCAGGATGGATATATCCAAAGGATTTATGCTTCAGGATAACAGGACGGCCGGTGAATGAATCTATAACTTCTGACATGGCTGTCAAGCTGTTGTAGAGAACGGACCAGAAGAGGGCGCCTCCTTTGAGGAATATACCAGACGAGTCATTGGGAGCCATGTAGTACATTGAGCCAGCTACTAATGCCTGGATGAGGTTTGCACCTTGCTTCATTCCGAATGTTTTGAGATCTCCCCCGATGATTTGGTATTGACGGAGCACGCATGCCCACACCTGGGAGGCAAAGCTGACGGTGTAGGCACCCTTGGAATACTTTTCTAGGGCAACGCTTTCTTGGAATTCGGCTGTCCGATTGTGCGCCACCTCGGTGCTTGGATAATCGTACTCGCCGATCATATCCTTGAATATATCAGACTTTTCATAACGAGATAGGATAGAAGCGGCATCTCGAGGAAACGTGCCCTCAAAGCCAGGTCGAATGTGGCGTTCAGTAGGCACAGTAATCCCAGTCAGAAAGTCTGCAACATTCGCACCGTCGTCACAGATAAAGCCTAGCTCCTCGATAAAACCGCGTGCCTGTTCCATTGGGCCGTAATAGATTTGCTTTCCCTCATCCAAGACCAGAACCTTGTCGAAAAGATCGTATATATGGTTCCCAGCCTGGTAGAGGGTAACAATCGTCGATAGCCCGTGAACATCCGTCATTGCTCGCATGGCCTTTGCCCATTCCAACGCATTACTCGCATCAAGCCCTCGGGTGCTATTATCCCAGCAGTAAATGGAGGCCCGAGACGCAAGGCACTCCAGGATAGAGACTCGCTTCCTCTCGCCACCTGATACCCCACGGACATATTCATTTCCCACTTTTGTGTCGGCAGTATGTGAAATACCTAGGGATTCAAGCAGAAACCGCGTGGCCTCGTTGTACTGTTCGTTCGGGGACTGGACACCGCTAGGAAGATTCGCTGGAACCTTGGCTCGCGTAGCAAAGTTCATGGTGTCTCCGACGCGTAAGGTTGGGAAGAAAATCTCCTCTTCGCTGTTCATGAGGATCTGCCCTCGATACTTCTTGGCTTCGTCGGGGCCCATAGAGCCAAATCGTACATCTCCGCTAATCTCGTGGAAGCCTCGGCGGTTGTTCGAAAGTAGCTTCAGCAGTGTCGTGCATCCTGACCCTGGGCGACCTAGAACAAGCAGCATTTCACCAGGTTTTACACAGCCATGGCTTTGATGCAGAATCGTCTGCAGTGGAGGCTTACGTCGCAGTTTGCGAACGCGATCCAGGAGGTCGAATTGTGACACACAGTTCTCGTTGATGGCAGCATCGGCGGCCACGACCTTCACAGTCAGGTCTTTCCACGTCACTCCCAGTTTGCGCGGCTTGTATCCTGCCTCGAGATAGCTCCGGTTCAGCTCCTCGACCTCCCCTGTTTTGTGCCATTGCTGATGCTCGCCCGCGTCGTCGTCAACCGCCGATCCAGGCCGGGTTGAAGTGGGCGTTTCTTTGACGTCCATGACCGAATCGACGGCTGCTTTGCCTTGGTAACACACATCGGGGAGATGGGCGATGGGGAAGTGGGCTGGCTTTTATATGCGAGATCCATTGTGGGTCTCAGGCAGACAGACATCAAATTTCGATGCATCGGAAAATTGTCGTGAAAAGCACGTTTCGGATTCTCGGACAGTGACAGTGCAGATCCACAGTTCGACAAGTTGGACGCAATACCCACTATTCGCCACGGTCTCGTCCACTGGAGTTCCAGTTGCCAAGATGTCCGAGCCCACTGGGGTTGAAAACTCGGATTGATACGCTTTATGGCAACCTTCCGAACGTCCGAGCATCATCACCACGGCCACATCTTTGCCTGTACGAGCGACACTGATCATGTCTTCGAAAGGCCATCATGCCCTGCCAGGCCTGCCAGCCGTGCACAGACCCGGGTTTGTTATCGGCAAGCCACTCCCTGCAGTAAGTCCGGCATCCCGAGTCGATATCCACGGCCAATATTCCTAATTAACCCACCAGTGCGACCTCTGCCATTCTCGGAAAGTATGGGAATCCCGTTTGACGATAACTTCGTGGCTCATGCTGTCTTCAGGTAAAATGCAACAGGGAGGAGACGTGCAATCATTGCGTTGCGGCAAAAGCACCTTGCATTCGGTCGCGGCAGCGTCTTCCTCGTCGCATATCTACGTGAGTTTCTTACTTTTCGGAGTCTGTTTATTGTTCTCTAACCATACTCTTCTATATCTTGATCAGCCGCCGAGGCCCTGATAGACGCCGAGCAACTACCCCCCTACATGGATCCGCGTCCTCTAGCCAGGCGCATAGCTTCTCGTCCAACCAGAGCCCGCGCCGTAGTAGCCATCAGTCTGCCTTGTATTCAGCACATGCTACTCACAAGGAAAGCCCGCCGGGGAGACTTGGTCGAACCTGTCCCTCGACACCGACAGACGGCCCCCGCAAGCTGATATCTCTCGCTCTTGTTCCCGAGCCCTCCGACCAGACGGACAGCACAGGTAACCTACTGATCAGACAAGAGCTCGATTCAAACACGAATCTATCCTCGGACCGAATCAATGTCCTGGAATCTGCGCTCGCGCTGGTCCGCAAGTTCGTGGCAACGTCCGAGCGTGCCGACACTGTGCCTCACGAGCCGGGGATTGACAGCGACCTTTCCATCCCTCAAGATGTATCCATGGAGTTGTTCTACATGATGTTCAGCGGTATGCCTCGGATTTGCCATCTACCATCTTTGTATCCCGTTGACTCCCCTAGGCCAGAGCGGTGGTGGACCGGTCAGCCTGAATCATTGGCCTGACCATCTTCCCCTACAGACTTTGGAGCGAATGTGTCTTGCTCTCGTGAATCGGACTGTCGAAGGCCAAATCGCCGTTCAGTACAAAGTCTGTGTCTTTTCGCGAGCAACAATGTTTGTAACTCGCTGGATGCGACTGTGTCCATCTGACGGCCTGGCGCGCTGTCTTGCGAAATCGAAGAAAAGTTATGCAGCTGCCTGTCTGCAATGCCTGCGAGACGTCGACCTCACCGGAGGACAGAGTCTGCTCATGCTGCAAACACTTCTTGCTGGAGTGAGCTATCCTATTTGTTCGTCAGCTGTACATTCTAACACATTTAAATTCTCCAGGCCCATTTGGTTCAGCTGCTCGGTGATTCGTCTCGATCCTGGTTTCTTACTGCTTGTGGCGCTCGTGCCCTGGTGGCGCTGGGCTATCACCAGTCCAGTAGAATTACTGCAGACACTGATGAAGGGTTTGAGATTCGCCACTGTGTCTTTTGGTGCTACTATTTTGATAAGACGTTAAGTATGCTGCTTGTTAGGCCGTCCTCTTTACCAGATATGCAGTTCGCCCCGGGGGACCTGGTGCACACGGACTCGGACGACCCCCTGACGTTCAAGGTCAAGATCCTTGTCAAGCTTGCCCAGGTACAAGATGCCTCGTTGCCGTTTATAGTGGGGGATAAAAGAGCGCAAACAGAGTCTGCTTCAGCACGCCTCGACGCCCTCGAAACAGAGCTGCGATATATTCACGAGGACATTATCCAAGTACGACGCCGCTCGCCTCTTTTTATATTAATTGCCTAACGTTGATTCAGTTCCGGCCGAAGTGCACAAATGCGTCAACTCTCATGATAGAATGGGATTCTCTCAATTTCACATTCTATTCAATAGCCACGACTGTCCTTCGTTTGAATCCCTCGTCCCTACATGATCGTGGTAAGCGTGAGCAATGCCTCCAGTATGCACGGCAGGCGCTCTGGTCTATGCAAGCGTGCCAGAAACATCTCGACACGATCACTCATATTGCAACTGACTTCCTCTTCTGGTGCGTTCCCGCTTTCTCCATGCTCACATCCTATACTTACTGTCGAAACAGGACTGCATTACTATATCCCCTCACCCCATTCTTCGTTGTATTTTGCAACGTTGTCGCCACCTCCAATGTTCACGATCTGCGACTTTTGAATGAAGTAACCGCCACAATATCGAAAGTAAAAGAACAGTGTGCTTTTGGAATGAATCTCTACATCATGCTATCTGAACTCGTCGCCATGTGCACCCAACTGCATGATGTGCAGCCTGCATCGCAGCCACAACAGCCACTCCACAGCGATTCTCCGGTCGAAGAACCTCCTATAACAGTCGAACCAGCCAGTCAAGCACACAGTTTGATGCCCGGCGATGCACCAGAAACATCCAGTTCCCAATACATATCGCCTATATCAACGCTGGATCAATCCAGTATTCCGGGACAGCAACCGTTTCCACCCCCCGCGACTGAGGCAGAATCAGGACATGCATCCATCTGGGAAGAGGGTCTTATGTCGGAGCTCTTCAATATCCAGCCGTCGGTGCAGTGGTTTGATACAGACTATTATAATTTCTTTGGCATTCAGCAGACCTGAGTTTATTCAAGTGGTGGTTTGAATGCAGCACATACCAGTAGCACGGAACCTTGACATCAGTAGAATAATTTTTCGCCGGAGATTTTGAATATATTATGACTGAAGCTTATTCTACCGTTGAACGAGGTGCAACCTGGGGGTCTTGGGTATTCATCGTGGATTCGCCGTATTCGTATAGTCCGACGTTTAATATATGTATATATATATATATATATAGGTGTAATGGGGATGTTTAATTTCAATAACCTGCCTTGAGGAATCCGGTCTGCCCAAGATAAGCCCGTTATAAAAATCCTCATAAATATACATGATTTGCTCGAAAGTCGTTTATTTCTTCGAGTTTGCCTAAAGTATCCATTCACATCCACCTACGTTACACGGGCTATGGGGCTTGGCTGAGCCGGCGATCGGGCAACTTTTCCGGACACGATCGTGGAGGCGGAGAGTCTCAATGTGCTATGCATGGGTGATGGACTGGGTGGATGGGAAGGAGATTATTCGAAATTAGCTATACGCAATATGCAGTCTATGTTGAGATAGTATAATAGCGGCTACACTGCAGGACCTACTAGATTACCACGACTGGTCCCACCGTTCTTTACTTTAACTTCATCACATATCCTTGAACAGCCACTCTTCGAAACCGGGCTTCCAACGATAGCTCTGTCGGTCAGAGCAGTTTTGGTTCCAATGCAGTAATCTATACGCTGTACGATGAACGATATACGGTTAGCCCGAGCCCACCCACATTGATAGTCCTCACCGATATATGCCTATAAAGGCTCAGACGTACTGGTATGGTCCTACATTCCAGGTTTTCGAGGTAATTCCCTCTGGTAGCGCATTTGCCACTTAATATTTGGCACTATTAATTATAACTCCCCCGTTCAGAACGCCACTGTTTAATTCGTTCCATTAGTTCATTGCTTAATTCGACAGGAACATATTTCCGACGGTTATTGAAGCATTCGCCGACCCGGAATGTCAGTTTCCGATTGCTCTGGAGTGGCCTTTATATCTCCAGAATGGGGAGCGGCAGATCGAAGCTGAGTTAATTAACTTCGATCAAAATGTACTCAGACAGAATGACCGATCTGCTCTTAACACTGTTGATGTATCAATGTGCTAACAAACGTGACTATACCGAGTCCAAAGTTGACGATGAAATATCAAGCCAGACGGCTACGACTGCAAAAGCCCCGTCAGCACGGAGAAATGGAAGAGGATACATCTGACACTGCAGATTAATCATGGCGTATAAGCTAAATGGAGACAGTTGCCAAATGCAGGCTCATGGTGTCTTAAGTGGCCGAACCTTATCCCCCACGGGGCAAGGGAAGCCTGAAACCGTTGGGAAATGAGTACGGATGACTGGGTACCTAGTACTGGCCCAAACTCTCGCCAGAAGGAGAACTAATACCCTGCCAACGAGACGCTGGGGATTCAAAATAAACGCGGGCGAACCGTGGATTCTGCTGGATTTTGGTTTGCTGCGCGACCCCCGCTCTCCTTCGCATTTGCCACATAACGAGAGATAATTCTGTATTCGCGCGCAGGCTTATCTTGGGATTTTCTACTTCAATTTTATTTATGCATTCTCGAACTGACGCTATTCTGTACGCTGAGAATGAGATGTTTTTGCAGTAATCAATCCCTAAGGCAGGCGACGATAAAAACCATTACCAGGGAGCACATCGATTCCATGAGGCAACCATGCCACACAAATACACACACAGATTGCCAATGTGATTTCAACGAGCTGGTAAGTTGACAGAGACCAAATAGTCAAGAACTAAGCTGAGTCGACCAGTCCTTTGTCTGATGACAGACTCCCTTGGCGAGTCCCCGAAGGGGCTTATAGGAGGATATCAGGGAGACAGCACTGCTGTAAAGGCGATTATGGGCGCCCTGATTGGAATATCACTCTACAATGCGGTTGAACTCACTACCCTCATATTTACGACTTTCCACTGGTACCGCGGGCTCTACTTTTGGGCCCTCACACTCTCGACAACACTCGGTCTCATTCCCAGCGGGATTGCAAATACACTGCACTATTTCAACACCGGCCCGCTATGGCTCGCACTGACTCTATCGAACATCGGTTTCTATTTTCTGGTGCCTATGCAATCGGTGGTTCTCTACTCCCGACTCCATCTCGTTCTATACAACCAGCGGATTCTTCGACTTGCGCTGTATATATTGACCGTCTCCGCCGTTGTCTTTTCCGTTTCAATAACGGTTGTATGCTACGGATCCGCATTCGTGCGCACACCCAGTTGGAACGCGAGTTACAAGATCCTGGAGCGGCTCCAGGTAACCTGGTTCTGTGTGCAGGAATTCGTCCTCGCCCTTCTATATATCCGCGAGACCATCAAACTGCTGCACCTCAACCCGGCACACAGCCGACGACGCAGGAAGATAATGTATGAGCTGCTGGCTATTAATATCAGCATCATCCTCATGGATGTTGCGGTTGTAGTCATCGAGTTCCTGGGGCTGTACTACCTCCAGGTCCTGGTGAAGTGCGCCATCTACAGCGCGAAGCTAAAACTGGAGTTTGCGGTGCTGGGGAAACTTACAGCTATTGTGGAATCGCCCCATCACGACCTGGGCGACAGTGCTGATACCAATGAGCTGTCTGATCGACGGCGGCCTGCGTCTGATCCGATCGGATATGCACGAGACCGGGTCTCCCTAACTGCAAATCATGTATCGAAAGAATATTAGATTATCGCTTAAATACAAACACATTGCAGACGATTTAGAAAGCCACATTAAGTTCTTGTAGTGCTTGCAGTAGTTCTGTTATGGCGCAGGCGGGGTTCCCAATTGGGCAGTCGGGGGTGGTCCGACCACGACGTCAACTGTGCGGAGATACGAGCTGCCCCTCTTCTCCTTCACCAACATCAGTTACTCCCAATATCCTCCCTGTACCCGACTTTAAATATGCCAGTCAACGTCGCGCTCGTCGGTGGAGGTGAGACTCACTCCGGCCGGTCGCATAAAAGCTGACTGAATATCAAGGGATCTGGGCACGCGAGGAGCACCTCGTACGTCTCCACATGTCGGATCTCATTTTCGCAGCTGACATCAATAGCCCGCTATTGAAGCAGCAGAGGACATAGAGCTCACGGCCGTCTACTCCCGCTCTATCGCATCCGCTCAGTCGATCGTGGATATCGCTGCGCGACCTCTCGAGCTGTACTCGGACGACTCGGAGCGCGGCTATAAGGATCTCCTCGCCAGATCCGATATTCAGGGCGTTGTCATCTCGTAACTCTCCTTTCTTGTGGACTTATCCGTCTTGTAAACGTATCTAACTGGAAAGGTTACCGATCGCAAACCAAGCACGATACATCAAAAAAGCCCTCCTGGCCGGGAAACATGTCCTGTCGGAGAAGCCTGTCGCGGAGAATGTTCAAGAAGCTGAAGAGCTGATTCTATGGTATCGCTCTGAGATCGAGAATGCGACTTGGGCTGTCGCAGAGAATTTCCGTTTCTTGAAGAGCTACGACTTTGCCGCCGAGCAGATCAAGTCTCTCGGTAGGATCGTGGGATTCCAGGGTCGCCAACAGGGATTTATTGAGAAGGACTGGAAATTCAACCGTAAATAACGATCCCCTTCATTAATTTCGAAGATGCTAACTGGTCAGTCACCGAGTGGAGGCGGAACCCTTCCCACCAGGGTGGCTACATTCTTGATGGCGGCGTTCACTACATAGCCTCCCTTCGAACGCTTCTCGCTGCGCAGCCCGGGAATGAGATCTCTCGTGTCTCGGCTTTTACGCATCTCATCAAACCATATCTCCCGCCAGTCGACACTGCGGATGCAATTCTGCGCACGAAATCGGGGGTTACAGGGACCTTCCAGATTTCGCGGGGAACAAGTATCAAGGCTGATGAATGGACTGTTGCTTGCGAGAATGGCTCAGTGACTGTCCTGTTTGACAAGGTCATTGTAAATCGCAATGGCCACGAAGCTGTTGAAACTGTTCCGAATGAAAGGAGCGGTGTTCCCCCAGTAGTTCGGGCCTGGGGCAAGAGTCTTGTTAGTGGCAAGTTGAGCTGGGAGCAGGAACCCGAGGCTGCCCTTGGGGATCTCGAGCTGGTGAGTCATTCTGAGTCTCGAGGTAACACGAGGTCGCCCTTCTAGTTCTAACCAATATTCCAGATCGAGCTCATTCTGCGGAGTGGAGAGCAGGAAGGGGCACCATTGGACTGCAAGTACCAGGCGGCACACAGTTAGGCAAAGATGGACAGAGACAATGAAACAGCTGGAGGAATGACGTACTGCCACAGACTGTATAACCTATAGAACGATCTTTCACATCTCCACAGAGCTTGGCCCTCGATCCCTTTTGCGGGGAAGTTGGAGGCCGGTCACTTTCCGGTCTATAAATCTCGTAGACTCGGCCACTTTTCCGAGCATACATTTGACGAGTAGTCTGTTCGACATTGCAATGTTTGACTCTTTGAAGCTGGACTGGCGAAGCCATGGCTGGGCCATCTTCTACTGCGGGGTATCAGCCATTGGCGCCCTCTGCTATGGCTACGACAATACGTACTACAACGGTGTCCTGGCCATGCAGCAGTTCAAGAACGACTACGGCACACATCGTGATGCAGACGGAAACCTTGCCCTGCCTTCCTCGTTCCAGTCGCTCACGGCATCAGCAATCTATATTGGAGACCTGCTGGGCGCCCTTATCGCCGCACCCATCAACGACCGCTAGGGCCGCAAGTCCACCTTCTGGTTCGCATCATTTTGTATTCTCGTCGGTGGAATCTGTCAAGTGGCCGATACCATCCACCACCAGGCCATCATCGTCGTCGGTCGCATCCTCATCGGCCTCGGGGTTGGCCAATTCACCGTGACGTCCCTGCTATACATTGGCGAAGTCGCACCCTCCAGCATCCGCGGCCCAGCCCTAATGATGTTCCAATTCCTGCAATCCTGCTCGCAGCTCGTTGCATCAGCCTTGAACCAGGGCACCGAAACAATCAACAGCTCCCTGTCCTACGGCCTCCCCATGGGCGGCCTCGTCATCCTCCCCCTAATCATGTTCGCCTTCCTCCCCTTCATCCCCGAAACACCAAAGTGGTACATCTCGCAAAACAGACCCGCAGACGCAGAAGACAGCCTCCGCCGCATAAACCGCAGCCAGCCAGATTACAACCCAACCCCGGAGCTAACCACCATCCAAAGAACACACCAAATCGAGTCCGAGCAGACCAAATCCTCCTCCTGGACATCCCTGCTAACCGACCCCATCGAGCGGCGAAAACTCGTCTTCTCCGCCGGCGCCATGTTCTCCCAGCAGATCTGCGGCATCCTCTTCTTCTACGTCTACGGCGTCGTCTTCATCCAGGAAATCGGCGTCGCGGACCCCTTCCTCATGCAGCTCGCCATCAACATCGTCCAGATCTTCGCCGTCGGCGCATCGGTTATCACGGGGAATAAGGTCTCGAGACGGTCCAACCTCCTCGTTACGAATACCATGATGCTAGCTGCGTTTATAGTGATCGGCGCAATCGGGACACGAGGAGACCTTACCTCCGACTCTCAGATTGTCATCGTGGTATTCAGCTTCATTGTCGTTGTCGGGTTCAATTTCGGTCTGGGACCGCTGGCGTATACAATCGCGCGCGAGATGGCGGTCGGCGTGAACCAGAATAAAATCATGAGCAGTTCCATTGTAGTCTTCTATTTCACGACGTGGTTGGTTTCCTTTACGGCGCCTTACTTGTACTATGATGCTGGGTTAGGTCCGATGCTGGGGTTTATTTACGCGGGGACGACTTGTCTGGCGCTTGCTTGGACTTGGTATTGTGTTGGGGAGACGGCGGGGAGGACCGGGTTGGAGATTTCGTTGTTTTTTAGAGCGGAAGTTCCTGTTAGAGCGTGGAGAGGTTATGTTTTTGACAGTAACCAGGGGGTTGAAGGCATTGAGGGTGGGAGGGAGAAGGCGTCGTTGGAGGAGAGAGAGGTTGAGCATGTTGAGCGGCCTGCTTGAACTTGTTGATATTGATGTGTTGGAGAGATATATACTGCGAGTGAACGGCCTAGTATAGATTCTATAGATTTTCTTTATCAATTATTGTCTTTGCTTGAATATTTCTCTTTCTATTTACTCCGTTGTATCTTCCTCATCTGCTGGCAGCAGCCGGACTCGTGGTCGGACTATTTCCCTGTGGGATATGGAATAGTTATTCAGATCCAGGCTGCAAAAACATTTAGTACACGAGCCCACAAGAATTGAAAAAAAAAAAAAAAATGGAAGAATGTAGTATGTCGTAGCCTGAACAAGAGCATCAGCCAGCAGAGCAGGGAAACACGAATTAAAGACTTATTGGCGGTGTCAGCTTGATTTGCATCCATTATTTACAGAAACATAGGAATACCCGAACGAGAGGCGAGATTATATATAGAGCGCAATATACAATGACAAAAGAAAGAGAAAGATAGTTTTTAATCACCAAGACCCTCGATCCTCCCTCCGCATATCCACCTGGTCATTTCCACTCATCCTCCTCTCATACTCAACCGTCACATTATCTGTCCTGCGAATGGCGCCCAGTGGATGCCCCTGGTTCCCATTCGCATCGTCCCTCAGGATACTCTCCTCGCTGCCGACACCGGTGATTGTCATATCCATCTTCCCTTGCTTCTTGGACGGCTTGCTGCCCCGTCCGTACTCGGAGTCATGGAGTTGCTGGCTTCCTTTATATTTATTCTTGGACCCGCTGTAGGACGAGAGCTTGCGTTTCCCGAGGATTAGTTCTAGGACTGGTTGGAGGGTTGGGATGCACGAGGCGATGATGACGACGTCGGATTCGACACTAGTATTATAGTTAGTTATTTTTGCAATTGTTCAGTTGACTGGTTGGAGTTTACTTGGTCCAAAGAACGAGATCGGCCGTTCCGTATGTGTAGTCCGATTTATCGGTGAGTCCTTTGAGCTGGGTGCATTTGACGACGGCCATTGCAGAGGCACTTTCTCGTTAGCTTTTGAGCAAATAAGTATTGCAGTGAGGACGTACATAGCTCCGAGCCCTAGAGCCGCGCACAGAGCAAGTCGCTTCCGCAGCGACATGTGCAGCTTCATGAGTACGGTCGTCGGATAGATTGCGAGGTACAGGTCGATGAAGGCAGAGTACGCTGCTCAGTTAGAACTAATGTCGAGTCATAAATCCAGGGTACAGGGTACATACCCCCCGTGAACATGGCATAGTTGACCAGAATCCACACATCCCTACAGGTCGCCTTGCCCGCCATGACAAGGGATGTCTTCCAGAGCGCCTCGGGTGGATCACACATGGTGAATAGGATAACGATGCAGATTCCCGAGATAACCGCACCCAGGCCAGTCAACCCCCATATGATCGTCTTGTGCATGGTGTTCGGGTTGAGAATCCGAATCAACATGGCCCCGACGGCAAGTTTCGGCACCGAGAAGGAGATGATGCCGAAGAGAAAACTGAGTGAATTGAGGAAACTGGCTTGCTCTACTGTCGCCTGGTCGAGGACGTAGGCGTGTTTACCGTATCCGATTGCGATGTTGGCTGTTGTGATGGCACAGTAGACAATGCCCATGACCTGGTCCGTCAGTACGTCCTCACAGTCAAAGAGTTCGCAGGCATAGGTACCATTGAGAAGGCAATCAGCCAGTCGTCAAGGCCGAAATTGCGAAGCATCTTCGCTCGGATGGTCAGACGAGCCGACACAACAATCAATGTGAAGCCAGTCAGCCCCCATAGTACAGCCAGGATCTTGGGACCCTTATCGTCAGTAGGACTGCCTTTGTGAGCCTCCATCTTGCAGAATCAAGGTCATACAGGGTTAATATCCGGGGGATTCTGCAGAAAGAAATGCTAAGATGCGGAATCCACCGCAATATACGAACAGATCCTCAGGGCAGAAACGAACTCCCCCTTGAACAACGGGCTGCTTCACCCTTCCATGCTCACAGGTCACAATCCTCAGCGGCCTGGCAGAGAAAATGATAGATTAACCGCCACAGACATCTACAGGACCCAGACTGACCGATCAGCACAGGCGAGCGCCTGATCCCGCGCGCTGGGGGTGGGCCCATTGCCCTTTCTGGCCGTGACAGCCCGGTGGAAGCCCCCCAGTGGGTCGAAGCAATAACGGTCGACTCCAGCAGCCAAAGCAAGAGGGCCAGGACGACCGGGGTGCGCGCGGCTAGTGGGGCCGTCTAATTAGCTGCTGGTGAAGCTGCTTCGAGGTGTCTTCGTGATTGGCAGCCGTGGCCCGTGCCCGTGCGCTCCGGCCTGTCAGTGGTGCTTGTCCGTGCCTCTCTCTGCCTTGGTTCATGTGTGGCTTTTGCGGGTTCTCGCTCTTCTATGGTTGCATCGCTGTTCCTCGGCACAGTTGGGAGCTCCGACTGCTTGGACGACACCTGCAGCTAAACTTGGAAGCACCCACCGACGACACCGTACGTTTGTCTGCCACTGGACTCCTCGGCTGTCTTCAATGACCTATCGCCAAGTCCGCTAAAGAGAGTTCGGCCAGACGGTCTCTCAGAGGCATGGGCCATGGTTGCAGGGGCAGACTCACACGGTCCACCCAGTCTGCCGGCACATTAAGGACTTGGCCAATCCTTCAGGAAACAAGTTCCAGTCTGCCTCTCCGCGCGAGTTCTTTGTTCCTGCCGTTTTACGCTAATTCCTTTGCTGATCTTGTACAAGCCTGAACTCAATTCGACGGGAATAGTCCGTATGCCCTGTACTTTGGAGCTCCTCTCTGCTCCCTTTCTTGGTGCCTGCAACTTCGACTGATATAACAGCCAATCTCGGACCAAGTAGGGCTCCATCTCGCCATCCCAAGACCGCCCCTTTTGGCCTCCTGCTTGATGATCCCTGCACAACGGCTGCGGTACACTGCTTTAGCGTTCTTCGCTCGCCGCCACCAGGCCCGGAAACTTGTTCGACCCTTCTAGACATGGGTGTGAAACGGCGAAGCCAGTGTGGCTTACTCCTCTATCCACCCCTTGTTCATGCAGTGTTGTCCCGGTGGGAAGGTGACTAGATGAGGTCTACCTGCCGACCTGGACTATCTCTCCATATTCGAACTCTTTGCTCCTTTTGGAACTAATCCAGGGGCCCAAGAGACGATTGTTATATCAAGTCTGCCGGAGTCGACCGGGGGGTCTTGTACTTTCCTCAACTCCTCATCCTACCCCAGAATCCCCTATCTGTTGAGCAACACCCATCCCTCACAATGACGCAAGCAACTCAGAGTACCCATGGCGAAGATGTCACCGTCACTATCAAGACGGAGACGACCGTTCAGACAGACGAACTCACCACGGGGAGCAGCTCCCCCGTTGAGAACGGTGCGGAGACTCCAAACGATTTCGACAACGCGGTTGCCATCCGACCCAATGCTGCAGAAGACGTTCCAGACCTCCTCAAGAAGGTCAGCTCACTCGGTGCGGACTACGCTTCAAACACTGATGAGGACCTCCGCGCCGAGTACCTCGATGCGGCGCGACATCTCGTCTATGCGCTTGAGACTCCCCGAGAGGCCATGATCAGATACTGCTGGTCCCAGGTACTTCATCCCTTCTCCTTAGGGGTCTTTCACGTCGTTACTGGACTAACAAATGCAGAGCACACTCTACGCTGCGATCGAAACATGTGTCGACCTCGGCGTGTTTCCCATTCTGTCCAAGGACGACACCCCCAAGACGGCGGATGAGCTCGCAAAAGCTACCAATGCTGAACCTCTCGTCCTTTGTATGTCTAATCGCCCAATTCGCTTTCTCTGCTAATGAAGATAGCTCGACTTCTCAAACACCTCGCTACCATGGGCGTAATCGCCGAAGCCGGCGAGGACACCTACCGCCGCAACGGCTTCTCTACCTCTCTTGCTATGAAGCGGTACAGCGATGCCTATCCATGCATGTATGTGGTTCCTCGCCCAGACCAAGCCCAGGTTATCAGACCAAGCCCAGGCTAACACACCCAGGACTGGCTGCATCACAAACGGCGTTCTCGCCCTCCCCGCCCACCTCAAGAAAACCAACTACGTTAACCCCAGCAACGGCGTCAAGTCCGCCTTCCAAGACGGATTCCGCACCTCCTCCCACTTCTTCGAATACCTCAAGGAAAACCCCAGCCACGCGGAACAGTTCAATAACCACATGACCGCGTACCACCAGGGACGTCCCAGCTGGATGGACGAAGGATTCTTCCCCGTCCAGTCTTTGACGGAGGGATTGAACGTCAGCGCAGAAGACGTCCTCCTCGTCGACGTCGGCGGTGGCGTCGGACATGACCTCACTGAGTTCCGTCGCAAGTGGCCCAATATCCCTGGCCGGTTGGTTCTCCAGGATCTGCCGGAGGTGATTGACCAGGCGAAGGCGCAGAACCAGGCTACAGCATCCTTTATTGAGCCGGTTGCGCATGACTTCTTCAGCGAGCAGCCTGTTAAAGGTACCTACCTACCTTCTTTCATCTTTTCTTATGTTTTGTGCAATAAGCTGACGAGTTTTAGGCTCCCGAGCATACTACATGCACTCCGTCCTCCACGACTGGGCCGACGCCGACTGCCGACGCATCCTGTCAAACCTCGCGCAGGCCATGAAGCCCGGGTACAGCAAGATCCTGATCAACGAGAACGTGATCCCGAGCACGAACGCTTACTGGGAGACGACGAGTCTGGACATCATCATGATGGCGGACTTTGCATCGCAGGAGCGTACGGAGAAGCAGTGGCGCGAGCTTACTGCGTCTGTGGGTTTGAAGATTGTTAAGATTTGGACGAGACGGCGGGGAGTGGAGAGCTTGATCGAGTGTGAGCTTGCTTAATCTTTTTATCGTATTTATAGGGATTGGGTATGTACCAAATGTATTGATATGGTTATCGCAAACAATCAATGTCTTAGATGGATCACTGTGTAGATATACCGGTATATTACCAGAACCTCGGGAGATAGGTACATTAAACATGAAAGTTCCAATCATATTAAGCATGCCAGGGATATCAGCCGTACAGTCATCAAATAATAAATCACCCCCAACGCCACTGAACTCAAACCCTCACCCTCTCATTCCCAATACTCAAGGTTAAACTCCTAATACTCCCCTTCCTCGGCACCCCAGTACCCAGCAGACTCCCCACAGGCCCAGTCCTCTCCCACCGTCTCCTCAAAAATAGGAACGCACTTCCCGCAGCAGCAGTTAGAATACCCAGCATGACCACCGCCCCAATAACGCCAGAGGCTGCATTGGAGATCCCCTTGTGTCCATGGCCATGATCATACAAATCGGAGCTTGTGTAGTATGAAATTCGAAATGAGGAACAGAACGGTTTCTGTTTCTGGCTGGGATTGCATATCTCGCACCACTCGTCTGCTGTATCGATTGAGAGCTGGGACATTTGATGTAGGAATTCGGTCCAGGGGAGCGATATTTCCTTTTTACCGAAGAGCGGGAAGGCCGTGAGATTTCTATCCGGATTCGAGCCGTTACGAAATAAGAAGCGGATTCTCAGATCTTCATCAGCATCTGGGAATGTTGTGACATTCTCCTCTGTAAACAGCTCAAAGGTCAACGTAGATGCATACTCCGGCAACCCGTAAAAATCGGGCGATGGAGTGGTGAGGTCGTGTAGCCTGAAAAAGGCCAGCATTGGTTCGTACCCACCGGACAAGAGGGAGAATTTATTCGTCCCATTTGAGGTGATTGTCTGGTTAAGACGGGAGATTATAGCAGCTGAGAGGGTACGTGCACTGATGGCGTCGATGCGTCCGTTTGGGTGTGCGTTGAAGTTGGAAGCTTTATCGAATTCATGAGTATCTGCCAGCGTGCGCAGTTGCAATAAATCGGCCCCGGTAACAGCATGGCGCATAGAGTCGTTATGGATGAGTCCGACGTTGATGAGGTCGAAGATATCGTAGGCATTCTCATACGAGAGGTTGGATTTATGCTCGTAGTCCGAGACATTCCTGAGCAAAGGCCAGAACTGCTCGTAGAAGGACCGCGTGGAGTCTACCTTGTGGGTGTATGTTGAGTTATGGGATAGTTGCTGCTGGGATCTTGTTATGCCAGGACACTGCTTTGCGCCGCTTATCCAGATTGAACTGGGGCTGTTGTCCTCTGCGCGGATTATGGGAATTTTGCTTCCGTCTAGCGGTGCAGGGATCGTGGAGCCATTATTTATGGTTTCTGACGCTGTCTTTTCATCGAGTGGTGGGTATAAGCCCTGGAGGAATGCAGTTGCGGCATTGAGATGGACATGTTCGGCAGGCGCAGAGGCGTAGATCTGTGAAGAAAGGTATTTGTCTTTTGAGATTCCGAGTATCTGCTTGGGCGAGCTGGGGTCGATATAGAGGTTGCGGTAGTCAGAGCCGACTTGCTGGTTCTGCTGGAAGCCCAGGTTTGTCAATGCAGGATCGGGATAGTGCCTTGAGGTTCCTGAAGGTATTATAATTAGCACCTCAATGTATACAAGATCATGATAGCTTACTATCGCCATTCCGAGTGAAGACTGTAACTCCAAGGATGGTCTCTGCTGATGCCGAGGATATCAGCCCTACTAGGAGGGGAATAACGAGGGTCAATGGCATCGTGAGCCTGTGTCTAGCCTTGAAAAGGTCAGCAAGCAAGGAATGTGCTTTAATAAACAGCATGGCGCCCTGGAATCGGCACTAGGGTCTATTCCCTGTCATCTTCAGACTCAAACATGAATCATTGACAGCCCGGCTGTTAGTGCCCGATCGAGTATCAGGATTCTTCATCGCCTGGGTATCCAGGGGACCCGACCAGGTTTACTAAAACAACTCGCACTCCATCAATAATTGTTTCTACTAAACAGGTAATTATTCATATACTATTCTCTCATTACAGTTACTATGTACCACTCTCGCTGTATACACCGTTCACATTTCGCCACCAATTGTACGCCGATCTCTTAGGCATCACCATTTCAGGGTCTAAGAATAGGTTTCTGCACTGTATCAAAAGCTTGCGAGCGTGGCTTGATCCTTAATGGTTTCAGAAACGAAGCTCTCCCCTGTTCTCAGCCTCGCCAGCCAATTATGCACCCGATACTGAGAGAAAGATATCAGACACGGACCAATGCCAAAGCTCATTCTATAAATGGAATCCCCCGCACTTGACAAAATAATCGATACTGGCACTGACTGGTTCTTCAACAAGGCGCTGTAGTATAATCTCTCACTCCTCCCTCTCCTTCCCCTTGCCCTCCACCTCAGGAACACTCCATCCATTCAACATCCCAACCCCGAAATTCAAATACGTCGCATAGCCCAACCAGCCCGCATACGGTACAAACAGCCAGAACGCGACACGGTCACTCTCCCACCAATTCCGCATCAGTGCAGCCACACTCCCGCCCAGGAGCAGGATATCGGCCGCCGCGAGCGCGGGTTTCCGTAGACCGAAGAATAGCGGCATCCATAGGTGATTGAGAGCTAATTGCACCGTGTATAGAGTCTGGCCCGTTGATCTTGCGGGATCTAGTGTGGTTTGTGTGGCGTGGTGCGCGGCGTACCCTGTGATTCCGTACAGCAGGGTCCAGACGGGCGGGAAGAGCCAGGCTGGGGGTGCGAATGGGGGTTGTTCCAGGGAGGCGTATTTGGGCTTTGTTCCGTGGCCTGTTCGTTGTTACCTGTTAGTATAGAACTCTGCTCTTGCTTTGCAGATGTTGAAGAGTGCGTACGGTTCACCAGATAGCCCACCGCGGACCCAGTCGCGACCGGGGTTAGAGTTGAGAGAAGGGGCGATTGGAAGATCGCCTGTGGGAGGGCGATGGACCACGGCATTTTGGCTGTTACTTGCAAGGAATACTGCGGAAGTTGAGGAAGAAAAGTGGACGAAGCTGAGATCGATCGATCGAAATGAGGAGAAGTCAGTGACGTCATGCTGCAAGGAGTCTCGACAACAAAGTGCTAAATATACAACATTTAATACGAGTATGATTATGCCCAGATGTCATACTTCCATATAGAATGGAGAAGCTATATACTGAATGTTTGGGTTATCGAGTTGCTAGGTTGTCTGAGGCTACAGTATAGATGCCACTCTACCCTATTTAATAGCAGCTTTGCACTATCAGTTCCTAGAATGCGCCAACCTCGGATTTCATCCTATTCACACTGGCAGGATCAATATCAATATTACGGAGTTCAGAGTGTTTGCCATGGTCGTGAGAGGCGCAGGTGATAATGGCGATCTACCTGGAGGCGGTTAACACGTTAGTTGACCTCGCATGGGATAGACCGGTATGAGGCTATGAAAATGATGCCTCTTTATCTTCAAGCTGAGAGACTCACGACAACGGATGAAGCTATTCCACAGCCTGCAGCAGTGTTGATCGGGGTTACCCCGATTCCCCGCAGTCTCCAGTCTCAAGTCTCCAACACGACATCATACCTCCTGCACTTACAACACCCTCACCAAGCACTACACCAGCTATCTTCTACCACCACGCTCGATAACATGCAGGCCCGCGAGACCAAGCCTTCTCAAGGCAACCCGGCAGCGCCCAGCGCCAGCCTCTTCCGACTCGATGGTCGCAGCATCATCAGTACGTCTCGCTGTCAGCATTCTAACAGCACCAACTAATCCAGACCAGTAACCGGAGGCATCGGCTTCCTAGGCCTGACAGTCGCCGAATCCGTCCTTGAAAATGGCGGCGACGTATACTGCCTGGACTACCTAGAGCGCCCGCGACCAGAGACATGGGGTAAGCACCGTCCTCCCAGACGTGAATAGAGCTAACAATCTAATACAGAACCCCTCGAAGCAACCGCAAAGAAGTATTCCGGTGTGGTAAAATACCACAAATGCGACGTCACGGACGCCGACAGCGTCACACAGACTATATCCGCCATAGCCTCAACCGCCCGACATCCCATCCGCGGCCTGGTCGCCTGCGCCGGCGTCTCAGACAAAGACCCCGCGACCGAATTCTCCGTCGACCGATTCCGACGCCTCATGGACATCAACGTCACAGGGACATTCCTATCCGCGCAGGCTGTCGCGCGCGAGATGCGCAAGGCCAACGTCAGCGGGAGCATGGTTCTCGTAGCCAGTATGAGCGGGACGAACGTGAACAAGGGAGTTGATACAGCTGCGTATAACACGTCCAAGTCTGGGGTTCTGCAGCTGGCACGGTCTCTTGCTTCTGAGTGGGGGTCGCGTGCTGGCATGCCGCTTATCAGGGTGAATACGTTGTCTCCTGGGTATATTCGCACGGCGGCGACGGAGGATACGTTGAAGATTCCGGGGATTGAGGAGTTGTGGAGTGGGGATAATATGCTGAATCGGTTGAGTACGGTCGATGAGTTTAGGGCCCCTGTGTTGTTTTTGCTGGGGGATGGGAGTAGTTTCATGACGGCGTCGGATTTGCGTGTTGATGGGGGTCATTGTGCTTGGTGATGTCAATCGATTAGACATTTATCTGATATTCTTGCTTGGAGGACATAGTTTTCGGGAACGAGAGGATTAAATATAGGCCAAGTAGTTGGCTTTGGGCTGGGGCCTTTTATTTATACACTAGACGTTATAAACACCATATTCCGTGACCATCACGCATCCGGAACTAATCCTCCTCAGGGGACATTCGGGTCGCGATTCTGCAAGTCCAGAGGATGATTGCTCAAGGACGTATCCTGCTGTCGCTTCCCTTGCCAATAAATCCACGGGCAGTTTGAACGCCCCAGCCGTTCTCCATTGGCCCCTTCTCCTCTTCTTCGCTCCCTTCTTCGTCATCTTCCTCTTCTTCCGTCTCCTCCGACAGATCAGCTTCATTATCCGGGTCGAGCTCCTCGTCGGCGACGTCCACCGCACCCGCAAGAGCCACCAGTCTGTTTAGCACCCACTGCATATACAATAGGTGAACGGACGGGAGCGGCCACTTTTCCGGATCCTCGGTCGTAAATGTCAAGATGTCACCAGAGCAGATGCAGCGCTTGGCGCCGCAGTTTAAGAGTCGCGTTTGGCGCGTAGTTCCGTCAAGTTTGGCCGGATTGGCAGGCGGGATCCGGAGATCTCTGGGCTCGTATACCGAGTCCTGTAACCAGTGGAACTCCACAGTGAGTTTGGTCTGGTCAGCGGACAACTCGCGGGGCTTTAATGCAAATTTCGCCTTCCTCCAAAGGCCGTGCACAGTAGGCGCGAGGCATATGAGATTAGGGAGGATCTCCGTGCGCTCCATGTCCAGGACCGCGTCTTCCCAGTCTTGGATCTTTTCTGGTAACCAAAACATGGATAGACGGTCCCAAAACTCTTCATAGCCCGCACTACCAACCTTTGTCCCCAGGGAGAAGGGGAATATGTGCGCAGTCCCAATACAGTCACCCCCGCAAGTAACAAGTTAGGAGTGTTTGTCCCTCCTTTTACACTGTCTTTATTAGTAATGTACCAGGGACTGCATATGCGGCTTGCAACTCACATCATCCGAGGCTATGAGCGTGGAAGGCTTTCTTGACTTTAATGACGGACTTCTGCCTCTAGGAGGCAAAGCTACTGAAGATGCAATATCTTTAACCGCTCGCCCGGCGCTTTCGGCACCGCGTGATATTTTCGAAGGAGTCGGCGGGTTCAGGATAGCAGCCGTGGACTTGCGCTTCTTATCATTCTCGTCCTTGATGCCTTCGCGGGTGGTCCCTGGCAAAACGATATCTGTTAGATTAACTGCTTTCCAATGGGGGTTTTATGAACTCACAAATCTTCAGGGCCCTCGTCCAACTTTTGTTTGTGCAAATGTCGTACCTGGTAGATTTCGGCCCTGCGATGAGCCATTTTGTGTAGGCCTCGAGTTTGTCCACGTCTGCCAGCCAGACGAAGGCCCAAAAGCCCGGGTCTACCGGCTTGCCGCCTAGGCAATCGGCGATCTGTTCAATCAGTTGGACACGCAAAGGGTCGTCGACTTCATCATAGGCACCCATCGAACACGAGGAAAAGACGGCGAAGGCAGAGTTGGCCTGCTAAATCAAGTCTTACGTCGGCAAAGGGACGGTAATTCGCTAGAAGGTCGGAGATCCAACGATGAAGGCTTGGTAGGATGGTGGAGTGAAGGAGAAGATTGTGGAGTGGTTTTAAACACTTTTGTAGCCTTGGTGTTGGAAGGGGCAGGAGAGTGCAGGTCATGTGTTACTATCCTGTTCACGTCCTTCTACCGTAGCTAGCTTTTCCATCTTTTACAGTGGCATGATACAAGTTTATATTACCCTACTCTTTATACGCCAATAGAATGTTTTATAAGTTTAATCACTAAACTTTATACCGTACACAGTTGGCAATGCAAACTTTTGTCAGATTGTATGGCTTCACCTGGTCAATAAATACATGTCCAAGGTTCTTTACGCCGTTTCAGTATATAATTATAACCATGGAGGACTTTTACCGCCGCCGTCCCAAAGCTTTGTCTCTGGAGTCGGGGGCTTCGGAAATTACCTGCAGGAGGTGTTAAAATAAAGATCATTGAAGTCGTTTTTTGAATGCTGACGATCGGAAGTTAAAGCCAATAGCTACAGTCTTTGAAACGGTGCAGTTCGTCCATTAATAAAACTGTTAGGTTGGGTCTGGCTGCCTAAACAAGACATCCTTAGTATATACTAACTTTTTCAACCGTCTCCCCATTCCAACGCCTTGCCCGAAAAAATCTCAGCCAACTCAGAGCCTAGCATGTAGGTTGCTTGTTATATAACTGAGTTAGTATGGTTCAGTTCTATACAGGTCCCATATTCTAGCTATCAATCCATTGCAATCGGCGCTAATGCAAGACTATCGTACCATCACAAAGTTAGATTGTTTGTGGCTAGAGAGCACGTCTCGTCGACCCCTGTTGCAGGCGACTTTGCCAGGCTCCAATGAGCCAATGACCTGTTAACAGCGGGAGTCAGGTAATTGGGATCTGGGTCATTTTGTGACACAGAGTTACGAGGGACACCCTTGCGTCAGGCAAGGATGAACCAGGCAAGGATGAACCATGAACGTGTGTTCGAGAACAAAGAAATCCGGATTCCCCCACTTCCACTCGACCGCCTGTTTCTCGCCAGCTGTATCATATCTTCACTTTCGGTCTCCAGAAACTCTCAGTCCCACCGAAACAAAGCTCCAGATTCATGGCACGTTCAAGGCAGATCGCGGGGGCCGCCCTTGCAGAGGCCCTCCCAGTCACCAGAAAGCATTGGTTTCAGCAGCCTCATTTGCTAAAGCTGAATCTCATCCTTCTGATTCCGATGCTATCATCGACCGTAGTGGGATACTATGGTGAGTTTTTATTTCATCGCCAGGCCCTAACTAACAACGAACAAGGCACACTCATGAGCAGCCTCCAAAGCTTCCCCCAATGGCAAGACTACTTCAGTAATCCAACTTCCACTCTTCTTGGAACGATCATTGCCGCGCAGCCAATAGGAGGCCTAATCGCTCTCCCTTTTACAAGCGACCTCTGTGATCGCCTCGGGCGCAAGCGAGTCCTGCTTTGTGGAATCATCATCACCTGCAGCGGGGCTACTATCCAGGGTGCATCTGTCAATGTAGGCATGTTCATCTTCGCACGCATCATCATTGGCTTCGGCGGAATGTTTGGCTCCCAGCCTAGTCCTATGCTTATTGCCGAGCTGGCATATCCGACTCACAGAGGGAAATACACTTCTGCTTACTGGACGTTCTTCTACCTGGGTAAGTGCACTAACATGAATACAAGGCGCTTGTTCTGATAGCGAGCAGGCTCAATCCTCGCCTCATGGTTTACGTTCGGGTCCCAGAACATCGCCAGCAGCTGGTCCTGGCGCATCCCCTCTATCCTACAAGCCGCGTGTCCAGTCATCCAGCTCTTATTCCTCTGGTGGGTGCCCGAATCTCCTCGATGGCTGATCGCACAAGACCGCATCTCCGAGGCTTCAGCCACTCTAAAGAAATATCACGACGGTCAAGTCGACCCAAATATACCAGCATCAGAGCTAGTAACTCTCGAACTCACCGAGATAACCAACGCCATCAAGCTCGAAAAGGACGCCCAACACACCGGCTGGACGGCTCTCCTAGCAACACCAGGGAACCGCAAACGCACCATGGTCACAATCTGCACCGGCACCTTTTCCATCTGGGACGGCATCACCGTGGTCACATTCTATATCCCCTTAGTCCTCACTTCCGTCGGGGTTACATCCGCATACTGGCAGACACTCATCAACGGTCTACTACAGGTCTTCAACTTCTTCGCGGCACTGCTAGGCGCCTTTCTCGTTGACCGAGTCGGACGACGCCCGCTATTCCTCTGGAGCACTACAGGGATGCTAATATCCTACATCATCTGGACCGCCTGCGCAGCGGTGAACAGCGAAACAGGGTCCCAACCGGCCGGGATCGTGGTGATAGTGTGCGTGTTCGTCATGTTGTTCCATCATGACATCGCCTGGTCACCGCTAGTCCTGGGATATCCGACGGAGATATTCCCGTACTCGCTCCGCTCGAAGGGGCTGACGGTTGATATGGTTGCTATGTATGGGTCGTTGGTGATCACGGCGTACTGTCACCCGATTGGGCTGGAGGATCTGGGGTGGCGGTATTACATTGTGTTCTGTGTGTTTCTGGTATGTATCCTGGGGACGGTTTATTTCTATTTCCCCGAGACGAGGGGGTTTACTTTGGAGGAGATTAGGGTTATTTTTGATGGTGGTGATGAAGAGGGAGAGAGAGCATCCAGAACTGCAGGGACAACTCGCCAGATAGAGACAGCTTTTACACGTGACTAGCATCATTGGTCTAGTGGTAGAATTCATCGTTGCCATCGATGAGGCCCGTGTTCGATTCACGGATGATGCATTTCTTTTTAATAGATACAGTATCTGCTGGAAGTATTACGGCAAGACATTTTTTTTTTTTTTTGGTTTGTCCGCCTGGTGAGGGGATAATTTTCAGGATGTGAATTTGTGCCTTTTTTTTGCCTAGCTAATCATCCTGCTCCATAATTATACAATGTACTTGTCCCGCACAGTCACTATATACTTGTCAAAAGCTAATACAACAAGACTACCATAGCTCATTCCTTGGCTATATGGGTGTAGTCATAGGGTAGACTGAACCGCCTAACACTCAGGAAGAGGGTCGGTGTAGATACAGTAGTCGCTGGGTCCATCGCTGATCTCCTCGGGCTGCAATATATTCATTAGCTTCCACTCTAGAAGGACAGGAAAAGCCTGGCTAGGCAAAGGGTGACTTACCTCCTCATCGTTGTTGTCGGTACCCTCGTACTCAGCGCAGATGGTCTTCACATCGGTAGCGCAAGACTCGCTGTCAATGGTGGCGGTGTCGCCGTAGTTGCTGTTGATGCCGACAAGGTACTTGCCGTCGGTGGCAGTGATGCCCTCGAGGACAATGTGGCGCTCGTACATGGAATCGCAGTTTCCGCAGGAGCGGTACAGCTTGCCAAAGTCGGAGACAGTGAAGTCAGATACAGTCACGGTGCCACCGCCGTTGTGCTGGATGACCTTGTCCTCAGCGCCTGTGGCTCCACCGCCGACGACGTTGAAGGGGCCATCGCCGGTCTTGAGGGAGAGGGCGTCTATTATTCAGTTAATACAATACTACATCATGTCGTGGCCCGGTATTCGGGGATTGTGTTGAAGTATAAGATAGAAGCAGATGAACATAGCATACCCTCACAAACAGCCTCCCACCAAACGTTCTCAATGGTGCAAGAGCCCTGGCAGTGGACACCCTCAGTCTGGTCAGCACCGATAATCGCGTTCTTGAGGGTACCGCCATCCTTGACGATAAAGACAGCGTCTGAGTCGCCGCCTTCAGACTGGCCGCCGCACTCGACACCACGGCCGAAGGTCTTCATGCCACCGTCGTAGGTCTCGCCGGATATCTCATAGGGCTCGTCGAAGGTCTCGCTTCCCTGGGACTCGGGGATGGGGAAGTCGGCGCGCTTCACCATCTTGCTGGCGCCGGGGTGGGAGCGGGCACCATGCGCGGCCAGCGCGCTGGTTGCCAGGGAGAGAAGCAGACCGTTTTTGACGAACATATTGAATTGAAGGCTGAGGAGGATACTGAAAGAATCAGAAGAGGTAATGATGCGCTGGTGAGAGAATGTTGACAACGGGAGTTAGAAGGCCTCTTTATATATGCTTTTTTGTCCACTATATAAAAAAAGATCTGTTGGGACTCACCTTGACTTTGCATATTGCTTCACTGCGGAAATAATTTGAAACCGTTGACGACGATCAGCAAGAACAGTCTCGTCTGATTCGTGGCCTGCAGAAAGAACCGTCAAACTGACACAGGGGCCCCTGCTCTGGGTCCTTGGCCAGAGAGCTTGAGAGCACTGCACACATTCGCTGAAAAGACACCGATAGGTGCGTTTGCGAGCTCCGAGTCATGATCGAAAGGCCCAGCTTGCTTGGCAGTCTCACGATGCCCATTTCCCCACACCGTTCACAATGTCTGGTGTTTCTGTTGCCGGTTGAGGGAAAAGGCCGACGGCAGATTCAACGGCAACATCGCAGCGACCAAATTGATTTTAATCTGACTCGTAAACCGAGCCCTCATATTCAGGTGAGCAGTACCTATCTGTCTTGGCTGCCAAAGCTTCGGCGGCAGTTGTCGCGGAGTCAATCCAGGAACAGCGATCTACAGCCTCATTTCTACACTGGACACGGCGCGGTCTCAGAATGACCCAAACCTTCGCAGTTTATCCGTCCACAGGGCCCTTCATCATTTCAGACAACCGAAAAGGTAACTGATACGAAACACTCCCCATACCCTGATAATGGACGGATCGGATCTAGTGGGCCCAGCTCGGAATTACCCCTATCAATCTCAAACACTCGCGTTGAGGACAGAGAGGAATCGCTGAATTAAAGCTCCAATCGGTTATTAAACCCCACCGAATCCGCAAATACGAGACGACCTCGTTCAGCTCTCGGAACTGGTATCGTCACTTGCTCGTTGCTCTCGTGTCGAGGGCTTCTTCGGTAACTCCTCCGAGCATAGCCACACGCCACCTGCAGCCTCCCTACTTATATTTATTTATATTACCGGTACTCGGATGCTTCCGAGCCCAATGCAGCGTTATACATCAATAAAACCTGTGCACAGTGGTCTGACCGACAAATTCCATCCACTGTGTTTTTTTCCGGTCGCCGGTAGGACAACACTAGCAGAGAACGCTCGATAATTGCTGCAAAAACACAAGGGATATTAAATCGGATAAAAGACAAGCAACAACGACAGCAAGTGTGAATCCTCCAATTCCAATAGGAAAACCTCCTGACCGCAATTGTGATATATCCGACGGAACAAGAGGACAAGGCGCCACCAGTCGGTCTGGAGAATGCATTAATCAATCTCAACGGGATGTGGTCGGAATTAATCACTGACGAGGGAGTTCTTGGCCAGGTAATTTCTGGAGCATTAATATAGTGAAAACCCTGACAAGTATGTCGTCGAAAGCGAAGCCGGAGCACAGCTACACCGCTACAAACAGTGAATGGACATCGGGAGACTGCTTTTGATCGGTTCCTTTAGAACCTTTGGTTTATATCAACGGATATTCCGAAGCCTTCCGGACAGTCTACGCAGGCTCTTCACAGTTGCCTCCTCTGACTACTGTGCAACTGCTAGCTTAGGTTATCCGTTTTGGGCAATTTGAGTAGGATCATACCCCTCGGGCTCCCGTCCACTTTGATATGAGAACATATAGCCACCGGAGTCAGTGGCGTGGTTATATCCGAGCAGACTGACTTGAGCCGTCATACAACCAGGCGGATATATAAGGCTACTCGAGGTGTCTACTGATTTGGACCGAAACAATTCCTATCTAGACACGTACATTGTCCCCTGAGACTAGGTTGACACAGCCTATGTCGTCAAAAATATGTTTACTGGTATAGACATTTGTTATACCAATCATAAAATCTGAGGTTCTCGAGTTTTAAAGAGCAACGATCAAGGAACTTGAAGTACACTTAACAGTCTTCTTGCCCAGAAGCTCCCAGATAGTAGTAATTTCACATTGATTGATAGGCTGGCATTCCATAAGAACTATAAAATTGATAATATGACAGTGGTGGAAGATGAGGTTGACAAGGAAGGCGGGCAGGGTTTATATATATATATGTGTGTGTGTCGTTAGTAGACACCGTCCAGCCCGGCTAGCGGAGTTATCTACTACAAAAGGCTACCGCTGAATCACTAATCAAACCCTTCAGTATTCGGGACATCTATCTATTTCTTCAATCAAAAGGTAGAAAAGGAATCTTCTGTGTGCGGCTGAACTTTGGCTGCTCTGGGCATTGTTCTATTGGCTTGGAATCGTCATCCTGGACGACATCGTCAGCATTCTACGCTGCTTACTGGCTACGCCGTAAGGCTAAAAGTCTAAAATAGGATTTGCTGACACTAACGATAACTGGTGGCTCCACCTGCACAGTGGTGCTGGCACTTGAGGCTGGAGACCATTCAGACACCCAATGTTAGCGCCGCGAATTCATTACTGAGGAGGCAGTCCCTGGCCAGAATACCTAGGCCTCTAATTGTCGACTGTGCCCTCGAGATTTCATTGCTCCTTACTGGCCGTGAGGATACAAATGCAACCCTGCGTCTCCACTAAATCAGGAAACTGTTTCATATTGGGGCCATTCGGCGGCCCAAACAGACTCTGCTGCAATATAAATACCCCAGCTCCCCGGACCCAGAAACACGAACAACAATTTCTGCCATGATTTCGCTCCTGAAGATTCCGATTCTCCTGGCAGGCACCGTAGGGGCGCAATCTGCCTACCACGCGACTACTGGAGGTGCAGAGGCTACCTACGCCCATCGCCTCTTCCATGACTTTCGCTCCTTGGATGATACGGGCAATCTCTACAGCAGCGAGCCGTCAAACATCACCAGTGATGAGGAGTCTTCTGCAGCTCCTGTCCAGCCCGGATATCTTAGCTCTGACGCCTTTGTCAACGACTGGGGTATCCAGACCTGGGATTCACCAGCGGGGGATGAGACGCCTTTGCGAAAGCAGTACAGCAATCAGAATGTTTACATCCGTACGGAATCCTCTTCAGCAATTATACCGTATATCCACACTGATATTCCTGCTTAGAACGCGACGGAGACACCTCAGAAACCCACCTCGTCCTCCGGGCCTACCGCAACAAAGACTTCGTCTCCGCGGGCGAAATAGACAGCAAACTCTCCAACATTCTCCATGCCTCCATTCGCGTCCGGGCCAGAGTCCGCGGCGAGTCCGGAGCCTGCGCCGGCATCTTCACCTATTTCGACGATGACAACGAAAGCGATATTGAAATCCTGACTCGGGATCCTACAAACCACATCCGCTACACGAACCAGCCCGGTCTAGACTCAGATGGGAATGAGATCCCCGAGGCTTCCACTGATGCTGTCATGCAGAATGGAGCCGTGTGGTCGGAGTGGAATGACCACCGTTTGGACTGGACTCCTGACCTTAGTGCTTGGTATCTGAACGAGGAGCTGGCTGAGACGAAGATATATGGGATACCGCGGAGTCCGAGCTCTGTGATATTGAATATGGTGAGTTTGCATCGATATACTGTACTTTGCCTCTCTAACCCGGGCAGTGGAGTGATGGTGGCGTGTGGTCGGGAGAGATGAGTGTCGGCTCTGCTGCGTATCTTGAAATCCAGTGGATCGAGGTCCTGTTCAATATCTCGTCTTAGAACAAAACCTAGCCTGGGAGTGGGATAGTTTATGATCTACTCAATCCAGACAGCTCCGAGGATCCCTTTCAATCACGACAGATTCGCTGCGCTCTACGATCCGTTCTATCCGATTGCAACCGCCAACGCATTAACCAGGGCCTCCATTGGGGATATCCCAGGTCCCTTGGCGATAGACTTCAGTAAATATAAGAAAAGAGGGTTCTTCCTAGGATAGTAAAAGACTATAATAACCCCTAGTCCAGGCTTGACAATATAAACCTCTCTTTAGAAAGACTCCGTTAAAAGTGTTCAAGTGCAAGAGCGGCTGCTGGAATAATAGAGTATATATAGTAATATAGCTTATCAGGCTACTGGTATTGAATCTCCGCCTGCCCTGACCCGATTTTGGTCTCCCCATAATAGATAGTGAACAGCGTAGACGCACCGGATGGGACCATCTCAAGCGCATAGTCCAACCGCTTATACCATTTCCCCCCCTTGCCCCTGAAATCCTTAAGCTCACTATACTCACAGCACCAGAGCTTCCCGGTGATTTTGCATAGCTCGCCTAGCCGTTCATTCCACCTCACGGGTGGAGAATCGCCATCATATTGGTAGATGGTGATATTGAAATCATCGGCCTTAAGTTCATCCTCGTCCTCGTAGAGGCTATAGTATTCCTTGCGGATGGGATGTGCTTTAGCAACGTCTTCCCCCTGCGGTAGGTCAACCTCGGGCTCAGAGTCGTTCTGCATGAATTGCGAAGAGGAATGGAATAGAAAGAACGAAGGAAGGACAAACCTTTTTAAGATACCAATCCATTTCGCTTAGCCTTGTAGGTGCCCTCTTGGTGATAGTACCATTTGTCCTTTTTGCTGTGTATTGAAGGGTCCCATGGAACGTTTGCACGAATGCCGAGACTCACTCTGGAAATAGTAGACAGGACACTGGGGGTGGAGTAGTCTTCGACCCGATTCTCCAGGGGAGCGTCCATAAGCCCTTTGAGGATGGCACCGCGACATATAGCAGTGCGTCTAGTGGACCGGTCAGTTCATGAATATACGTCCTTAATTGAGTAGCCAAAGGGCTCGTCTGGAGACTTACGTCCTGTCAGGAGTAGACTGCCAGATCTCGATTCCACCACCGGAATATCGCTGTTCTAATGTTCATACAAGAAGCGGCTGGAGCCCAGACCACCGGCGAGAATAATACCCTTGGAAGTATGGTAAGCGATGGGAGAAATAGCAGCAGTAGGATATCGCCTACCTCTACCTTAAGGCCCTTATTTTTTGCCTTTTTAATCTGGCTGTCAAGGAGCTTTTCAAGTCCCGGCACAGCAGTGTTGGTGAACGCCTGCCCGATGTTCGAGCTGTAATGCGTATCCAGTCAGAAGGAACCGTGCGTATAGACAACACCTAGAGCATACTTGGAGAAACGAATGTAGCCGTCCCTTATAGGCGGCAAGCCGGGTCTGGTGTCGTTGAGATCGGCCCCTGTTAGGGGAGTCTTGTTAAGGGAGACAAGGTATTCAGCTTTGCCGTTTCTTTTCGAATACTGTGGCTTGATGGAATACTCCCATTCTGCCTTTAGTATTCGATTGATATCAACCGCACTGAGCATCGAGAACTTGCGGCCAAGACGGTTTCTCAGCTGGATTTTAAAGTCTTCGTCGATGAATATACCGCCGCAGACGCTGCCTGTTTCGCATCGAGGAAGCACAATCAGTCTGAGTGTACTTCAGTAGGTAAATCCGAGTAGCTCACCGGCACCTTCGACCGCTTCGTGAAGCCGCAGTGGCATTGTGCTTCCAATCTTATAGGTAATGACATCCACAGTTCCGCCCCCAGCATCGCAGATCAAGTAGACATCGTCATCGTCGAGGCACCCCATACGCTCAATAAGCGATGACAGGGCCGCCGCCTCAGGCTCAGGCGCAAAGGTTAGAGTCGTTTCGCCAGCGCGCCGGGGATCCAGGATTCCAGCCTTCCTGGCTGCCTCTGTCATCGAGGTGCGGGCGTAGTCCTTCCAGATGGCAGGGACCGTGAGGACTACATGGAACTGCAGCGCCTCGATCAAGTACTTCTTGCGCACCTTCAGGATCTCGGAGATGGTATGCTCCCACAAGGCACGCAGATAGTCCGCAACGCAGTCCTGCGCAGTCTTGCGACTCTCGCGAAGCATCCTCCTGGCGCGCATTATGTGGTCCGAGGCCCTCAGCGAATCCCACATGTCCTCGTCGCGCAGGAGTAGCAGCTTGAACCACTCAATGGCGTCTAGATGCGCTGGGACTTCGAATCCCCACAGCGGCGCGTCGCCTTCGAATTCGTAGTACAGTCTGGTGGGTGTTTTGGCTTCCTCGTGTGTCGTTCCTGGCCATCGCGTGATGATGTTAATATCGTCCTTGCCAAAATCCGCCATCGTGATCCACGACGCGCCAGAGTATCTGTCACAGCAGGATGATCAGTTTGTCAATCATATTGTGGGGGATGTGACGGTTTGTCTCCAGTGCTTACGTTGTTCCGAAGTCGAGGCCGATGACAAGGCAGTTATGGAATTCAGCATTCTTCTCTTTTCTCAACCTGTTCATGAGGCCCCTGAACTTCCCTTCCTTTCGCACCTCCGACGACCGCGTCATGAATCCGTCCCCGTCGTCCCTCGGCATTGCGGCGATATAGTTAGAGCACGATAAGGGAAGTGGTGGCGCACGGAGACAGGTGGAGAGCTTCGCTCCTTGATCTTGCGGGTATGAACGAGAGGACTTAAAGATTGTGGTAGCCTTGCAATTAATTGCCACTACCGATATTAGCTATTGCAGCGTTCTGCCCAGGCTATTCTCCAGCCTTGCGCTGCTCGCCAGCCTTTCGCGTCCTCGAACCCTCATCAAATGACCCTGTCATGATTGCCCCTACTGGAAGCAAACAGAATAAGCCAGCGGTATGCAAATTACTAGTGCCAGGTTATTAGCACACTAGCTAAACGGGCACAGCAACAGTTACGAACTTATAATATCCAAGATCTGCTCCAGATGATGAAGAGCTCACGCTTGATTCTTGTATTCTCCGTCTGACCAAGAGAACCCCGTCACCCGCTTTTTTACTGTCGAAGAGCAAACCTGCCTCTATCCTTTCTCTTCTGTCCGGGCTTATTTATTGTTCTTGCACAATGAGCGAAGTCAATACGGTTCATCGCAGTCCTCAAGGCAGCGAAGGCCCACCTAGGGCAACTCCCGGGGCAATCAATAACGAAGGGAGAATCCCAGGTAGTTATCCAGATGGGAGGCCGTCTCCACATCCTTCCCCCAACGCTCATCACATCCCAAACCCTCCCTCCAGGCCTGGAAGTGCCGGTGTACCACGCGTGGAGGGCAGAACGCAGCAGAGAGGGACATCGATCCCTCCAAACCGAGGTATTTCGACAGAACGAGGTACACAGTCCGAAACAAAGCAGCTAGCTTTGATCGACGAGTGGCGCAGACGGTGCGCTCAGCTCGAGAGAGAGGTCAATGAAGAGCGGCAGAAGGCGCGCGAGGTCCAGGAGAAAATGCAGGATGTAAACGACGATGCAGACCACTGGCATGAACAGTACATGGAAGAGAAGAAGAGTCATGAGAAGGCAAGGATCGCGCTGCAGAGTAGTACAGAGGACGCGAGGTACTGGCAGGTGCAGCTCCAGTCCGCAATGATGGATGACAATGCCGACGCAGCGAAGACGCGCCAGGCGCGAAGTCAGCTTGAGAACAGCGAGATGGTAACCCAGACCCAGCGGCTGAGACTGCTGATTCGTGACTTTGCAGTTGTGTACGGTGAATGTAAGGAGAACAACCTGCTCGTTTCCCCCGAGGGCCAGGCCGCTATTGCCAAATATCTCCATACAGACAGAAGTACGCTCGGCAGCTACGTCGGGTCTGGCTCTACGTGCCCGGCCATACTCAAGGCGTTCATCTGGGCATTTCTGCGAGCTGTGATGTTTGGCCGGTTTTTTCTGGGCACTGGCGAGCGTGGATGAAGCGGCGAGCTCGTTGCGCGTCTACTTGGGTATGTGAAAGGCAGAGCTCTGGGGAACCCCAGGCCATTTCAACTAACTGTTGATACAGAACTAAATTAGTCACGCAGTCTACCTACAAGGGTATGAGACCCTTCTGGGATGGTTACCTCTATATGATAGGTTAAATTGTGAATCCATGCATATAAAACTATAATAACTATTTCACATAAAACCTGTTACTTTTGAAGAGTATTAGCTGCCAAACTCATCAATCCCCATAAGTGATGAATCATGGGTGATAGAATCTGGTAAAGGGAAACAACTAAGACCGTCAAGCGAACATGATAAATTCATACTAAAATAGTCCTTTGTCAATACTATTCCAGTTTGTCCAAAAGCGAGCCATATAATTCTGTCGGAAATGCACGGTCCTTGTTGTTTCTGGTGTCTCAATACCTATGGAGGACCCGTGAGACCTAGGCCCGGTTGTTCAAATCCCACCACGCATTTCGGGATTTGATCTATTATCATTTTAGTTTCAGCGAAACTCAGATCTGCCAAATATTATTATAACTTTATCACTCACCAAGATTGCAGTTACCCAGCCTACCTGACCAAATAAAGTTCTTTTGAGCTGTATAGCCCCATTTCCTTGAACCACCAGCTCATGTCAGCGACCTGAGTATATCATGAAAAAATACTTGCCGTACTTATTTGACCCCCCCCCCCGGGAACGGTTGCGCCATTATCCCAAATACAGATGATATTTCTTGATGGTAGACTACCCGCAGTGCTGATTATTGGCCCCGATGGGTCGCAATTTCTGGCGGGACAGACACGGGCCTGTGCTGTGCCCGGGCCACGAATCTTGCATTGCACCGCAGCAACTACACCAATGAAAGTAAGAAAGGGGGCAATATGCATATTGCTATCGAATTGTGTGCGATATAATAACTGTTTCCGAGGTAGAACTTTGGGTTAGGGGATCAATATCCTGATCATACAAGACAAAGAGCAAAACCCTGGTGGGAGGTTTAGCGTTATTTATGCCTTTCAGCCTCTCAAAAGCCGCAACGATTCATGTGTTGCAAATCTGTCTGATGACTTCAAGATGCCTCAGCTGATCACCACGCCTAGAACATTTCCAAGTTCTCGACTCATAATTGAGTGTACCAGATCTGCTTCTTCGCAAACAAATATTATTACCTCTCGCGCCTGCCTGTATCGCACTGAGACTCCCGCATCTGTGTTAGACTGAAAGTTACGAAGCACTGAGGGCGTATGCAGCAGCAGCACCGTCCTGGCTAATGCCGATGATATCAATTGACTGTACTAGTCTCTTCGTATCTATACTATTACTATCTATTCTACTCTGAATTAATGGCCGGATCTGGTTATTTAGGACCAAAAACATAGGAAATCTAATAATAGTTTTCTTATCTCTCCAAGTGTATATGTGGGTAATATCTGGGATCTCGTGGCAAACTATGGTAGTGCACGACGGGTGGCCTGATAGCCTTAACTTTATATGAACCAAGGTATCAGTAGTCTCGATTGACCGGATTATATCTCCTGATCATGTCTAGGTCTTGGTATTTCTAGTATAGTACTAATGTAAGCGCTGGATCCAAAGAGCCCCGCTAGCGTCGTTCCAGATGTACAGCGCAAGTTCCACGTATGGAGAACTGACTCCAGCTGGTAGACGCTCTCCCAGTAGCCTGTCCCCGTGCTCCGCAAGTTTCTAATGCCTCTAGAGAATAGGACGGGCCGAAAGTCTTATATCCTACACTCAAAGATGGTACCGAGGGCATTGAGTAGACATGCCAGCATAGATAGTTCCAGTACGCAGCATTGAGTGCCTTGAATTGCACAGTACTCAATATAAAATGAGAGACTACAGTGCTCGAACACTACATCACTCACATGAGTGTACATTAATTGCTGTCCTTACATCGCGAGGTTGGCAAGTATTAAGGGTATTAAAACGCCGAAGTACAGCCTGAAGACTGATTCCTAGTACTATTATTATTTAAATCTACTAATATCTAAGCTTTTATAACTAAACTAAGATATTAGTAGACTTGTTATCCAAGGCGGACGGCCACGGAGCATCGTCCGTCAGAGTGAGAGCCGCGCGATGGAGCAGCAACGCGTTACGAAGTCTTCCCATTTTCATTTTCTTTGCCTCAGTAAAACAATCTGTCTCGTACATAATTCGAGTTCTTCGTCCTCAAGATCTCCAGTACGGCTTCTGCGAGGGTCGAAATCGGGAACCGCCGCAGGGGCGTGAGACAGATGGTGGAGATCGAACGAAATTGCAAAACAGCGAGATAGCAGCGGATTGGGTTTGAGTCCGTGTCATCAAGTGTTCTTCTGCAGACTGACCCACTAACTGCGATTCGATATCAGCTGTTAATATTCGGGGGCAGACTCTAGCAAGTAGAGTCCATGCTCGCTCGAAGACCTTATTGGAACCGTAGGAAAGACCTGCGTCTTCACCGTCTGGCTTATGGTCTCAGCAGAAATAATTGGCGTTTTCCAAAAGTAAAGACACTACGTTCTCTCCCAGCCACTTTTCGACATAAGTCCAGTGCTGTATAACATGAAGGCTTGGGATTAAGAAAAGGCGGTCATTATCGAGCTCGTTTGCCATACACGAGTTCCTCTTCGCACCGGATGGTCCTTATACTTGCCTTGAGCCTCTCGGGTTAGCGCATACTCCGTACAGTATTGTAGTGCTGGTCGTTATAAACAAACTCAGTTGTACGGGTTTAGGCCCACCAACTCCCACACCAAACCCGAAGAAATAACAACGAAGGAAGCATCAGATCAACAAGAGTGGGGAACAAGCAACGCCAGTGAGTTCACAGATCTCGAGTTTGCCGTAAGTGATCGACACGGATTCATTTCCCAGCCGTGTTAGCTGAACAGTTCGTGCCATTGTGGTGGAGAGAGAGAGTGGAGACCCAAGAGCTGAGCCACGTCAAAGCTTCCCCGCGAGATCCCATGCCCTGAGAAAGTAAGTGAAGAGTCACGGAATTCCCATTCCTCTTGACACATACCACACGCTTCTCTTTGGACGTACACGAAACCATGGGAGGCCTGCGTGCGCTTTGTTGCAGCTCCGCTGACAAAAACGATCCTGACGATCATCCCTCCCCAAACCGACCACTTCACCAATCGCAGAATGGTCAAAATGCGCCGACCGGTGTCAACCAGGGATCCTCTTTGACGGATGTGACCCAGGGGAAACCCGAGGAAAAGCCCAAGGAAGAGCCAGTGGAAAAGCCTGTTGGAAAGCCAAAGGAGAAACCTCCACCCCCACGGAATCTATGGAAGGAAGCATATGACGGATTGGATCGCTCTAGCCAGGACTTGTTACCTGAGAATGGAAAACCTGCCACAGACGCCATCCAGGGTGTGATTGATATTACAACTGCAAAGTATAAGGAGTTCCAGAAGGGCGGCCTCAGAATCCACCGGAAGGAGAAAGATGATATCAATATCCGTGATGCATCAATGAAAATCCTGGGGGCTGCAATGAAGGCCAAGGACGTAATTTCAACGGCAGTATCTTTTGATCCTACAGGACACGGTAAGATCTGGGCCTCGACAATCCGTTACCAAGTAAATATATGCTAATAGAGTGAAAACAACCAGCATCTTCTGCATGGACGGTGATTTCTTTTGGAATGAGTGTGAGTTTCTACATACCTATATCGTAGCATGTTAAACGTTATGGCGATACTCATACAAATCCCAGATTGTTCAAAACAGATTGGACAGACGAGATGCCATCTTCCAGTCTTCTGCGTATCTTACCGAGAATCTGTCCTGGTTTGCAATTGTTGATGCCCACTACAGAAATCAGGAGGTTGACACCGACAAGCATGTTGACGAGGCTCTGCTTCGGGCCTATTCAGCGATATTACAATTCACAGCTGAAATCAAAAAATCGGAGAAGGAGAATGAAGCGGGTACGTGTCAACTCCTGTTGTAGATTAAACATTTTGGAGACTCTGGACTAATCATCCCCAAGTCCGTACCTGGAAGAGCATCTTCCCATTGACGGACCAGGCTTTGTCAACTCTCAAGGTAGCAGTCGCAGAGCAGAAAGCCGCTGCAGACCAGTGGATTGGGCTTGCTGCGAATCTTGGTAACTCAGCTAAAAAACAATTCTGACCAAAGGTTGGTGACTGATCAAGTACAGGTGACCGAGAGCGTGCAAAGGAGCATCTTGCAAAGACTGATGCAAGCCTTGAAGCCACAAGGAAGCTGGAGGACAAAGCAAAGAGTATGTTCTGTTCCTAATGGTCTGCCATTAGTCGGCATTGCTGACGATCTTATAGCTGTGGAGGAGGAGAACCAGGTCAAATGGATGTCAGAGTTCAATTTCTCGGGGCGTCAGAACTTTTTGCAAAAGAAACGAACTGGGGACACTGGTATCTGGCTGCTTGATTCGCAGGAGTATACCAATTGGATGGTCACCCCAGGAAACCTGCTTTGGCTACCTGGCATCTGTAAGTAGATCATTCTCCCCCTGACGCTTGTTAGGTTAATGACGATTATCAACAGCGGGCTGTGGCAAATCCGTCCTTTGGTATGGCATAGATCTTTACCAGTTGTCCTTGCAAGAGAGTCAACGCTAACCGCTGCTAGCTCTACTGTGATTCATGACCTTGGCGAGATCTGCGAATTGGATCCTTACAAGTACCTCGCCTACTGGTACTTCCACTTCGGCGACGACTTGACCAAAAGTGTTTATTCCATGGCCAGGTCGCTGATTAGACAGTTGAGCCGGTCCCCACTGCCATCGTCATTGGTGAAGTTATGGGACAAACATCACCTCCAAGGAAGCGAGCCCAATTTGCAAACCATACTAGGTGTACTTGATGATGTTTTGTCTAGTATTCCTGACCAGGGGCATGTTTACTTGGTTTTCGATGCCTTGGATGAGTGTCCGGCCAATACTACTGCCGACAGTGAGAGAAAGTCGCTTCTTTCCGTTGTTGTCGACCTTCTCGAACGGCATAAGGATAAAGTTCACATCCTCGCTACTAGTCGGCCGGAGACAGATATCAAAGAAGAGCTGGAGAAGTTCTCTACAGTCGATCTAGAGGCCCATTTGGCTGAGGATGTGAAACAGTTCGTTACCGCCGCAATTTCACGAGATCCGCTACAGAAATACAGTGAAGAAATCAAGGCACTAATCTTCCATACATTAGTAACCTCTGAGGAACGGTAAATTACGTCTCATTCCACTCCAATATTTCAACCCCAGGCAACCCTAACTTACTTTTTGACCAGGCGTTTCCGTTGGGCTGAGTTGCAAATCCAGACGCTTGAGAAACGCCGCAAACGCCGCACTGGCGATGACGAAGACATAAAGGAAGCTCTCAAGAAAATTCCAAAAGACTTGGAGGATACCTATCGCAGAATCCTTAATAGCATTGAGCCGGACGACATTCCCCTGGCACGAAACATTCTCATGCTCATTTGTCTTTCCCCTGCGACGCTTGAAGTCAACACAGTTGCTGAGATGGCCAATCTAGATAACCCTGATGACGTCGTCAATATATGCACGACCTCCCTTCTCAGTTTATCCGATGAGAAGATCCAGCTGGCTCATTTCTCGGTGCAGGAGTTCCTGATTGTCTCGGAGGAGGGTAGCCACCACGAATGCCAATTCTCGGCAGCTAACGGCCACAGATCTCTCTTGACAGCAACTGTGGACTATCTTCTGGAGCAGACTAAAGAGTTGACCCCGGAGGAAGCGACAGAACGGCCTTTCTTTTTATATGCCTCCAAGAACTGGTCTACTCACGCCACTGCTTCGGGGGACATTGATTGACTCGATCCAGGCCTCAAATCCAAGATTACTCATCTCTTTACTCAACCTACGGTTTACTTAAACTGGGTGCGTATTGCATCCAATTTCGGGACTCGTGGCGAAAGATGGTCGACAACTCCCGAAAGTTGTGAACTTCCAATCCATCGAGCCTCGTGGATGGGATTCCTCGAAGCCGTGGAGGAGTTGTTGAACCAGGGTGCTGATCCCGAAGCCAACACTCAGGAAGGGCGTTATGGCAGTGCACTTCAAGGCGCGTCGTTCCACGGGCACGAAAAGATAGTCCAGGTGCTGCTCGATCGGGGTGCCAATTTCAACGGCCCAGGAGGAAAGTATGGCACTGCACTTCAATCGGCGTCGTTCCAAAAGCATGAGAAGATAGTGAAGATGCTGCTGGATCGAGGCGCCGATATCACCATCCCGGGAGGATTTTACGGCAACGCGCTTCAAGCTGCATCTCTCGGAGGCAATGAAAGTATAGTGCAAATTCTGCTCGATGCAGGTGCCGATGTGAATGCCGAACAAGGAGGTTATGGCAGTCCAATTCAAGGCGCATCGCTTAACGGGCATGAAAAGGTAGTGCAGATGCTGCTCGATCAGCATGCCGATGTCAACGCCATAGGAAGGGAAGGCAGTGCACTTCAAGCCGCAGCAACCGGAGGCCATGAAAAAATAGTGTGGATGCTGCTGGATCAACACGCCGATGTTAATACCCTAGGAGGTACATATGGCAGTCCACTTCAAGCCGCGGCGTACGGAGGGTATGAAAACATAGTGCGGACACTACTGGATCGACATGCCGATGTCAACGCCCCGGATGGAGAATATGGCAGTGTACTTCAAGCTGCATCGTCCGGAGGCACTGGAAAGATCGTGCAGATGCTGCTAGATAAAGGCGCTGATCCCGACGCCGAAGGACCTTTAGGCACTGCACTTCTAGCCGCAGCAATGGGAGGCAGGAAAGACTGTGTGGAGGTACTGTTGGACCATGGTGTCGACATCAACGCTCGAGGAGGCTTAGAGGAGAACTGTACACCACTTCAATTTGCAGCGCGTGATGGACCTGAAGAGGTCGTGCAGTTATTGTTAGAACGAGGTGCCGATCCCAACATCCTTGAAGGAGATATCGGCAGTGCGCTTCAAGCTGCAGTGATGGATGACACTGAAAATGGAAGGATAGTGCAGATGCTGCTAGACGGAGGTGCCAATCTCAACGCCATAGGAGGGAAGTACGGCACTCCACTTCAGGCTGCGGCGTACTTCGGCAATAAAAACGCAATTAATTTGATGCTGGATCGAGGCGCCGATATCAACGCCCAAGGAACCGCCACTCCACTTCAGGAAGCAGCGGCTGAGTTTGATGCCGAGATAGTGCAATTGCTGCTGGATCGAGGCGCCGATGTTAACGCCCCAGGTGGGGAATATGGAACTGCACTTGAGGCCGCGTCGTCCCCAGGTAAGGAAAAGATAGTCCAGATGCTGCTTGATCGAGGCGCAACAATGAGCACTTCAATGTAGGTATGGAATGAAACGTGTGGTGTCGATGCCGGCAAGAAAATGTCCAAATTTCTGGATCAACCAATTGCATGGCATACCAGTAGAGAGCAGATACTCCAGCTAGCTAGCATATATCATGAACAAATGCAGTCTATGGTCAGGTAGTGTGACTCAGATGCAGGCATTATCGTCATTATTAAGTACATTATGCCTGGGTCAAAAGCCAGCAGCCATCTGCAACGTGCTAATTCACTTCATAGAAGCAGGGAACTTCGACGATATTTAAGGGCTTCAAGATTTAGCCCTCATCTTCCAGTCCAGGTTGTATACATAACTCAAACACAGCCCTTCCCTGTTATTATTTGTGTACTCTCGACTAAAATTTGCATCACTTGACTCTACCGATACCCAAATTCCCGGGGTAACTACGCTTGAGTGAATGGTTGAGACAAATAACGATCCGGAAGATATAACGGTACTGTTCCTAGGCATGGTAATTACTAATTTGATCTCGGTAATCTCGAAGACAGCCTAGGTGCCGAGAATCAAGGCTGTCTAATGATGTCATTTGCCTCAGTCACGCATCCTCAACAATCATACTTGAGGCCGATCATGTTATCCACCACTCAGTCAGTGGTACACGTGGAGTTGCGAGGGACGGGCCGCCTAATGATTGCATGACTAGCGGGAAAGAATTGGAAATAAAACATGTATTTACGAATAATATGATGTGACGGCTACTCTACTTGCCCTGCTGAGAAATGTCCGCGGTGGCGGTGTCTAGAGGACATCGTATATAGCATGAAGATGCCGCTGATTCGGTAATTGACTATCCTTGGGATGAGCCTCCTGTGAGACAGTCAGAGTCAGCACTTGTCTGAAGGTCAAGGCTGACCCGAGTCATCTCACCTGCTGAAATTTACAAAACTCAACTTGTGCAAAATAAGCACTCACTGAAACTGTATGGTAAGATACAGTAATACAGCATATACCTGGATTTCTTTATGCTTTTAGCCCCGGAGGTCCAGTCACGTCCGGTCCGAACCTGGATTGCTCTGCTTATTAGAGGGTGTCTTTCCCTTAACTTGCACTTCCTGCACTTAGGTTCCCTTGTACTTCCGCATTTTGACCTTTCATTCCTGCCAGCATGACTCTCCTCGGCTCCGTCGTCCGCCAATTTGTCTCCATCCCCACGCTCTCCGCATCCCTTAGCCTCAAGGGCCAGACCGTGTTCATCACAGGCGCCAACACAGGCCTGGGACTGGCAACCGCGCGAGAATGCGTCGGGCGCGGAGCAGCGAAAGTGATTCTCGCCGTGCGTAATCGCGCCAACGGCGACGCTGCCAAACTCTCCATCCAACAATCACACCCATCGGCACCCGCCACAATCGACATCTGGGACGTGGATCTCCTCTCCTTCGACTCGGTGCTGGCCATAGGCAAACGCGCGGCCCAGCTGCCCCGCCTCGACATCGCACTTCTCAACGCCGGCGTCTTCAAGTTCGCCTGGTCCACCTCGACGGATGGCTACGAGACCGGCCTGCAGGTTAACCACCTGGCCACTGCGCTCCTCGCTCTGACACTGCTGCCGACGCTGAAGAAGACGGCCAAAGAGCTCGGCCACCCGTCGCGTCTCACGTTCACCTCGGCCGAGACGCACATGTTCACCAAGTTCGCGGAGCAGGCGGCCGATAAGCCGTTGGACGAGCTGAACAAGAAGGAGCTGTACAAGGATGCCATGGACCGGTACTGTGTGACCAAGCTGCTCAATGTGTTCTGGGCAAGGGAGTTGGCGGCGCGCACATCTCGAGAAGAGGTTATTGTGAACTACTTCAATCCGGGCGCGGTGGATACGGGGCACGTATATTTATTTATTTCTTTATTTATTTATGCATGTGAGAGTAGAGCTAACATCTACCAGCATCCACCGCGACGGCAACCTTCTCATCCGCAAGTTCGACCGCTACGTCGGCCGCAGCGTCGAGCAGGGCGCCAGTCTCGTGCTCAATGCCGCCGTCGTCAAGGGGCCTGAGAGTCACGGGGAGTACATGAGCGAGGGAAACATTAAGCCGTATGTTCCCTTATCTTCCCTCCCCTATTAAAAGTCCGTCGACCGCTAATCAACTGTAGACCCGGGGACCTCGTTCTCAGCGATACCGGCGCTAGGCTGCAAAAGAGGCTTTGGGATGATACTGAGGAGGTGCTGAAGAAGCATGTGCCGTCGGCAGAGGGGCTAGATACTATTTTCAAGGTGTAATGTGAATCAGTCTGTTGGACGGGTTTGGGCTTCCTGGTTATTCATTATCCTGTCGAGATAACGGAGTAAACGGACTTTTAATTTTCTACTTCGTTATTCGTTAGTGCTTGAGAAAATGAGATTGACAAAGGGATAGAACATATGTTTCCTATTGCATGTCTGCGTTGGCTGAAAGAAGGAGCAATATAAGATAAGAAGCTATCGTCCAATTTTTGAATAATTTATAAACACCAAGTGCATTCTATTTCGTCAGATTAGACGTCAAACGCCAGCGGACATATTATTTCATCCCTCGACACTCGTTCCAGCATCTAACAATTGACTAGTGCCATCATTCCCCCCTACCTACTTTGATACTTACACAGCTCCTCCTACGCTCGGCCCCTTCCCCTTCAGGTTCGTCCTTTGGGCAGCCAGGGTCGTCAGCGCCGCTATCCCCGCACACGCAATCGCCAACGCAAACGTGACATGCACCCCGTCCATCTGAGCCTGGATAATTCCCGGCACCTGCTCAGCCGTGAACACGGACCGAATCTCCGTCGCGCCAATACTAACAACGATCTGCGGGTCAACGGTGGGAGCGGTGATGGGCAGTTTGCGCAGCAGCGTGTTTGAATACGCAGCACCAGCAGCACCGACCAGCAATGCGCCCCCAATGGTCTGGGCGAAGAGCATCAGCGCCGTCGAGGTGGTGATGTCCCCGGGCTCGCTGAGGGCCTGGCCGACAATGATGGGCAGCTGCACGCCCGCGCCAAACCCCACGCCCGCAACGATCTGGTACCCGATCCATTGGCCGGATGAGGAGCCGATGTCTAGCGTGTAGAGAAGTCCTGAGCCGACGGTGCTGAGCACGCCCGAGAGAACCAGCCAGGAGAGGTAATGTCCGTTGACGGAGATGAGGCCGCCGGTCATGATGGTCGTGATGACGAGACTGATGATTAGGGGGAGGTTGCGCACGCCGCTCTGTGAGGCTGAAACGCCGGATACTACCTGGAAGTAGATGGGGAGGTAGTATAGTACCACGAACCAGCTGCCGCCAAAGAAGAACATGAAGGCCATGCTGCTCCAGATGTAGCGCTTCTTGAAGAGACGCGGGGGGATAATGCTGCGCTCGCCTTGGAAGGCGGCGATGATGATGAAGAGGATGATAAGAAGTGCGCCGCCCACGAGGGTGCCGATGACATCTGAGTCTTTCCAGGATTTCGTCTGTCCGCCCCACTTGATTGTTGGATTGGTGTTAGTAGATGTTGATCATCTATACGGGGGGAAGGCATACTTGAAATACAAGAACGTAACAGACTATCGCTGCCATGACAATCAAGGTGCCCGGGAAATCCATCTGAAGAAACTTTTGCTTGAGGGAGATTTTCTCCGGGGTGTCACGCTTGGGGGCCTTGAAGGTGAAGAGGATAATGGCCGCAGAGACGCCTGGGAGGTTAGGGAAGAAGAGTCAAGGACTATAGGTGACATACCACCAATGGGGAGGTTGATGTAGAAGCACCTAAAGAGTCAGTAATGTTATATATGTTAGATGAGAATAATCTACCATCTCCAGGATACTTTCTCTGCAAAAACTCCGCCCAACAATGGCCCTACCACTGATGCAATGCCATACGATGCACCCAACAACCCCGTGTAGGCCGCACGCTTGCTCGGCGGCGCACAGAAAGCAATGATGGTATACGCGCCGGAGCCCAGTCCAGCAGCGCCCATGCCAGCAATGGCACGTCCAAAGATCAGGGCGGTGCTGTTGGGCGCGACACCACATAGCAGACTGCCAACCTCGAATACCACGATTGCCAGCATGAAGCCCGCCTTGAGCGGGAAAACCTTGTAGATTTTGCCAAAGGTCGATTGGAAACTTCCAATGGTGATGAAGAAGCCGCTGGCGTACCAGCCCACAAGGTCCAGTCCCTTGAACTCGTCTGTGATTTTCGGGATGGCGGTTGCCACGATCGTCTGGTCGAGGGAGACCTGTAGAGTCAGCACTTCTTTTCTAAAAAAAATAAAAATAAAAATAAAAATTAAAAATTAAAATTTAGAAAATACTGCCCGGGGATATTTACTAAGAACACGCATAGAATCAGGGCCAGGAGAATAAAGAGCATCCCTATGAAGGAGTAGCGTTCTTGGGGCGCGTCCTCGCTCTCGACCAGCGAGTTGTCGCTTTCTGGCTCTTTCCCCCTGACGGAGGGCAAAGGCGAGTCATTCTTCTCGTCCGTTGTCGACATGCTGGTCTCAGTCATGGCTTGATGCTATAGTATAAGATTGAGAATGATGAGGATGGGAATAGACAGCGCGGGCCCGCAGTGAGTCTTTTCTACCAGAGAAGGAACGGAAAGATGGTTTATCTCCGGGCGTATTCCAGCAGGATTCATGCATCAGACCGACCATCCATGTCGAATCTGGGAGCGAGGAATATTTCCAAAAACGGCCTAGCCCGCTCAGACCACGGAGGTGAGCGAGATCCGAATGAGCCGCCATTCCAGAGCTGAGCCAAGCTTTGTCGATCACGGAGGTCAACGACCATCCGGGCGCCGTTGACTGGTCTGGCCCGCTGTCTGGCCCGCACCATCCCTGCTAGCGTCTTGTAATACGCCCGTATCTAAGTTACCGTTTTGGCCCCGGCGGCATGTGGGTCTGAATGTAACTAAAAGTAAATCATTCCAACAGCTGAGCTTCTTCACCAAAATCCCCGAGCCCCGAGTCATTTCGGTGTTATTCTATTAGTCTCGCGGCTCCCGAAGAAGTACACAATTCCATTTTCAGCATCTGACATCAATTAGCCGGTTTGTTCGGATCACGGTGGTCAATACTCCCGCGGGTGCCTTACTTCCACTCTCTCCGACTTTGTATAATTCATGTCAGTTGCTTCCGACAACCGGTAGACTTGGTACGTGAGGCTCCTCCGGTGGTGGGCACTAAATTATGAACATAGTTATGTAGGCGTAGGTCGTAATGCAATGGAATATACCCATGGACATTATCCCGGGGAGTCCCAATGGAGCCCCGATGGCCGCGGTTCCCGATTAAATTTCTATATAAAAAAGATGAATTATATGCACATTCCCTACGTCAAGTCCGTCCTCACACATCCAAACCACCACAATGTCCAACATTGATATCACAGACCTCGTTGGCCTGGTCCAGGTCCGCCCGCTTGCCATCGGCGGGGGCTTGGTCCTGGCGCTTCTCTACGTGCTGTACCTGAGCGCACTGCCCAAACCACTGCCAGGGATCCCCTACGACGTCAAGTCCTCACATCGCCTCCTCGGGGATATCCCGCACTTCTTTGTCCTCGAAAAAGCCGGACGTCGCATTATGGAGTTCTGGGCAGACGTGGCGCGCCGGCAGCAGTCGCCCATCACGCAGTACTTCGCGGGCCCCTTCACCAAGCCGGTCGTGATCATTTCAGATTTCCGTGAGACCAAAGACCTGCTGATGCGCCGGGCGAAGTTGCTGGATCATGGCTCGCTGAACACGGGGCTGTGGTTTGGGGCCATCCCGCATCACTTTGTGGGCATGCCGTCGAGTGACCCGCGATATGCAAAGTCGAAGAGTTTGTCGAATGATTTGATGACGCCGAGTTTCCTTCACAATGTGGGTAGAAAGAGAAAACATAGGAAGCAATACTTACTGACGTACTTCAGGTCTCGCTTCCAGCCTCGTATCAAAAGACCCTCAACTTCGTCCGACTTTGGCAGCTCAAGGCGCGCATCGCCAACGAACAGCCGTTCTCTGCCCTGGGCGACTTCAACTTCCTCACTGGCGATATCATCTGTGCTGCTGCTCTGGGTATCCTCGACGAAGAAAGCGACACAGTCAAGCACTACAACCGCCTAGACGCCAGCATTCTCCCCAAGGGCCTGGCCACCAAGCGAAACCAGATCTACAACTTCCCGGAGTACAAAGCCACAGGCATCCTCGAGGCCACGCACACCATCGCCGACAGCATTACAGGCGCCCGCACTGCATCCATGCCCAAGCTATACTGGTTCCTCACCAACCTGCGCCCCTCCGTGCGCAAAGCCCAGCGGCAACGCACCCGCATCCTCCAGAAATACATTGACCGGGCCCACGACTCCATCACGCAGAACGGACACGGTCACAAACAAGACCACGGCTCCTCGCACCGCGCCGCAGTCGACTCCATCGTATCTCGCGAGATCGCCGCCGCCCGGAAAGAAAACCGGGCGCAAGCCCTCTCCTCCCCGGAAATCCACGACTCGCTCTTCGGATACGTCCTCGGCGGCCAGAGCACCACACACAGCGTCCTCTCCTTCATGATCCGCCGCCTCTCCGTCCGACAGGACGTACAGTCCAAGCTCCGCAAGGAGCTATACACGCTCTACGCGCCCGCCGCAGCTGCAAAACGCAACCCCACAATCGACGAGTTCCTAGCCATGCGCGCGCCGTACCTTGATGCCGTGATCGAGGAGACTATGCGGCTGAATAGCACGGCGCCTGTTCTGATTCGTGAGGCTATGGAGGACCTTGATTTTCTGGGGTATACCATCCCGCGCGGGACGAATATCTTCTGCACGCTGTGGGGTCCGTCGTATGACGAGCCTGCGTTCGAGGTGGATGAGAGCCGGCGCAGTAAGAGCTCGCAGGCGCATAGGGACGAGACGCCTGCGGACTGGACGGCGAGTGGGTTCGCGCCGGCGGAGTTCCACCCTGAACGCTGGCTGGTGAAGGACAGCGATGGGAAGACGGTGTTCGATATCAAGAATGGGCCGACGCTGGGGTTTGGCGCGGGGACGCGTGAGTGTTGGGGGAAACGGCTGGCGTACCATGAACTGAAGCTGATCAGTACGCTGCTGGTGTGGAACTTTGAGTTTTTGCCGCTGCCGCCGGATCTGGTCGATGAGGATGTAGTGGACTTTTTTGTGGCGAAGCCGAAGCGCTGCTTTGTGCGGCTGCGAGCTGTGCGGAGATAGTTAGGGCTATGTTGGTGATATTGGAGGTAGATAGGAAGATATGCAATTCAATCTATGAGCATCTATACTGTGTCTCCAACCTGCAACTGATTCATATCAATCTGTATATACAGTGTAATACCTCTGACTTGCTATTCCCGCGACAGAATATCGTCCAGCTCGTCCCGCATGGCATGCACGCGCGACTGCAGGAACTGTTCCAGCGCCCCGTGGAACACATCGCCGCCATACCGCCGCCCAAACGCCTCAACCACCCGCTCCACCCGGCGCAGCTCGCTGAGAAGAAGATGAAGGATAAGCCTGCGCTCGTCCTCTCGGTGGATCTTGAACATGCCGATTGTGATCGGCGTGTCGAGCACCATGTTCTGCCCGGCTGGGATGCTCTCGTGTTCACTATCTTTTTTGCCGTTGCTGCTGCCGTTGCTGCTGCTGCTGCTGAGGGGGTTGATTGCTGGGAGAGGGGTGGAAGGGGACGAGCCGGCGATGGCACCGTACGAGTCGAGGATTTTGAGGATGATGAGCGCTATGGACATGGACGAGCTGCAGCTCTGAGCGCAGGTGCACTGCAGCAATGTGTCTATCGCGGCTATGGCCTGGCGGCCGGTGTCGAGAACGCGGTCAATGGTGATGGGTGGCACGACGCTGGGGAAGGTGGTGCAGAAGCTGAAAGGCACGGAGAGGCTGAGCAGCGTGGATGACGTGAGCTGCATGCACGGTGCGCTGTCATTCATTCCGACTATCTTTTCTGACGATGGGAGTAAGGAATGACATGTGGGCCTCTCGTCCACGCCGTTGACGGAGGTGAAGGTTGAATCCAGATTCCACAGTCCCAACTCGTCGTTGATCATCTGGTCCCCGAAGCCGTGGGCCTGCACGAGCTGGTTGAGGTCGTCGTGATTGTCGGAGACGTTGAGACCCACGTCGGACATGTCATAGTCGAAGAAGACGTCTAGCGTGCTCTCGCTGCTGCTGTGTAACGCGTTCGCTGGTGCAGTTGAGGCGGCCGTCGATGTGGGCATCGTTGATGGCAGAGACGGTGTGGCAGCCGCGCTCTCGGTCTGGACGGCGACGGAAATGCCCCTGGCCGCAGCGTTCAGGTTGTTCTGGACAGCTTCTTCCTCGTTGTTCCTGGCCGACTTTGGTGGCTTCCCCGTCCGCCGCGAGACGCTGTACACGCAGCGTATGCCAGCCTGGTGGCAGCGCTGGCAGGATGGCCGCTCGTGGTTGCAGCGCACCTTGGACTTGGAGCAGCTGTCGCACGACAGTCGGAACTTGGACGCGTATCCCTTTTTCTGCTTGGTGCTGGGCGGTTGCTGCCAGGTTGCGAACTCTACCTCCATCGCGTGGTGTACGTTGCTCCGTGATCTCTATACAATCTCTTTGTCTGGGAAGCTGCGCATTAAGTAGACCTGTCAGAATTATATCCTATCCGCCGGTTAGCTGTTAATCAGGGTCAGCTCCTTCAGCCCCCAATCCTCAGCACTAGCAGGTTACGGCTATAACGGCGCCTTACGGTGTAACGAACCAGTGCTGTTGCGTCGCTCCAAACCGCCTGTTGGCGCTAGCAGTGGCAGGACGTATCTTCATGATTAAGAAGCTCTGGGGTGTCATTGGTTGGGATATACTCTGGTCCACTGCGGTACTGCATGCAAGTCCGCCCTTGCCCATCAGCATACGCCGTATATGCGGACTCTGCATGGAGGCTGTTACGAGATGGAGCTCCGCCCACCTCTAGATACGCTGCTGCTGACGCCTGACGGCCGACGCTGCGTTGGTTCGTTCCAACCGTGCATTATCCTGGACGATTCGATCCTTCTAGCTGCAGGCCCATCCTGCTGAGCGGGAAAACCAAGAATTCAGGCAAAAGGATTGCTTTCAGGGATAACAAACATCTAGAACTTCTTCATTCGAGATTGCAGACGCACTAATACGAGGAAAAATAACCACTAAGCTAAGACATGTTTCAGGCTACCAAATCCAGCTACATCCAGCGCCCTTTCCACGCGGAGCTATGAGCAACCCGCTGTCACCAGGGGATTCGCCTCGGGCATTGCCCCGTTGACCTTCACCTTGGCCTTTTCAGGCACACTCGGAGGAGTCGGTCCTTCCAGCTCCGTCACGTTCACCCAAGCCATGAATCTCACCTCGTCAAGGAAGTACCTCGAAGTCGTGCGGATGTGCCACCCGATGTACGCCGCCAGATAGTCATTGCAGTGGGCAAGCAGGTCCGGATACGGCGCCAGAATCCGGTTGATCTCGCGGACCCTGCTTTCCACAGCATCGACCGTCTCCTGGAGGCATCGCAGCGCGCTGGACCCCGTGGTGTTGGCCACGTTGCAGATGTAGTTGATACGCTCCGTGCCGCGAATGGTCTCCTTGTAGAAGGACAGGATGTCGTTCGTGAAGTCGATGATGTCGCAGAGCGGTGACAGCGCGGGGAGGTACAGCTTGCGGTATTTGTGCTCCGGGAAGGTGTCGTTGGGGAAGATGGCGTGGGCATATGTCTCCGCGAAGCCTGTCTTCACGCGCAGGTACCTTGGGAAGCGGAGGGCGTCTGGTGGCACCGCTTCGCTGAAGTCGTTCTCTACGTTGGTGCCCTCGACGAACTCCAGCGTAGTCTTGATGACCATGGATGAGCCGTACGGCCCTAGGTACTGGTCCGTGTTCTGTAGGAATCTGGGTGACTGTAAGCATAAAGGACAACTGGTCGGCCATAAGGGAGTTTACCGTGCTAAGGAGTCGAGAAAGGGCGCCTTCTGAGGCAGTCCGCGCACCAGCCGCAGAGAAAACTCGGTCCCCGCATCCCCAAAGGTCATGTACTCCTCGTCGTAGATGATGACCAGCAGCGTAATGACCACGCAGTTGAAGCGGACCGCAAACGATGCTCGCGGGTACCACGACGCAATGCCCACGGCCTGCTTAGCATACTTGGCCGCCCGCGTCTTCAACTCCTCCGACCATGGCTGCTCCTCGATGTACTCGGCCAGCGCAGGCTCGATGTTGCTGTCATAGTAGGGCTTCGGCAGGTGGAAGTCAATCTTTTCGAAAAACCGCGACAGAATAGTGCCGTATTCGGAGAGGGACACCATGAATCGGACGTCTTCGGGTGCGACACTGCCCATGATGATGTTCGTCTGTCGAATTTTGGGAATGATCTGTTGTGGGGATTAAGTTGATTCAGATGGTGATGATTCAAGTCGAGGAGAAGGAACGCAGACTCAATCTGGAAAGCAGATGCCTTATCTACATAAATCAAAGGGATGCTTCTATCATCCTCGCCGTCGCAGAATGATTCGGGAGGCAGATGGATCCCATCTTACTGCTTATCCTACCACGCTCAATGGGGTAATCAAAGGCTGATTACCCTAATAGCAAGAGAGCGCACGGCGCGATACGCGCCAGACTAAAGCTTGCTGGGAATCCTTCGCGAAAGTGTCGGGGTTTGGACACAAACGGTTCCCGAAATTGAAAGAATATATATATAGATCATAGTGCATATCGCATAATGTTTTAATATGTATTATGATTACAGTACCGGCTTTAAATTACAAATATACGGAATTTTGTAATTTATTTGTAATATCAAGGTAATCTGGCTGAGCACAGCACTTGACACGGGGAATCACCGCACGTAAGAAGCACTATAACTATATTCCCCCGAGCGCCCCTCTACGGCTGAATGTGCTGACGCTGATGGCTTCCACTCTCGGAGATCTGGTGCAAATGATCGGGGAGCGAAATTTTGCCAGTTAAGGGCTAATCCTTTGGAACCTATCGAGAGCTCCCGGGATGGTCGAGGTTGCGCAATCCCGACGGCTGAATGGGCATTACCCTTCTGGCATTGATGCTGCTGTGGTTGAAAAAGGCCTTGCTCGAACATAATAATGACTGGTTTACTTCATTGCCCGTGACGGACCAGACGAGGTGTGAAGTTACGTCCGCATAGCTCTACCAGTTATTCGTATAATTCCACGGGTCCCATGTGGCCGTGCTGAAGTCGTGGGGAACAACAACGATAACAACTGCTTCAGCAGACCTCTTCCCTTCTTTTATATCTCTATTCTCTGTACGCAAAAGCCGACAACATGTTTCTGAACCTGTTCGCCACGGGCCTTCTGTTTATCATTGTGGCCTGGGCGATCTCATGGCTACGCTCGCGGAATAAACCTCCTCTTCCCCCTGGACCAAAGGGTTGGCCTCTCATCGGACACCTCCGTGCAGCGGCGGTAGACAAGCATAAGTACTGGTACCAGATAGGTCAGCAGTACGGCCCGCTGGCATCGGTAAAGGTGGCCAACTTGACCTTCATCATCATCAACTCCCACGATGTCGCCCACGACCTCATCGTCAAGAGGTTCGCCAACTACAGCGGCCGGGCCCGGCTACCCTTCATCGAGCTTCTGGACGAGTCGGCGCCCTGGGCCAGTAAACTGATCCTCACGCGGCAGTACGGCCCAGAATACCGCCTGCATCGACGCATGCTTGAGTCCGGCATGACCGCCACATATGCGGATCGATTCCACGGCCTGATGGAGCTCGAGACCTGCCAGCTCCTTAACGATCTCCTCGAGGATAAGGACTGCCGCACTGTCGGCATGAGCAGCGTCCTCCTCTTCAAGCACATCGAGCGCGTTCAGACCAGTTTCGTCATTGGGGGCACCTACGGCTTCCGCACCCCCCATCGTCTGGACCCCAACCTTGTCACCATCATCAAGAGCTCACACGACTCCAACGACATCGCCGTGTCTCAGACGCTGCTCAACTTTTTCCCGGCCCTGAAGTCTCTCCCCGAGTTTCTCTCCCCGTACTACAAGGCCGCGGCCAAGGTGCGCGACTATACCGCACCCTGGGTCCACGGACACCTGGTCACAGCCCTAGAACGCCCCGGATGGAATCTCGCGAAACAGTCATACGCCATCGGCATGAAGGAGGGCTCAACCCCGCGCGAGGTCGAGGTCAACCTCGAGTCCAACGTCTACGGCGGCGTCGAGACCTCCCCGCGTGAGCTCATGTGGGTTATTGTCGCCGCCATAACCCAGACAAACTCAGTCCGCAAGGCCCAGGCCCAGCTCGACCAAGTCGTCGGCCCCAACCGCCTGCCCAACTTCATCGATCGCCCCAAACTGACCTACGTCGACGCCTTCCTGCGCGAGGTCATGCGCTGGCGACCCATCATGGCCGACTCCATCCCGCACCGTGTCGAGAACGACGACATCTACAACGGGTACCTCATCCCCGCCAACGCGCTCATTATGCCGAACGCGTGGGGCATCAATCGAGACACCAAGTACTTCGGGGACGACGTCGAGGAATTCATCCCGGAGCGGTGGTTCACGAATCGGGATGTAGAGAACGGCGCTCTCCGGCATGACCTGCCCACGCCGGTCTTCGGCTACGGACGACGAACCTGCGCGGGGAAACGCATCGCGGAGGACGGCATGTACATGCAGATGGCGCGTCTGCTGTGGGCGTTTGAGTTTAAGGAGGTCGGTGGTGAGCCTGTCGACCCGGGCGCTGATCTCCGTCATACCTTTACTGTGCCGCCGGCGCCGTTCAAAGTGAAGCTTATGCCGCGGCGAACATCGGTGCGGGATGTCGTGACGAAGGAGTGGAGTGAGTGTGAGACGGACGTGCCGAAGCTGCTGGGCCAGATGGACGAGAAGTATCTGAATATGAAGTCCGAGGATTAGATGTTGTTTCAATGGCTGGGTGGGATGATGTTCTTTGAGTTAACCATAAATGAGATGTTTCTGGCTAGACTATCAAGCTGTAAGGTCCACATAGATTGTCCGATAACCTCCCTTTTCTCTGGAAATCTTGTGTTTCTGCTGAGTGTCACAACTTCACTGCCACAGTGAGTATAGTCTACCTATAATGCTAGAGGCGCCGTACTTTATGCTTTTTAGGTGATTCGTAAAAGCCTCCCTCCCACCCACACATAATTATTTCTTATCAAAGATGCCATCATAGCCCGCCATTGCTATCGATTATTAGACACAATCAATGCAAATTAGAGGCTCTGCTCAAAACTCCACAAGTTGGCCAGATCCCACTCGAAGTATTCTGACATCAATGGTGTAAATGAAGTAGCATCCAAATGTGGCATTACATTGTCCGAGAACATGGGTGTGTTGGACATGGTGAATAGATCGTCCTCGATTGTATCAGATGGGTAGAAAGGATGCGGTGTATTGCTGGTGCGCTGCTGAAGGGTTTCTCCAAAGATATTCGCATTCAGGGAGGAAGCTGTTAAATTCTCGCCATTGTTTGTGACCCTGGCAGTATGTGACTGATGGACATTAAGTCAGTTGATATACTTCAATAACAGTTCAAATAGGTATGTGCTTCATTGACGATCTGCACTTACCATAGAGCCATTTTGTGGTTCAGAGCTCTCTAATCCTGATAACCCTTCAGGCACGGAAGGCTCTTGAGCTGATGGCTGAGGTTTGTCTCGTTGATGGTCATCTTCATCTCGAGCACGCTTTGTCGCCTTTGTCGCATTCGGGTTGGTCTTTTCGACTAGTTTTCTCGTAATATTTCCCAATTCTACGAATAGGCGAGCCGCGTTAGCCGTAGGTACGTTGACATGGAAAGCGGGTTCTGAAAGTAAGCAAATAACAATGTCCATGAGCTTGAGGTCTGAAGGCGCCTCTGGGGCCTGGGGATTTTGAAGAGTATTGGCGAAGAGAGTCAAAAGGTTGGAAAGGGGGTAGTAGAGAAGCATCCTATATCTAGTAAGCACGGAAAGTAAATGGGGGAATGAAACGCCTCGCCACTCTGTGTTCTCAGAAGGGTCAGGAAAGAGAGTTAACGAACCAAAGACTGCTTTTATCAACCGCTCGCGTTTCAAAGTCGACCGACTTTAGAAGCTGGATAGACTGTCTTGCAGCTGCTAGACAAATTGCTTCACTTGCATACACGCGGGGATTGAGGTGCCCGTCATCTTGCAGGGTATTTTCGTGTCGGCCATAATGGGTGTTGGTCCAAGAGCCATGGTGTACCGAAACGCGATGGATGATCGTAAGACAATTGAAATATGCAAAATGCATCAAAATGGTTGGCAAGACCAAATCCCCGGGACACTGTATAGGCTGCTCTGGCTGTATCTCCAAGGGTAGCTTTTCTTTCCATTCTATGAGCGTCTTGTCCAAATCACCAACTAGTCTCAGTCGTTCATAAGGCGGTCTAGTTTGACCTCGAGCTGAGTATAACTTTGTATAAATGCGGCTCTCAAGCCTTGCTAGTTGCACACGATATCGAAACATGTCCACCCTCGTAGCTGTCCCATCAGGTTGTGAATCACGTGTGCGCTCCTGGAGCGGCAGATCAATACCGATATCATCATCATTCATCACAGAAGGGTGTCCTAGGCGTATAGCAACGGTCTTGTCCATGGTGTAGACAACCCAAAATACATTTCTCCTTTGGATAACTTCAGCTTCGCTAATTCCCCGGTCTTTGAGGTCCCGATGGAGACCGATTCCGTAAGACAAACGCCCGGCCGCTGCTACTAGGATATGGACGGCCTGCGGTTCTAGATGTACTTGGTGCACAACAGCCTAGCAAACCATCAGCATAAATCGAACAATTAAATGAAGCGGCGGTAACTTACCATTCCAACTAAAGCTTGTACCGCCTCCAGACTACCTTCTTCAAATATTAAATCGAGTAAGCAACCACTAGCATTGCGAAGGTACTTTTTCCAGACTCTGCTCTCTGGATTTTCTGACGTATTATTCTTATCGCGTACCTGGAGGAGTAGACAACCAAGACAGAGAACAATATTCAACGAAGCATACCAAGCAAGGCCCTTCGGCGGATCTGCGGAGTACTGAAGTTCGTAGCTCCGGTCGAAAGCCACCTTATCGTACAATGGAGAAATGTTGTTATATGACTCGAAAAAATCTAGAGAGGTTAGTTGTATTACAATATGAAAGACCAGCCTAGTCACGTACAATCAACGTAGCGGTCTGCAATATGTTTAGGTGGATATGGTTCTCTCTCAGAAGCGAAAAGCGGACGGTAGAGTTCGGTGGCGGTCTTCCTAGGAGGAGTATGTACATCGGTTGCGAGAGTATGTATAAATCGCGACAATTCATCGGAGCCCGTTTTTTCAGCGATCCAATCAAGTCCCTGTGGTGAAAAGAGGGTCAATCCGGATGCGCCACCTAAAGCAGGATGATTAGTGCATGATCCCAAGACAGAGGGCCCAACAAAGTTACCAAAATATCTAGTCTTTCCTTCTCCACTGATCATAAGAGTTGACAGCCGATCAACCAACTTGGTAGGGCTTGCGAGAGGGGACTCGGGCGCTGCTGGTGAGGACCCTGCAACCGAGTTGCTCTGAGTGTCCAAGCCAGAGGCGGTGATAACCGACTCCATGCGCTTGATACGACTCTCGATGTCGAGGAGGGAGGTGGACCTAAAAATTCTCAGTCTTTCTATCGCCAGAACATCGAGTGCATCAAGACCTTGTCGGCTGCCTCTTCTTGCGCTCAACCAATGTCGTCACACATGCTACCCCGCGATTGAGGCAATGGGCGCAGCTGTCACCGTGCTTTTCGCATTTGATCTGTAGAGATCACTGTCAGAGCCGGTGTCCCATAGCCGCAGCTCTCCGCCAGAGGCCACATCGGCCCTACCTTCAGCCGTTTGCACGAGTCACATGAGGTGCGAATGTGTGAGTTGAAGGGAGAATGCGGGGGAGCTTCGGCCGGAGAGGCGCTCGAGCCGCTGCGCGAGCTGCGTGAGCCGCCATCGGGATAATGGTCCATGGTACGGGACGCAACTGTCGCTGTCGGTACCTGGTCGACGATCTCGGGCGGGATGGGAACGAGGAGGCGGAGAATTGTGGATATCTGTCCCATCCAGCCCACATTCTGACAGCGGCGCAAAGTTTGGTTCGCACCGCGTCCGGGTTAGTCAGCGGTCACATGGTGCCGAGCGACGTCATCCTCCGCCGAACCTGCCCGTGTTGGGGCCTGAGGCCGTATGTTTCGCTGCTTATAACTATTCGTGTAAACATGATTGTCTTACAGATACAAAGAATGTATACGGCTTTTACAGACAGCGGCTGCAATTATCATACCGAGACAATCCTGGCAACTCTCCTCTCCTCCCATGTATAAAGAAGGTGAAGTAAGAATCTAAAAACAGTGTCCTCTGAGCATTTCCCATCTATCCTTCCAGCGTTTCCTGGTATGCGGAAAGAGTTCAATTGAAATACTACTAATGACTCTGCCTCGGGCATAATAGGTTACGCGGTCGTATCCCTGACCACACGATTGTACAGAACCTCGCCCGTAACAGAAAGCCTGTCTACCAGTCATAGGGAAAGACCTTTGCAAAATGCTTAATCATTACCTTGACCTAGCTAACTAGTTAAGTTACTATCTTGACTAGGTCCTTAGTTGGGCATGTTGTGTTCTACCATTCCAGGCAGTAGTAGTCTTATAGCTGTATTATGTGCCTAAGCGCGCTGATCTTTAAGCGTGCCCACTTTAATAGTACGGGTATCATGGCTTATGTGCAGGGTAAGCGTACTCAACCCTAAGCTCACCAAGGCAGAAGCCAGCCGACTCTGCCTCAATAATACTATACCCTGTTATTTCCGTGTAGTTTGCGTTGTATGTGGCTCAAAATCTTCATGTTATTTTCACGAACAAGTGGCTGTCAGGACAGAGATCAAGGTTCCAATACTACACATTTGCCAATGCCGTTATGTTCTGCCGCTGCATCGAAGGCTGCCTTCCAACTATCCAAGGAGAAGACCTTAGTCTCCATCAAGTCCCTGCCTAGAGGAAATAGACCTCGCTCCAACATTTTCACAAAGTGCACTATAGCCTCTCGTTCGTACATCATCTTGCCTGCAAGCGCATATACCATTAGTGCCAGCACCAAAGACTCGAAGGAACCTACTGTACCTTTCAACGTGATATTGTTGATCATGATCTGTGGGACTCCGATATTTCCAGTAGATCCCATCAAGCTGACCCTCCCGCCCCGACGTAGGGCTTTAATGGCACTCTTGGTATGCGTCGACGATGATGCAGCCGCGGGCGTGATGTCCAAAACGGCATCAGCAGCACCAAAGGCTCGCAGCGCACCTGCATCTTTCTCTTCATCACCAGTTATTGTAACTGTTCCGATATCCGCACGGGGTAGTCCCTTTTGAATATCCTTCACTAATTTTGCTAGCTTCTCTTCGCTTCGACCCATCGCAATGACTTTTGCCCCCATTGCTGCTGCCAGTTGCACACCTAGGCTGCCGTAGAATCCTGTCGCTGGGCAAACAACGATTGTTTCACCAGCCTCGAGCTTGATATCCCTTAAGCCACCAAATGGCACAAGGAGATATGCCATGTACATCAGGTCATGGACCGAGTATCCTAGATTATCACACAATCTTGTCTGACCAAGCATAATGCAGTTCTCAAGCGGCACCTTGACATACTCTGCAAAGGTCCCATTCCGCCACACTTCATGCATCAACTTTTTGCTGCCATCACTGGAGCCCTGATAGATAGCCGTCAAGAAAAAAGAATCCGGGTCATCGCGGGCCCGTATAACGCAATCAACATAAACAAGCTGTCCTGGTTTCAACGCCGTTGCGTCAGACCCGACTGCGGAGACATGACCGATAGCACCAAACCCGCCTACCAGCGGAGCGGGAAAGGAGTTAGGACGCTTGCCATTGTAGACATCGCGGTGGTAGGGCAGTACCCCAGCCGTGGTGACGCGGACAATAGCACTGCCGGTATCAGGCTGTGGTGTTGGTAGTTGTTTTACCTGAAACCCGGATCCAAGGTCTTCAAGTACGAGGGCGCGGTGCTTGGGGGTTAAAGCAATCTCCATATCGGAAGTGATAAAAATACAGTAGAAGTTGAGATGTCAACAATTGACTCGCCAGCCAGCCTGAGAACCTTGAGACGAAGGACGTTTATATGCTGACAAATCAATGACTTGGAACTACCGGTGGCCATGACTAACACCGAGTGTCAATTTACTCACTGGATTAGCGCGAATTATTTAGAATAATAACGTCAACAGACTAGACTCACCAAAATGAGAGCTCTTGTTGTGAATACCAGCGACAAGTCCACGACTGTCCAGGAGACACCTGGCCCGAAACCAGGACTGAAGGAGGTTCTCCTTCGTGTGCGCGCTGTAGCACTGAACCATGCCGACTACATGAACGCAGCCATGCCCCTTGCCGCACAAGAAAATCGTGTGCTAGGGTCCGATTTCGCAGTGCAGGTGATTCAGGTCGGGGAGGATCTAGCTGACATGGAAGGCCCGCGAACCAAGACTGGATCGCGCGTTTCAAGGTTTTTGCATGGTGGCAAGTAATTAGTTGACAAGCGGGGGCTGTTCAACTACCGGGTCAACATCAGACACTGGCTGACATTTTCGCCGTATCCTAATAGCCAGCTCAGTGAATGGCTGCCCAGGTGCATTTGCCCCGTATGATGTCATTGATTATGATCTGACCTGCGGCATGCCTGACAGCATCGCCTTCATAAACGGAGAAGTTTACTTGGTCTCTATGGTTGAAGGAACCATTCCGAAGTGGATATAGAGTATAGACTCGAAAGCTCCAATTACTGTTGAAAACTGCGGGCGGACTTGGAAGAAATGAATTTATAACGGACCAATGGTTGGCACGGTGCAAGCATCCGGCACTTAATTTAATAGCCATTTCTTTTATCACATTATTCTTTCCTTGGCTTAACGACCCCTAAATGCAGCTGCAGCGCTTCTCTCTGCTTCTGGCTCCCGATTCAACTTTCCCCATAATCTCCCTTTCAATGGTATTATATTCATCATGGCTTACACAGTCACTGTTGTCTTCCCTATTGACGCCGATGCCCAGTACGATATCAATTACTACACCAACTCGCACATGAGCTTAATTGAGCAGCATTGGTCAAAGTAAGGTCTCAAAAGCTAGTCCGTCACGAAATATATTCCATCTTTATACGGTACAGCCCCGGGAAGGAGGGCGGTTATGGAGAACGCGTTCCAACGCCCCGAGGCCTCGGAGATTATGGAAGATGTTTCTCGCTTCAGCAACAAAGCAACCGATTTTCCAGGTTGGCCAGACAATAAAGCCTGCGTTTGATTTGTGAAGATCCAGGTCGAGGTATTAATGCAATAAACGTCACTAACATTTGCCATGACTCATCCAGTTTGCCAAAAGGGTGTTTTGCAAACATCTGACGGACAGATGGCCTCCCACTTTAGTGACAAGAACACCTGCTATCATGAGGTTAGCCATTGTACCACACCCCAATCTCGTTTGAGCATGAGTACCAATCCATTTCATACCACTCCGACTTTGGGGTGTTCAAGTCATAGTCGACATAACCTCCTATTCAGCTGCCATATCATAGGCCGTCGTCTCGAAATCTAGAAAGTTTAAAATTGCCAGGTCGACGAATGAAGCCAGGAAGCCATCTTAATTATTGATCTTTACTTTCAGAGGGAAGCCGCTGAATCTGTCAAATCCCCATTGCGATAGAAGTAGTCCCGGAAATTGTATAGGATTTTGGTCAGGTTCGGGTTCGTAGCAATTGCTGTCGGCGGAACTAGTAGGTTACAGCTTGATGTGGGACTTAAAGGTAGTAGTACCTGGTGGAGAAGAGGGAAGGGGTATAGGTAAATATGTAAGCGTACATACTTCCTGCTATGGTGTCTGTTCCACATTCTATTTCTTTTCTTTTGATCGTACATCCTGCCAAGTGCCTTGGTGGGCCCTGCCCACATCCCGACTGTGCACTTCGGATGCCCGCACATCGACAAATATCATTTGTCTATAGCTTTTTTCCTCAAGGATACTAATAAACAGTAGAAATGAGTACAATTATTAATTTATTTACCCCACACGACGCTACAGAATGAGGAACGAGGAGGCGCTTCCACCCTTTCTTGTCTGCCCCTCCTCCTTACGACCCCAGCTTTGCAGATAATCAGTGTCGTCGCAGAATGTGCTATAATGGATGAAGCGTTCCCTGCTACTCTCGAGCAGATCTCCGGTGATGCATCCGTTCCGTCGTACCAATGCAGCCACTGCCAGCGGCGATTTTCTCGTGTCGACCATCTCTCGCGTCATGTCCGGACCCGTACAGTCACTTGACCTCTAAAACTCTGTATAATAACTGACCTTGGCATAGATACACATGAGAAACCTTTCACCTGCGGCGTTTGTGGAAAAGCATTTTCGAGAAAGTGAGTGATAGCAACCATAAGACACAGAATCAGAATCATTGACCTTTCAGCGATCTCTTAAAGCGCCATGAATGCCGCCATGCATCGCGCCGGAGAATCCACCAGGCAAAGGCACTGTCCGGCCTTGCTCGCCGCGTTTCCCAGGCATGCAGAGCATGCGCCATATCCAAGGTTAAATGTGACGACGCCAAACCATGCGCACGGTGTGTGAAGAAGAACACGCTCTGTGACTATGATTGGAATGCCAGTGTCGAATCGGGTCAGCTAGATCGGCAAGACAGCATGGAAGCTGCCCTGCTTGATAGTCAACCTGGAGCAGCGCAAGCGCCAATCGAACCAGCCATCGATAGCAGCCTTGGACTGAGCGCTCCTACCGGACCCGCACGTCCGAGTGACAGTGGGACGATAACAGGCCAGATTACCCCGTCCTTGAGCCCTGGGCTGGACAATAATGTTCATGATGTTTCCTTTGATCTTGACATATGTGGATTCCAGACTAATGGGTCCGATGCTGGGTTCACTGAAGCCACTTTGACCTACGCTGACTTTCTCAAGGACCTTCTCGGCTGGGATGGACAAGGTGACGGTGTCCCAAGGCCTGTGGCTGGTGACGGTCAAGGGAACACCAATATCTGGGACCAGCATCTCAACATCGACCAAACCTTTGACGAGCTGCTGAGTTTTCCCATGTCCGACTTTATGAGCCCGGTGGAAGAAGCAGAACCATCTGCGCCCATAGCCGGGTTGGATTGTAGTGGAACAAGACGGAAGGTTGCAGATCGGACTTCGTTCGAGGAGAGAGCATTTGTCGCCGGGGCACGAGCATTTGAGGGATCTTGGTTGAACTGGAGCCCGGATTCGATGGATCAACCATCTATAGATCAGGACGAGGCGAGTCTAAGTCTGCCGCATGATTGGACCAAGGACAAGGACAGCCTACCACGAGATCCCTCTCTCGCTCAACAACATTTGACTATAGCCGATCGAGAGCGTGTCCTTTCGACTTTGTTGTTGTTCAGTGACAGACGACCTCTCATTCGTATTGCGACTACGTTCCCGGGAACCCAGGAACTGGAAAGCATGCTGCATGGCTTTCTCAGGCACCAGCTCGGCGACACCTTCTCCTGGTTCCATGTCCCCACGTTCAGTCTACCTCGCATTCGGGACGAGCTCCTAGCAGCACTCGTGGCCTTTGGTGCATCATTGACTCATGTAGAAGTGATACAAAAGCTCGGACATGCCATGGCCGATATTTTGAGGTACTCGGTCATTGAACAGGTATTCTCCCATCTCCCCCAGTAGAATATCCTAAAAAACACTTACAGACTTTTGCCAGTGGCGTCGGGACAACTCTCTTTCTCGCGATTTGCAGTTAATGCAAGCGTTACGTGAGTGCGGTGACAATTAATGGCGAAGTTTTTTTTAAACTGACATCCTGCCAGATACCATCACCTTCCTAGGAGTTTATAGCGGAGACAGGTGCAAGATGGAAATAGCCGAGAGCACTTCACAGCCGCTGATCACGGTATGTAAAAGAGCATTTCCGTTCCTACACGTTCTCTCATAGATGGCAGATACTCAGAAGGGCACGTTGGTTGCTAAGTGGCCATTATGCACCAATTATACCCAGCTTTGAAGACGACGAAGCGGCCAACCAGCGAAAGTGGGAAGCGTGGGTGGAACAGGAGAGCGTTAAACGGTAATCACGTACCTTTTCCAGTCTACCTCGAAGGTGAATTTAGTTAATGTGTTATGGCTATAGACTCGTCCACCAAGTTTATGTCCTTGACGCAAATATCTCCATGATGAATCTCACAACACCTGTTATGCATTTTGACGAGATACATGTTCCCATGCCTGAGCCCAACCAACTATGGCTTGCAGCAAGCGCTTCAGAATGGAGGGCGAGGTATTTGAGCCAATCGCGTCTCAGCGCTCAGCCAACGCTCTGCGAGAATGCCCTGCGCTTGCTGACGGATCGCGATCTCATCCCAGGTGACGATCCACTGGTCTCGAGCCTATATGTCTTACATGGACTCTGGAGAGTCATCTGGGAGCACCGCCGACTTCAAGATCTCGTCATGCTGGCCCGCGAGCAGTCCCCAGTTCCAGATTCTGCACCATCATCATTTGGGGGCGGAGAAAAGCTTGTCAAAGCTCTGACGAAGATGAGTGCCAGGATCCCTGAAACCCCAAACTCAACCGGCACCAAAATGTATGAGTTTGTCTTCCTCTTGGAATTCCTGAGCATGACACTTCACGTCCCTCTAAACTGTCTCCAGGCATTCGCAGGCAAAGATGGCCCCAAGGAAGCCCAACGGGTCTGTTGCCTTCTGCAGGAATGGACGCCCACCAAAGAGGCCCGGCAGGCCATGTGGCACGGAGGCCAACTGCTTCGCGCCGCCAGACAGCTCCCTGCGGATAAGATGCGCGATATCAAGGTTGTTATCGTCTACCAGACCAGCCTAGCGTTCTGGGCATACGGGACTGTTCACATTGCGCGTAGGAAACGGGATGGCTGCGCAACACCGACACTCACTAATGTCACCCAGCTCACGAGAAAGCCCCTTGTCGCGCTGGACGGCATGCTCACTCCGAATGTGCGCAGATTCATATCTCTAGACGAGGGGCTGCCCTACATTAGTGACACTAACTGCCGGGAGGACGAGAATGTGGACGAGAATAAGGTCAAACTGCTGCTCAGGCCAAGCGAGACGATGGCCGTCACGATCCGCGTCTTGAGACCGCACAGACAAGGATCTTACCCACCTTTAGCAGAGAGTTTCTCCCGCTTGATGAGAGAGATAGTTAGAGCGGCACAGGCTATTGGAATGTGAATAATTATCGACTGTGATATGCTGTAACGATAAGCACGAATGTGATGCCAAATATGAACCTTCCGAGCTTTGGCCGAAACCCTAACAGCATCTGATGGAGTGCCAACGTCTGGGCTATTGACCGTAAACTTACTTCTAGGGCAGCCAGGTTCATTGTTTTCCAATTACTCGACTCAACCTCGGGCCATGCGGGGATACACACCCGATGGCCGCCCTCTCGGCAACTGTCCTGTATATATATGCGAGGCCTTTAGAACTTTCCACCGCTCCATCCACCCCCTATCCGGTTAATCATGTCGAAACAACAAACAATCGCCTCGATTGAGCCTTTGCACGTTGGCCAATTCTTATTCGTCAAAATTGTCACCAACCATGGCGTTGTGGGCTGGGGCGAAGGTGGTGTCTGGGGCCACATCGAGTCAGCAGCAACATCGGTGAAACGCTTTGCGGAATATCTCGTCGGCAAACCTGCCTTCTGCATAGAACACCACTGGAATGTGATGCACCGATTCAGCTATTTCCAGGGTCTTGCTATCAATGCTGCCATTTCCGCCATCGATATTGCCCTGTGGGATATTAAAGGCAAGGTGCTTGGGGTTCCGATCTATGAACTGCTAGGCGGGGCCTGTCGTACCAAGGCACGCGTTTATGGTCATATATACGAGAAGACTATCGAAGGGGTACTGGCCGAGTGCAAGCGAAAGATGGATCTCGGATATACTGCGTTTGGCCATATCAACCCGTTCCTGGATGAAGGAAATAATGACATCTACTTCAAGACCCATGTCAAGAAAATGCAGGATGCCGCGGAGAATGTGCACAGAATGCGTGCCGTTGTTGGAGAGAAAGTTGACCTTTTGATTGAGTTGCATCGACGTTTGACACCCGCAGAGGCAGTGACGTTCAGCAATATGATCAAGGACGACACGCCGATGTTTGTGGAGGACCCGATTCGTCCGGAGAGTGCAGATGCTATGGCTCGGGTGGCTGATCGTATTACGGTCCCTATCGCCACCGGCGAACGGTTCTTTACCATCTATGAATTCCAGGCTCTGTTGTCTCGCCAGGCCTTGGAATACGTCCGTGTAGACGTTGCTGTTTGTGGCGGTATTACAGGAGCCAAGAAGGTGAGTCTTCGCACCTGAGCCTGTCATCTTTGGACACCTCTCTAACGCCTGACAGGTTGCTGCCATGGCAGAAGCACATAACTGTCAGGTAGTACCGCACAACCCTCTTTCACCCGTTGGTCTCGCCGCGTGCCTGCAAGTCGCAGCCGCAATCCCGAACTTTGCGATCCAGGAATACGCAACTGGGTTCGAGGCCGGGGTCTTCTCATCCACAACCAGACATTTGGGAAGCGATGTTGTTGATTACGTGCCAGAAGTGGTTGACGGGTTTGTGGATATACCTTCGCGCCCCGGTCTCGGGGTTCAAGTGCTCGACAATGCGCAGGAGATTAGACCGCCGTTTGTGCAGTCTATCCAGATGCGCCCTCATAAGGATGGCTTTGTCGTCGACCAGTAGCTATGAATGTTAGACACCGCTATTGTTCCAATGGCTTAGTACGGCCGAAAATCTACTTCCTGTGCGGCATTTATTTGCAAATAGCGGAAGAAGACAAAGAAATAGATTAGCTTGATAATAGACCCTCAATTCTATGCATGCGTGTAAAGCAAACGTTGGCGTTCTAGACTATGGCTAAATCCCCAAACCCTAGATTGATCCAAGTTGGGTATCTACTCATGAGGCGGGATGATGGGTAGAACCACATAGTTCAGTTGGTCAGGCCCAAAGTGGATATGATTCATCCCTCCAAATCTCTCGTCCGATCTGATGACTAGTTAGCAAAACGTCGCTCCAATTACTACCATTTACAGATCCTGATTCATACCTTTCCGGGGATTCATGAGTGAAAATACCGGCGCCCTGAGTATCCCCTCCACTAATCTCGAAGGATAACCGTTCGCCTCTCTGCATAATAACCTGGGTAGGCCAAATCTCCACATCGACGGGGTATATCTCGCCCGGGATAACCGGCAGGACATCTGTAGAGAAGTAGTCGCGGTGAGGACGCCATTCCCGATGGCGTGGGTGGCCGTAGTTGATCTTTCGAAGGCTCACTCGCTGCCAGCCTTTACTGATGGGCACAGGGTCCCCGATTGAGCCAGTATAGAAGACCTCCGTCCCATCTGCGGCCCAATGCCGGAGGGTCAAGAAAATGTCGATGTCCGTGGGCACATTGCCCCCCGGGTGAGGCGTGACGGATACGTTTACGCGAGCAACAATGTGGCCGGTAATCTCGACCTCTTCCGTAAATGGGGCTGTGGTGAAGCGCACGAAGGAGTTATCTTCAGGAACGGTCAGCGCGGGATAGGACAGTCGTTTATGAACCGGCACGCATGGTTCTTGAGGCCCAAAGGTCAGATCCGGACTGACGAAGTACCTGGTGTACTGTGTCCGGGCGAGAGGCCACTCATTTTCCGCTCGTCGGTCGAAGGCCTGCCCGGACATCGCGGCGAGACTGTCATGGGCTACGCCTGATTTGCGCAGGGCAAGGGTCACTTTCGGCTGTTGACCCCTGGTCCAGCCGTCGTAGTCGTTGTCTTTCAGGAATGCACTAAGGAAGCTTTTCTGGATCTCGACCTCATTATCAGCGTAGAAAGGGAGGTCATGACGACCAACGCCCAGGCGTAGGAATTTCAATGCGGAGCCTGCGTTCAGATATCCTTCAACATTTCCGCGGAGATGGACAACGATGTTCCCCAGGTTGCCAACCGACAACAGAGGCACTTCGATGTCTTCGAGACTGTACTCCCTCGACACATAGTACGCGTCATCGCGGAAGGAATACTGAGCAGCCTCAACGTCCTGGTCGTGCCGATTGCGGTCGAGTTCCTCCTGGCTGAGGTCTCCCTCAATCGTATCCGGGCCCCTTTGATTCTTCGACCTACCCGCCAGTCCGTACTGGTTCGACTTGACCTGTCGATCATGCCAGAACTTCAGGAACCTGGCCGTGAGAAGGCCCCCATGCCGGCATCGATCGCGGTAGTAATCCGCCATGCCCTCATAGGGAATGCAGCAGGCGAGCCCACGGGGTCGCCTTGCAGCCACTCTCCACTGCGACCCTGCAAAGTAACTAATGCCCAGCAACCCGATTTTCCCAGTCGACCATGGCTGGTCTGCTGCCCATTCGATAACTTCGGCAAAGGCGTCCGTGGTTGATTTGGACATTGTGTCGCACACGCCCGGGGACTGGCCGATGCCTACCTCGTCGGCACGCACGACAGCATATCCCTCGGCGGTCCAGAATTTGGGATCGGGAACTTCGAATGCAGAATGTTGGGACTTGTGCTTTGGGTTCACATCGTGGAATGAATGCGCCAGGAAACTAAGCGACAAGAATGTCAGCTATTTCATATTCTGATGTGTCGGTTGGGCTGGCCACCTTACTCTCCATATGGCGTGTCCTTCCCATAGGGACCATAGGTAAGCAATACGGGAGTGGGCTTGCCATCCTTGGGTCTGTAGACATTGAGCCGGACCAGCCCAGCGTTGCTCTTTAGCTTGACGGTTACATTTTGCTCGAAGATGTAGGGAAAGTTGTCCTGGTCAATTGTCGAAATATCTCTGATCGGGTTAGGCATGATGACTCGGGGGTGTGGTATTCTAACGGGAAAACGGTAAAATATGAGGCGCCTGTATTCTAAGAAAATCCCAGCCCGTATTTAAAGGCGCTCAATTGGGAGGAACTGTGGCGTGCGCCGGCCGTGCTTTGGGAGGCCCACGTTGCTGCCGATAAACGCATCGGGAATGCCATCGGGTGTAGTGAGGAGGGACCGCAGCGCGGGAAGTCGGGGCACTGCCACATACTACTCAGGTGAAGACGGAAGGACGGGGGTGTTCCCACTAGCGACAGCCTCTATAACTAGTATAACAAGACATCGGGCTTGTCTACTAGCATTGTCAGCAACCAGCCAACCTGTTCTTCAACTACTAGAACCAGCTCATAGAAAAGACGCCAAAGGCGTGTTTGGTACGCTAGAGGAACTGCGTCCACAATGACTGGCAAGCCATTACTAAGCTAAAGAAATGCTTGTCAAAAGGCTGACGCGATATCAGAACTTGCACCCGTCCTCTTCCTATCGCACGGCACAGCAGCCTTGCTACAAGAAGATTCTCGAGTTCGTGACTACTGGAAGAAACTCGGCCAAGATGCGCTTGATCATGGCGTGAAGGGGGTCATTATCATGGTGCGTCGCAGGCTTAACAGTTCGTTCTTTGTCTGCGTTCAGACTAATCGTCGAACCAGGGCGCCCACTGGAATACAGCAGGTGGCGACCACCGCAAGATTCAGATTGCCATGAATCCCACGCCAGATTTCATGCCGCTGATTGCGTCCGATCCGAAGATTTCAGAGGGGTTCGAGCCAAACCCGGACCTCCAAACCGGCCAGAGGGTCATCGATATGCTCTGCAATGCCGGCGTCCACGCGGAAGCCGACACCAAATTCAACTGGATGATTGACTCCCAAATCGCGATTGTTGGCATGTTTGGCGTCAAGTCTCCCCCGATAACCATCATCTCTCAAAATGCGTATTGGGACCCCTTTTTCCACAGCCGACTGGGGGCGATTTTGCGACCCTTGCGCAAAGAGCGGTACCTAATCATCGGGTCGGGAGGGGGCACCCATAACCTATACCGCACCGAGTGGAAGTACTCTCTCGGGTGGAAGGACGTATTTGCCATGGAAAGCCCGCCAGACGACGAGACGCTCGAATTCCGACAGTCGATTGAGGATGTCTTCTGCAAAAATGGCGCTGGTCCGAAGTTGAGGCGCGGACTCGCCAGGTTGATGAAGCACCCTTACTTCCGCGACGCTCATGGCACCGATGAGCATTATGTCTCTGCATGTTTTGCTGCGGGAGCTGCGGGTGAGCTTGATGATGAAGGCACCGAGACAGTTCTCGGAGCGGAGGTGTGGGAACTTGTACGTGCTGCTTCTACATTATACTCGTTGAGGGCTAATTCGGTCTATAGCGCTCCCAGTGTGAGCAACAGTATGTTATTGGGAAATGGCCACCCTCGTGGAGGATTAAATCCGCAGTGAGTGGATAATGAAGTTATGTATATGTATTTGATAGTACCACTAGTACTCCTACTACTCCTTGTACTTGTTAAAAAGTAAAAAAAACGTAGTTTTCGCGGTTAGTTGTCGGCTCCGAAATGCCGCCCACCCACAACCGACACCTATAAAAACACCCTTATCCCCGTTCAACCGAGTTCACAAGGCCAATACAATCCGATACACCATGACTACTCCTCGCGTGTTGATCCTTGGTGCCGGCAGTCTGGGAATTGTCCTGGGAGCCTTCCTCCACAAGTCTGGCGCCGAACTTGTCTGCGTCTGCCGCTCAAACTACCAAGCCGCAAAGGCCCATGGGTTCAAGATTGATTCGATCGCATTGGGGAGCTATACGTACCATCCCGAGCTCGTAAATTCCGTCTCAGAGGCCCGGGCACTAGCTGATAAACCATACGACTACATTATCGTTGCCACCAAAGCGTTCCCGGATGAAGATCCCTCGCCTGTTGAAGTGATCAGTGAAGCAGTATCAACTTCGCATACAGCTATCGTCCTCGTCCAGAACGGCATCGGAGTCGAAGAGGCCTACTGGAAGCGCTTCCCTGCAAATCTCATTATCTCTGCCGTGGCCTACATGCCTTCGACACGGATTTCCAGCACCGAGGTTGTTCAAACGGAGACCCAGCATATCTTGACGGGTGCCTATCCGAGCCACCCGGCTTCGGGAGACGATGGAGACAAAATACGCAGGTTCACGGATATGCTCTCTGCTGGAGGGGCGCAGAGCGAGAACCACACAGACATCCAGGTTGAACGGTGGAAAAAGCTGATTGGAAATGCCACCTGGAACCCAATCTGCGCTCTGTCTCGGTGTCGTGATGTTGAGCTCCTGGGAACTACTGATATTGCGGGCGAGTTCGTTGAGGCCGCAATGTATGAGATTGTGGCTGTAGCTCGCGCTCTTGGCTACGGTGACCAGGTCAATGAGGAGGTTGTCAAGGCCCAGATACGACGGAGTGCTGTCCGACCAGCTCCGGGTGTCCAGCCTAGCATGATGGCTGATATGCTTTACAATAGCAAGATGGAAGTTGAGGTTATTGTTGGCAATGTTGTCCGACTAGCAAGGAAATATTGTGTTGCTGTACCGAGACTAGAGACGCTGTATGTACTTGCTTCTGGTCTGAACTGGAGCATATCTCAGAAATCGAGTATTGGATGAACGCCGTCAGACTCTGACCATAAATCGGGTATTCTCTACCTACAGGAGATGTAACTCTGTTACACTTAGGCTTGGATTCCAATACAGACCTGCACTTGGCAAAGACATACATATCCAACTCCAGGCCCATTCTTACAGTATTAGTCCTCAGCTATAATCTCCTAAAATTACCACTCGTTTGCTATCTGGTACATTCCATAACCTCTGGCATGCAACCCTAACCCTCTGGGAACCATATACCCCCACTATTCGCATATATTAGCCAGGAGACCATATCCATTCTCGACGATCTTTAGCCTACCTGAAGCAGTTGGCAGCCGCTCAGCATCGTCCACATAAACGTGCGAATCGCTGCCGTGTCTCCGGCAATGCGGCTCCAGGCTGGATTGACCACGGGGGCTCTGTAAGGCGGCACACGGCGATGGTCTGTCGGCCACGTCGGTGGGTTATTAACTGGCTCGAGTCCTGTTGGCGAGCCGTTGTGAGTGAGGAATCCTTCACCCTCGGAGTCCTCGTCGGATGACTGTTGCTGCAATGTTCTTGGTTCATCGGATACCCTGGTTAGGTTGATCGTGGCATCTGCTCGAGATTTGCTTGTTGTTGTAGTGCTGGTGGTAGACGACATGGTAAAGTTTGACTGGAAGGACAGGGTGGATTAATGACAGGAGATAGTTAGTTCTCAGAGAACTTGAATAGGTAAACGGTGTAGGAAATCCCTCGGCTCGGAACGCCCTTGGGCACATCTGCCCCGTGGCTCTCTGCATCTATAGAAAATGAGGGCCCGAGGGGCCTTCCATACCCGACGGATGTGCTTGTTTCCCCTCCAAAGGTGGACGTGCCACATCCAACCCCTGAGGGGTTGTAGTGTGTTTGCCCCAGGCGGTTCAAATGTCCGAGCTACTGGGGGCGGATCGTTGTGGTTCTTATCAAAACCATACGACACACGACACCCAGCAATACTTACCAAGATATCCCATCAAAGGCATCCATTGAAGGAAAGCATGGGCGCCCCAGAACTACCGAGAGTCGAGATTGGCGCCGTTGAAGGTCGCGCGCGCAATCTTCGAGGAAGGCAGCACGAACTGCGATCATTGTTCGCCCATCTCACTGCGCACTCGGACAAGCTTGTGCAGGCAATTCGCACCGAAGAAGCGTGTCTCCTCCACGAGGCTGAAGTTGCAGTAGGAGCAATACTTCTTGATCTTCGCAAGCACTACGACCGGCTGGATCTGAAGACAGAGCTGGCCACCGAGTACAAGTCGAAAAGAGGGCAGAGTTGCCCAGAACGCCGCGTTGCAACCCGCATCGTGTATATCATTCCAGACACGGCTTTTCTCGCCTTTAGTGTTTTCAGCGCTTTGTGTGCCGCAATCGAGGCGGGCTCCTGCTGCGTAGTTGAAGTACATACTCACTATTCATGGGTTGACTTGTTGCTGACCTTTTTCCGTCTGTTTCAGCTCCCGACCACAGCGCAGAAGTCCGCACAACTCGTCCGCCAGGCCATCACGGAAGCACTAGACAAGGACACCTTCGCTGTCGTATCAAGGAGAGCCCCGGCCGACTTTCTCGCACGGTGCCTTGTCGTCGATCAGCTCGGGCGACTCGATGGCACCGGCGATTTCCTCGGCCGCGTTGTGTCCGCCCCAACAACGCGCGCTGTTGCATTGGTCGATCGCACCGCGGATCCTAAACTAGCAGCAAAGGAAGTGGTAGCCTCGCGACTGGCCTTTGGTGGTAGAAGTCACTGTGCGGTGGACCAGGTGTTTGTCAATGAGTTCGTGGCCGATGACTTCGTCGACGCAGTGGCTCACGAACTGTCCAAGTATGAGGAGGCCCGGGTGTCGGATAACGGAACCGTAGAGGAAACGAGCAAGAACCGATTGCACAGATCGGCCAGAATGGAGCAGACTCCAGAAATGCAAGATGCTGAGAATGGCGTAGACAAACGCACCTGCAAGTCCGTCTGGAGAGGTCACTTAGGCCTGGCGGTGGAAGTGGTCGACCGGTATGTATATCGAGTAAAGGATTCCTTTGCTATATCGCTGAAGGTCCCCAGATCGAGCCGTATTTTGAGATGCAAAATACGGGCACCTCTTATTGCAACCCACAGGGTCACCAGCCTCGACGATGCGATTGACATGTGCGCCACGGAAGAAGCAGGATTTGGCCCAATCTACGTCTTTGCTGCTGGACCAGAGGCAAACTATCTCTCCAAGTTTATTGAAAGCAGAGCGGCATTCTTCAATCATATACCAGCTCAGCTTCTGAGTAAGAGCACCATTTCTCCCAAATGCAACCACCATCCAGACTGACTGACCTATCTTCCAAACAGTTGGCCCAGCGTTTCCTGTGGGATATCCGGTACAGCTTGACCTCCGTTTCACACGAGAGATGTTCGAGCAGTCCAGCCCGGAGATTGCACCCGGTGAGAGGTTCCATTCCATCTCACGAACTGTTTCCTACGGGGGTTCTGCAGTCGGGGCCAAGATGCTTGCGGCCCTGTCAAAGCCGCTGAAACCGACGGGGCAGGCACCAGCAGGCGCTTGGGGCTTTTTTGACCAGGGGATTATCCTGGGTGCGGTCGTCTATCTATTGCCATTGGCTGCTGCTTCTGTAGCAGGGGCTGCCTACATGGGCGTTCTTTTCCGGAAGGTTGTTTCATAGACCATGGCGTCTATTAACCCCCTGAATTGATTATAAATGCTACTTGTATTTGAACATTCTACCACTTGGCAGTTTGGAAGTATTCTACAACGCTCAACACCCGCGAAGCTAACGTGTCTCTGTCAACCTTGAGCTCAAGGTAAAGAAAGGGACATATGCATTGTCCAAGTTAGGATTAATCTTGAGCTCATGATGGCCTTCTCTCAATTCAGAACTCCGTATTCAATTGTCAATAGATAGTTCAGCTAACTATAGTATATCCCGATACTTTAACCAGCTAGGCAGATTTTATAGTCCAGAAATGGTACTTGTAAATGTATCGTGACCCTACATTTATATTCCATATTGAGCATCCGAGTGCAACTCCCCATGGTCCAACCGGCGCAGACATTCCACAATTCCCGGATATGCATAGCAGTAGTGCCTATGTCTCCAGATCTCCTCAGGTGATGGCTTCTTGTGAGCCTGACGAGTTATTGTTTGGATCCTCGAAGCACGAGGACGTCGCACGCGATCAAATTCCTTGAGCAGCTCGGGCACAAGAGCACGGCTGACACCGGACGTGTTCAGAATCCGGAATCCTTCAGCATCTTCAATAGCTTGGTTACAGCCCTGGCCCTGGTGCGGCGTCATCGCGTGGGCAGCGTCTCCGATGATGACAACGCGGCCCTTAATGTAGGTGGGTAGGGGGTCCTGGTCGCGGAGTTGCCAGACTTTGATATCTTTTGCATTGCTGTGTATATATCTTAGTGCGAGGTTCCTGGATCATGCAGGAGCGTGGGATTATTTACCTGAGTACATCAAGAATGGCCGGCGAGAAACAATTGAAACATCTGAGTAGATCCTCTCGGGAGCCTTCTGCAGACCACGACTCGGTGGTGGGGGACTGCAGGATCTCGTCCGGGGTGATACAGCCCACATTCAGGGTCTGAAAGTCGCGGCATGGGTACATGATGACCGATCGATTCGTTCCGTCCGTGCTGAGATAGATATCCAGGGTTGCTTCGCGGGTCGAGTCCATCACTCGTAATTCCAGGCCGTGTTGCTCGAGAGTCTCCTTTGGAATGGTGAATCGGAATGCAGACGAGCCTGACGGACGCGCAGTACGAAAGTCTTCCTCCGCAACAACCAGTGGTCTCACAAGGGATTTGATCCCATCCGCCCCTATAATGACTATAAGACAATATCCCGCTAGAATGAGGTAAAATGGAGGAATATCTGCCTACCAATCACCAGATCAGACTCAAGCTTCTCTCCGCTATCGAGCAACACATCCCCCGTCTGTACATCCACGCCAGTCACTCTTGTTCCCCAGAGTACCTGAGCAGGCCGTCCCTGGATCTCCAGCATCTCCGAAGGACATGTCGCAAGCCTGAGGAACTCGTTCCAAAGGTCCCCGTGGTGCTGAAACAGCCACTCAGCACCATACTCCTCTCGAAGAAAGCCCATATTCTCTTCCATGAGAATTTTCCCGTCTCGATCCAACGTCCTGGTCATGCCACAGGCAATTGACCGACATCGTGACTTGTCAAATCCCAGCTCTTGGGCTATTTTAACCCCGTTCGGGCCTAGGTTTATTGCAGCTCCTACTTCGTGGCCACCGTCGAATTTCTCCACGAGGGTGACTGCGTGCTTCTCCCTCAAAACACGAGCAGCAAGGAGGCCTGCCAGGCCTGCTCCCACAATAGTTACCTTTAGCTGGCCGTCCATTTCCGAGGTGATTATTTCTGCGAACCGTCGAGGAAGTTTAAGGCGTCAGCCTTCAATGACCAACTGTCAATGATTGCCGCGGTGGTGGTATAAAAGGTACAGCTGACTGATAGCTTCCACCTCTGCATCAGATCATCATCCGTCCCATTCTCGGATATGCTGGCAACATTTCCCGAAACATTGTATGTGGGACCGAAGACACAGGCCGAGGCCCACTGCGGGCAACCGAGATATCGGATGCCCGCTATCTCTTTCAGCTACTCAAATCTAGACTATAGTACCAACTTCGTTCCTCCGGCACAAGCTGAACTGGGATATCCCACGCACAACCACTAGCATGTGACCCCAGTGAGCATCAATATATCGTGTATGGGATTAAGCTATGGTGGACGATAATAACCTCAAGTACTGGGCTGGACTCCCATCCCGGGAACAGACTCTCCCAGCTCTCCACCCCCATCGATCACTACCGGGTCTATCGGTAGTAGAACATAAAGCATCCGAGCCCAACCCGGCTCCTCACGGCCATCCGCAGCCGTAGACACTGTGACATTCTTCCAGGCATGACATGTTCCCCTCTGAATCGCGATATCGCCCTTTTGCATCCGTCGTATCTCCCCACTATCAAGAATCAACTCGACCTCTCCCTCGAGAACGACTCCGTAATCTAGCGACACTGTGCGGTGCATTGCACTTGTCACTCCAGGCCCGATGTCCACCACACGGCAGACTGACCCTGTTGAGATGGCCAGCCCTGGATTTTCCTTCAGATAGTTGCCGTAGATGGACAGGTCGTCGTTTTGGAGAGATATTGGAAGACTGCTGGTTGCATACGCCAGGGAGAAGTATGCTCCCGGAACTGGGGTTCGGGGCACGACGTCCGATACTGCGGTAGAGAATATCGCGGCTCCGTCGTCCTTGTGGGTGGTGATGAAGCGTTTGACGTCGGGCAGTGTTTTCGGTAAGGGAGTCATTCTGTGTGATTTAAATAGAGTGCAGAAATAAAAAGAATTGACGTTGAATAGTTGTAGATCCTTTTAGATTCCCGTGAGAAGAAGATGATTCTATTCTAAATATTCTATGGTATGAGTCGGCTTTATAGATCCTATTCAGACATTGGGTCTGGATTGCCAGGTCGGGTCTTGCCCTCAGCTTTCAGAGTCCGGTACAAGGGTGCCCACCTTTCTTGATACGTTTGGTGAAATGGTCCCGACATTTCAGGCTGTATTAAGTACTAGAAAAACATGATAATAACTATAGATTTATGGTACTAGGATTCTCGGGATGTGGCGGAACAAAGTTTTGCGGGGCCCCGAACTCTCCCGGTCTGGAAGCAAACGAACACCTGGTAAACCCCCCAGGCCGTGTCAGTCCATGGATGCCTCTGCGGGAAATCAATAGAATACTAATGTCATCTTCTATTCCTCCCCCGCGGCTCCCCCGCAAGGCTAAAAACCAGGAAGTCTACGCCTGCGACCGTTGCAATGCAAGTTTCCGCCGCCAGGACCATCTGGACCGACACTACCGCGCGCACACCAAGCAACGGCCCTTTGCGTGTCCGGTGTGTTCCAGGGGTTTCGCTCGTCGGGACCTCATGGTGAGGCACAAGGCGAATCACAGTCGCAGTACCAATATAAGGCGAGGATCCGAGGACTCATCCTCCAACATCAAATATCGCGTCGCTCAGGCGTGCAGACGCTGTGCTTCCTCCAAGCTGAAGTGTACAGACCAGAAGCCGTGTCAACGATGCCAGAAGAAGAATTTGCCCTGTGAACCAGCTGATGTGCCTGATCCTCTTGTCGAGCATGGCGCCTCTGGCGACAACAGCAATGCCCCTTTCTATTCTTCTCGTGGACAGCAGGACTCAGCCGCCAGCGAATCTACCATCACCAGTATCCAACCCCTGTGGAATTCATTAAGCCTGCTTCCGTTCGGCGGGGAGGACTGTAGTTTCGGAACTGGTGATACCCTCGACTTGGGTGATATGGATTTCTCTTTCCTGAATTCCATCAGCACCTTCACCAACATGGACAACCCTTGCGTACCGGTAGTCCCGCCAAACGAAACCATGTCGCCCATCATGCCCATGCGATCACAGGTATACAAACTCTCATCCGTTGTCCAGGGTTGGATGCCTCTGTCGACCGAAAATTCACACATGGAGCAAGCCCACCTCTCGATAAACGGAGAGGTTCCCGGCTTCACTCCGCAGGCTGACACCACCAGTATACTGACCCAGCCCTTCCCTCATTTCGTGCGCGACCGCATCCTCAATATGGTTTTTAATGCATACTCGGATCGGAAACCTGGCATCGTCGAGTCATTCCCGAGTTCCGAGGTCCTTTTCAAACTTGCCAACCGGTATATCACCCGTAAGATGGTGAGACAAATTAATGATCTCATCCATATCCCCACATTCGACTGGAGTAGTCGACGGCCGGAGCTGATCGCGGCCATGATTGCGATGGGAGCCGTGGATAGCCCATCGGTTACATTGAGGAAATTCGGCTTTGCCCTGCAGTTAACGGTGCGGCGGGCGACGATGCAGCGAGTAGGTGAATCTCTCTCTATCCCAATGAGAGCCCGAGCTAAAGTCCTTGCTTCTTGTAGTATGAGGAGGACCACACAACAATGAGAGCTCTAGACATGGCCCAGGCATTCCTCCTACAGCAGTACATGGGAATCTTCAGTGGAATTTCGCGCAAGATCGGCCTAGCAGAAAGCTGCTTCATGATAGTCCCCACAATCATCTCGCAGGCCCGAAGGCTACTACTTCTAGACGCCGAGCCGTATTTCGAAGCAGCTCTGGAGAGCGACTGTTCGGAAAAGCTGGATAGTATCTGGCGTCGTTGGTGTGAACAAGAATCTATGCGGAGGCTAATCTATCACTCCTTCGTCCTCGACTGCCAGACTTCCATCACCCGTAATACCAATCCCACCCTTTCGTATGCGAGCATCGACATACCTCTCCCCTGCCCCAAGCAACTCTGGCACGCAGAAACTGCAGCCGTATGGAAGGATGAAGTTCTCAAGCTGTCCGCACCAGCGCCCCCACCGTCGTTGAAGGAGTTGATTCAGAATCCCCAACTCCTCGGCACATGCAAAGACCGCGTCGAAATCTCCTTTATGCAGTCCGTCTACCTCAACGGGATGTGGTCCATGGTCCGGGAATACCGCCAACTCAGCAGCATTGCCGCCGGGTCCAGCACGTGGAACACACTCGTCCTCACATCCCGGCACGCAGAGCTACAATCAGTCATGAAGCTTTTCCCGCTGAACAGTTGCGGTGCTGCACCCGCCGCCACCAGCGGTGCGCTGGCACCGGAAATCGCTTTCCTCTACAACCTGGTCTCGATGCACCTCCATGTTTCCTTCAACGATCTCCAACCATCGAGCGTGGGAGAGAGTTTCCGGGAGGAATTCAAGACCGCGGTTTACGCCGAGTCATGGATGCAGGGGGCTGATTCGCGGTATGCGATCTGGCATGCCGGCCAGATCGTTCGGGCCGCAAAGGCCATGAATCGTGGGACACTCTGCGATGTTTACCCCATTGCTTTTCTGCAGGCTGTCATTGTCTTGTTTGTGGCTGGCGGTTTCTCCTGCCGTCACCACGCGCAGATACCTGCCGTCTATACTGATGCTACTACTTCCGTTCCTGCAACGGAATTACAGAATATCTCGTTGAACACAGCGCAGACGCCGCAATTGGACCTTTATCTTGCGTACGGCAATGGTCAACCGGGGCTCACTGTTGAGGCTGATAGCTTCCTTCCCCTGCATGATTGTAAGTCGGTTGTTGAGGTGTTGAAGCGGGTTATCGAGGAAAATTGGCTGCCAGACCTGCCCCCCTGGGGAACGGACGAAGTTATTCGGGTTCTAGATGATTTGTGTGCTGTATTCACTGGCCTTTAGTAAGGTTATACCGGAATACGTCGCCCTCCGAGGGTGAGGACTTATTCAGAATCTATTTTTTTATGAAAGGCTTAGAAAACGTAACTTCCAGTTTCAAGGTCTTCCTTTCATTACTTCTCCGTATTTAGCAGCTGTCAGAGAAATATTGATCTGATATAGCAGATAGTATGAAAGCAGATATCCTCAATTTCCTATATTATTTTTTCTATTTAGGCAGATAACTACGTAGATTTTAAGCTTATTCTTAATCCAATTTATATAAGCTATGGTAGATTCAGGATAGGATCATGTCAGCGGCAGTTATATTGATAAGGTAAACACTCGAACCGGGTTCTATATTAGGGTCACTCCAGCAGTGGTAGTCTCGCAAACGCCGCATCCGTTCCAATTAGGCCCAAGATATCAAAATCCTCCCTGGTCAGGATCTCTTCATCAGTGCTAGTGAAAGCCCTTCCATCCATGACCTCAAAATAGGAGTTCGAAAGATCCATAACATCACCCAAACCAGGCCACAACCTCCTATAATCATCTCTACTGATCTGTATAGCTGTCGCCTGGATTCCCTTTGCCTTCCCAAATCCCTCAATTATGTCTCCAATCGGCATATCCTCCATCACTGCAGCAACAACTCTCCCAGGCAGTGTCGTCCTCGGATTCTCCAGAATAGCACGGACAAATAACCCAGCATTAGTCCCTTCGTCCCCCAAAACGGGCACCTTCGTCGCCGGATCAACATTCACAAAAGTCACATACGTCCTATCACCACTTGCACCACCACGTCCATGAATCCGAAAAGGATGGAAAGTCGGGACCATCATATTAGCTGCATACCACCCAAACCAAACGAAAGTCGTCTTCGCAAGCAAGTCCGGCAACGTAGACCGGATATACCGACCCACCGCGTTCTTACTCTCGTAGTACGGCACTACCACCTCCCCACCTGTGTTCGTCTTTGAGTCTGGCAGCGTCGACCAGATATAGTGCTCTAGTGTTGAAGTCTGCGCCGCCGCATTGGCGAGGTTAATCCCAAGTTCGGTTTCAGACTCCATTGCTTTGCGAACACCCAGGGTGGGGAGGGTCTCGAAGAAATTCGTCACGGCGAAGATTGCGTGCGACCCGGCGAATGCGGCTTTGAGAGAGGTTGGGTTGGCCAGATCGGCTTGGAGGACTTGGATGCCTTGCGCGGATAGGGCTCTTGCGGCGGGACTGGCGGGGTTGCGGGTTATGGTGCGGATGGTGTAGGGTTTGGGTTTGGTATCGGGGCTGGTGGTGTTTGCGGCGAGGAGGGCTTTGATTACGGAACCACCTTGTGTGCCTGTGCCGCCGACGACAGTAATTATTCTGGACATCTTGTTCAAGGAGGGATGATCTTAATGGTGATGTTGAAAATGCTTGTATGTATGTATGTGGTGAGGTGTAGTGTTGTGGGTGTAGCGAAACTCCACGTCTTTAAATAATCTGCGGATATACTCATGAAGGCTGAATCCCGCATGGTATCCACATTTGAACAAAGTCTGTATATCGCATGACTACCGCAAGGTCTGGACTCAGCCCTGCGGGATTCCGTTGCGGACGCGGGCAATTGTGGATCTCCGCTTCCCGGTCCGAACCAATCACGATACAGTTAAGTATATATAAACAAAGCAATATATAACTGGAAGGATACACCCTTGAAGTTACAGTATTCACTCCATTCCAATTTACTCATCTCCTCCATCCTTGATACTATCACTTTAATAGCAAAATGACCATCACGGAACTACTCTGGCCCGTCTTCAAATCAGACACCCAGTCCCAAGCCGAATTCGCCGCCAAATCTCCCGAGATATTCGCACACTTCGTCGGCGTCCCGGGGCTGAAAGACTTCTTCCGCGGACGGATCATCTTCGAGAACGGCACACCCGTTGACGAGAGTAGCTGTCGGGGGGCTTTGATTCTTGGTTCGTACCTAACACCTGATTACTTTGTCCGCAAGGGGGAGCGAACTAATATATAGAGTACAAAGAATGGGATGATATTTCTTCCATTCATGCGTTCTTCCCACACTCCGAGACATTCCGCTCGTTTATCAGGCTTGTGAAGCCGTACGTCGCGGGCCCGGATATCCCGCAGTTATTCGAGGCCATTGTTTCGGCCGTTCTGTGTGCAGAGACGGGCGTTACGCAGGTACTTAAAGTGGCGAGGGGGCCAGAGACAGAAGTTGTATGGAGCCGTCTTCAAAAGGCTATTGAAGAGGTTTATGGGAATGGGAAGCCGCTGTTTTCGTGTGCGAATGGGGTCGAGAAGGAGGAAGGTGTGTTTTTGGGGATTGTTGGGTGGCAGAGGGTAGAGGACTATGAGCGGTCGAGGACAGTAAAGACCATCAGTGCACTCTTGAGGGAGTTCGGGAGTGGAGGGGAGGTCTTTGACGTTGTGATCCAGCTGGAGCGCATGACTGTCTGAGCAGGTATGGTGCAACTCAAAGAAGGGTGGATGGAAGTGGAGCGGCCATTGAGTAAATATATACAGGTACAGCACGATGATCCCAACTTAACATCATGAACCAAATCTATACAGCCACCACCGAGTTCGTATACGCGTTAACAGAATCCAGTCCCTGACATGGAACACGGAGGAGCTTCTCAAACCGGTCTAGGCTTCTTGGTGTAGAAACAAGCCAACGGGCGAGGAAATTCTCGTATGTTATCGTACTACCGGAGCCTGTACTCTGATCACCGGTAGAGTCCCAGTCAGTAAGGGTTGTTGACAGTGGCAGTTTCACTAATGTATGCAATCCGATGCAAACACCGTCTCGGAAGATTGAATTTACGCCGTACAGCATGTAGACGATGATCGCTGTCCGGCGAATAGATTCTGCGATGATCCAGGTGTCCCGGGTTTCCTTAGGGGATTCGGACTGCAGACGGACAACCAGTTTCAGTGCAGACGTCATCAACATATCTTGCTGTTGCTCCGCCATCATTCGCTGAGTGATGTCGCCATGGAAGAATCGGATCGTTTGATAAATCACCAACGCCTGTAAGCTGGCAAGGTCGTCGAGTAGAGTAGTCGGGCTCCTCGGCCGCAGCAACTCGAGAACCTCAGCATCTATGATGCGGAATAGCATATCCCTATTAGCGTCGGATAACATGCAAGACATGGAAGAGATACCCAAGGCTGTCCGGATAGCCTGGGGCATGGAATTGCGATACAACTCTCGGTGAATGAAGATTGTGTGTCCCTGCTGGGCGAGTTCTGGCAGGAAGTGTTTTAGCTCGCCAATCACCCATTGCCATGACTGCGTGCTGCCTTGAATGGGCTGAACCTCTCCAAGTGAGCCCACGAACCTCCCAATACTTTCCAGTAGGCTCGGCGGAGGTTCTGGGATCACCAGGCTCGACGCCGATCCGGGGTCGGGAAATTGTGCAGATGGCTCGAACAGGTCGGAGATATCGCCAGTTGCTAGATAGCCCATAGTGGGGTCATTTATCACGCTCATCAAGGATTCCAAAGCGTCGTCATGGATGGCTAGCTGAGCTATAGAGCTGTCTGACGCTGTTGAATGGCTGTCGCTTCTGGGCGGGCTACTCGGCGGATAGGCATACTGGCAGGTCTTCTTCGTCTTTTGGCATGTACCGCAAATAGGATAGGCTAAGTTGCATTTGCGACGGCCCTTGAAGCAGGCATTACAGGACTTGCGTCTGAGAGACATGGTGGTTGTAAGTTGGTGATGCTGACGTGGGAAGTTGGATGACTCGAATCGGCGGCTGGCCAGTGTCTTACTAATCCTGCTGTCAGCGCTGCATGGAGAAGACAGATGTACTCTACAGGCGGGAAAAAGTAATCTAGTTACGTTAGACGGCATGCCTGATGAGCTGTTCTCTGGCAGACAGCGGTGCTTTAAACTGCGCAGGCTGGCCTTGTCACTGTGGTGATAACCACTCCATTCCTGGGAAGAGGGCAGTCAATATGCCCACCTGGTATTGTGAACCGAGTAGACCGGCAGGGCCACCTTTCTGGGATCAGCCACCCAACGACCAAACTAGGTAATCTCTCACAGAACCTCAGGAGCAAGATCATTTTTGGATCATCCCTCGTCAAACCCCAGATGCCCAGAGATGGAAAAATGTCCCCGGAACCCTTGGCGCCCGCCCAGCCGCTAGAAGGGCCCTGCCCACTTGGCACAGCGCAATAACAAATGAATGTTTATCAAGCAGCCTTGAAACCGGGGACTCGAGCTTTAACCGAGATTAGCGGATGCAACGGAGTCCCAGTCTCCGTTTGACTTTTTCACAAATGGATCATTTAAAGTTGCGTTACCCCTGGATCTTCCCGTGCCTCAGTTCTCTCAACCACTCACCGTCCCCTCCACCAAAGGATCGGCCTCCGGGACAAGATGCGGATCTCCAGGGCTACCAAACTGAGTGCGGCTCTTGCGGCTGCCTCCATTCCTTACCGTATGGTTTTCTTCCCTACGGGCCACATCTAGTTGCAGGCTTGACAAAACTGAAATCACTCGTCCAGTCTCCCTGGCCGAAATCTGCGAGGCCGAGTACCCCGAATACCTCCTCGTCTACAAACCCGAAGACCTGGAAATCATCGGCCGCAACTGCACAACAATCATCGGCGACCTCGGCGTCAACGAGACATGGTCCGGCCCCTTCATTCTTCCCGGCGTCGAGAACATCACAGGGACAATCCGCGTCGAGCACTGGCAGCAGGGCCGCGCCCGACAGGCGAATATGACCCGCGTCGAACTGCCGGACCTCAAGTACATCTACCAGATGGATCTCCTTTTCTCGCCGGCGGTTAACGTCTCGGCGCCGAAGCTGGAATCCGCCCGGGGGATCTGGCTCGGACAGGAGGCGCATGGCAGCGAGGCGCATTTCCCGGCGTTGAGGGAGGTTGAAACGTTGACCTTTACGGGGAATTATTCTAGGTGACTCTCATCAAGTCTAGGCGGAGCAAATCGAGTGCTAATGACTTGAATTCCAGGATCGAGGTGCCAGTCCTGGAAAATGCGAAGTACTTGAATATCTGTAGCTTTGGCAATAACTGCGGCGTCGGGGTAGACGAAGGGCCTAGTCGCAGCAATATCGATCCACTGGATATTACTCTGCCGGCGTTGGAATCAGTCCGGAAATTGTTCATCGGTGGAAAGACAGCCAGGTGTGTGCCTGTACCATAAAGGTGAATTCACTATTAATCTCGTCATCAGTATCTCAGCGTCCAAACTCACCAACGTGAGCAAGTCGGCAGAATTCCAGCTACCTGAATCTGCAGCATCGCTCGACTTTCCTGAGCTGGATCATGTTGGGCACTCTTTCGAGGTCGAAGGTGCAATATCAAGGTCCGTCGTCCCATACCTATCACCCTCCGGACGTGACTTCCGACGCGCACAATGAGTTAACATCTACTTGCTACCCAGTATCCACGTCCCCTCACTACACCATACCACCGCGAATGTTAAAGTCTCCTCGACCACGCCACTAAACGTGAGCCTTCCCTTGGCCGGCAATCCGCGCTTCCTCGGCTTCTTCGGCGCCATCGAGGAGTGAGTTTCCCATTCATTCCCAGCACCTGTACTATTACTGACTACCAAAATCCGATGTAGCCTCTCTCTGCCGAACCTGACCGATTTCCAAAAGCTGCAAATCCACTCCGACCTGCCGCTGGACTGCGCTCCGCTCGATGACCAGTTCGAGCCGATTGTGGCAGAGATGGTGGAGACCGAGTGGGCGCGGGAAGGGAGGTACCAGTGCAACTCGACGGCTTCGAGCGGCGGCTCATGGGCGATGAAGCCGGCTTTAGCTGGTGTAGTAGCAGCGGGGATAGGCGCCGGTTTGGTGCTCTGGTAATTACCTTGGAGATGTTCTCCTTCACCCACTTCATTGTTAGCTTCTGAATTATTTTATGTATTAAATTAATATGATTTTACTTTCCACTGCGCACTGCCACTTGAGCCGTATATTGCGTAAAGCTTCCCCATGAGCACTTCCGGATTATTGGAAAACGAGACATACGTGCGGCTCACAAGATTCGATACGTAACATGCAAGATCGGCGTTTGGAAGCTGGGATATGTTTTTGAAAAGATGGCCAACGTGCGGGTCATTGGCGTATTGGGGATATCGAACGAGCAAAGTGAGAGCTGTCGGTATATTCTATATGTTGCAGCTTTGATCTCTGAGCTTGGTTCTTCCTCATCATACCCATCACTGACCATTTCAATAACAATTGAGAAGCAGCGAAGATCCAGTTTAAAGGTAATCCCAAGTGTGGCTAGGAATTCCCAACGATGACCATCTCCTGTGGCCGAAGAGCTAGGGAATACTGAGAAATAATGTGAAAGCCTGCTCAACACCCGTGATCGAACAGTGTGCTAGGGCACGATGGAGGCCAGCTATGTCAGGATGACCGGACAGCTATTAGGAACAGCCAATGGTGGTGGTGTGAAATACGTCGTACTAGGCAGAATAGGAAGTGTGTGCTTGTGTGTGTTCTGCCTCACCGGAGGGGCCCTGAGAGAAATATATATGTTGTCGTGAGGTTGTCGGCTGCATCTCACTACAGAATTAGTCTATCATATTTTTCTGACTCTTGCTAATGAAAGCGTAGTCAAGATTGTTTTACTCTTTTACACTAATCATACACCACGAAGCATCCTCTGCCTCATAATTTATTTGAGTTCGGCTCTATATGCTATGTCACTATCCGACCACATTATTATATAACCCGTATAAATTTATTATACAAGTTGATAAAGGAATTTATAGGATTAAGGGAGCTAAAATATCTATCGCTAATCTTTTTTACTATTACCTTTAAAGATTTTAGCCTCTGATATATGATCAGGAGTAGCATATTTCTGAAGGATTATGACTTCATATTTAGGAACCAAACTTTAACCATCCTTGCTTTCTATTTTCCAAAACGAGCTACTAAAATATCTCCTCAACTAAATGTGCCTTACCAAGCCACCTACTAGTTCCCTCGTGTTTTGGAGTTGTACATTGAAGTGCTATATCTTCCCATATATGATTCGTGGACACAGTAGTAGCAATCTCCAGTTCAGCTTTTTTTGGGATCAACTTTGCAACAACCTTTCAATAATGGAGGCATCTTGTATGAGATCCTCATCCCTCATAGGTCTTCCAATCACCTGGATATGGCAAGGCGCGCCTTCAACTTCCTTTGGCTTATCTGTGACCACTTAGTAGGTGAAGTCATTAGGGAACGCTTGAAACCTACACTGCGGCGTGTACGGAACATCCCGGATATACTCGGCGTCTTGAGCTTCGTTTGCCTTTCCAAATGGTATGACACAAGCCGGGTTCTATGCAAAGTTTAGATGGGGGTCAATGGTTTGCTGTGAGCTTCACGTACGTTAAAGAGATTGCAGAACACAGTATATGTGGCTACACCGTAGGTGTCATGGGGAACAGCGCAGCTCTGGTAAGCGGGGCCAATAATGACGTCCACGTTATTCTCAACGAATACTTGCCTCATTGGTGTGAGAAGCTTAGCCTTGGCCACATTGAGTTCATACAGTTCCAGCAGCTGAGGCTCTGGAGCACTCCCGTCAAGATCATATGTGGATTTCAGCGACGGTATGAACGGTTCGCAGCCTTTAGTGACGTGAGTCAAGGCGGTGCGGGCGGGGTCCATGTTAAAGAATCGAAAGGCCACGTCTTTCGCTTCAGAGATGGATGGCATTTGCTTTGATATGTCGATCACCTCATGTCCCGCCGCTATCAGCTTAGCCACTGCACTTTTGAGAGTACGCTGCATTGGGGGATGCAGATGGTACAAGGGGTCTTCCGGCAACACACCGACCCGGAGCAACGGTTTCTGACGCGTAACGTTCCATGGAACGCCTAGCACATTATCGTCTAGGTCCGCAGCATTTGAATTAAACACCACTTCTAGCAGCAGCTTAGCGTCCCGGACAGTGTGGCAGAGGGGACCAGCACAGGGTGGGAAGCCTGCCATTCCAGGCCTCGCTGCGGACGTTATACCACCGTAGGGGATGCGATATGCTGAAGGTTTGAAGCCAACAAGTCCACAACACAGCGCCGGTACACGGACTGACCCAGCGAAGTCTGTTCCGATCCCAAGGAGAGATCCTCGCATGGCGAGTAGTGCGCCTTCACCACCGGTACTTCCACCGGCCGTGAGGTTCAAGCGATGCGGATTCAGTGTCCGGCCAAAAACATTATTATGCGTGTCAAGCGTCATCATTGTCTGCGGGATGTTCGTCTTAACATAGAACACCGCCCCGGCCGCTAGCAAGACATCCACCAAGACAGAGTTTGTCGGTTGTGGCGGCCGGTCGAGGAAAGAGACAAACCCCATAGTGGTTGGCACACCGGCGATATTGTAACATTCTTTGACGCTGATAGGTAGACCATGCAGCGGTCCTATTCTCTTTCCTGTGGCCGCGAGGTGGTCGTCCAACTCTTGAGCCCTGCGGAGGGCCATGTCGAAGAACGTCTCCGTTAGACATGAGGTGAGCTGGTGGGCAATTGCTGCACGCTTGCAGAACGCGGTAGTAACTTCCACTGCAGTGAACTCGCGAGATCCAAGTTTCTCAAGTAAGGCAGTTGCATCGAAGTCCTCAGTGATATGAATCTCTCTTTCAGTTAGACTGCCACAACGACGCGGGATATCCAGAACGGCTTGAGGGGTGTCCTGCGATAACTCAATATAGCCGGCCGAGAGACGCCACTCCGATGGAATGTTGTCTCTGGCTTGAGATATTTTTATCTCGACCTTCTCCTGCCATGTAGTTTGTGTCATCCTTGTTACTGCGTATGCGAGGGAACTGAAAGAACCGGCGAATGTTGGAGAGTCGGTTTATCTAGAACTTGAAAGATTGGACATGTTTAGCGAGGCTTTATATCATAGATCTTGGACTCGGCTTCTGGCTGCCCCTCAATCGTCGTAGAGGGCTCCACGTAGACTCGCCGGCAGTTCACCTATCGCCCTGGAACAAGTCCATCCGATTAGATATTCTGTGACATCCGCCTGAAATGTGGCGGCCGGCACCGGGGATATTCCGTAATACTTGGTAATATGACTTTAAGGTCTGAAGCTATCGTTATCGGGGGCCGACCGGAAAGCGACAGCCTGGAGTCACAGAAAGTTGACCTGGTTCCCCTACCTACGTGAAGTATCTATAATATACTCCAGGTCCCCACAATCACACGCTGGACGTGACGCCTTATTGGGAAGCTCAGAGATAGAAGTATACTAACTTTCCGGTGCTTTGCACCGCAGCAATCCTCTATTCAAACTTGTAGAATTTCCTGCCTGTGTGCATCAAAATTTCTAGAGACATACGCTCCAGGCTCCGCAACGGTGCCACAGCTCATGCACAATTATCTTGGTTCCCAAAATCCCGGTTCCAGCTCGTTCTTGTTGGCCTCGGCTTTCGTCGCGTTGATACCGGGGGGAGACGGGAGCGCTCCACCGAGTGGGTAAAAAGGAGGTTTCTCTCCGCTTTGTCAGCGGGGAACTAGTCCTGTGAGGGAAATGCGATGCAGCCCGGCCAGTCACCGGCCGCCTTGGCCAACGCCTTGGGCGCTCTCAGCCTATCAGTTACAGGAAGATCCAGAACGACAAAGAAAAAGTAGATCACGTGGGGCAGAGAACCCTCGGAGGATATCATCAAGACACTCTTCACATAGTTTTATCAGGTTACTCCGCTTCCCCGCACAGCCATAGGGTGTTAGTGGGTCATAGACGGCTATTAAACAATTCCGCATTTCCGGGGACATACTGTCCTTCAAATGTCATGAAGCCGTGTTCGTAATGCTCTATCTGGGCCTTTCCAAACTCAATGGCATCAATGGCATCAATGGCATCTCAGCAACCTGGTAATGGCGCCCAGGCGTATAAAGAAGGCGAGCCGCTGGCGAAACGGCGACGTGTTGCTTTGGCATGCAGTGCGTGCCGTGCGCGGAAGTCAAGGTCAGTAAGACCACCTTATGAGTGCCGCTGGCCGGCTCGACGCTGTGCTGAAAGAACAACTTTTGCAGATGCGATGGGCGGCGCCCGTCCTGCTCAACATGCGCATCTCTCGCAATAGAGTGCCAGTATGAGCCATCCGATTCCTCAACGAATCTCCTGGTGCGCAAAGAATACGTTTCAGACCTTGAACAGCGGCTTAAAGACGTCGAGTACATTTTACAACGTCATGACGACTTGCTGACGGGGCACCTCTCTTCATGCGCAGCAAATAAAGATGTACCTGATTTACGAAATGACGATCACTCGAGCGTCAGCACAGTTGGACATGTACAAGATGGGATTCATCTCGATGCGCTCAACGTGAAGGACCCAGGTTCAGACGACACGAAGACAGATGGGCTTGCCATTGAATTCGTGGATGAACCAACCCCGGCATTTTACGGGGATTCCTCCAGCATCGTCTTCACTCGTTGCCTTCTAGAAGCAATGTCTGTGGTTTCAAAGGCCAAGCAGAACGAAATGAAGGTGCAATGCACAACGAATAACTCTTCCGAGTGCAATACCGCGCCAGAGTCTCGGCAGAAATCACCTCCAGTCATGGAATCTCCCAGAAATACGCCTGTCTCACCCACGACCCTGCCCCCTGAAGGAGAGATGGATGTGTTGCTCGACACTTACTTCAACGCGTATGGCTCTCTCTTCCCTTTTCTCCATGAACCGACATTTAGGGAAACCTATAATGAGTGCAAGGCAAGCGGCTTCGTGAAAGCTCGGAGAGGCTGGCTTGGCGTGCTTAACATGACCTTCGCAATGGCTACCCACATTGACCAAGCTGCAGAAAGTTCCGCAAAGCATCGGTTCAGAAGGTCATACGTGTTTTTCCAGCGGGCGGTATCCCTCTGCAGCGAATTGTCGATGCGAACCGTCAGCCTTTCCATTGTGCAATACCTCTTGCTCGCCGCACTCTATCTCCAGGGTACACAAAGGCCCATCCAAACTTGGACGGTGCATGGGATGCTTGTGCGAATGGGAATGGCTTTGGGCTTGCATTCTGAGCAATCAGCACAAGGATTGCACCCGGTACAGCAGGAAATCCGCCGGCGTACCTGGCTTACGATATACTGTTTGGATAAAATCCAAAGTGTCACATGTGGACGTCCGCCGGCGATACCAGATGAGTTCATTGTGGTGAAGATGCCATCACCATGGCCTACCACGATGCAAACCAAAGAGCGTCAGTTGAATGACGTAGACATTCACACAGCGTTTCTTGATGCTACAGTGCGTCTGCTCCAGATTCTGGGTCGATCCGTCGCCACACAATACGGCCAGAATCTTGGAACTCGCGGTGACGATATGGATGACAGTACCGCGATTCAGGCGGCAGGGGCGATGAGACAGGAGCTTCGGCGATGGTGTTCCAGTTTACCAACATATCTGACTCCTTGCGAGCCCGGGTATAGTCTCTCTGAAAATCAACACACAGATTCAGACCGGTTGAGAGTTATTCTTACGCTCCGGTATCATTTTGTCAATATTATAATCCATAGACCACTACTTTGCACCACGCTCCGCTACTTGACCATGACGGCCCCCCCGGTGGGGAGTCCCTTACCGTATAAGATTCAGCTTGCGATGGCTGAAGCTCACGAGTGCATACGCTCTGCGGAGAATACAATTGAGATAGTGCATGCAGTTATCACGGCGCCCAATGCGTGCTATAGGCAATTAGACGTCTGGTTCTTCACGCTTTTCCATGGTACGTAATCCCTGGTACACGGATGTAGGGTTGCTCTCTGACTGATGACGATCAGTATTCAACTCGGCTTTGGTGGTCCTCGGCCGCTCCGTATTGGATCAGTATGGAGTCTATATCAATGACAATGCTACTCAGAGCTCTGTTCAGGGTGTTTTGAATCATGCTGCAGAGGCTCTAGACAAGTTAGACAGGGACAACCGCCTGGTGTACAATTGTGCAAAGTTCATCAGACGTTTTTCCCAACAACTGAGCGGCCAAGGTTAGCGTGCCGACGAGTTTACCTACCTTAAATGCTTCAAGGCTGACGCGACAGAAGACTATCCTACAGCTGCCGAACAGTATATTTACGAAAGCACCCACAAGGACCAATCTGAAAGTGACGGTTTAACTTACGAGGAGCTCCTGCCTTCCTTTGGACTTCCATCTCTTACTGAAATAGATATGGCTCAGTTCCCCAGGGCCCAGATATTGGATCATTCCTTTGGCGAATTTGGCATGGGCCTTGACCAGATAAATTATAACTACTAGCTAATTATCTGCGGTGTATAGGCCATGAACGCTTCTCCTGTCCTTCAGCAGTGGCTCCTAAAATCAGTTACCTAGGTCAGCTCGCCTTTTGTCCAAATACAATCACAGAATTACTGGTCTTGATGACGAGATTCGTCCGGACTCTTGCCTTCAATCTTTGTGGGTACAAAGTAATTAGACAACAATCAGTATAGGCGAGTAAACCAACGGCAGGAACAAAATCTAATAGGATGAGCATCACAGACACGGAGCCTATTACCGGCATGAATCACTGATACTGTGTGATATTAAATTTTTGCCCTGATATAAGCCGTGGGAGTCTCTGTTAGCATGCAGGTTTCTGGTGATTTGCGTTCAAACAGTCCGCTGTATTGCATATAAAAAGGACATATACGATTTGGGGTCAAAACTTACGCATTCAGTTCTTCGTCCATTTTTCGAAACGCTGACTCGATATCCCCGTTCAGGTTATGGAACCATATCCAGTCGAACCACCCTTTCTGCAGTTTACCTGCGATCTTCTCCATCTCTTTGCCTGTTTCCGAGTGCTGGAAATAGAGCATGTGGCTCATTTCGTAAGCCCGCTCAAGTTGCCTCTGAGCTCTTGGCCGTCGAATCGAGTCGTACGCGGCAAATCCAGCACGGATACACGGTCCAAGCGCGAGCCCTTGGTCTGGCGCGTTGTGGATCTTGGCCAGAATGTTTGAGAGGATCAAGGAATCTTCCAAACCCTGACCGGAGCCGGCGGCCTGGAAAGGCAGAGATGCATGCGCGCTGTCACCCAGGAGGACTACCCGATCATGATAATATGTCGACGTGTGCCGATGATGGAAGAACCCCCACTTCACTGGCATTGCTTTGCTCAACAAACGGCGAAACCGTTCATCAACGCCGGTTCCTCCGAAGTCAGCCATCATAGCCTCATGGGTGATCTTCTGTGATACAACATTCTTGAACTCCCAGGGTTTATCATCAGTGGCGCAAAGGAGAAAATTAAATTCCTTGCAAGCATGAGCTGTTAGCATACTGCTTGTTGAAAAAAAAAAAAAAAGGGAACCTGATTGTATATCGACTTACCTCGCCCTTGGAAATCAGATAAGTGATACAACAGCGTTTGTCGCCGAGGTACATTTTCGCTACGTCTGTGTGATCCCCAAAGATCTCTTTGGCTTCAGATGTCGGTATCACGCCACGGTAGCAATACGAGCCGGCATAAACAGGCTCGACCTGGCTAGGATACAACTGTCCCAAGACATGGCCTCTCACCATACTCTTGATCCCATCAGCTCCGACAAGAATACTGGCCTCAGCAACGTCGCCGTCTGCGAATTTCAAGATAACCTTGTCAGGACGCTGCTCAATCTCTTCCACACACTTGCTAAAACGAACTTTCTCGATCGGTATGAAGCTGGTCATGATCTGAAGGACGGCGTTGCGGTGGGCCTACGCAAAGTTAGTACCACTCAGGTAGATAACTGCATCGCGGGTCAAAGTGACGGACACTTCTGCGGACGTAGTCTGGGTGACCCCAGGCCGAATGACCGTGCCAGGCTTCGCCAAGACCTTTGGCAGTCAGTTAGTTGAAAGGTCTCCAGGGTTATCGGCCAGGGAAAGGGACAGGCTTTGCGTACCAAGGCCTTCTTTCAAGAGCATCCCTTCATAATAGATATCCTGAGGCTGACCGGGCTTATTTCCTACGCATACCTTGTCGTATTCGGCGCGAAACCCCTCCTGGAGCATGTCCAATGCGACATCGCCATTAGGCCCGAATCCAATGCCTGCGCTTTTCCTGTTGTCAGACGAGATACGATTATTGTCAGACCATGGTGAATTCTAAACATACCCCACAACAGAATATTCGGGGGCTGCTTCGTAGATCGTGTAAGGTACGCCTTTTCTTTGCAGTCCCATAGCCAGGGCGAGTCCCCCAATCCCAGCGCCTAGATTCGGTCTCGAATAAGCATCACGAGAAATCTATGCACGCCACGGAAACCTACCGACAATGGCAACATGCAAATCTCTGATAGTATCCCTAGCCATAGTGTGAAATCGATGAGTGCCTAGATAAGAAGTTCCATGATGAACCCCCGGCGAAGGTAGGTTGCGATATATACCAAACATGGTAACGGAGATATGAACTACATTCAGCTTCGGGGCAGTGCCGGCTGTTTCCGCCAGTACGATTAAGCGGCATCAAGAGAGCGGCCCATGCGCCGTGCGGGGATGCCACCTTGTGTCAGAGTCATACGCATCCCCCACAGCCACTTGGTGGGCAAGCCCGAGGCGGTTGAGGAAAGGCACTGAGCCGGAGCTCCATTGCCGCCTGTTCAAGCACTCCCGAAGATCCCCCGACTATCCGGACACTGAACACAATAAACCCAGACAAGATTTGTATGACTAATGTTGGTATATATACTAGGCGACCCCTGGCGCCATAGTGGCTAAATTTGCCGGACTAGCATCACCTTAACGCAGTTCTTTTATTTATTTATTTATTTTTTTTTTTTTTTCAACAATACAGAATGAGCACCGTGGAAGATCCAGTTCTTGCCAAGCCAGCCGAGCTATGCTGCCTCAAAGGTTCCATCCATTCGGGAGAGCCAGCAGGCAAAGTCGTGCAGATAGGCGGCGTGGACACCTATGTGGCCACGCCCGACGCAAAAGCAGCCAACGGCCATGTGCTCCTCTTCTTCCCTGACGTTTTTGGCTTGCACATCAACAATTTTCTGACGATGGATGCGTTTGCTGCTTGTGGGTATCTGACGTTGGGCGTCGATTATTTCGCCGGGGTACGACTGCAGCACAGTAGACCTTGGATGGCCGGAGAGACTTACACCTTGAATTTAGGACCCGATGTGGAAGCATTCTGAGGATCCCTTGAATGATCCGAACTTTGACTTCCAAAGTTGGAAGAACAAGCACATGAGCTCCACGGACGGCATTGCTGCTAGGTGGGTAAAGGAGGTCGGGGAAAAGTATGGGGAAAACGGGAAAGTAAAATTTGTTTGCGCAGGGCATTGGTTAGTCACACTGATTTAACCTGATGGCCGATACTGATGTATTATGGTCTGACTAGCTGGGGTGCGCGGTTCGTCTGTACCCAGCTTTCCAAAGATGGATTCTGCAAGGCTGGTGCCATCGCCCATCCGGCGTTCATGAACGAAAGCCATGTATTTAACATTGAGGGTAAGAGTCCTTCGGCCAAAGACCTGTAAACTGCTGACCAGTTCAAGCGCCTATTCTCTTCTCCGTGCCGAACACAGATGGTCTCTTTATGCCCGAGCAACGCAGCAGGGCAGTTGAGATTATGACGGACCAAAAGAAAAGGTTCAATATGCAGGTTTTCTCTGACGTTGGTCATGGATTTGCCGTGAGTTCTTCCCAGCAGACCTGTACCCAGACACATGCTAAGAGCTATATTCAGTCGCGGGCCTTCTTGTCAGATCCGTATGAAAAATGGGCCAAAGAGCAGAGTTTTAAGAGCTTTATCGACTGGTTCGATTTTTGGCTCTCTGCGGCGTAGGATAAATGTTCTAGGTTTCAGTTGTACATATAGTTAGGGTTTATCAAGATTCAATGAACACCCATGTGCGCCGGTAGCCTTATGAAGTTCCTAGCATGAGTTGTAATTCATACTGTATTCAGTCCGAACGTCGCTAAATTATCTTCCAAGATTTTGGCCTTTATGAAAACATTCGCGAATGGATCGTCTAAACACCGAAGCAATATCACCATAGTACGGCACTCTCAAGTAGCATTCTTTTAGAAATATAGGTTTCTGGAAAGTATAATGCATTAAATTTTCGAGGGTTTCTATACAACCAATACTCCCAATCCGACGGTGCATAAGTCTGATGGCGACTGTACGCTCTAATTGAGAGACGAGCTTCGGGATTTTGCTTGCAGCAACTGTAGCAACATTTGGTCCCTCCTACCATTAATGCCATTCCAATCAACTGAATTTAACCATTTCAAAGCCTCCTCGTTCAGCACTGACACGCTTTCCTCGCTCCAATCGAACCGATGCTTCGAAATATCCTCCTCCCAGCCCCGAATCGCAGGACCGAGCCGTTCAATCCGCTGGGCAAACCCGTCCGGCCCTCCTCCGCCACCCAGCGAATTTGTAACAAATGGACCTGTCAGGGCCCACCGAAGACCTGGGCCTGATGTTACCGCTGTGTCAAGATCCTCGGCCGAGACAATCCCGCGGCTGATAAGGCTGTATGCTTCGTTGTTGATCGCGGCCTGCAGACGATTGGCGACGAATCCTGGGATTTCGTGCCGAAGCAGAATGGGCTTCTTCACGAGGAACCTGTAGAAGTCCGTGGCCGTTGATATCGTGGTGACGCTGGTGCCCGGGTGGGGGACAACTTCCACCAAGGGCACAAGATGTGGTGGATTGAATGGATGGCCAACCAGTATGCGACTGGGGTCTTTCTGGCACCGCTCGATGAAACAAGACGCGGGCAGACCAGAGGAGGAGGACGCGATTACGACCCCTGGTCTGGTATTTCCATCAAGTGTCTGCATGAGCTGCTGCTTGAATTCGGGGCGTTCCGGTCCATTCTTGAGACGTCGCTTAGTTAGCAATGCTATCGTTGCGCGTGTGGCCCATCAAGTGGGCAGTATATATATACCTCTTGGACAAAATCGGCCTCCGGTAGGCTCGATGCCAGGTCGTCAACGAACTTGTAGTTCTTCGCCCACGCGTCTTCGACGGACCCGCATGCTTTCAAAGCAGGCCATGCACCTTGCAAGTATTTCTCAAATGCATCTTGAGATCCTTCTGCGGGGTCGAAAATGACGACGTTCAAGCCTCTGGAGAGGAAAAGAGATGCCCAGCTCGCTCCGATGACACCACAGCCAATGACGGCAACAGTTTTAATCTGATCCTGCATGCTGTAGGTCATAAACTGCAAGTTGGTCTGCCATTCGGAGACAGTACTGTCAGGAATCGCCTGCCATTAAAATGGCGCCCAAGGTGTCCCTCAGCCAGCGCAGGGCCCAAACTGGCAAACCGAGCACGGACCGCATAATGTTGTATGTCGGTTACGGCGCGTCGGTTAACGCCTGTTCCCCCCTCACAAGAAGGGTCTGCCGGACAATCCCCGCGGTCCCCGATTGGAAGATCCGGCAGTTCATCATTACTAGAGCTGTAGACAGCCGGTAAGCTGATTCTGGGCTAGTCGTGAACCGGCATTTATGTGAACGGTGCTTTGATACAAATGCTGCTCAGCCGGGACGAAACATAACGCCTGACTCCTTCAATTCAAAGGTTCCAGCAAACACAACCAAAGGGGCGAAAATGGCCGTAACCCAGGCAGCCGAGTCGCAAGAAACTTATGGTCCGGGGACATACGTCGACACGAGCTTCACGCCGGTGCCTGAAGAATGCAAACGACTGTTGAAGGTCTTCGCGGCCAAGACGCCCGGATTCACGCAGGACCAGGCCCTACTAGAAGGGGTGAGGTTCGAAGGTGACGAGCTCCCTTGCCTTCCCGGGCCGATCAAGGCACAAGTTGTTACTGCAGTGCTGCACGCGATGGTTGGCATCGTGGGTCTTGAAATACTCCATCTTCGCGGCGAAACCACCAGCACAACAACACACGTCAACACGAATCATGCAGGGCTGTATCCAGCCACTCCAGCGCTCGTAACTGTCGACGGGCAGACGGGTCCATCCGTTATCGCTCTGCCGAGCGTGCCTCAATGGGATAAAGACCGTCAATCAGGCTCTCCATTGGTGTATCGTTCCACGGCCATTTATCCGACTGCGGATGAGGGCATCTGGTTCCAGCTCCATGGCTCACTCGATCCTTGGACTATGCTACGCACAATCGGAATTACAAGAGACGTTGAGAATACTCTGCGCTCCAATGATGAAGCCTACCGTCGTATCGGGGAACGTGTGCGCACATATCGCGCCAGGGAGATCGAGCAACTCATGCTCGAGCACGGCCAGTCAGGCTCGATGGTTCATTCACCCGAAAGCTGGCAGAAGACGCAAATGGGCAGAGCACTTGCTCGCCATCCACTGGTCAACTATGCTAAGCATGGACATGCTCCCACCCTCCCGCCCACGCCTCCGGTGAAGCTCGCCGACAAGCGCCCGCTGGCAGGAATCAAGGTCGTGGAACTAGCTCGAATTATTGCTGCGACAGCCACGGGCGCTGCCCTGGCTTCCATGGGCGCCGAAGTCATCCGCGTGAATTCATCGAAACTGAAGGACTACACTCCCGCGCAGCCTTCCTCTTTGATGGCGGGCAAGACAACGATCGACCTAGATCTGGACATCCCTGCCGACCACAAGCGACTCTCACAGTTGTTTGAAGAAGCTGATGTCATTATTCAGGGCTATCGCCTGGGATCTCTCGCACGCCGTGGGTTTGGCTTTGACGCCGCTCAGAAGATGGCCGAGAGGCGCGGCAGAGGCATCGTTTACGTGGACGAGAACTGCTATGGCCCGGATGGTTACTACAGCGAGCGCCCGGGGTGGCAGCAAGTTGCCGATGCAGCAGCAGGGAGCTCGTACATCATGGGCCAGGCATTCGGATTCCCCAAGGGCCAGGGTGTGCTTCCCAGTCTGCCCATCTCGGACATGTCAACTGGCATTCTGACGGCACTAACCATCATGTGCGGACTCCGGGACCGCGCGAAATACGGTGGCTCATATCACGGGCATAGCGCACTGACTGCATACAACATGGCGACACTGGATCCTCAGGTTAGGCTGTACCAACGTGAGGTCGTACAAAAGATTCAAGAAACGTATCGCTTCGCCCCGTGGTCCAGCGATGCGCATGTCGCGCCGCTGTATTACAATATTCTCAAGGCGTGGGACGAGAACAGCGATCTCGTGAGGAAGGAAGACTACTATGTGCACTTCTCTGACTCTGTCTTTGGTGCCGATCTGCGCGTTCTCGCGCCCGTGGTGAAGTATGCGAGCGAGGAGTCCACACCCAGGTGGACCAGCCCACCAGTACCCTTTTGCCACCACGAATTTAGAAATTTTTCTCCTGTTTAGTCACTGCAAACATATAATTGAAGGGAGATTCAATAGCCCATCTTACAAGGGACTGTTTTCTAAACTTGAGAAAAGCAACTGCATTGAAATGCTAGCTGACAGGTTTGGGAATCATGGCTATATGTTGTTTACTAGACACCTATATTCCTCCTACAAGGCACGCCGTGATTATCTGTCCCTATCGTATGCGATCACACCTGGTATACCTCCCGGCCAAGCTAGACTATCTATTCTATCCTAATGTCACTCATTTACCACTCCTTTCATGGTAGTCTGCATACTTACTTTGTGAGAGTTCCTGTCCGCTGTGAAGGATCTTTACCCTTTGATTAGATATCATCAGCGTAAGGAGCTAGCATGCTTGGTAGCGACGGCAGACCATGGCCGAGCTTGTGCCGATTGGACGGGGAATCCGCGTATGGACCGGATGGCGGGGAGCAGAATGGCATCTGCCGTGCACGGAACCGCCAGCTCTCGTCAGCAGTAGAAGCCAAGAGTGCAATTTCTGCGTATAAGCGGAGTGGGTGTATAAAGTAGTGACTATACATCGCTAGTTGTGTCGCGTTTTGACCCCATCTGCCCGTTTTTTATCGCGAATCCACAGTTATCCTGCATATCGTGCCTGCACCAAGAATGCCTGCAACCCTCAACCCTGATCAGCTAGAATTGTACCTCCAGCGGATTAAATATGCTGACCACGGCACTCCGACTGGTAATAGTAATCCGCGCTTAGAACAACTGCGAGATTCTGTCAAGGAGAATCCTCTGGCAGCCCTGGCTGAATTACAACTGCGACATCTAGGGTCAATTACCTGGGGGAATACGGCTCTGCATTACTCAAGCCACCATTCAATTTCAATCCATCCTTCTTGTATCTTTGAGAAGCTAGTTATCCGTTGCCTTGATGGGTACTGCATGGAAAATACCAATCTCCTCTATATGGTTCTATGCTCCCTGGGATACCAGGTGTACCCGACCGGAGGCCGCGTGAGTCGTACAGTCGTTACAGGAGACCCAACCGATGAAGGCTATATACCCCTGTAAGTGTACTGTGAATGCCCGCGCAGAAACGACGGGTGTCTGACAGAAGTATATAGGAGCCATATGATCCTTATCGTGACCATAGCTAGTCAAAAGTACATGGTACGTCCCATGCGTTTAATAATCACTTATACATACTGATCAAGTCAAATTATAGACTGATGTTGGTTTCGGCCGTAATACGCCTACCAGTCCGTTACTGCTGCAGGAGGATATCACAGCTACACTAATTTCGCCCGGCGAAATGTCCTTGACCAAAGCACCTCTTGCCGAATTTACGGATCAAACACAAAAAGTCTGGATCTACCACGCCCGGAATGATCCCCAGAGCCCTTGGGTTCCACAGTACTCGTTCTCTGAAGTTGAATTTCTTTTCGAGGACTTCAGAATGATGAACTTCTTCACGAGTAGTAGTCGGTCAATTCTGTTTACGCAAAAGCTAGCCTGTACCCGTGTAATCCTGGATCACCAAGGCCTTGAACCCATTGGAATTTATATTCTTGCTGGGAGAGAAGTCAAGAGGGTACTCCGCGGAAAGACCGAGACCATGCAGACACTGAATACAGAAGAGGACAGAGTCAGTGCGTTGGTGGAATACTTCAACATGCATTTTCACGAACATGAGCGTGATGGAGAACACTATATGAGGCACCATACGCACAGTATAGCTCTGTTTTGTACTCAACAGTGGATTGCTATCTATGAGACCACTTTGACAGTCCAGCACTATTCTTTCCCCTTTGCTTGAACTTAATACCTAAATGCGTGAGAAGGAGTTGAAAAGCTCGTCTGGAAGACAGTGCTACTTGTGTGCTTTGTTGATCACGAACGTCGAGTATACCATCGTTGTTTGCATGAACCTGTCCACCACAAATGTTAACTGTAGATGAACCTTAAATAAGTAAGCAACATTGCAAGAAGCCTGGGAAATCACAAGCAGTGCGTCTCATCTGGACTTGGGCGGCGCTTCTTTTGCAATGTCATTGGAACCACTTTCTTATTACATCATAGAGATATACCAATAAACCCTAGGGTGCTGATAAGCTGTAACTATGATCCCCTCTCCTGTTCCAAAACTATGAGCCTGTGCAAGCGATCAACAGCCCATTCTATGGATGCGAACTCGTATACCTGCGGAAAAAGCCACCGTTTGCATGTAAAAGTTCAATATCGTTATTAGTCCATCATTTGCTTCCCCTCCATATATCCTCGATCATAGTTGCGGCACCCAAAACCTTCTCGTCATTGAGTGTCTCTCCTATGACCTGCAAATTAACCGGATGGCCGTCCATGGTCTTGGGATCATAGAGGCCCCAGTTCCATGCATCCAGGTCATTTCGCGGTTGGTAATCCTTCGGCTGGATGTCTATCTTCTTTCTAACTTTATCCACAGGGAAAGAGACAGCCGGATAATCGAGCAAGTTCCAGACCTTTGTGTAACCCGTCCATCGCAATTTCTGATGGGGAATAGCAGTATGCGGTGTCGTTGGTCCTAGAAGCACATCGATTGGATTTCCGGAAGCAGATCGAGTCGCGTTCCACCTGCTGAGGTATTCTTGCCTTAACGCAATCTTCTTCTTGTTTAATTGCCAATATTCATAAACCGATAATGCCTTTCCCTTTGCCCGGTCGGCCAGTGCTTGTACATGGGGAATCATCGGCTCCCCAGCAGCGTTAAGATCACGAAGGACATCCTCGAAACCATCGGCGGCGTAATATTGATCTATAAGCTTCGCACAATCATAATGACCGGATGTATTCCATGTAATTATTTCGTGACCTTGTTCCTTGAGCTTAGAGACTAGGTCTCGGAGTACTCTTTCAATAGGAGGATGGATCTTAACAACCCCATCATCTAGAATCAATCCGATTACCAAGGGCCGGGTCTGCATCTCCTGAAATACCGTCTCATTCCAGGGAAGAGGAGCACATTTCGGGTCAAACTCCCAAGGCTCAGAGTTCGCAACTAGACGACTCACATAGCACAGAGACTTCATATCACGAGTCAAAGGGCCAGAAGAGGAATAGACATGTTCCTGGCCTTCTGCAGGCGCAGGCACTCCTATAGCTGGATATCTGCTACTCTAGGAAAGATCAGCACTGCTAATACCGCATATATTGTGAAATTAAAAAAAGAAAACGGAAATATAGAAGGACAGCTAACAGTTGGCTTAAACGCATATAATCCATTCATGCTTCCCGGGATTCTGATGCTTCCTCCAATGTCTGTTCCCAACCCCAAAATGGACCCATGTAGAGCCAATAGGGAACCTTCACCACCAGTAGATCCTCCTGGGATGAAGTCCGGATTGCGTGGGTTTAGTGTGCGGCCCCAAAGAGGATTGTCCGTTTCAGCCCACTGCAATAGTTACTGAAAATGTCCATATAAAGCGGGCATCTAGGAGAAACGTACCATGAGGGTCTGGGGCAAGTTTGTTTTGAGCAAGACAACCGCGCCCATCTCCTTCAAGATCCGTACAATTACAGCATCTTCTGTGGCAGGAGAAAATGAACGACCAACATATCCCAAGGTGGTATCCACTCCTTTCAGATTAAATTGGTCCTTGACAGTCACCGGAATTCCGTGAAGAGGCCCTTGAAGTTCACCAGTTTTCTGACGGTGATGGTCCAACGCATGGGCTTGGTCCAGTGCGTCATCGAACACTGTTTCCGTAATGGCATTTGTCTAAGAGGACGTTAATCAAGATTGATAACCACTTCAGTATTCTGATAGGGATATAACACGGCGTACCAGCTGATGAGCTATCACAGCTCTGAACTAACCAGGTTAGTCTTCCATATTCTCTCGTCCAACCAAGTAAGCCATCCCCATCAACCGAAACAGCCACACCGTATACGCACCTTCGGATGTATGCATGGGTCACCTGTTCAGCAGTGTACTTTCCGGATCTCAAGTGTTCGAGAAGAGTAGGGATATTATCAATCTCGGTAATTTCCTCGGCAATGGGATCATTTATTATGCAAGAACGGTCCTGGACGTTCTGCACTCGGGGCACTCGTCGGTCCAGATCCGAAACCATATATGGCCTCAAGGCTTTGTCCCGAAGAGATCGTTTCTTGGAGACGATCTGTTCCCAGTGTCCGGTATTACCCATGGCAATAAACTGTGTTCAACATGTGACTAAGTTTCAGGCAAATGCACTATTCGTCTGAAACGGGGAGATTAAAATTCACAGAATATATAGATGAACCCTTCAGCCAAGGTAGGACGGATGTCGGCCACAACATTAATCATCGACTATAGTTATTCTCTCGGCGAATAGGAAAGCACGGGGGAAATGCGGGATTTTCTTGTAGGATGTATCCCGGGGACTCGACACTGCATCGGTTCCCGGTGGATATACGAAACTGATATTGAACCGGTTGAGCCGGTAAAAGTCTCCCCGCTGAATAATCGGCTAGTAGGGGATAAGCGGCGTCCAAATGGGCGAAAACCAGACAAATGAAGAGTGGAGTTTGTCAAATACGAAGGATCTGAAGCGATAATCCTTAACGACTCCCACTGTTGATTGTTTGTACTCTTTGTTTGTATCCACTTTTCACTCCTCGCCGCTGAGTAATCGGGGTACTACATCGTGAACTAGCCGTCCATGGAAACCAAAATCTTTATGTATTCTATTAATACTAGTTTGAGGAGTATGCCTTGTATCCTGAATCCAGAAAGTCGTGGCCGCCCGTAATAAGGCTACAGTTGTACAAATGAATCTCCGAGCGTTTTATCGAAGTAGGACATCCAGCCGTGAAAGAAGAGCCTGAGTAGCTGTGCGTTTGCAGCAAGGTCAGTAACTAGGATAGATATAACTACTCAGTTGAGATCGACTGTCAGTGACTGGACTACTCTCATAGATGCAAATCACCACATGGCATTAATTGCAGGGACCAACGACGATAGTCTCGGCCATTAATTTCCAATATCTTTCTCCGCAATCTCGTTATAGCGATCACCCTGCGGCTTCAAGGAGTCGACGATGGTCCGCATATATTGTAGCTCTTCGTTCGTTAATTCTATGGTCCTCGAAGCCCAGTTCTCCTGGAGACGCCCCGGTTTTGTCGTTCCTGGAATCGAAATCATACCCTGAGCTGCCACCCACGCAAGGGCAATCTGTGGCAATGTGCACTTCTTGCGGGTGGCAAGGTCCTTGAAACCATCAACAATTCTCTTGTTGGCGTAAAAGTTCGCGCCTTGGAACTTCGGGACTGGAAAAGGGGGTCAGCAGTGTCATTGGCAAAAAGGAAAAAAAAAAAAAAAAAAAAAAAAAAAAAGGGAAAGCAAAAAAGCAGGATAGAGGTGCACATACTTTGCCGCCTATAGTCGTCGAGTCCAAAGTCGGCCGGCGTCTGGTAGGGGAAGTCGTCTACCAACCATCCATGTCCAAGAGGACCGTAAGCTATGTATGCGATGTCGAGCTCGCGAGCGGTGGAGACAAGACCATCAGACTCGTGAAGAGTCTCGAAAGCGGAATACTCTGCCTGTACTGCATCGATTCTGGCCACTGCGGTAATTGATATGACGGTCAATTTTTGTTTTCTTTTTGTTCTCTGGTATGTTTCATTGTACACGACACTCACATGAATTTGCCTTGCGCAGTGTTGCAGCAGAGCACTCCGACAGGCCAATGTACTTCGTTTTGCCTTGCCTACGGAGCGAATCGAGTGCAGGGATGGATTCTTCGAGTGTTGTATCTGGGCAGTTCAGTTAGTTTATGCTTGCCTGGGGACGGATTAGGCTGATAGACTCACTAGCATCAATGCGGTGCAGATAGTAGAGATCCGGTGTAAACCCAAGCCTCTCGATTGTTCCCTCTATGTATGTCCGAATATGCGAGGCCGAGTTGGTGACTCGGCCGTCTTCAAAGGCAGCAATACCACATTTGGATGCAACTATCCACTTTGCTAAGCATATGCGTCGCCGTGGTCCAATCACCAGATAGAGGGCACATACGGAAGATTTTGTCGCGGCAATTGTGCTTCTTGATAAAATCACCCAAGATCTTCTCATTTACGCCGGCGCCGTAGGAGACCTTGTTAAAACGTGGAAATCAGCGAAGATGTTGCCCCTGGTCACTTGAGATCAAACCCACGGCAGTATCCCAGAATGTACAGCCCAGCTCTAGAGCTTTGAGTAGCACAGGCTCGGCCTCCTCATAGCTAAGGTTATTACCGAGCGCAAAGCTGATGCCCATGGCACCGAAGCCGGGTACGGGCACCTCCACGCCGTCCGCGAAGCGTAGTGACTTGACCATTATTGCTAGAAAATGCAGATTGTACGAGACGCGGTGTTGTTTCACCAACAAGCTGGCTCAGCGAGGTGCGAAAGACTTGTTGATAAAGAAATTCCTCCCTCTTTTGGCCGGCACAGGAAAGCGGCACTGCCGTCCCCTGTTGGTGTGATTAGCCCTTTGCAGGGAGGGTCAACCCCACGGTAATTAAAAATATGTATGAAATGAGGGTCCATGAGGGTCACCGGCATGCGGGCTGGCGAGGTCCAGGTGTGATGGCGGCACCGCTGCTTCCCGGTTACGCGACCACAGCGGCGGAGTTTAGTAGATAAAGGGATACACATTTCGTACTTTGCGTGTTACCAGTGGTCGGATGATGCAACGGGATACACCGGGAAGAGATACTGGGACGTCCGGCTGGCTCGGTTGGCGTCAAGAACAGCGGGCCCAGCTGCCGGGGGTTCCCCGTTATCTTAGAATCAAGCCCAAGGGGACTTTTAGTAATTGCCACGATGCCTATGTCCCTGTAAGCCACCACTAGTGCATACACGATCAGTTATGGCATGGGCAAACCTCTGGCCGTAAGAACTGCTCTGGGTTGCTTTGTGCTCTTCTGCTCTACCACCCTGTCGGTACCGAGCAATGCAGACGAACGACACACAGCGCATGAGTCTCCGTATTAGCCTATAAGCTATGGAGCTCTCTCGGTCCATATGAGCTTCGTGCTGAAGCTAAGGATCGAAACTAGAGTTTGGAAATTGCCCACTAAAGGCCTTTAGTGATACTACTTTTTATTGTTCTTACCTGAGAAGGGTCCCGCCACAGGCTGCCATCCCACTACACAGGAGATCACGAAGCGGCAGTTTTCAGGGGATCCTATCGAGGATCGAGAAGGCTACAGCTAGGCTGATCAGGAAGATGCAACGAAAGCAATACGGCGCAGGCAGCATCGAGCCGAAGAAACGAACTAATAACGGCGCCCAGCTCTACAGAGGGTTCGAGCGCTTAAGGAGGTGCACAACTGAGTTTCACGAACAACCCAGAGGCCATTGCCGGACATCCCGCATTGCCCCCCGGGAGTCTGGACTCATCGGCCGTGATGAGCTCGTCCCCAGTTCTGGGAATCAAGGGCGTATACCCCACGGCTTCTCCGCATTATGGCAAGTGGTAGACTAGGCTTGGCCGGCGACCCGGGGTATTTATATATCTATCTGAATCTATAGCTCTTCTTACGATACGGGGCTTCAACGGTCCCTCTAACTGTTTTGATTAAGCCCAAGCATGGTGATTCAGACGATCTCTTCCAGTCAAGGAGTCACATCCTCCCCGGGGACCGACAAGGTCGCCCCGGATGCGTGTCAGCATAGTGAAGCGCCAACCAAGGATACAGAGAATGGAGAGTCGCACGAGATCTTCCAAGTAGGTGTGGACGGCGTCGAGTTCAGGACCGTCAGCTGGCAGCGGGCGACTGTTGTGTTCCTCAAAATCAATTTCGCGATGAGCATTCTCGCCATTCCGGGGGCTCTGGCTGCACTTGGTTCGGTTGGAGGTTCCTTGTCAATCGTCGGATTTACCTCGTTAAACACATGTAGGTTGAAGTCACCGCGACGCAAGGTGCTACGACTGTGTGCCGTGCTGACTAGTTTCTGCGACGTGTAGACACAGGCATTATCCTGGGTGATTTTCGCAACAAACATCCCGAGTGCCACAGTAAGCTGCTCTCTTCCCCCGCGGGCCAGAACCTTGACAGCCACCATGATTAATGTCCCTCTGCAGTGCTGGCAGACATGATGGGGTTCCTCTGGGGACGCACTGGCCGCGAACTCGTCGGTGTCCAGATCGTCATCGCTCAGATCCTAATCTCCGCGGGTGGAATCGCCACGACGGCAATAGGATTCAACGCTTTGTCGAATCATGGAACTTGTACGGTGACCTTTGCACTCGTATCCGCGATCCTGATTACGATCTGCTCGTCCATCCGCACCTTCTCGCGGCTGGGCTGGCTGACCTGGTTCGGCTTCTTGACCTTCGTCCTCGCAGTCTTCATCTTCACTGTCGCCGTAACGCAGCAAAGCCGGCCTGCAGCAGCTCCCCCAACTGGCGACTTTGACCTCGGTTGGGCACCCATTGCGTACCCGACCTTTGTTGTTGGCATGCTCAACGCGGAAAACATTTTCGTCAGCACGAGTGGCTCATCGATGTACCTGCCTGTCATCTCCGAGATGCGCCGGCCCCAGGACTATCGCAAGGCTTGCATCTTGGCCGGTTCCATTATTGGCGCCATGTACCTGACGTTCAGCCTGGTCATATACCGCTGGTGCGGCGCCTGGCTCTCAGTTCCCGCCTTCGGCAGTGCTGGTCCGCTTTTTAAGAAGATCTCTTATGGCATCGCGCTGCCAGGGCTCGTAATTGGTGTCGGCATCTATCAGCATGTAGCGGCCAAGTACGCCTTTGTCCGCTTGCTCCGAGGCTCAAGGCACTTACAGGCAAACACCCTCGTCCACTGGTCCATGTGGCTCGGCGTCAACTTTCTCCTGGGTGCAGCAGCGTTTATCGTGGCAGAGGCTGTGCCGATCTTGAACTATTTGCTTGGTCTGGCAGGTGCAGTGTGCTTTGCGCCCTTCAGTCTGGTGTTCCCGGCGCTTCTTTGGATGTATGATTATAACGGCTACAGGTCTGGATCAGCGGGACAGAAGCTAAAGTACGGACTACATGCGGTAATCGTGGTAATTGGCCTGTTTATGGTCGTCGGTGGGACGTGAGTATCCCCTTTATCATACTTCCAAGGCACATAACAAGAGCTAACATTGCGACTGTCTAGTTATAGCGTTGCTATTTCGATCAGAGACGCGTTCGCCAACGGAGACATCGCACAAGTCTTCGACTGCAGGGACAACTCTGGCTCCAATGCGTAAGACAGTGCGCCGTTCGAATACTATCTAGTCCGCCCACTCATCTTTTGTACTGTCTAATTTCTATTTTGGTTAGTTCGTCTACCTCTATTTCACGTCTATTTGCCGTAAGATCGCTGGTAGTTTTCGAGAGTCAGATCTTCATATCCGTGTGGCTCAGTACTAGTTGATACATTGTTCTGCACCCACATCTAGTTAATTCAAGCTCTTGTCCTAATATTTAATGCGTCTTGAGCCAACGGGCCGGAAGGCAGGGCAATAGGGCAGCCGGTAGATATTTGTCAAAACACACCCAATTCATCTTTGAGATAGTGGCTTTTTTGTTGTTGAAGGTGCATCGATCAATCAATCTCTATTTTGAGCTTTCCAAGACCACGATCTACGCAACTCTGTAACGCAACCCCCTTCTCCCTGGCAAGGAGCGCTGTGCTCTTGTAGTCAATCTCCCCTTGGCAAACCTTGACCTTACAGGCACCACAGGCACCGGACTTACAAGAGTATACGATGTCAAACCCCGCTTCGTTCAGAACATCGAGCAAAGACTTGTTCGAAGGGACTGTCAGCTTCTCATGCCTGTCCATGTCTGGTTCGTCGACTTCCACCTCGAAAGCATCACCCCGCTTGCCACCGTCGCCACCCCCAAAGTCTTCGAAATGAACCATATGTTCTGGGTAACCGAGTTGAGTGGTGATTTCTGCACATTCTTGCATCATCCGCGAAGGTCCACAGGAGAAGATGCGGGCCTGATGAGAATTGTCCGGGCCAGGCTTTGGTATGACATTTCCTATCTCAAGTCGTTCGCCTCTTGAAGTAGCATAGAGCGTAATCTTGTCTGCAGGGAGTCGTTCTAGAAACGCAGCCTCTTTCGGACTTGGCACAGCGTAATGAACATGGTACGGTAGGCCTTTGCTCTCCCAGTCACGGATCGATGAGAGAAAAGCAGTTATGCCGATTCCCCCGACGACCACAATGCGCGTCAGGCTCTGGTCGCACTTGGCATCATTTTCTTGCGCACCAGGGTTCATCCCAGGGGACATCTCGATCTCGTCGCCGACTTTTAGCTTGTTGTGGAGGTATGCTGAACCGCCTCGCGATTGACGATCGAGGGCCACACCCAGGCTGAATCTGTACAAGTCGCCGTCGACGATCGAATAGGATCGATTAAATGCATAGTCCGGTCCAAATATTATTTGGGCAAAAGCGTAAGGATCGAATTTGGAATTGGTGAGAGTCAAAGGCTCCCTCAGCGCGAATGTGAGCTTCATGACGCGCTGGGTGATGTGTTGAGCGTCAACTAGACTATATGTCTTTCGAGTCTGCCTCAGTCTGTCCTTGGCCAGGTCTAGGAACAGATCTGTCATGGGCAACTGTGTGCATTCCGCCAACAGGTGGAGGGGGACATGTCTTCCTCGGATAACTCGCTGCACGTTCAGGACAGACCACTGCGGAAACGGTCGCTTTACCAGCGACATTGAATCGCCTTTGCAGACAACCCCAGTCTGTAACACGCGCATATTCCAGCCCGACCGTCCTGTCCGTATTGTGCGGTTCAAAGCCCTCTGCCATCGGAAGCGCGAGTTGAGCTTGTGGCAGGGATGTCTGGGCTCGCTGACCTCTAGAAGAACGTCGTTTCCGAGCTGGAACAAGTCGCCAATGCACACGTTGTCTTCACCCAGATTGGTCGTGACCACGTTCTCCCCATACGCCCCAACCTCGTACAGGTGCGGTTCTGGGGCGCTCTCTGCTTGCCAATCTGCGTAGTGGTCTGGGTTGTACTGATGCACTGCGCGCTCCGTTCCACCGTGCCTACGCGATGCGTGCTCATCCCCAATGAAGCCAGTTGACGTGCAGAATATTGGCTGGTCCTGTTCCTGTTTGTAGATGGCGGATGTTATTTCTCCTCCTAGGGCAGCTGTTCTGACCTTCCCCGCCCGCACTTGCAGAAGGACTCCATCTTTAGGCACGGGCGCATGCTCGAGCGTGGAAAGGGTCTCCTTGGGGATGTTTCTGGTGGATAGGACGCCCATCGTATGTAGTATGCTAAGTTGTGATCGAGGCTAGTCGGCCGTGCGCTGTAGAGGATGGGCCGAAGAGACTTGGTCTGTAGTTCCAGCGGCCAGACGTGAATGTCAAAAGGGCCTTGCTAGAACATACGTTTACGCTATCTGTTGGGAAGGTCGCATCCACGATAGGTTGGGGAAATAAAGCATGTGAGGACCCGGCGACTTTTATAATGCAATTGGTTACCATGATTGCTCAATCCAAGTCCGTCATCGGCGCCGGACAACTGCCCTTTGCCCCTGTGGACTGCCACCAGCGCTTTGTGACACTGAATTGTTTGATGCGCGCATCCATTTGCTGCGGGGCAAATCCGGGTATGTGATCCGGGAATCCACGGTGGAGTTGGGGCTGGCCTGTATTCTTGGGTATTTGGCTCCGAGTGGAAGTAACCGACAGCGTGGTGGACATAGCCGTTAACCTATGGTGAACAGAGTATTTCCTGAAATGGATTTTTGCAACTTGCATGGCGAGGCCACTTGGCTGTCGTCTTGTCTACTCTTCAAGGACCTGATCTATCTAGATCAAGTACTACGTAGTAGATATCAAGGATCGGCCCACATGATTTCTATGTTTCAACATCCCGTAGCCGCGTTATAACTCATTTATACCAACGTTCTAAACGAAGAAAAAGTCAGAGGCTCATTGGGAGTAAGCCCGAATCCGTCGCTTCAATCTCAACAATACGCTGAACTAGCTCAATCAGCTTCGGCAGTTTGGGATCCCAATCAAACAGCTTCCGTGCCCGGATCGCATGCCCACGCGAGTTTGATCCCCAAGCATAAATGGCCGCTGGAAATATCTCAGCAATCCGGGCGGCATCATTCAACTCTTCAACCTCGGGCGACGGAATCAGCCTCATATCAAAAGCCGCCTGGGCAACAGCGCGTTGAATATCACCCCAAAGGAAAGGCCCATTCTCCGCTAGATAGTAACCTTCTTCGTTCCAAGTAGCCTTCCCACCACCGGCAGCGGCGGATTCGGCTAAAATCATGTATATCTTGCTCAGGTCCTGTATGTGGACCTGGTGCCAGACATTCTCGCCGGCCCCAACGAGAAACCCCCTTTTCCGCTTCAGCACCGCGGCGGCAAGAAGGTACGCTTGTATACTCTTCTGGTTGCCTGGTCCACGCCCGGGGCCATAGATGGTGGGCGGGCACACAATGGCCGTTTTTACAGCGGTCGGGTTGCACTTGCTGGCTCCGAGGATGATTTCGTCGACGTTGCGGTGGACGGCATCCGCAGGCAGGTTGACTAGCTCGCTTACACCCTCCCAATCATTGTACTCTTTGGTCCGCTCAATGCCATACGAACAAGCGCGCTGATCCTCAATTGATAGGATGCTGGTGCCCGAGGTGTGAATGATCCACACTGGGCGCTCAGAGGTGTGCTGTTGAGCACCTTTGGCTATTGCGGTGGCCGAAGCAACGTGGTCACAGTTGGCAAAGTCTAAGAGCGTTTTGTGTGTTTGAGTGCTGGTCACTTTATTATAATATATGGCACTTACGGAGGACGATATCGGCATCCTTGACTTCATTTTCGATGACATCAGTCGAGTCTAAATCGCCTTGCACTACTCGGACCCTGGGATACTGGGATGTGACTTGTACCTCCTTGTCCTTGTTGCGGATAAGAGCTGATAGCTGCCAGTCAGGGTGGGCATTGGCAACTATGTAGAGGAAGTCACCACCGATGTATCCAGTGGCGCCAGTGCTGACAGATAAAATCAGTGATATTTCTTGGTTTTGTTAACGCGGATTCTTACATGAAAACCTTGGGGGAGGGCATGGTTCATAAATGGAGAGTAATGAGCACGGGAGAGGGAGAGAGAGAGAAGAAGAAGAAGAGGATACGCAAGAAGGAACACTATCGCAAAGCCCAATAAAGTAAGGGAATCAAGCACCGGGTGGCGGATTTTTTGGTAATCAACGCAAAATCAAACTTCTGTACTGAAATAAATACTCCATATCTTCTAATTATTATAGAAGATGATTAAACAACGTATTGTTTTAAACGTAGATTGTATTGGATACGTTGACAGTAATTTGTAGAAATATACGGTTGTGTGTAAATACCGCCTATTTGGTTTCATGTATTACTAGCGCTGCACGAGATTCACCCCAGTATTTCTGCCCACGTCGCCTGTTAGATAAAGATGGATTCAAATTAAACAATTCCCGTTAGCCCTCATGCCTCGAACGCCGGAAAGAGCCCGACGGGCTACATACGGTCGTTCGTTCGTTTGATCTGCAATAGTTCGCCGATTACTCAGCGGCGAGAAGTAACATAGAGTAACCTGGACCTTGGAGCAGGATCCACGTCGGTGAAATGACCTGTGTACTCCTCACCCTGGAGAAGGACCGAGTGCTGTGTCTTATCTTTCAGCGAGGGCCATGTTTCTATGGGAAGTATTGTTTGGGCTCCAAAAACTGACATAGTTTCACCCCATTGCCACTACAGATCCGAAGAGGGCGACATAAAATCCGTAGCAATAGGACATGACGTGCGTTAAAAATATCAGCAACCTCATTATACACACCCTTGAGCATGCGGGTCACCCTGCTCACCACGCTGGCAAGTCAAGCTGGTGACATGTGGCGAAACTCCACGCATATTTCGTTGGGCTATCGACCATTCGCAATCAGGCCAGGGATATTATTGTGCGTGCCATCAAACAGTGGTGTCCAGATCATCAGCCACTATTCACCATGGTTGGCGTTGAGAGTTTGCCATTTCGCGAGCATTATGTGGAACTGGAAGTCGATGTATGGCTAAAGTGAGGGCTCCCAAACGCAGCCTCGGGCAGCCGTTCGTAAAGGTACTGCGAAAGCATTCATTTTCTCGCTTTCTTTGGCCTTTTATTGTCTATATCCTGATGACGGTCCCATTGAAGCCTATATTTTCTCAGATAATACTCGTACTCTTCTTGTTTGAGAGAAGTAACTGGCAGATCCAATTACTGCAGAAGTTTAGGGCTCTTCTCAAACTTGTCAAAGTAGCTTCTCTCGTGGCCAAGGCACACTTTGGCATCTGTCTGTTGCACCAGTCTTTTCACGTAATCTCTGCTCCTATGCCAGGTGTTATAGTCTCGCATCAGGAAGCCCTGCGGTCTTCCGTCTTCATAGTTCTCCTTCACATGGAACAGATCCCCAGTCAACACCACAGTGCCAGACACTGGAAATCTAAGCTCGATCACCAGAAATCCGTCGGTATGCCCAGGACACATGTGCACGGTCACACCCTGCCAGAGTTCCACCACCTGCTCTGACACCGTCTTCCAATTCAGCACTTCAGCACGCAAGTAATCTGGCCTGAACAACCCGCTGTCATACCCCGTAGCAGATGCCCAAAATGCATTCTTGAGTTCTTTTTCATGGCACCAGATTTCTACATCTATGACCATCCAGAATCAGGTCAACCTGCTCCCTTTTGTTTCTAAAAAAGAACGGGTGTTGCGCCGTTCAGAAAGAAACAGCTGGCAATGACTAACCTGTTCCGAAGAAATGCTCCAAGCCGCCTGCATGGTCCAAATGCAGATGGCTCATGACCACCACTTTGACATCTCCGATGACTCCGGCACCGGTGGCTTTCACGGCGGATGGAAGAGAGTGGACATCTTTCACCCATATGCGAGGGGCACATTCCAAGAATTCCTTATCCCAGCTCTTGATAATATCTTCGCAAGCGCCTGTGTCAAACAGGATGAGGCCCACGTGCGGGTGGTAGAGTAGGGCTGCTATCATCAGACATTGGCGAACCTCGTGAGTCTGAGGTGCTTGCCCGCTTAGGGGCACGTTGGCCCCAGAAAGAACATATGAGGCGTCAATGTCAAGAGCGCCCAGGTCAAGTAGCTTGCTCAGATCAGCTCCCGGTGGATTCCCACAAACAACAGGTGAGACTTACCCAGAGCTTTGAGCCGGCTGGAAGAAGTGAATGCTGAGATGACATTCCCGCCGGGGGCAAATTTAGTAAATGATATAGGTAACTAGAGTCAAATACAGAGGATTGACTATGAATAACCTCTTATTGACATTGGGCCTCTTATATGCGCAGATCTGAAATATAGCCTCGCGGATAGCAATCCCGGGCAGCTTACGAAATCTACGGTGATACGAATAAGACGTCTTAACACACTTTGTTAAACGAACTTGTGCATCAGCAGACCTCTTACTATTACCTGCTCTTCCTAACCAGCCCGATTCCTACGCGCAGCACCTGCTGATCTACATTCCCGAAAATGCCGGTATCTACGCGCAAGCACTACCCAATTATACTGGTTTGCAGCCACTTTGCGTGCTTGACCAACCCGTGCACTACGTAACGCTACTTTCACTCGACAATGGTGGTGTTCGGCGACAACTCTCAAGACCATAGGGCTAAGCTGGGAACTTGGAGAAGGCCATGAAACGGCGCCCCGGGTGGCCTAAACAGGAGACATTAAGAAAAGGGAAAAAAAAAATAAAAATAAAATAAAAAAAAAAAAAATATCAGGCAAGGCAAAATGAAATTATAAACTTTCTTTGAAATCCCCCTCGAGCGGGTATTTCAGTAGAGCGGCACAGGGGCCCCAGAATACACTGTACAGCAGTGGCCCCGGATATGCCCCGGTCGGCTCTGCGGGGATAAAAACGGGCCATGGCATTGCACATGTGTTCTCCGCTAGGTTCGACTGTGTTGGTGAATCGTGGCGTATCAAGTTTCGCGGAATTCAGACCCACGCTATGCTTGGTCTACGTTTGCTTTCATCTTACGAAAGAGATTTGAGCCGGGCTTAGCGGATGGTGAGATTGAGTATCGAATCTCAATGATCTAATGGAAGTTCCATTGGCGCAGCAACAAAATAGAGGGAATTACAGCAGGTTGGAGAACGAGTAGACGGATACTATAGTATGGTAAAAACGCTCCAGAAGTAACAATCGCTTGTACCATGTGGTTTGCGAGTGTATATCTCCTAGTAAAGACTACCAAGCTACCTTGCTCCCCGTGATATCGACAAATGAGCCAGATAGGGTTGATTTTTCCGCCGCATCGATCTGTAAAGAGGTTAATATGATGGAAGGGTACTGTTAAACAATTTGTATAATTAACTGCGCTATGATTCCGCGGATGCTGGCCTCAAGCGTCACCGGGGCCTTTTCTAATCCATAGTACTGGGCTGCGCGGTCACGCAAGTCTGTTTGAACAAGTCTGATCGCCATTGAATGACAAGTCATAGTGTCAACTCCGGAAAAGATTCTAAATATGGAATGCTAGAAATGGAATGGGAACTCAGACTTACCCAGGATCAACTGACAAGGTAATAAAATGGTCATCCTCCGCATGGATCTTCCTAACCAAAAAGTTTCCAGCTGCCTTTGACATTCCATAAGGGCCAGTTAATGTGGAAATGTTTCCAATCCCACCCATGCCGGCTAGAAGCGTAGAAATATAGATAAACTTTGGAGCCCTAGCCTTCTGCAGCATGGGCGCCATGGCCTTGAAAAGCCGAAGAGGTCCCAGGGTATTGACCTCGAAGTGAGAAGTCACATCCTGTTCAGTCACTTCCACAATTGGGCCCCAGTGGTTGCAGATGCCCAGCATTGGCTACCGCGATATCAACATGATCAATCTGGTGCTGCGTATGAATTTTGGTCGCGGCCTTCACAGCACTATATGGATCCTCGGCAGCAAGCTCTACAATGATTATGCGAGATCCCTCGCCCTTTTGTAGAAGCTCAAGCTCCTTTGCTTTCGCCGATGTTGTATCCCGCACGCTTGCGATGACTGTTGTGTCCGGCCGGGCAAGATAATGTCCCACAAGCCCCTTTCCGATGCCTACACAAAACTGTGACAGCTCACTCTGTCCCAGTGTATGGCTTACCTCGACTGGCGCCAGTCACTAGTACAACCTGGCTCATTTTCAGATCTGCTTCAAGCAATGGGTGATTTTTTTGTGTACTTGAAATTTTGCGGCTAGTTTTCTTGTTCTCGACAGGGGCCCGGTATTCATGCAAAGTAGACATATGGAGGCTCTGTTGACCGAAAATACCTTGACATTCCGACATCTATGCTCAGAATTGTCATAGCCCTGGAACGCTGCAGCCGGGCTTCCTGGAGATGGGCCGGCATGGGAATGGTATGTGCCATGCAGGTTTGCTCTTCTGCCACTCTTGACCGATGATTAAGCGGGGGGAGTGGGGGCTTGTCGAAAAGCTGAACCCATATTGGAGTCTTAGCAAGGCAGCCAGCTCCAATCATTGTTCAGCCGGTCACGTAGTTCACAGGTACCTATAAGCGGTCTACGGGAGACACTGGGGGGCTTTGCAGGGTGATATCAGATCGCCCCCCTGTTCCCGCTGTGTCAGTGGGACCAAGCTAGTTTTGTGGACACCGGGCTGAGAAACTTGCTGAACTCGAAGTATATATTTTATTACTTGAGTAGCTAGGTACCAGTATCCAATTGTAAATATATATCTTAACCGCTCAAGCGAATCGACAACTGCTTTATCAGTAATTAGAAACCGATTGATAATTAGAACCACCCTTATTTTTCCATCTGTAATTCACGTAACTCTCATCCCTTTTACTGTTCTGAACCTGCTTTGCAAGTATTTCAGCTCTTTACATCCTAGCCCTACTGTAAACCATATTCCACACGATCAGATGACCGAGTTAACTCGTGATCGGCGGCCAATTACTAAGCGGGGACGATTCGACGGAACAGGCTAGACTGCATTTCGTTATTTACTCCTCCTGATTCTTGCATTCGTCTGCTCAATGAGCCTGACGGACACGCAGAAATGACTACTCGGACCCCGAGACGCAGGGCATGCGACACCTGTTATAGGAGGAAGGTACGTCTAGGTGCTGCCTTTGATTGCCATAACAGGACCTCCATCCTTACCAATTCCCATTTGCGTTCTCCGCTTCAAACAGATCCGATGTGACGCCAGCTTCCCACAATGCAACTGGTGCCAGCACCACAATCTTGCCTGTACCTACAATAGAATTCGCAGGCCAGACTCCAGTAGGTACGGATATCATGTAATGCTTTAGACCCATACCCTTTCTTCTCGCCCCTTCACGTTAGTCGCCCGCCATGAGGTGTGGTCAGGTCTCCTGCGCTAACTCAGGTTCATAGCCAGGGCATTCTGCTACAACCCCAAAATAGGGTCCTTAGACCTAATGTCGATCCTGGTACGTAACAGCCACACGGAATACATGGCCACAAATGACTGAAGAACTTTCCGCAGACCGAGGTGGGTCGGCTTCTCTTCAATCAAGAGCCGGGATGGAGCATCCAAGACGCATGAACTCATTTCTAAACAACGCCACACATCTCACCGGGTACCACATATTCTCCGACGAAGGCCAGAAATGGATCGAGTCGCAGGTAGGGGAGATTGTGGATTTCAACAAACTATTCGCTCTCGAATCCCAATTACTCAAGCCACTCGATTTTTTTATGGAACCCGTGGCATCCCCTTCTCCACTTCCAGCTTTTCCAGCAAGAGCCACCATTTGGCAGTATATCCTAGTTTATAGCTCCTCCTTTCAGTCCCTAGTCTTCCCTGTGGTGAGCAGGCCAATACTGGAGAAGACACTGGACCTTGCCTACAGCCCGGTCCCGTCTTCTGGCTCTGCCAGTGCCAAGTCTTGTATTTACGCGTTCTTGGCCGTTGTGTCCCTTTTTGGCTTTGAAGATAGGACACACGATGCTATGGATTACCGTTCCTATGCTTTGGCGGCACAAACTTTCATGACTCCGGTGATGCAGGAAATCACAATTGATGGGCTTCAATCACTGATCATGCTGGTTTGTATAAGCCTTCACCCTAGCTTCTTCGCACCAGCTGAACGAGCTGCCAGGTACAACTTCAATATTTCTCGGGTGACCTGCAAGCGGCAGCAGTGACCTTATCAGTCGCCACTCGTCTTCTTTATGCGCTGGATGCTCATACACAGCCACCCGCCTCCAAGTTCCTGGTCTATGACAAGAAGGACATCAGATCCCATTTGCGTGACCTCTTCTGGCTGTGCTATTCACTCGACAAAGACTTATGCATCAGGACCGGTCAGCCACCGTGCATGAACGACACACATTGCGACCTTAGCTTGCCCGTGGATTACGTACGGTCACAAGAGGCCAATCTACAGCTGGGCACGCCTCACATAAATGACAACACAATCCCTCTTTATCCTTGGGACCTTCGCCTATCTATGCTAAAGTCCAGAGTGTACCAGGACTTATATTCCGCGGTTTCTCTCAATCAGAGTGCATCCCAGTTATTGTCAAGCATTCGGGCCCTGGATGAGACACTTGAGCAATGGAGGCTATCACTTCCGCTAGAGTTCCGTCCCACCCTGTACTTTTCCGCCGAGACACCTGTCAGCGCCAACGTGAATACGCAGGCAGTGATGCTAAGACTGGCATACTACCACTGTGTAACCTCGATTCATCAAGGAAGCACCCGGTACCGAAACGCGGCCTCTGATCCCGACGTGGGGAGGCCGAGGCTGAGCGGGATAACCTCTAGCATAAACCTTTCCATCACCGCCTGTCGTTCGACGCTATTTTACCTCCACAGAGTGCTTCCAGCAGTAAAAGGGGAATGTTTCTGGTACGTACCGTTTGCTCCTATCCAACATCATGCTGGGAGGGCCCGATTATACCTAACTCGCGGGGCCGCCACCCGAACTAGGATCATCCTCTTCTATGCCATAACTGCAGTCTTGACGCTCTTTTGCAGCACCATCGCTGACCCACATGGCCCTGACACGGTTGGCAATGTGGAGCTGTTGCAAAGCGTTCCTGGATTGATTCACCGCATTCCAGTCCGACAGCTCGCCCTTGGCGAACTTACCCACTTGCAATACCTCGACGGTTTGACCACGGAACTTGCGGCGATTTGTATGCGCGCCATATCCAAAGCGCAACAGGAAACACGAATCCCGAACTCGTAAGCTCAGAGGCAAGAATTAACAGCATGCAACTGCCCTCGAGGGAATGTGACGTGTTGGGCCGGCCACCCGCGCGCGAGCATTCCGTACATGGGGATGTGGGACTTGTACACGATATGTAAAATGTTATGATTCTTGATATAGTACAGCCCCTCGGGTTGAATAAACTGAACAATAGCACAACAACGTAGGAAAACCGCTGGGAAGGAAGCGGCCGGGAGCCTCAAAGTTCTCATGAAGTGATTCCCCAGGCGGCAAACATTCGCTAATTTTTATCCATACGCGCCGAGAGACCATCCAGGCCGTGCAATAGATTTTATCCTGCTGCACCTTATGGTACCAACATGACCTATCAAGGTTAGGCCCGGACCCGACAACTGGCGGCGTGCCGGACGAGCAGAACATGGCCTGGTTTTTGATCGTCGATCTGCCCACCCACTGAACCGTCCGGTGTCGCAATGGACCGTCCACAATGAAATGGGCCAGCGGAGGCGAGACTGGTTACTGTACACGATTGATTGAACTCTAACCATGGTAAGTATGCCAAGGTACGTTTAGTCCGAGGGGAAGGTGGTGGCTTGGCTGTGGGACGGGAGGTGGCAGCTGTACAACGAGAAGGCAATTAGTTCAGAAGTAAAAAGAAAAAAGAGAATTTCGACAGACCGGGGTAGGAAAGGTGGGTAATGGCCAGTATATGTGACACCTCAGGGCAGCAGAAGTGCTTGTGGCTATGTTTCAGGTCCGTGTTGACTTTGGCCGCGGGGATGTTTCGTGACAAAAAGTTGCATCTGTGACGCGCGTCTTGGTATAAATGAGATGTCTGCTGGGACACAAGCAAACTGGAAAGTTGCAAAATATTATAAGTATCGAATTGACGTTCTGAACTGGTGGTGGTGGCAGGACAGTCATAAAGGTGGAGGAAGGCAAGATGCTGATATAGGGCTAGAAGAGCTGTTCTTTATTTGTTTAGTTTAAGTCAAGGATTACTCTCCAGACTTGGTGAATTACATGCACATTAGGGACGTGAGGCGAACAGTAACCACGACTGATATGCCCCTGCTGGCTTCTTGGTTTTCTAAGAATCCACTACAGCATTGCTCCCAGATGGAGAGCTGCCGGTCAAGCTGCCTGAAAAGTGCTTTCTCCTTTTCGATGACACTAGCGCTAGGCAGGTTTGGAGAATGGTTTCTCAACAGAAGAAAGGGTGTCAAAAGAGACACAAGCTGACGTTGGCCGAGCCGCACTTTGAAAAGGAGCGCCCTCATTGTAGAGGTATCGGACTCTGAGTGGTGGCTATAACGGGCAAACACCGCTCTTCTCGAAACTTTGACAGGCTCACTTGGAATAGCCCGAGTCAGGGGTGGAAGTACCGTACTTACTGGGGCATCATAACCGCGACTAGCGCTTTCCTGTACACGACCCTGGCTGGTCTATTATATATTGCTCACCTCCCCTCGTTTACCCAGTTCGGATGACTCGGCTCGAACAAAATACTGGAATTCGATGGTTGGAGTGGATAGAGGGTGGACTCGTCAAAGTAGGAGAAGCGTGCCTACTGGTTCGAGAATCCTTGGGGAAGAAGAAGAAGATACCTGCAATGGGTCGAGCATACATCTGCACCAGGTTACCCAGACCTCTCAGAATCTTAAGCATTGGAAGTAATTCAAATTGAATGCTTTCGCACAAACATACTATAGATATGAACATGGAATTGTAGCCTTATTGGCTTCTTGTTTACCCACCTAAACAAAGAAACCCACCCGCCAACCCATCCATTGCTGGGCCCGATCTTACTCAACGTGAAGTACTACAGCCTTTTCAGGGTCACTTCGCGCAACAGCGGTCATTTCTTCCAGGTTGTTTTCGGTGTCAAAGTCCCGACCATGTTTCTCTGGACCGACGACAACAATAAGCATGGTGTACGCATACACGCAGCCCATGAAGATGCAAATCACTTTACCATACTCATACGGATGAGCGTTGGAGCTGGGGTCTGTCACCGGCAACGGGAACCGTGAGCCGATAGTAGCCTCTATCGTTGAGCTCGCGGACGAGGCAAGGTTCCCAAGTTGGTAGGATGTGCCGACGACAAATGCTCGGATCGAGGCTGGCGACAGCTCCATCAGATGAATGGGAATGACACCCCAGGCGCCTTGGACACAGAATTGCTCAAAGAAAGCAGGAGCCATGACTTTCTCGCTGGAAGTAAATGTGTACGGGTATAGCAAAGCTCCCCCAATAATACAGCAGATGATCAGCGTGAAGCGGCGGCCAAAAGTCTGACTGGCCCAGCCACACAACGTGCCGCCGGTTAAGGCACCGATATTGAAAACCACCTGTGTGACTGTGACGGCATTTGCATCAAAGTTGTATTGTACTTTAAGCATGGTAGGATAAAGGTCTTGGGAGCCGTGGGACTGTAAGCCATTACATTAGCTTTTTGGGATCTTTGCAGCTATAAGACGGGTTTGGAGATGGCCACATGGCAAAGGCATCCCACAACAGCGATGGGCTCGCTTACCATGAAATTCATGCCGGCCATCAGCAGGACAAGATAAACTAGAAGCAGCCAGTTGGATCTCAAAGCTACCTTTCCTTCCGCAATAAAGGTTGAAGCAGCATTGCTGCTTCCCTCTCGAAGGGCTTTGCGCTGCATAAATGCGTCCGTCTCCGGAAGACAGAGTCGGAAAATGATGAGAAGAACTGGAGGGCAGGCAGCAAACCAGTAGAAAGGGCGCCACCCGTGGGGTGTTGTATTGACCAGTCCACGGGCAAAAGCAGTCGCTAGTAGGTAGCCAAAAGCATATCCTTGCTGAAGCAGTCCAGAGACAGTCCCGCGAGCTTCCTTGGGACAATCTTCGAGTGCTGTTACTGATATGTTGCCATATAAGCCGCCCATCGCAATCCCGTACAAAGCACGCGTGGCCAGGAACTGATGCCATGTTTGGGAGAAACCAGCCCCGAGCTCGAGTACAATAAAGAGAACCATGTTAACAACAAAGGGCCATTTCCGGTTAAACATGTCAGAGGCAATCCCGAATATGATTGCTCCAACAGACCTTAGCATAAGAACGAGTGTGATACCCCAGCTTATATCAGTAACCGACTTATTGAACGTTTTGGCGACATCGGTTGTTGTCAAAGTAAGGGTGAAATAGTCAAAGGCGTCCCAGGTCCAACCGAGGAAGGCAATCTAAAAAGTCACTCACTCAGTACTCAAACAGCAATTTCTCAGCCTCTCCATTGTGTGTCCCGCCTGGGGTCCCGGGATGCCGGACCTAGTGGTGGGCTGGGTAGGAGTCTTCATTTCACTAACCGCAAAAAATAGCCAGTCCTTTTTACTGAGTAGAGCAAGGGCTGAGAAAGGGTTGGGCGCCTTCTTCATAGGAGGCTTCAACGTAGGCAACCGGGTAGCGATATAGCGTCCAGGGCTCATCTCTTGGACACCGCTAGAGTTAGAGTCCGTCATTATGTCGGGTAATAGATAACAGATAAGAGGTTTTCTAAGGCTCGAGATTGTCGGAGCAGAAGACCTGCAATGTTCTGCTTATTCTGATCCGAGATGAGGAACCAAGACTGGCAATCTGAATTTCAGAGTCAGGGGCCACGGGAGACAATATATATTATACAGGAATGATATGAGAACCGTATTCGAGTCTACATGCACCAAACGAAGCTGGCTCCGAATACTCCCGTATCGTCTGTTAGTTGTCTCAATCAAAGTTTTTCAGCTAATGTGAACCGCGCCCGAGAGCGTTGACTCCTGCATATCTCCTTCACCCGCCAATCTCCGTGACAGGTCAACAAGCTCTCTAGCGTGCCACGCGGCGCTCGTATTGGGGCGCCGAATTCAAGCCAAGCTCTGTGAACCATCCAGGTGGCAATTGCTTAAAATGTGGAAATACACGCAACGAGTTGCAGGTTGACAGAACCACCCAACACAACAAATGGGCTACGTCTATTGTAGTCAGAAATCAGTACTTGACCTCCTTACCTATTATATTATAGTAAGATATTTATTATTGCAATGCCTCGCTAGACAGGACATTCTGTTTGGACGGTAAGGCCGCTTAGAATGGGCGTTCCACGGTCCAACGATCTTCTAGTGAAGGCTGAAAGTCTAATGGTCAAGCACCATCCATGGATTTCTATTAAACCCGCTCATACGAGGCTCCACCCCATTACAACCGCGCGGAGATTGGCACTAAACTAGGATCCTTTGGCATGTGTCACCATGCAAAAGATAACTACCCCCGGAGGACGTTCCCCACGCAATCTCACTGAGTGACCCTAAACTACCCGATAAGTCGCACCCATCAGAGCGCCTCACGGTCTGAAAAATGCCGCAATTAGCTCCGCGGACAGGGTCATATTGCGGGGGTGACGATGGAAAGCTCTCCAAAGGTCGGGCCTAGAACAGGCCGACCTTGTAGCGGGAATTCGTATATGGTGATTCCACAGGCACAGCCTGTCCCTTGTTTCGGATTAGATGACACGTTATACCGTGGTTACTTCAGGTTGTTTTCCTCGTTCGACCGTAGCCTAGCCTCAACAAATTAGAATGCAGGAACAGTCGTCTCACGACCTCTCCCCCGCGTTCTTCCAGATATGATAAAAAGGGGGCCCAGATTTAGCGCGATTCGGAAATCATATTTCCATATTACTGCCAGTATGATGATCTAATAAATGTGGTGGTACAGTAGCAAGTATTATTATTTTTAAGTGGTTCAGCTTACTAGTATAGTATTAAACTTTGGCTAATGGCAGGCGTCCATAGAGGCCTAGCTTACCTAGGCGCCCTCACCAGGCGGCTTGATCAATCAGGGGCTGTATTGACCACGTAGCTCCATGTTGTCGGTCTGAAAACCATCATCGTGCGCCTCAAGGTCATGCCAGGTTGCTCGGCGTGAGGTGAGCCGGCATGCGAATTTTCGAGCCCATAGATCTCTAAAGATTGGAGCAGCAGTTGAAGTATAGATGACAGAATTCCAGAAGCCTTGGAGGGAGAGTACCAAGGCGCCTGTCAGATTTAGTCCGTAGCTGGGATGCTGAGGACGAGCGAGGCTGTATATTCGATTCACGCACGAGGGTGCCTGAATTCAATTTTAGCATTCTTTTGATGACGACGACGATGGTGACCAATAAATTTTGTGAAGCCAGCGGCCACTTTCAAGAGGGAATGGACAGTTGGCCTTACCCACGTAACCACCGCTGCCAGGAAGAAGAGGAGTGAATATCTCAGGTATATCCATAGTGATTGGTCAAATTTGGCCTGCCTCTTTCCAGCGGGGGACGCAGTGGATGTCGAGTATGACAAGGACCGAATTTCTTGAGCACTGCTCGGATCTGTGATTGTCGACTGAGTGTGACAGTTCTGTATGACCCGATCCTGTACCCCCGCATTCTGGGCGAGCGCTGTTTTGCATTTCAGGATGACATAGCCCATGTTTGCATAGAGAAGGAGTGCGCTTAATGCTATAAAGCTATAGAGAATTGAGAGCATTAGACAAGCCAAACAGCTGAGCACATCAGATATTTGATGATAACCATACCATATTGGGCCGTAGAAGCACACCAGTCGAAGAAATTCCCACTCGTTGGAGATAGAACACCAGATCTAGGATTGTAAAGCAAGAGGGTCAGAGGCTTAGATTAATCAACACTGATAGGAGTCGAATACCACAGCCGCCCCGTAAATCCGCCCCCTTTCTTCTGTCTTAATGCACAGCAGCACAACGGCAGGAATGAGAGGTAGGCCGTAGCATACGACAAAATACCATTTTTCGAGCCTCTTCAGGTCCTTGCCGGAGTAATGGTGGTAGAATGCGAGGTAGATGTTGACCGCCATGCACAGGGCCCATAGCGGGTCAGATGGCATCCAACTGCTCACCGTTAGCATGGGGAATCCTTGCATTCTGAAGGTCTTATTAGATTTATTGGCGGTAGACGTACTATTGAACAAAAAATGCCTGCATCTGGCATAGCGGAGAATCTGTCCCGCTTGCAATTCCTTCTGTACTTATCAACGAAGATACAGCAGAGAAGATATTTCCAAGGGAGGCATAAAATATCAGTCGCTTTACTGGCTTCCGGAATTTTGGCGACGCGGCATAGGTTGTCACAATGAATGCGCAGCCCAGAAGTGAAAAACTGGCACCTGTTCTCTCCGCTATTGAGATGGCCTGGATTTGCTGGCTCGTCAACATGAAGATGGTGAAGTTGGCAGTCAAAAGGGGACAGGAAAGAAACCGCCGCATCATCAGGCCATGTCGTGTCTTGCTCAACATGCTTACCGGCTGCCTTAAATCCCCCACGCACCCAACGTTGTGGCGTTGTGACCAAGCCCCTTCAGGGTTCTGTGGCCAAGGGCCTGATTTGAGGACCAGCAAAAATTGAAAGTTTGACACAATCCGCTTTCTGATTAGGGCTCGTCAGCACGAACGGAAGAACATCGGTCGTTGTGATTGCCGGTTTTCGGATCGCAGCAGCCACAATACGCTTTTCCGTTTTAGGTGTTCGAAGCCAGGGCCTGGGGACAGCCGAACCGAGTTTTTCAACTGGTCTCCGCGGAATCCCCCATAAAAATCTGGGGATTCTCCTCCATTACAGTGGTACGACAAAAGTATTCGCTACCCTCACCCAACATGCCAGTGATAAACCGCTCCCTAATTAGGCCTAGTCGAAGTCATTCTGGCCCCAACAAAACAAGGAAAATCCGAATATTACAGAATATTCCCTGATTGTCAACCAGGTATCGATTGACTAAACCACTTAAGTTAGTCGGACTTCATCGCGTCTGTTTCACATACTGAGGAACAGGAACCTTTCTCCCAGCTAGGTTGAACTTCTTCCTTCGAAAAGAGTTAAGATATCTGGGGTACTTCACAAGATAAATTCGATTACGGTAGCTATTTAAACGGAAACCCCATGTAAAAGCCAACCAAACACAGAAACGGCCCGCGACGCTTAGCCTGGAAAGCGAAGAGATCCTACTCTTAGTGAAAAGTAAAATGATACTCCGCTAGAATGCCTATATCCTTGGCATATCCCCGTTCCTAAAGATTTTACGATACTATGGACCTGGCACCAACTGATCGATGGATTTCCAGTGTAGTCTCTTGCGGCCATGTCATGAATGCGTAAACACGGAGCTTGAGTGTACTTTTCTCCAGCCTCAGAAAAAATACGAGGACCACCCTCACGGTAAGTCTGCCGCTTCATAATGCAGACGAAAGAGCACTGCCTGATCCGTGGGCTCAGTCGCGTGGCGCAAATTCGCCAACAGCAGCAAGAAAATCAGGCTAGGATACCCCTAAGCCACACGCCGGCTGGTTAGTAGTATGGTGGGTGACCACATGCGAATCCCAGCTGTTGTATTTTTTTTTTTTTTTATTTTTATATTTTAAGTATTCGTAGAAGTAAAAGTGTTTTTGTTCGATCTCTTTGCCCTGAGGTCGACTGTATGGGCCAGTTGCTGGAAAGTCCGGATGATAGTCACAGCGGCATATAACATGAACATGACGCTAGGTCGAACCGTACATTATCACCGAGACTTTTGGCCCCTCAGAAGCCACAAGGCAACAAGGGCATATTCATATTGACTCTGCAAGACTTCATGCTGCCTCTGTTTTGCCGGGATAACTCGCTGCCTGAGGCATCCTCAACTAATGGGATCGGAACGGTGAGCCAAACTGGAACCCGTTGACTCCTACAAGGATGGAATGCCTTTAATTAGTATGTACCCCATCCCATCCCCAGTTCCAGAAATACGCAATTGATCTTTTGTGCCGGTCAGGCTTCCCCACCAGTTCTCGTTCTATTCTATCCAGGTAACTCCAGACTGACACCCGCTGCCGTGCCGGACGACGTTACGCAACGGCAACAATTGCACAAAATGAGGCTAATGCCATCGGGTGACCCGCGCCTGGCAGGTTCACACAGCTGTTTTTCTGCATCTTAATTCTCCGATCCTCCTTCGATCCCAGTGTTGATGCGCACCGACCCCCTTCGATCCCTGCCTGCCCTTGTGGGTGTTACGTGACGTAACAGTACGATGTCTTGGCCTACTTTATTTACCCACATTCATTGGATAGCTTTCAGACCAACAGCCAATGGGAATGGATACTGCAAATATCCGTATCGACGGTACACAGATACACAACCCACCGCGTGCTCCACTCACCAGGAACTTGAAGAAATTGACCCCAGGAGCAACAGCAGGGAATGCAGGCACGCGGAGAGGAATGTCCAGACCAGCGCGTGCAACTCCGTTTCCCAGGACCCGCTCGAGCAGGATATTTGCTTTTTTTCCATCCCGCATTTCTGTTGTTGACATCTTTCTTTCATCTTTTCACAACACGACGACACCGATTGCATTGCCTGCCAGTGCATCGACCATTCGATATTTGATATGAGGGATGACACCCGCTGAGAGATTGGTTATTGGGATAGGGGCTCTGGGTGTGTTTGTTATTGCTGTCTGCAGCGTGCCAGCAGTATGGGGTCTCTGGGTGAGAGTCGCGAAGACGACGCGGTATGGGCCGATTCGGTTGGAGGATTCGTCGGAACCGGCACCCACGGCGTATATCGATGAAGATGGAGAGGCGACGGAGTATTCGGTTGCCGAGTTTGAAAAGTCAGAAAAGTGGCAAAAATGGGGCGTCCTCTTGCTCTCTTTTACCGGGTTCGGGGTATCGTTGGCACAGGCAGTTGTGGCAACTTGTGTACGAGAGCAGGAGAAGAGACACTTTATTGCCCCGTCGTGGGTGCAGATGGTCGGATGGGTGAGTTTCTGACCTTTCCCAACTGCAGTTATGGCTGGACTAATGGGTGACACGTAGACTGTGATGTGCCTTCAAACGGTCTCGCTACTCACGGAGAAGTCCTGCGTGAAGAGATATTACCTAGGGATCTCTGCATTCTCGGCCAGCTTCGTTTCTCTCCTATGTATAGCTGCTCAAATGATCATTTTCTGGAGTAACGGGTACCAAATCGACATCAGCCACGCATTTACAGCACTCTTCTCCACCCAAATACTCGTCGCCAGTCTCCGGGCGGTGGTCTGCATTCTCATTCCCCGACGACCAACCGTCTATTTCGAGGGCCGAGAAGTCGACCAGGAGTTCAATGTCAGCGCATACAACCGCTTCACCTACGGCTGGGCCACGGGCCTGCTCCACTTTGCATCTCGGAATAAAGGGCTAGGTGTCGAAGACCTGCCAAAGCTACCGTTCGCCGCGAGAGCAGAGACTGTGCATACACGACTGGCACAGTTCCAGGGGGCTCGTAAACTCTGGGTCGCCCTGGCCGTTCGACATGCTCGAGCCCTTGTAATTCAAGGGCTTCTAAGCCTCGTGGTCTGTGTCCTTGGTTTTGGCCCACAGGTGGCTCTTTTCAAGATTCTCAAGACTCTCGAGGAGGACGCTGTTCTTTCTAAGCACTCCCCAGAGGCCTGGATGTGGGTAGGCGGACTTGGGATGTTTCTGGCGCTGTCGTCGAGCATTGAGTCGTGGCTTTGGTGGTTGATTTATTCAGACCTCTGGATTCCCATCTACGAGGGCCTCTCGGGATTGGTATTCGCAAAATCAATGCGGTGCAAGGATATCAACTCCCCCAAGGCGAAGTCTACGCACGAGATGGAAGACTGGGAAGACGAAGAGGAAGAGGAAGAAGGAGAAGAGCAGGAGAGGAACCGCCAGAGCATTATTAACCTCGCGGCTGTCGACTCAAAGCGTATCGCCGATTTTGTCACATTCAGCTACCTCATCCCGTCTTGTATCCTTCGATTGGCAATTGCTGGCGGATTTCTTGTTAGCCTCATCGGCTGGCCCAGTCTTCTGGCTGGAATTGGAGGCGCGATTCTACTCACACCGGCCAATTCATGGCTCACTAGACGATACGCTGCCGCCCAGGAAGAGTTCATGAAAGCGAGCGATAAGCGGACCGGTGCTGTAACCGAAGTCTTGCAGGGAATCCGACAGATCAAGTTCGGTGCTTTAGAGCAGCAGTGGCAGGACCGCATCAAGGAGAAACGCAAGCTGGAGCTGAATCTGCTCTGGAAGACGTCGGTGTATACTACGGGCATGGTGTCTGTATGGATCATGGGGCCGTTGCTCCTTTCTGCTGTGTCCTTGACCGTTTATGCAATTACACGAGGAGAACTATCCCCTTCAGTTGCTTTCACAGCGCTGTCCATTTTTGGCTCGCTCGAGTCATCTCTAGCCAGTCTGCCGGATCTTTTTTCTAAAGCGATGGAAGCAAAAGTCAGCACCGACCGCATTGACAGCTATCTATCCTCGCCTGAGAAGGTCCCGAATACAGCAGACGTCGATACGATCACGTTCAAAGACGCAACAGTTGCCTGGCCGTCTGAAGATGCACAAGAGGACAACTGGGAATGCGATCGCTTCGTCCTCCGACACGTATCTCTCCAATTCCCTTCTAAAGGACTAACCGCAATTGTTGGCAAGACAGGATCCGGCAAGAGTCTTCTGCTTGCCTCGATCCTAGGCGAATGCGATGTACTGTCTGGGTCAGTGAAAGTTCCTCGTGCGCCGCCTCTATCCCAACGATTCGACCACCTAGCGACACGAGCCAACTGGATCCTCGACACCGCGATTGCCTACGTAGCACAGAACCCGTGGATGGAGAACGCAACCATTAAAGAGAATATCCTATTCGGCCTACCCTACGACCGGCAGCGGTACCGCCAAACGCTCTTCGCCTCCGGCTTGGAGAAGGACATGACGATGCTGTCGGACGGTGATCTGACAGATATCGGCGCGAATGGGATTAACCTCAGTGGTGGGCAGAGATGGCGTATCTCATTTGCCAGGGCACTATACTCTCGCGCTGGGATTTTGGTTATGGATGATATCTTCAGCGCGCTGGACGCGGAGACCGGACGACATGTGTATGAACATGCACTCACTGGAGAGCTGGGGCAGGGCCGGACTAGGATACTGGTTACTCACCATGCGGGACTGTGTCTTCCACGAACTGACTACTGTGTTTTGCTTGAAAACGGCTTTGTCAATCATGCCGGCACTGTTCAGCAGCTTCAGGCGTCTGGGGAATTGGCGGACCTTATGGTCAAGGTCGAGGTCAACCGCGAGCGAAATGAACAACCTCCTCAAGAACTTCGTAAGAGAAAGCGCTCTTCCGCTGCTAATGGTGGTCGGCGATCGTCTGTGTTCAGTATGCAGACGATCAAGAAGTTTATGCAAGAAGAAAAGCGAGAGACTGGCTCAATCCCCCTGAAGGTATATGGCGCATACATGAACAAGGGCAATCGTCTGCGGTGGTGGATCCTGGCGTTCCTGGCATACGCGGCTTTTACGACCCTTCTCATCGGCAGGGTAAGTTTCTAAATTCTCGAGGTTTTAGGTCTTTGCTAATTTAGTAGTCCTGGTGGGTGAGCTTGTGGACTTCCAGTACAACCGATCCAGAGCCCAAACAGGCAACAAGCCCTATCAACATCAACAGCGACCTCATGTACTACCTCACCATCTACGTTGGTATCTCCGCGGCGGCATGTCTTGTCGGCACACTGCGCTGTCTTGCCCTTGCTGTTGCCTTTATCGAGTCGTCACGCCAACTCTTCGACGATCTTTTAGCGACAGTCCTTCGCGCTCCCCTCCGCTGGCTCGACACTGTCCCTCTAGGCCGTATCCTCAACCGCTTCACCTCGGACATCTACCTCCTCGACTGGCGTCTGGGCTATGATATTGGGCACCTAACCTATAAAGCCCTTGAGCTGCTCGGCATTCTAGTGGCAGGTACAACAGTATCTCCCTTCCTGCTTCTTCTCGCCTGCGTGCTACTCGCTCTCTGCGTCCGCCTATGCCGGGACTATCTCGGTGGTGTCCGCGAAATTAAACGCCTCGAGAGTACAGCCAAAAGCCCTGTGATGGAGAAATTCGGCTCCAGCCTGTCCGGCCTTGCCACAATCCGCGCATTCAACAAAGCAGACACCTACATCCAGGAGATGTACAACCTGATCAACCACCACGCGCAGGCATCCTGGTATCTCTGGCTCTTCAACCGCTGGCTCGGGTTCTGGATGGCCCTTGTCGGCGCGCTCTTCTCTACAATGACCGCCGCACTGGTCGTGTATATGCCCGGTGCCTCTGCCGCGCTGGCTGGATTCGCTATGAGCTTTGCCCTGCAATATAACTACGCCGTGGCAATGGGTCTTCGGTTCTACGCGAATGTTGAAATCGACATGAATGCTACAGAGCGGGTCCTTGAATACACCAACATCGAAACTGAAAATCAAGACGGATATAACCCGCCAGCATCCTGGCCTACGCGGGGGAAAATCGAAGTTGAGGACCTTGAAGTAGGCTACGCTCCTGACCTCCCAGCCGTTCTCAACGGGGTCAGCTTTACGGTTGAGAATAACCAGCGCGTTGGCGTAGTAGGCCGCACAGGCGCAGGAAAGTCTTCACTAACACTGGCCCTATTCCGCTTCCTCGAGTCTCGACGCGGCCGAATTATCATCGACGGACTCGATATCTCACAGCTCAAACTCCAAGAACTCCGTAGCCGACTGGCAATTATCCCACAAGATCCCGTGCTATTCTCAGGAACGATCCGGTCGAACCTGGACCCGTTCAACGAACACAGTGATCTGGAGCTGTATAACGCATTGGAACGTGTGCATCTCCTCCATTTCGAGGATACATCGACTCTTGCCTCCCAGCCAAGCTCGTCGTCTCAGAGTCCGCTCCAGAGTCCTAATCTGGCACGATGCAACGATCCCTTGAGCGGGAGTAGCACACTGGCTTCTTCGTCTTCGTCTACTGCGCCGCCTAAGCCAACTGGTTTCTTCGCGACGCTTTCCTCGCCTATCACGTCTGGCGGGTTGAATCTCTCCCACGGCCAACGACAGCTTCTGTGTCTTGCCCGTGCTATCATCTCGAGGCCTAAGATTATGGTGCTGGATGAGGCGACGTCGGCTGTGGATATGGAAACCGATGCATTGATTCAGCAGTCGATTCGGAGCGAGTTCGGACGGAGTGACTCCAGTTTACTGGTTATCGCTCATAGACTCAGTACGATTGCGGACTTTGATCGGATTCTTGTGCTGGATGCTGGGAAGGTTGTTGAGTGGGGTGCGCCCAGGGAGCTTTTAGAAATTGAAGGGGGTGTTTTTAAGGGACTGGTTGAGAAGAGTGGTGAGAAGGCAGCTGTGGAAAGGGTTATTCTTGGGAATGACAAGGTGAACAAGAAATGAGGATTGTAGGTAGGAGGAGCATTTTCAGCTGTTTAGCTAGCGGGCGTTATGATATTTGACGATGATAGTATGACCGGGTGGTAATAGTGAGTGTCTTGCATTGGTAGCAGTTTGAATGAAATTGTCTTTACTATCTTTATCATCTTTACTACATTTATCCACTATTCCCTTCACAAAGTCGTTGTTGTTTGTCTTTGGCAAGACGACAACAAAGGCACTCTCCTCCAGCCTTTGTTCACAAAGATGCAAAGAATACAGCTACTATATCATCCCCTCCACCCTCAATGAACATGGAGCAGACCCAAGCTCCATCCCAGGTCCAAGATGCCAGGCCCAACCTACGAAGACCCCTCGCACCGCACAATCCACCACATCTCCCAGACCCTCGCGGCCTCCGGCATCGGCTGCATCCTCTGGGGCGAGCATCTCCTGCGCACATACGCCTGCAATATCCTCTTCGCAGCAACAGACTACAAGTTCATCGTCGAAGACCATGACCTCATCGCCGCCTACCGCGCCCTCCGCTGGTCCCCAGACTCCATCTACAACCCATGCCCAGGCACCTACCCCTGTCCAGTACGATATCTCGAAGACAAAGTCCAATTCGACCACGACGCGCACCGAAAGGGTCCAGGAGGCGGGAGACTGCCTCTCCCACCCCATAAACACAGCTCCCATATCCACCCTTTCCCCGAGCTGCATTTGCACATCCACACAAGCTCAAACAGCAACAATCCATACCCAACTGTTCTAGCGCTCTATCGCAAATCGGACTTCTTTCCGACGGCGCTTACAAGCTCTGACGTGCCGGATATAAAACCCGGTCATTTGGGTCGAGTCACAAGCCTGGGACGGCTTATCTATGCGCATGAAGTCGGTCCCCGACCTACACCGTCCCGAGGGGGTAGGTTCCCTGATTCTTTAGGGAGCGTGCTGATTCCGTCCCCGATGTATCTTGTTGAAATTCTGATCGGGCTGGGGATACGGGACTGTCGTATCCCGGGCGCGCGATCGATATGGACCCGGTGGTTGATGTATCTCCGGGAAGCGTATGTCGAGCACGGGCGGGGGCTGGATGTGTGGGACGAGAAGGTTCTTCTCCCCGAGGTGCTGAACCCTGTGTGGCGGCAGGCGAGCGATAGTGAGATTTCGAGGCTGCAGGAGCCGATTATGGGTGTTTGGAGGGATTTGGCGTGGGCGCTTGTTGGGGTTGATGTTGACAGGGCGAAGAGGACGGGGCATTTGGCGTTTCAGGATTGGATGGTTCGGCAGTGGGATAGGGAGGAGACGGCGGTGTCGATGAGGATGAGGACGATGACGATGTCGTCGAGAGAGTGTGTGGGCAGCTTGGTCAGTTTGAAGAGTGTGGGGAGTACTTGGTAGGTTGTACATTCTATATAATGATGTATATATACTATATGAATCAAACTTCATACAACCAACAATCCTCTCATTCTCAACAACCCTTACTATATTTGCTAGAGAACAATATTATCATCATTATTATTTCATATTCTAACCCAGTATTTAGTATTTAACAATGACTCACTGATGCCCATGATCAATCGGGAGTTCGGGACAGACCGGGTCCTCTCTCCTATTTAAGCCGCATCTATACGGCCCCAATAATCCACCACAAATATTAAATATTTAATCTCAACATGACGAACTTGATTCAAACAAGACCCTATCTCACAAGCGCCCTATCTTTAATCGCACTAGGCAGTATAGCAGCCTACCTCGTCGAACGCCGCCTCAACAAATCATGCCCTCGCGTTGCAATACACCAACTTCCAAAATCAAGCGCCTGTCGCAACCTCCTGGAAACAGGTGAGCGAGTCGCTGAGGCCTCTCCAACGGGACTTGATAAGTCAGTTTTACTGTCGACATGGCCCAGTACAGACCGCAAAACGCACTGGGTCCCGTCCTTCGTCGCGCTACAAGTCGACATCCCAATATCGCAATTGGAGAACTGTGATGCACGAAAATACGGTGTTGAAGATGGTCACAAACCGGGCACTTGTCAACTCAGCCAGAAACTCTTTGCTGCGTTTCTAGATGCACGGAATCGCGGTCTCGAGGCCCCGATCTTGGACGAATCCACGCCACCATCTTTCACGCCTGGAAGTCTCTTATTCGGAAAAAGCAACGGTGTCGGCGCCTTTATGCTCGGGAGTTGGAGCTCAACATCCAGAACTCCTCTAGACTCCCAGAATCTCCCACTCCAAGGACCGAAGCCGGTCACCGAGTTCCCGTCAAACAAGGACGCCATATCCAGTAGTAGTAGCAGCGACGCCGATACAGCAGGGACAGTGTTCTACTGGAGAGTCCCGACCGGGCTCGCCAACGCGGCCGACCGCCCAGCCTCGTACGGCATCCCGTGGCGGTTCATGGAGGGCGGGTTCCAGGAATTCATCGTGGAACGGGGTCCGGATGACACGGCGAGAGTGTCGTACGTCGCTATAGAATGTTCGAATCTGCATCCTGGCGGTCAACGCACGAGGGACTTTAAGATGGTGCCCAAGCTCTTCTATGAGCTTCATGTATTATATGCGCAGGTCCTGCTCTTCAAGACACTGCGGCAGCTTGGGGGGTAGGCCTGTTTATAATGGTTGAATGAGAATCTCATATCAGAGAGGACCCACGGTGGTCGCAAACAATAGTGGAAAGCATAGAAGTAACCAGGGAGTAGATAGACGCAGTGTGAAATTTTGTATAGAATATGTGCCCCTGTGGGCGAATGGCAATGCCCATTTTCGCTGGTTGACATCTCCACTTGTCACTGAAAGAGACCTTGTTCGAGTCCGGACAAGGGTTTCTTTTTTGTTCGCAATCTTTTGATTGGTAAAGAACCCTATTTGAATTTATGATTCAAGACTGTTATGATTTGAAGCCAGCTCACTTATTCACATTCGTAGGAAATTTACATGACAGTCAATGCAATATCTTCCCAATTTACCCACAACTTTCGCTCTTTACAGTACCTGGATCTTATTGTGTCTCTGCAAATGCCTAGGCATAGACCGTACCATACTTTGAAAACCAAACCGTGAACCGCCGTGATAATGCGTATGATTATAGGGTTGCCGGCCAACAGTGCAGTACTACCGAGCAGTCGAGTCGGTGCGCGGGAAATTTCCCCAAACAAGCCAGCCTGGATTGATGTTTAGCAATAGACATACTGTGGGCTCGAGGTAATTGCGAAATTGCAGTGACTATGGGCAGTGATTTCCAGTAGATTGTAGACAGATACTATACACAACTTGCGAAACGTGTACCTCATCTGGAGACGCGATTGGCGGCAAATATTTAGCTTTCACACAAAAAGTCCATGAGCGTCTGGCGAGTGGCGACGAGTGGCGTCGTGCTGGAGCAGTTGAAACCAGTTCAAGCAGGTTATCATTTCTGATTGCACCGCCTCTGCCAAGGAAGTCCCTGACTCTCAGTCAGTCTCAGATCGAGCTGTGGAGCCGACGCAAAAAGAGTTTTATAGACGACCTTGGTTGTTTGTTCTCTGATCCCTGTTTCCGAGTCGCATCAGCAAGATCAGTCTTCCAGTCCAGACTCGAGAAAGCAATGCAGCTTCGAGGGAAGTCCAGCTGCAGTCATCCATTCCTGATGGAATGGGGGGTCACCGTCTCACTACTAAGGGATATTACTTTTTCTGTCATACTACAAGCGACCGGGCAACCGACCAGACGACTAGGATGCTAGTCAAACACGGCCAATTGTCCAAAGAACCCCTCGGGCACGCCGTCCGTGGGATGAGCAATGATAGATCTCACCACTCATGGAAGAGTCAGAGAAACGTTTCAAGTCTTGGATGCATGATTTGCACATGATGAGCAGGCCCACTGAGAAGGCAATGTCGTCTAACAGGAAGCGATCATCAGGTTAGTGCGGCAAACACGGGAATACCGACCAGAATATGCAAGGAAGCCGCGCGAGGTGCATGCGTCTCAGATTGTCGCGTGGCTGGATACGTGCCAACGTGGAGAGGCACGCGACTCGCCGGCCACGCAGAGATTGGATTCCAGAACAGACACCGAAGGTGGACTCCGAGTGCATGAGCTTCAGCTTGTCAGCTCTGGCAGACCACTGATACCGGTGCTGCTCCCACGTGAAAGCAGACGTAAATATGATGGAGGCTTGGAAGAAAACTCTTCGACTCGGCGAGAACTGATGGGAGAAGCAGCGCCCCCCACGTAAGTAGTTAAGAGTTAACAGGCCGAAAGCAGAGAGTTGAGGTAAAAGTATGTCATCGGGTGCCCAGAAGCCCAGAACGCATTGGATGGCCCTCATTGGCTGCCAAGTCTCTTGGTCCGGCGTGCCCACGCTTGGCGGCGCCTCAGCCAATGGCAGCCCGGGCGAGCAGAGAGCTGCTGGCCACAAGCTCAGGAACGTGCTCGCTGCGGCCGTTCGATTGGACGCTGCAGGCACTGCGCGCCAAGTCCGCTCCTCTGGAAGATCGGAAACAGACTCGGGTCCCCCGTGGTTGCTCCCAGCGGCCGTCGAGCCAATGTCTGCCGTTGCAGCCATCACGTTCTGCGCGCTCGAGATGGATCCTGTCGGGCGACACTTGGCATGCAACATCTGGTGGTCATGGCCTGCGCCGCTGGGCTGATCGCGGCTTGATACTTAACGCACTTTGCGTCCGACCTGTGCTTCTTTTCTCTCACGACCACTCTTCAATTTTCTATACCCCCAGTTGATCCGAAGTCCTACCTAGGCCACCGCTGTCATGGACGCCGAACAAGCCCTCACGGCCAAGTATGACTGGATCCTGGCGATCACGTCGATTGCCTTTGTGTTCAGTGCTGCTAGCAACGGTGCCAACGATGTCGCCAACTCGTACGCCACTTCGGTCGCAGCACGCACCCTGAAGTTGTGGCACGCCGGTATCCTGGCCGCCATCACGGAGTTCGTCGGTGCTGTTGCGCTGGGTGATCGGGTCACCGACACCATCAAGTCTGGTATCATCGAACCCACCATTTTCGAAAATGCCAGGAACCCTGGTGTCTTCATGCTTGCTATGGGCTGTGCCGAGATTGGCTCTGCTGCCTGGCTGACCACTGCAACCTTCATTGGATGGCCTGTTTCCACGACCCAGTCGATCGTCGGTGCATTGGTCGGTGTTGGCTTCGCGACCCAGGCCAAGATCACCTGGGAGTGGACCGACGGAAGTGTCTCTCAAACCGCCGCCTCCTGGGGTATCGCCCCTGGCATTGCCTGTGGCTTTGCTGCCATCATCTTCGGCACCCTCAAGTACAGCGTCCTGGAGCGCAGCGACCCGTTCAAGTGGGCGATGCGTCTGATCCCCGTCTACATTGCTTTCACTGGTGGCATCCTCGCCCTCTTCATCACCATTGAAGCCCCAACCGCCCCTGATATCGAATCGTTCGGTGCCGGCAAGGCTGTCGGCATCATCCTCGGCTGCTTCTTCGGCTGTCTCGTCGTCGGATACGTCTTCTTCCAGCCCTACTTCTGGCGCCGCCTCGTCAAGAGGGACCCCCGGATCCGCTTCTACCACCTGCCCCTCGGGCCCCTCCTCTGGATGGAGAACCCTCCCCTCTACCGTCCTCGTCAAGGCGAGTGGGCCATAACAAACCACTACGAAGACGCCTACGGTAACGTCCAAGCCGGCGCCAAAAACAACAACAACAACAACAACAACAACAACACCACCCTCCCACACCAAGACGAAAAGAAGGCCCATGACACAGACGTCGAACGCCTCCCCGACTCCGTAACCTCCAGCCCTGAAATCCAGCCTAAGAAATCCATCATCGGCCCCAGGGAACGCTTCCTCGACCCCGTCCGCGACCTCTCCTGGGCCAGCCCCCGCAAGTGGTGGGGATACCTCAAGTTCGGGTTCCTGCAGGGCGTCACCCGCGATGTCATCACGCACGACTCCGAACTCCTGCGCGACGTCCACGCCCGCGCGAAACGCTACGACGACCGCGTCGAACACATGTGGACATACTGCCAGGTTGTCTCGGCGATTATGATGTCCATCGCCCACGGGTCCAACGATGTCGCGAATGCCGTGGGGCCTTGGGTCGGTTCATACAACACTTTCCGTACGGGCAAGGTTAACACCGAAGCCGGTACTCCTGTTTGGTTCCTTGTGATTGCTGGTTTGTTGCTAGGTGGTGGCTTCTGGGTCTACGGATTCCATATCATGAGGGCGTTGGGCAACAAGATTACGCAGATGTCGCCGACGCGTGGATTCTCGACGGAGTTGGGCGCTGCTATTACGGTGCTGCTTGCGTCCAGATTGGGATTGCCGGTTTCGACCACGCAGTGTTTGACCGGTGCTGCTGTGGGCACTGCGCTGATGAACTATGATCTTGCCGCGATTAACTGGCGCCAGATTGCCTTTATCTTTTCTGGTTGGGTGTTGACGCTGCCTTGTGCTGGATTGATTTCCGGACTGCTTTGCTTGATGGCCTTGAATGCGCCGCACTTTTAAAATACTGTCCTTTCTGTTATATCCCTTTTATTTTCTTTTATTTTGTATAGGATTGGATGTGTGGAGCTGTTAGACTATACCCAAATTTAATTATTCCGGTGTTTTATCGCTGGATTCCTGATTGTCATCGTCGACTCTGTCCATGCAAAGTGTGTAGCTCTTCGTACTGCTATTATACCCCCAGCTAGTGAGGTTCTCTTCAGCAGCTATACCGCGCTCTCCGAGCCCAGTTCTTGTTTTGTTGGCTCCTTCCTTCGATGGCTGTCTACTCTTTACGCCGCGCTGGAGCTCGATCAAACCAGCTATTCTGCACTACTCAACCCTGGTCAAGCCATTTAACCGGTCCTCCGTTGATCCTACTTCCCCTCATCCAGATGCGGCTTGTGACGTGTCAAACAGTAAGCAGAGCCTTGCGAGGCTATGCGCTGCACGCGCCAAGCGTCCAAGCCTCGTTTTTCAGCCTTGCGTTCATTCATATTCTTAAATGTCGCTGACTATCCCCACTCTCTTTCCCTCATGTTCTTCCACCTAGCAGTCTAGCTAGCTAAAGGTAGCTACGGCTAATCACGACCATGGCCGAGGCATTCGGCGTTGCCGCCGGTGCGTTCAGCATCATCGCCCTGCTGGAGCAGATTATGAATAGCATCGAAAAGCTCAGGGCGTTGCGGAGCTTTATCAAGACGATACCCCACGAGTTGCAAGGTTTGATTGATGATATTGAACTTGTTCAGGGTGTACTAAAGACAACTACGCCGGATATGCTGCAGGTGGCCGATATTCCTTCCATAGGACGACGATTGAATACCTTTCAGACCGATTTGGAAATACTTATATCGAACATCCAGAAATATCAGCAGTCTGCTACTGGTCGTCGGATGAGTGCTATTAAACTGTTCATGAAGAAAGAGGATATTGTCGTCCAGAGAAGGAATTTGGAGAATATCAGGAGCACACTAGGATCTCTGCAATCGACATACCTTTGGTTAGTTCAAAGTCGCTTTTCGTTCGGCAGTCATTTGCATTGTTCTGTCATCTTACGTGCTGGAATGCCATTTCTGGTTCAAAGCCTTACGGATATAGTATCACCCTACGAGAATTAGGTCCGATAATACGTATGCAGAAGCTCCATGGAGGAGAAAGTGATACGGAGTCCTACGACGAGCCGGTTGAGAATAAACAAATATCCAGGCAGTAAGTAATATCGATTCCCTTGGTTGTGTTCATACTAATTATGATAATCCAGCAGTCGACACCATAAACCAAAGAATGCAGAATCACAAGTCAAAAGAAATAGCAGCTGGGAATTACGATTTCGCACGCCACTGTTTGTGATGGACAAGGTCTGGGCTCTACAGGCAAAGCGATGCTACTCCGGCTGGACCTTCAATATCCGAACACATAATGTTGTGTCCTGGGATGCACCGATATTTGATGCCTGCTGGGATGGTGATCTTCAAGAAATGCAGAGACTCTTTTCAACCGGGCTGGCGTCCGTGCACGATTGCAACGACGAGGGATGGAGTCTATTACATGTAGGACCACCATTTTTGGTTTGATTTCTCGCTAAATGGACACAGATCGCTGCTTATCGCCATCATCTTAAGACATGCCAGTTTCTTCTTGAAAATGGAGCAGATCCAGACTATGTGGATTATCATAACGAGTGTGTCTTTCCCATTGACGAATGCTTCTCTGCTGCTCACAAACACGCAGTCGCCCTATAAATGACCTAAACACCAGCGCAAATTATTTGGCGGAGGACATTCCCTTGGCAATTGAATTATACCGGCTTTTTATTAACGCTTCGGTTGACTCAGTGGATCCAATTGAAGATCTCGGAACTCAATACTATCGATATAGGCACCATGGCTTTCAAGGGCCCCCCGAGGTTCTTGTCATGATGCAGCAGTACACCTTCACGGACTATGCCAGTCTGCCTCTCCATGTACGCTTCAATAGAGCAATGGCTCTCAACAGCACTTGTACCACCCCTGTTACATTAGAAATTGCCTTGGGGGGGGTCCATTGACCTTGCTGTATATCACATGGAAGATCAGTTTGGTTTTACTTTTCTCCACAAACTGGCCCAATGTATGGGATCAGATTTGTCGAGGGAGGAAAAGGATGCCGGACATGAATGGCGGCCATTACTTCGAGATGCTATCGCTGCATCCGCCGATCCAAGTAAAGTGACAGTCATCGATGGTCTGATGCTAACCCCGCTCGTCGCATTTATTCGTTACTACATATGGAATTGGAAAGCAATCCGACGAGCTCGGTACGACTTCAATCCTGCACTTCGCACCTGGGCATCGGAGTTGAAATCTGCCGGTGTTGACTTGGAGGAATACGGTACAAAAGAGAGCGCTTCCTTCGATGAATCTGGGTTATGGCATCGTATCTATGTTGGACCGCTTAGACATAGGTCACTTGGTTACAATTATAAAGAAGAAGACTTCTTTTGGTTTCGTTGTTGGAAGCTTACATATGGCCCTGAGCCCGAGGACTGGACCGTCTGGGTAACGAACCCAATTGACGAGCTGGTGGGAAAATTTTGGGAGATGGTGGAAAGGGAGGAAGAACTTATGCCTGGGACTTGGGTTGACTGACATTTACTCTAATTAAAGCGTGATACTGCATAGCGTGGGCTTGGAGCGTTACTGAACATATTATACCCTTTATACTAGCGTTCCATTCAAAATACAGACTCAAGACTTGGTATATCAATACCATTTTTTGTCGACCAGCAGAAGAGTCTGCTCCGCACAAGGTTTAAGACTGTCCAGCCATGCATCGTCAAGTGCTATCCAGACCCAGTAGAGGTTTTCTCGCGATAACCTGGTAAGCTCTTCGTAGAGCTCCTAGCTAGTTGAGTGATCTATGCCGCCCGGATCCGTCAAAACAAGATACTGCACGTATTTTGCTATGTCGGGGCTGGTGGAGAGAGTGCGAAGGGAACTCCAAAGACCATTTATCTGGTTTTACTGGCCATTGAACCCGTTGTGCGCGTATAAGAATGGCGTGAAGGCCTGGTTCCAGTGCCGGTTGACAAGGCATAGCTGATTGGCAACATTATCGAAGAAATTGGGATTTGTTGAAGGATCACATCCTACCAGCTCATAGAGGATCATACGCAGTATCCTGCAGCAAGTCGACCGGCAACAGAATTTGCGGGTTATTCAGAATGTACGTTCCACTGTGATCAGAATTTGTGGTTTGGTTCATCTTGTAGAGAGTCATTGCAGAGGAACGAGAGCAGGAAACTGTGTCTTTCATAAAAGAATACTGAAAGTGTTTATTATTTAAACAATAACAAGCAGTGAGTATCAGAAGGTACTCGAATATTACTATTCTACTTGGTCGTGAGTATATTCGCCACATTCACATCAACCATCCTCCTCCGTCCCAGATCAAATTGTATACCGGAAGAAACTCGCATAATCCCCCTTCTCCCTCTCAGCCAATCTCTCAGCCTCCGAATACTCCTCAGGACGTTTATACGCTCTATCTCTTCTCGCATTCTCCCTCCGCAGATAAACCGTCATAATCGTGCACAGCACCGTACTCATTGTCAAACACCCAATCAGGGTTCCATGACCAACCCGATAATGCGGTTTATCCTGGGTACGGTAGATGAAGCTAGAAAGTACACCACCTAGATTCCCACAGCCAACGTGCATAGCGATGCCGACACTGCGCTTGAACGAGCCCCCGATATTGTTCCCGTTCCAGGCGACGCCTTGCGGGACGTTTGGGTAGATTCCGGTGGCGGCGAAAAAGGTTCCTGCGTATTTGACGCCGTTGTTTGTGGAAGATATTAGCATTATAAAGCCGATTATCCTGCTAAGTCAGTAATTCTTCGTTGATATTACTTGGGAAGGGGGACGTACGCAACGACGTTGAAGAAAATCATCGACAGCCCACGGGAGCCCTGACGATCTGCAAGAAATCCTCCGCCGATACAGAAAACGCAGGCGACTACGTACGGAGGGACTGTCATGAGCTGGGCCTTCTCATTCTCGTATCCCAACGACGAGACGATAGTCGGAAGGAACAGCGAGAAGGAGTAGAGTGGTGTGTAGATACCGACGGTAATGAACATGTGGACCCAGATCTTCCAGTCCTTCACGGCATGCCAGAAATACTTCATGTCGTATTCATCTGCGAGTGAGCTGCGGTCTTCCTCCAGTCGACGCGCGACTTCGGCTTTCTCGGACGCTGTTAGGAATTTCGCTGTATCGGGGTAGTCGTTCATGATGAAGAAGGCGACGATGGCTGGTTGTATTAGCATTGTCCCTATATAGTGTACATGTGTACTGACGTACCGACGATAAATGTAACGAGACCCTCGATAATGAATATCCAGGCCCAGCCCCCTTTACCACCGACGCCGTCCATCTCGCCGATTCCTCGTGCTAGAAGGCCACCGAATGCACCGGCTGCTGTGGCAGCGGAGAAGAATATCGCCATTCGAAGGCCACATTCATGGCGTCTGTACCACATAGTTATACTGTCCTTATTAGTAACTGTGCCTAGCAGGATAATGGATTCATACTAGAAAGTTACCCCAGGGAAGAGACCACCCTCGGCGATACCCAACGCCGCTCGAGCAGCTAGTAGACCGGCATAGTTATTCACCAGACCCATGAGAGAACATACAATGCCCCATGCCAGCATGATTGTAGGAATCCAGAGGGCCGGTCGAGAGCGCTTCATCATGATGTTTGAGGGGATCTCGGCGGCGACGTAGAAGGGGAAAAATATAGCGAGTGCGACCTGGTCTATCAGTACAAAGGGTTCATCTGTTCATCTACTTTGTGGGCATACATTATAGTCAAGCCCTGACATGCCCAGATCATCTTCTAGTCCAGCAAGACGCGCGTTTCCGATGTTCGTTCGATCCAGGAAGCTCAGTCTAGAAAATCAGTCAACGTACCATGATTAAGAGAGGAGATCATACAAGTAGAGAAAGGCCAGCCATGGAATCAAGACAAGATCAATTTTGCGAATCAATTTCTTGGTGGCAGCTGGGTCGTAGGAATTGGATCCTCTTTCGATCTCTCCGCTGCTTACGCTGTCAAAAACCACTTTCTTATCTTCCATTTTAGCTCGAGATGTTGGCAGAAGTAATCAAGAGGACATGAGACCCTGTTAACTGACGGGTTCCACTCTTATAAGATCAACAGCCTTACTCCCCCGCCTCCGCAATATCAACCCCGTATGCCAATGCCATACGGCGGGTCTATCCCAGCTGCACCTATTAGAACCAGATATCTGTCATCAATCCAGCTATACAGACCCTTGGCGAGCTCTGAATGGTTGTAATTAAGATTAGGCTCAAGGGAAGAGACAGGAATTCAGCCTGGTCCCCGCGATCTGTGGACAATAACGAAATGCCTCATCCCTTTCCCAGATCCCACCAAATCACCACCGCCATTTCTTCAAACCCCAAGCCCGCCAAGCTCAAACATCCTCTCAGCCTGGCACGGCGCTCCGGATCCAAGAGCCCAAAGTAGCATGGCCGAACTCTGCTGTGCGAGCCCTAGCCAATTGAAGTCGGGCCGGCCGTTCTAGATACCCTTGGCGTTTGGCGCGGCAATCTCACCTGCCGCGGTGATGACGAGGACAGTAGGATTATGGTACAAGCATCGTTATCACTGATCCGCTGTGGCTTGATTCCAAGATATTGACTGTGCGAAAAGGGGTATTCCCCCGCGATTGCTTCCTTTGCTCCAGCGGGGGACCCCGGACGGAGGGATTTGGATGTGCTTGGCGCCGAGTTGGGCATATCTGGATTGGGTGGCGATGGTGATGAGCATGATGGGCTTCGCTTTCATTGTATCTTATCCTGAGTTTTGTATAATTGTTGAATCTGGGTGGTGAGATCTGATCTAGATGGGGGTGGAGTTACTACAGAGTAGGCGGAGTAACCTTGAAGTTGAGACGAACCGCGTTGTTGTAAATAGCACAAGAGCCTCTCCACCGCTATCTTTTGCCCGAGCCCCTCATTCTAATTGTCCCTTGGCAAGTTGGCGACATCCTTGGCAGATCTGCAGTTTCTGGGGTTCATGCTCAGCTGTTTTCATAGCGCGGCCGAGAACTACAACCGCGGCCGACATGTGCGTAACCACGGCCGAGACTGCATATATTATATCGGGTTGGCTCGAGCTGAAGTGGTACTGTTTCCCCTTAATCACTGCTCGGCCAGGGTCTACAATTTTGAGCGCAATTTCGATTCCATTATATAGGTATTTATATATACTCCGGGACAGTATGCAGTATATACAGAAGGGAAGAATAAACATACAAAACAGGCGAGTGGTATCATGAAGGACGCCAAGACAACAGAACAGCCCTTTGCCAGCAAAAGGGTTAAAAAACATTCACGTCGAAGACATAAAATGTTTCTCATCGACACGATCCAATGGAAACACAGGCTTCATACGGGTCCTCGGCGTGCATATAACGAGGGACATCCTTGCGAAATTCCCGCATGAACTTCACGCAGTGGCCGGTGCGATACAGCAGGCCGCGACAGGACACCTGCAGCGCGTATTGGAATAACTGCGGATTCTCACGCGAATTGTTGAATTTCTGGATCCTGTCATCGACTCGGGCGAGATAGTGCACGCAGTTTAGGCACTCCCCGACCTCGTCTTCCGACATTATGGGGTCGCGCTTCAGCCGCGCGTTCATCAGAGCTGGGCGGGTTAGCGGCGTTGCTGGTTCAGGGGGGAGTCAGCGTACCATAGACGGATATTAAGAATACTACAGTGAGGAGGGAAATGCTAAGGGAGGATAGTTTGAGTCTCATGGTGATGGTGGGGATGATTCAATCAAGATCCAAGACAGACAGGGAGACGCGACAGCTGGACTCAACTCGTGGCTCTAACTACATCGGGCTAGTGGCGGTCTTATTAATACCTGCATAATTCTGTATAACCTCACTTTCGACAACTACGGAAATACAAAGTCAAAGCACAACTCTATGCTACTGCCCCGTCGACGCTCCTCAGAATGGAAAGCTCCTGCATGAATCCATGGATGTCGGTCGCTCCTTCCGCGTCGAGTTATTTCCATATACAACACATATCAACACAACAGCCCGTCCTCTGACACTCACTCACTGTCATACCAATACTTAATTGTTCAGCTACTCGCTTCTCCACTACGCTCTTTAATCATATTCACGATCGTTAATTTTATCTTGATACTCAAGCCACGTATTTCTCTCTGCCGTCTTACCACCATGTTGAGCACTCTGCAAGCAGAGCCCGCGAACAGAGTGCACTCCGAGTCAGACTCTGAACGCTTTCCGCGTCTCACCAAGTCTTCAAAGGATGGAAAGAGACCCAGCCTTCATTATAACTCTTTGAATTATGAAGATTTTATGCAAGTCATTCGCCGGCTCCGGTCTGACAACGAATACCTCGAAGAACCTCCCAATAATTCAGCAATCAACAACAAAGTTGACCGCGAGCCTGCCTCTGAAGACGCCCCAATAATGTCCTCTGCAGTCAACTCTGCGCCCGACCCTCCTGGTGCTGATCTTGGAAGCCGTGATGGTAACTTCACCGACTCTCACTATATCCACAAACTAATTTGTATCTAGACGGCACCGTGGTCTACGTTCCGGTGCCGCTCGGTAGTCTAGGATTATCCACTCGGCTTCAGCCTCTGGACGCGAAATCAGTCCCAGTGTACGATGCAAAAACCGGTCTTGTCAAGCCTCCTGATTTCAGCATAGTCCACGGGCTGGTGAAGCACAACGCACCGAATCCTGGTATCACCAGCGATGTTCCTGACAGGACATATCAGCCCCAGATTGACATCCTATGGAGAACTGCTCCACGCATTCCCGAAGGAAACCCCGTTCGCAAGACCGAATTGCATCCCAACGGCGGCAGTACCTCACCGGGGAAAGCCTCCGTGCTTTCCAGTGGTTCTGACTTCAATCACGAATCCCAGTCGCAAAAGTCCTCGCCTCCCACTTCTTCGGCCTCCATGCCCTCTCGTCAGGCAGAGCCAGAGCCGAGTGTAGCTTCTGGGTGTGGCGGTTCCAGAAAGAAGAAGAAAGAGCGGCCAACGAATAAAGCAAAAGCCAGCTCGTTCGTATCAACAAACAAAGCCAACCCTTCCACGTCTTTACTGGACCACGATCCAGTGCCCGATATACTCAGCGACAGTATATCGACTCGCCTTGGGCTTACGCAACTACCGCCGTGTGACTTTATAGAGCCTCCGCCTGCAGCCGAAGCAAACCCGTTCGTCAACCACGAAGCTGTTCGTCATTTAAGGGACTTGTTGGAGGGAAGAAGATCGCCATCCGACCTGTATGTTCCAAAGGTCCTCGCAGATAGACGGCCAAAAGCTACACGGGACCCTGTGATAGACAGTGCGCCAAATGTTGTAACCAGCGGCTTGCCAAAAGGCTATCGTGAGGGTCTGCCAATATCTATCCCTGACCAGTGCAACCCGCCGCCGTGGGAGAATGCCTTTTCGCCAGACACGGTAAATCCACCAAATCCTCCAGCGCCGACAAACGTATCCTCGTCTTCGAACCAGGACGAGTTTTTTGACGCTCCGGCTGTAAAGCCGCCATCGTCATCGCCAACCGGGACCGCAGGGCTGGACGACTCAGGGCGCAAGAAGGCGTGTTTACCGCAGGGTGCTTTTGCCCATATTTTGTCTCCAGCTCCGGATCCCAAGGCTGAAAAATGCACTGTTCCTCTCTGTCCGAACTTCCTGAAGCTTCCGAAAAGCAATCTAAGAGTCAAGGGAACTGTAAGCCTAGGGAGCTGTTCGTTATGCGCACGTCCCCTAGACGAACTGCGATATTCACGCTGGGAGCAGGATGACGGGCCAGAGCACCAAGGATATGGCCAGATGAATCCAAAACAGACCCAGACTACGTTGGCTGAGGTGAGAGGGCGAGGCCCGATATTCTGGTCACGGCGCCACAGATATGGCTATGATGACCCGGTGATCTCCAGCTGTGCAAAGTGTTTAGGTACTTGGCACAGAAAATGTACTGAGCGTTATACGAAGAGTCAGGAAAAGGATGGCAAGAAGCCTAGATGTCCAGAATGTGGCGATCTGTGGTTTGGTTTTGTTGAAAGTTTACCCACTATGATTCTTTAGTTAGATGTTAGCTTATCATCTTTTATTAGTCGGTAGTGTAGGTATTATTAATTGGCAAAGATTGCTGTTGGCTCTTTAGCTTTTAGGTTCATCTTGTTAGTGTGATCCCTGCACTGTGTCGTGTCTCCGTGTACTCTGCCCCTCCATGCACAGCCTCGTCTTACTCCTTTTTAAGCCCAGCTTGTCCTCACCTTGAGGCAGCATCAAAATGTCAAACGATCCCATCCTCATCGTCGGTGCCGGCATAATAGGCCTTGTGCTCGGTCAAGCCCTGAAAAAGGTCCACCCCAGTTCCATCCCAGTTCCATCCAACCCGACTAACCAGCCACCTCCAGCGAAACATCCCATTTAGGATCTACGAGCGCGACCCATCCCTCGCAAACCGTTCCCAAGGCTGGGCCATAACCCTCCACTGGGCCCTACAATACCTCCCCACTCTCCTCCCCGCAGAAACCCTAAACGCAATCGAAAATGGCCAAGTTGACCCGGAGGTTGCAAAGAACGACACGGGCAATTTCCTCTTCCTCGACCTCAGCACGGGCGATGTAAAATGGCGCATCCCGCCGAATAAACGGTGGCGGGTGAATCGTGAGAAACTGCGCAGGGCGCTGTTGTTAGGGATTGAGGAACATGTCGAGTGGGGTGTTAAGGTTGAAGACGTCCACATCGCAACGGATACAGATAAAGAAGACAATGAGGTGGCACACCTTATCTACAGCAGACGCAAATCCGAATCCGATCCCACTGCAGGCGCAAAAGAAGAGAGTGTCCCCGGTAACCTCATAATCGGCATCGAAGGCGCGCGGTCCACGATCCGGGAGTTCCTCTGTCCGACAACATACATGAATACTCGTCTCCCCGTGCGATTCACGGGCGTGATTGCATCCTTGACGGCCGAAGAGATTGCGCCGCTGCGTGCGATGGATCCCCTGCTCTTCCAGGGCTGTCATCCGGAAACAGGGGTGTTTTTGTGGTTTTCTATGCTTGATACGCCGACAGAGGATGCGGGTGGTAGATACAAAGTCCAGCTCGGCATCTCCTGGCGTGTTAAATCCCCCGCCGACGAGGTTCCGGTTTCGAACGCTGACAGGCTGGCGAATATGAAGCGGCGGGCTGAAGGGTTCGTGCCGTTCCTGTATGATATTGTCCAGCGTATACCGGAGGGCACGGAGGTCGTGGAGGTTACCCTGTCGGATTGGGAATGTGAAGTCTGGGACAATAGGGAGGGACGGGTTACCCTGGCTGGGGATGCGGCGCATGCGATGACTATGTGTATGTCTAACCCCCTTGTGTTTCCTTCTTTTGCCTTCTTTGCCTTTTCGGGCTTGTGTGGTGTGGACCTAGGCTGACCGGTATAGATCGCGGGGAGGCGTGCAATCACGGCATTCTAGACGCAGTGCGTCTCGTTGAAGCTATTGAGAAGATCTATGCTGGGGAAAACTCCAAAGATGCAATAGATGAGTACGAAGCTGAGATGCGAGAGCGGGGACAGGCCGCTGTGTTGCTGAGTCGACAGGCTTGTCTGGATGCTCACGATTGGGAGTCGCTTAATGAGAACTCGGCGATTTTGAAGAGGAGAGCGCTTAAATAGCTATATCTCCCTATATATCTATCTGTCTACCTACAGAACTGGTGGATAAGTATACAATGAGTAAAAGTCGAACGAATAAGAATGGAAGGGAACAAAAGAAAGAAATAAACAAGGAATGAACGTCAAAATGTCAATCTAACATTGTTATCATCGACATCGACGGCGAATAAAAAATAATAGAGATAGGGGAAGAGCCTAAAGAAGAGCACCTAGGAGAGCAACAGCAACACCAGCACCGCCAACCTGGAGACGACCAGCCCCAGAACTTCCAGTCTCACTCGCGGCAGAGCCAGACCCAGTAGCAGTAACAGTGCCCGTACCCGCAGTGCCAGCCTGGCTCATCATCGAGCTACAGGTACCAGTAGGCTCAGTAGTAGAAGTCGTGCTCGCCGACCCACTAAAGTCACAAGCCGACGCAACGCCCTGCTCGCTGTAATACTTGTTCAACGCCCAGTTGAGCTGCTGCTTGGGCTGGCACATGCCGTACGCGCCGTAGGAGCCCGTGGTGCCGTTGGCAGAGACACCAGTGCACTCGGTCATCCCGCAGACGACGGAGAAGAGGTCCGCGTAGTCGGCGGCCTTGACGGAGGAGTCGACGACACAGGCGTTTGCGGCATCCATGCAGCTGCACAGGTCTGTGTTTGGGGTTGGAGGGAGTGGTGAGGCGGTTGCGAGCCAGGTTCCGGAACTCACGGAGGGACAGGACTGTAGGGCTGTGTTGGTTGGGGTGTATGAGGCTTTGTTTGTGCCGGTTGCTGAGACCGCGTTGATTTGGCTGGAGTAGTAGGTGTAGTCGGCGAGCTTGGAGACGCTGGTGCTGTCGACGACGGAGACAAGACCTAACTTGTTAGTATATTCCATCTTGGAAAGTGTAGAGAGGAAAGGAGTACCATAATCATTTGCCTCCTGGAAGTACATGTAGACAATACCCCCAGACCAGACATCATTCATCTGATCGCCGAACAACGCATCAATCTCAGTGAACTTTCTAGGCGTAACTTCGTTACACCCATACTCCGCAAAGAAGACAGGGACCGAATAGTCCTTGAACTCCTCAGTACGGTCCTTATACCCACTCGCAGAGTAACTACTATCCCCACACCAGGAATAGATATTATACCCCCAGAAATCAATCCCATCCTCCTCGTCGCCACAGTTAAAGTAATCCGCCATCGCTTCACGGATACTCTTATCGTCGTTCGTCGCATAGCCCACACCCAAACCAGAGCGGTAATTCTTACTCTTGATATAAGCCTTCATATCACGCACGGCAGCCTTAACAAACGCACTTGCGTCCGTCGTCGCAACCGTATTTGACACCTCATTGCCCGCAAAGAACCCTAGCGTGTTAGAATACCCAGCCATCTCGTCGATGACGTTCGTGTACCGGGTATAAAGCGCCGTCTCCCAGCGCGGATCATTGCGGTTGATGCTCTCCGATGGGTCCGAGAGATCTGCAATCACGTAGATCCCTGCGTCGGCCAACAGCGACATGCACTCCTTGTGGTCGGCCGTCGGGTCGATGGCGTACACGCGGATGGTGTTGGTGTTCAGATCCTGCAGGATGGGCACGTCGCGCTTGCAGGCGGTTGAGTCGGACAGGGGGTCTTTGTAGTCTGTGTTGGAGGTGGATGAGGTGCTGTTTGCCGAGTAGTCCTCTGTGAGGGTTAGTATTGTATATCTAGGTGATTTAGATTTATTGGGGCATACGTTGGTATGCGACACCGCGGATATAGCTGGGTATGTTAGTGGTGGTCTGGTTGTTGGGATGCGAAGACATACAATTGGGTGTTGTTGCTGGAGTAGAAGAATTTGGATCCCTAATCTACATCAGCATAGATCTTGTTTACACTATTCAATAATGGTACCTTGATAACAATAGGGTCGACGTCGGCCACAGCCTGGCCGACAAGGGACGCGGCGGCAGCAGCGAGCGCGAGCTTCATGTTGGTATTGGTAACGAACGACAGTCTTCAGACGACTAATTAAGCATCTCTCTCACAAATTCACGCAGGCAACGATAGATACATATATAATGTATAAAACAAAGCGCCGCTGACGCGTCCCGACTCCATGCCACAGGGCAATTATACCCGAGTGGACCAGCTCAGCAATCTCCGAGGACTATTTCTGGACCACATCATGTAAAGACAGTTAGAACTGGAGTCTGGGACTAAGACCAAGACTAGGACTAAGGTAGATTAAACTAAACTATCCGTAAAACCGAGCGATATAACGAGCCAAACAAAAAGCAGAAGCGGAGGGAAAGGACGGTCTAGTGGAACCGAACAATAAATAGCATGTAGGTAAATCGGAGTTTAAGACGGCTCCACACAGCTTTTCATCAAATTCAAAACCATCAATAATAACAATTCATTCCGAATTTCATGCGAGACGCTGGGGCCGTCGTGCATTAATCGCGGCCTCGAAGCCACGGATGGTGTCCAGGGGGCGCTCCAGTCGGGGACGAGTTGGGTTCGACCGGTCTGGGTCGCCTTATCCCGTCCGTCAGCAAAGAGTCAAGGATATCGCGGGAGGGGAGAACATACTGATCACCTTGCCTTGTCGGTCGAGGTGTTGTATACCGCTGAGCGACATGGTCGAGACTTCACCGGGAACTAAGGTAGGCGGTTAGGAGTTATTCCACTGTTTCAAGAGACCACTCAGGAGACGTACCGAGCTCGTCGGACTTTCCGGAAATCGAGTTCTGGGAAGTCTTAGACTTGTCGCTCTGACTGGACCCAGAAGACGCTAGAGAAGACGGCATTTTGTCGGTGGACTGTAATCTGTCACAGCAGGGAGCTTCTCTGTTGTCTTTTGTCTGAAATCTGGACGGCCATCACAACGAGCATAAGCCAGCAGGATATAAGTCCTGCGCCCAAGACCACCTTCTGATCGCGACACCGCAGGCCGTCTGCATCGGGAGCGATCCATGCGACTGACGCGGCCGGAACAGGCACAAGCAGCGTCCGTTGGTTCAACTCGGCCGGCGAGCGCCAAGCTTCGACTAATGCAGCGACAAGAGGCTTAGCCGGCGATTCGTGCCCAATGAAGAATATCGGCTGGGGACCGCCGCGCAAGCAATGACCAAGCCAGAAAAAAAATGCAACCATTATGGCTAGTCTAGGCAGCCATATTCAACATGGATCGGCGGTCGGCGTTGTTGCACCGATGCGTTGTTGGGCATCCGGATTAGGGAAACGAACGCACACGGATGAATACGCGGCTGGAATGTGCAGGTGGCAGGTTGACAGCACCGGAAATAGAAGTCGCCACAAAACAAGCAGATACCGAAGAGTGAGACCGCACATCATTTTGACATGAATGTCACCACAATCGTGCCCTCGTTGCCCCTGACTAGCTGTGGGTGGTGGGGTGTGTGGGTGTTGTTATTCTGTGGTGATGTTGTGGCATCCCCAACCATCAGGAAATCATCACCGAGTTGTCGTCAACTATTGTCAATCGCCAGTGGCAGTTTGCTTGTTCGAAATCGCAAGCGTCCCCATCGACATCGAAATTTGATCTAACCAGTCCAACGGCCGATCATCTCCCGCGAATGGGCCTTCGATGGTGGCGTTCGGTACCGGAACGCGGCCCCAAGGTCCTACCTCCTCGATGCGACCGTCAACCCCAATACGCCTCTTATCTGCCTCCAGCAACACAAGAAGCTGGTCAAGTAGCGCGATGCCGGCACTCAACCCCTGCAGACACCGACCGACAACAGCCCGAACATGCTCGACCTCTCGTCGTCCACCGGGGTCGCTCTTCTTCTCTTCCATCTCGCTCATCTCGCCCTCCCCAGACGCCGACGCAAGCTGGCGCTGTAGGTTTCGCTGAATCTCTCGACTCCTCTTGATCCGTTCAACCAGTTCCTCTCTCGACACATCGTCGGCGTCTTTTTTACCCGCAATGACAGCCGTGGCATCTGCCCAAAGCCCCGGACCCATGCTAATCTCGTTAAACACCAAATCCAAAACCCTCCCGATCCAACTTCCCTTCCCGGCCCGAAACTCAAGCGCACTCGCCTCCTCGTTCGCCGCGCGCCAGTCATCCCCGCCGAGGAACGAGGGCTCTCGACGCACAAACGCATCAGCGAGCAAAAACGACCGGATGGTCACCAACATCGTCCTCGCAAACCCGTCCGCATGAACTCTTGCCCCCCGTATCTTTATCAACCCGCCAATCCCCCCACTATGAACGAGCCATGATTGCGGCGTCAGCGGATCCAGCATCTCAAACACGGCGAGCATAATCGCCGTCGCTAGTGTAACATCAGCCGTCCTCGTTTTCGGGTTTCCGATGAAGCGCGCCAAAGAGCGCAGTGCGCCGCCGTATGCGTAACGGCTGTGGTCGATTATGGATGCATCGTCGTGCTTCACGCCTAGATACCACAGGTTCAGCACGCGGATTGCGCGCTCGACCGGCTCGGTTTGCGCCAGCTGGTGATGACGAATGAACTCGAGCCAGTTTGGGTCGAGGCGCGGTGCGAAGTGGGTGAAGGTTAACGGGAAGGTTGTCATAATCACGTATTCGAAGACTTCTTTTGCTTGCAGGTCGAGCGCTTTGCGGGTGAGATTGGGCACGAGCGGTGAGTCGATTAGTATGCTTGCGCGAGGGTGGGAGCGGGCGCGGACTAGGGAGGCAGACGAGGAAGGATTCGCTTTATCCGGGTTCTCGAATGCTCGTGCGTCAATGAAGTCGCTCGTGCTGGGGGTCCGATTGTAGAACTTCAGCACCCTGCGGTAGCCCGGGCAGCGGACCCCGCGTGTTTGACAACGGACACATTCTGGGTGGGTGCGATCACACTATTTTGTCAGTACGGACGATGAAATTTTTTCGACAGCCGGAAGACGAGAGCCTCGAGGTGAGAAGAGAGGAGTTGAGGGGCTCACTTTGACGCGACGCCGCAGGCACTCGCGACAGCTGCTGCTGCGCGGGATGCCAACCATCAGGTGCGGGACCGCAGGGCAGGATGCGGTCGCGAAGGTACGTGACAGGTAACAACAGGTTCCAGAAACCCGGGGGAATCGAGTCAGGAATGAACCATGGCGTGAAACCCCGCTGGGCAGGAGCAAGTGGTGGAAGAGGCCACGCTCAGCCTCTGATACGAGGCCACTGATCGCCTCGCCAAGCCCGCCTCCTCCAACAGCATCAACTTCACCATGGACGTAGATACACCATCCGTAGGGTGAGTTACCAGAGTAGAGGGGCAATGATGTAACCCTCGCACTCCTTGCAGCCGCTTTTTTCCCTGTGTCCACTGTGCTACACGAGTCATGACCCGTTCCCAAGTCCCAACGCCAGCGACCGTTTTTGTCCTTGTAGAGCTGGAGGTCTGGAAGTCCATCTCAAACAGGAAAGAGCTTAAGCGCCCGGGGATCAGACGGTGTCAGTCCAGGCCAGCATCGTTCGCTGCCAGTCCGCCACTGCTTCTCCGCGCATCGGAATCACCATCCCAGTCGAGTTCCCGTCTTAATTCGGCGGGCTAAGACGACCGTCAAAAGACGCTGTCGAGCCGGGGACGAGAATGGTACTTTGGCAGCATCCGAAACTGTCGTGGTGCATTAGTCCAACTCGCGGGGGTCGCGATAATTAAGGTGACACCTGTGACTTGACCAGAGTCCGGAGTTAGCTACGTAGTTTCACAGAGTTTCGGGGGGGAAAGGTACCGAACTTTATCAAATGGTCCAAGTACTTCTGCTGGGTCACTGGGTAAATCTCCCGCTCGATCGTCGCGTTGCATTCCGAGTTGATTGCGGAGGCGTCGGTGATGATTCTGGATGGTTCGAGGATCAGGGGTTTCATGAGCACGCGGAGAGCAGAAAAATGTGACGAGTCAATCTGGCTGTGACTCGAGTGGTCGAATTTAGGTGCAGCGTTTTGTGTTCTCAGTTGTAAGCAGTAAAGTTGTACAACGGTTGACGGTCGATCAGTTGGTTGACAGGTGGGTTCTGCTGCAGCTTCTCCATCTTCCCTGCCCTTAATCCAGCAATAACACTCACCATCTCAAGCGGCACAGTCAACGTGCATTCGGAGGAACAACTCGAATGGACTAGGCTCTGTCCCTAACGGCCGGCCTGCATGGGCTGAGACTGAGACTTAAGTCCGCTGGCTGCATTGTCGTCCTTTGTTCTTCTTCCCTGCTCTCTTCTCTCCTTCCGGACACCTTCTCATCAACATCACGGCATTGACTCTCTTCGTCTGCACTTTGATTGTCGCAGTTCGCCGGTCGGACCAAAATGGGGGACCAACACATCGAGGCTGACACTCAGCACATCGAACCCGACGTTCGTTCACCTCTCGCATCGCGCTTCCCTCACTGACACAAACACAACACAGACCTTCAGTGACAAGGATTCCAGCTACCAGGGATCGTGAGTGCTGCCGTCCATCCGCCGACCATGCTGGCTCCCGCTGACTCCCGCAGGCTGGGCGATGCCAGTTACACAACAAGTATCACCTCGAGTGCGATGAACTACACGTGCGTCTACCCATTCTCTTGTTACTAACGATGCTGACAGTCCCAGTTATGAGGTAATTTTGCAAAATCGCACTTCAAGTCAATTGCTAAATCCTCCAGAACGGCCGTCGATACCATTCGTACCACGAGGGAGAATACGTCCTGGTATGCGTCTCATCACCTAGCCAAGTATCAAACTGACAGAGCAGCCCAACGATGAAACAGAACAAGACCGACTAGACTTGGTCAGCGCACCATCGATTACCGTGAGCGAAATTAACAACAGCAGAGCCACCACATCTATCGCATGCTATTGAAAGGCGAACTCTCCCGCGCACCCATCAAGAACCCCGCGCGCGTGCTGGATATCGGAACGGGAACGGGAATCTGGGCGATTGACTTTGCAGAGTGAGACCTCGCTGCCATTGCGAAGTCATCGCTAACACGCTGCAGTGAGCATCCCGCGTCAGAAGTTATAGGAAATGACCTCAGCCCTATTCAACCCTCATGGTACGCTTCACAATTACATCGTGCGGTATAATGCATACTGACAACATGTACAGGATACCCCCCAACTGCCGTTTCGAGGTCGACGACTTCGAGCAAGTCTGGTCCTACAACCAACCCTTCGACTTCATCCACGGCCGCGAGCTCGAAGGCTTCATCCGCGACCACGACCACGTCTTCCGCGAGGCCTTCCGCAACTTGAAGCCAGGAGGTTACTTTGAGATATCCTCGATGGCCGTGAATGTATTCTCCGACGACGGCACACACCTCAAGGCTGATAACTTGATGGAGGGCGTCAAGAACATCCACTTGGCCTCGAAGAAGTTCGGCAAGGACATGAATACAGCGTCCACATGGAAGAGCCGGTTGGAGAAGGCAGGGTTCGTCAATGTGGTGAACGAGACTTACAAGGTGCTACCCACTGACCCATAAACGATGATGTATTTATTAACGAAAACAACAATAGCTCCCCCAAAGCCCCTGGGCCAAAGACGCCAAGATGAAAGAACTCGGTCGCTACCACCAAGTCAACGTATTCGAGGCCTTCCAGCCATACTGCTACGCATTGTTCACTCGGGTTCTCGGTTGGGAGCATGCCAAGATAGAGAATCTGATTGCAGGAATGCGCAAAGAGTTGAAGGACTTGTCGATCCACCCGTATACCAATGTGAATGTTGTTTACGGGCAGAAGCCGCTTGATGCGACAGCCTGATGGCGGGCGCTGTAGTGTCGCAGGCGGGATAGGGTTTTTTTTGCGATTTCAGCAGTATCAGAGTTGTTCATACCCTAGCAGTGAGAGATGCAACATATGCAAGGTGATTATTCCTAGTCATAAGTATTCTAAACTGCAATTATACTAATGCGAGATTCATAGCAAGTAAATTTGGAGAGTAAAACAAGTACCAGAGCCCTTAGCCCATAAACCAGTATCTCTGTTATAAGCCTTGCTTTATTTGTGTTAGGTTCTCGCTCGCTTTTTGTCCGGATTCACAATGAGGTCCTTGAGCAGTAGCGCATCTTCCTTGCTACCGACGTTCCAGCTTCTCAGTTCTTTTGGCTTTATTTCCCGGGGCAGATGTATCTTTTAGAATATTACGTCAAGGTTGGAAGCGTTTTCCATCAATTGGCAAGGTGGCCGAGCGGTCTAAGGCGCGCGGTTAAGGCTTCCTAACTCGGATCCCTCTCTTGATCTCATCAAGTTTCCGCGTCATTAATTTGGCGTGGGTTCGAATCCCACCCTTGTCATTCTTTTTTTGTCCCTTACTTTTTTTTCCACCCTTACAATCAGGGTGGTTTTAGCTGTTTCGTGATCTTTCTTTTATTCTTTTTATGGTTGTATTTTCATGTCAATTACCAGTTCTTATAGTTGGAGGGAATTTGGCAGTTAAGCTGTTTCGTTGCGTTGAAGTTTGTTTCGCTGTCAAATATATACCTTGCACAACACTCTAGGTTAAGTACCCCTGACAACTTCGAGAACATTTAAATTCCTACTATTAACAAATCAATACAATTCAGACATTCCATATTTGCGCAATCTAATAAGAAAAATATCTGAGCTCCTAACCGGGGGAGAGTTAGTCTTGGGGCCTCAAGGTCCGATTGAGACTGCACCCTGTTGCACGATCCATTAATTATCGATGGCCTGTGGCTGACCTGTACAAAGAGAAAGTGATAGTACTACGATGGCTCAAATGGCTGGTGACAATATGGAGAACATGTCTATCATTCAACAGCTGTTGTGCCATCTATTGAGTTAGGGCTGTTCAGCTTCCCGGCACACTCAACGGCGTATCAAGCTTCGAATTGCACCCTTCGATCTCGACCGCACACGCCGAGTCAGACCTCGTATTCAGATACCCAATCCCTGCAACAGATGCAAGTGCAATGAATGTTACGATCAGCCTTACGTAGCAGAAATGCAGATCAGACCCACCGAGATCGAGACTGACTCGCTAAACTCACACAACACCGATATATGAGATATTGTTGGGTTAGATTGAGAATCAGCAGCAGCACCTGGCAATGCGTAATGCGTGAGCTCGCTGCTGCCCACGCTGTCAATCCGGTTTTTGTATTCTGGGGAAATGTCCTTAACAATGCAAGGGGTTTGAGGCCGCTGAGCCAGGTCGACGTCGGGCTTTGCATCGTCTCAACTGATTCATGTCGCGCACGGTCTTGGTTCCTCGTATTCTTGATAGCCTTATCTCCACTCTTCCTGGCATCGATAGGTGTTCGTTATTCAATTCCCAGTTCTCTCATCCGGCCATGAGGAACGAAGGAAATGTCATCTCAATCCCGAATCAGATCACTGATATCAGCTTGGCCTCGTCCGAGAGATCCGATTCTGTCGCTGTAGATGTGATGACAGATTCAAAGCCCGAGTAGACTGGCGGTGAATCAGGATGCCATATCATATGCAGTGAAACAATTTAATGATCCACACGAGTGCATGATCAGATTTGTTGTTCAGTATCTCCCCGAGCGATCCGGGCCCCTCCACCTGTTCCCTGCTGCCAATTTTTGTTCCATGGAATTCCCCCTCGGAAAGTTAGTTTGAGACTGAAACAATCTTTGCCATAGCTATACGAATAATAATCGTTCTCGAAGAAGAGTGTACGGAAGTATGGCAGTTATCCGACCAAGACACACCGTCGACGCACCGGCAACAAACCTCCTCTCGTATATCTTCTACTCGCCATACAAGAACGAAAATGAAGGCGCGTGGCCGGAATCAGAACGTCTCTTGGTCCGAGCATCATCATCAACAAAACAAGAAAACAGCAGAATCCCGGGATACACAATAACGCAGATCGCATCCTTGACCAAGCGCATCGGCAACGGCCTGCACCAGCTCGGAACGTCAGGAAAACGGGTAATGGTCTACGGGGATGCGAATATCCATTTCCCGCTTGCTGTCCTAGGTGTTATTGCGTCCGGCGCAGCATGTAATATCCTTCCGCCCTGCCCGGTGTATTATCTGGTTGAGCGGTTGGGGCAGTTGGAGTGTGATACTGTACTGTTTGCGCCGGAGGACATTGATATTGTTTGCACCGCAGCCAAAGAGCTCGGAATTCCGAGGGAGAGGCTGTTTGTTGTCGATGAAACTCTCACCGGTAATGGGGACTACTACGAGACTTGCGGTGTCAAACACTGGAGCCATCTCCTCGATACACCAGGGGGTGATACATACGAATGGCCCAATCTTTCACCAAGCGAGTCCAAATCGACAACTGCCCTGCTGCTGTATACATCTGGGTACAAACCCCCTACCAACCCTCCCCCAAACCCCGGATCATCCCTAAAGCTGTCAATACTAATGAACCAGGTTTTAGAACAACAGGTGCATCCAAACTCGCCGAGCGCACGCACTACGCTCTCATCGGCAACATCCTCGCAACGCTACACCATTACACCCTCCGCCCGCGCCTTCGCGAAACGATCTTCTGCAACTATAAATTCTGCGGCATGGGCTTTCTCACGCTGGGACTGCTGATGCCGCTGAAGGCGCGGTATAGGACTGTCTTCCCTTTCCCCTTGGAGAAGACTGATGCGGGTGCGCGGGGGTTCGTGGACACGATAAAACGGTGGAAACCGTCTTGGGTTATGGCGCCGAAACACTTGATGCGGGAGACGTTAGCGATGCAGGATGTCACCAGGGAGGATCTGGAAAGTGTACAGCATGTTCTTTCCGGCGGGGCGATTATCCCGTGGGAGCTTGTGGATGAGTGGCAGGGGCGGTTTGGGAGTCAGGTACAGAGTACATACGGGATGACTGAGTATGAATAACCTACTTGACGTTAAGTTATAACTATTTGGACTCGGAGATTGCTAATTACAGACAACAGAGCGGGCTTCTACACCATCCCTGATCCAAATACCCCGGTTGAGGACGCCACAACGGGGGTTTTGCTACCAAGCGTAGAGGCCAAGATTATTGACGAGGATGGTAATCTACTGGCCCGGAACAAGAAGGGAAACGTCTACACCCGGACGCCATTTGTGATGAAGGGGTACCTCAAGGATCCGGTGAATACGACGCAGACGATCATGGAGGATGGGTGGATTAGAACCGGGGATATTGGGTGGGTTGATGAGGAGGGGAAGTTCTATATTGTTGGCCGGCGGAAGGTATGCTCCTTGAGGATAGTGTTGTACGATATAACTGCTAACAGGATTAGGACCTCTTCAAAATCAAAGGCAGCAATGTCACAGCAGCCGAGATTGAGACGGCGATATTGCGGAATCAAGAGATTAAGGATGTGGCTGTTATCCCTGTCGTCCTGTAAGACTGTGACTCTTCCCTGCCCAGCCCAGCCCAGCAACTAATACGAAATGTTTCAAAGACCCGGAGACGAAGAACCAGCTCCACGGGGGTACATTGTCAAGAAAGAAGACTCCTCATTAACAGTAGACGAGCTGATATCATGGATGCACCGGGAACTGCCTCCGCACATGCATCTGGTCGCTGGGGCTGCATTCATTGATGCGATTCCCATTTCCAGCGTAAGTGGGCAATAACTGGTAATTTCCCAGACTGGGAATGATACTGACAGATGATTAGGTCGGGAATAGCAAGGTTGATCGCCAGAAACTGTGTGATCTTGCAGCGAGGGAGATGCAGATGTTGAACTAGGAGTCAGTCGGGCTGTAGCTTTACAATATAGGTACGTATACAGATTTTGTTGGAATTTGGTCTCCTGCGTATGCCACTCTTGCCTTGAAGGGCTTAGCCGATATCCCTTCGTCCGAATGAAGCGGCCATCCTGGGATAACCTCAAGTCATCGACCCCTGTGTCCGTCACCGGTACCCCCTGGGATGAAGTAGTAAGACTGTAAAACTCACCGGTGGCGAGTCGACCGCACAGTCCTCTCCACAGCTGTCAGATTTATTGATGGTCCTGGATCGACGTCGACTCGGAAATATCCGCGGGCATAACGGTCGAGTCGAGTTTCTCCATTAGATTGGAGAGACTGTGTCGCCGTTATAAACTGCGCCCGGTTATGCTTCATGCGAACACCGCGATGGTCCACTGCAACCAACATAATGATTATCCAGACATAAACCGGAGATAACACAACCATCTCCCACTGAATTTAGCGAGGCTGTCACCGCCAGACTGCGAGTGGTCCCAGTAAGAGTGGAGAACAGGACAAGGCTGTTTCAGCTAAATTGAAGGATTACCCGAATGCCCACTGTGGAGAGATATTTTCGGCATTTCGCCCTTCACATGCACAGATATCGGACGCCTAAGGATTGAAGGATTTAAAGTTACTTTAATCACTGTATCTTCATTGATGGATCTCTCTTGGTGTTGAACACTGTAGACTGCAGAGTAACGACAGTAGATACCGGTATCCCAGTGGATACTCCAGAAATATTTGTACATGGGTCAAAAGCTCAAAGACCAAAGTCGACCTCATAAAACGTATTAAGTATATGCCTATATGCTTAGATTAGATTATACATGCTCCCTCCCACTCGGCGACCAGGCATCCGACCTGGTCTGCGTCACCTCAAATGTCCGGTGAATCCCCCCCATCCCCTGCTCAGCACTCGACCTCCCTGCCCCTATGATCGAATTGCCCCTGACCTGCCCCCTGTGCTGCTGCTGCTGCTCCGACGTGAGTCTCTCCTCACTGCTATTATCACTATCCCCACGCCACCGCGTTCCCAACCCCCCATCCCCGTCCCCATCTTCATCAGAATCCCTCCTCGTCTGGATAGTCGTCACCGTCGTAGCCAGCTTATCCGGTCGTAACCGATCCGCGCCCGCGTCATCCAGCGAACCAAGCGGGAATGGGCGCTCGTGGTTCGAGATTCCGAGTCCGCCGGGGCGCCGTGACCCAGAGCGTGCAGAGCGCCCGGGGAAGGGCGATTGGTTGTAGCTGGGGTCGTTTGTAGAGCCGAGCCAGTGTCTGAGCAGGGGGCGCAGGGTCGCGAGACTTCCAGCTGTTATGCCGAGGCCGGCTTCGATGTTGGACCAGATGGCGATTTCGACGGTTGCGTCTGTAGAGTTGTTAGCCTTACAAAATACCAACAGGTGGGGATGAGTGGATATGGAGGAAGCGTACAGAGGAAATCAGGATCGCGGAATGTTTTCACGAATGGAATACGGACGATGACGGCGGAGGAGGCACTATAACAGTCAGTCAGTTAGTTAAACTACCAGGGGGAAGAGATGGACGTACATGCAGGCCATCCCCAGAATGCCAACAACAGCCATCTTGGTATTCTTGCGCATATGCAGCTTGCGCACGATGAATATCGGCAGAAGGCCCACAGTAAAGTCCGTCAGCGCCGCAATGGCACTGTAGACGTAGGTCATTGTAATGACAATCTCGATGCTGATGCAGGTGCCCTTGATATTCGGGTCCATGGCAGTGCGCGTCCAGAAGTACTCGAGCGGCTTGCACTGCAGCAGCATGATGAACATGAAGAGCAGGCCCGTCAGCACGGTGAGAGCCATGACGGTCGAGAGGATCCAGATATGCAGGCGCTTGACGGCGATGCGCATCAGGAAGATGCAGACGGAGATTTTGCATCCGATGGACGCGAAGCAGTAGGCGATTTCACACAGCCACCAGTACTGTGTCTGTTAGTGCTTTTCCAGTAGATATCGAGAGTCAATCGTTATACCTCCATCGCTGTTACGCGCTGATGGGCTGTGAGCGCGGCGAATCTGTGCCCTGTTCCGTACCGGGCGCCCCCGATCATGCATCCAGAAAACATAAGATAGCATGCCTAGATAGAGACATTAGCATCCGGATGTTCCGGATCCTGAATAGAGACTCAGCCCTACCATTGCAATGACCATCATTGTATCATCCCACCCAAAGGCCTTGATGAGGAAGCCCCGAACATAAATACGCAGCATGACAGCCACGCAGGCGATAGACATAAAGACAGCAGCGACCGTCGTGACAGCCGTCGCCCGGCTGGCTCCATCGCTATCGTCCATTGTTTCGACGACGATAACTCATGACACGACAGGACATCAAGGGCACCGGGGCGGCGGAAGCTATATAACGGAGTGCAAAGCCGGAAGGGCGTTAAAGTGTCAAAACCCAAGTGCCCAGAAATAGCGAACCGAGGAGAAGAGAAAAAGCTAATTGCAGAGGAACCACTCGATAGCGGTAGCAGTGTTGCCGGATGCAGTTAAAAGCGACAGCAAGCGGTGGTGATCGCGGTAATGACACGGCACAGTCACCACAGTGGCCGCCACCGAAGGCACCAGACGGCAGTTTTCTTCAAGAATTATTGGCGACGGCCATCGATAGACTCTGCTGCCCCAGATGTGCCATTCTTCAGGAAATGGTCCTGTGGATCGCACCGGCCGTTGTCAGCCCTGATTAGCCTGCGCCGGTCCACTTGGTGCTCGCGGCTCGTGTTTCCAGTTCCCACTGCAGAAGAACAAGAGCCAGAAGGACTCACTGGACTCTCCAGGCTCCGCTTCGGTTGCTGACGAGCAAAACAGTGCCGAATTTGACTTTTTGAATGCGAAGATCGAGAAAGTCTGTCGCCCAATCTGCTCCCAAGATCTGCGAGGCGCTATTTAATCTCGATCGTTGGAGAAGCAGCACGTCTGTTCTCTTTTGCTGCTTGCATCCAATCTCTGGTTAAGATCTCTCAGTATCTTGGGGTGTTTCATCCGCATGCCCGAACCACGGTTGAGTGAAATAACATTCACCGTGCACCGGAGCCCATCCCTGACAGGGTTCTCGACCGAGCAGGGCCAGCCAACGCGCTAAACGACGTTGGGAAGTTGAATGCTAGCTGCTCCACTCTCTGTCAATGCCATTGACTCGGAAATCAGGTTATTTAACCCTGCTTCGCGGATCACCGCAAACGCGGGACAGGCCTGCACAATTCCGGGCCTAGGGGGCCAGGCAGGACGGTGGATCGCCACGTGAGCTCCTGCTCGATTGTTGGCTTGAAGCCTTGAATGCATTCCACAGTAATCCCGCTGGTAATCCACAGAAGCCCCGAGGAAATGGTCGTGACTCGTGAGGGCAGAGTGGGAGAAACCCGAGGAAGCAGACAGCTGCCATTACTCACCCCTGTCCACTCCACAGCAGTTCGCCGGCCCAAGACCAAATTTCCAAAGATCGCACGAGTAATGCACGGTCATCTAACTCGGTTCATTCTAGCCCGCCGTTTCCAACGTCCAAATATTGGTACGTGGCTTGCCTACTCTACAAGCTTGTAGCCAGCATCACCATCCCGGCTCATCTTCGGCAAGATACACGACAATTATCAGAATTGTCATGGTTATGCGAGATCTACACTGCTAAAAACTGGAACCTTTTTCCGGCTGGCCTCAATTCCTATTATAGCGTGAATAGTTCGCTGCTTGCGCGGCTCGTGGCTGACCCGATGCCTGAACGGCCGGAAGCTGAACAGTGAGCATAGGGTGGCAGACGGCAGTGCTGATCAAGCAGGGGAATCCTAAATTACTATTGGATCTAACGGATCGATTGCCTTTTCAATTCCGTGCGTGATATAACTAACACCGCCAATAAATAAGGGTTCGTCTAGTGGAGAAAGTCTCAACGAAGGCCTTCTCGCATGATCATATCATACAGCCTGGGCTACGAGTATCTGGAAACTGCAATCTGCCTCCCACTCCAGATCTCAAGAGGTGAAATGCGAAGTGTCCATTGATATCCGAAGTCGCCTGATCCATGGAACGTTCATTTGCATACTCCTCTGGCCTGGCCCATGCTTTGCAGGATCAGATTCTATTCCTGCCCGACCATAAAAAGTGAGGGGCTCGGGGAGGAGCTCTGCGGTGGAGAAAAAAGCAAGATAACCACAGCAATATACAGAGCACGAGGGTGGCCCAAGGGGAAGAGGCATTGGGATCGTCGCCGCTGCAATAGTGGGCAGGCTTTTGGTCTGCTTTTGGGAGTCCTCAAGAATACGCCCCGTTGCTGCTTGATAATGAAAGGCGCTTGGGGTCTCGTCCAATGACAGAGGTAACAGATCAGGGGAGACAAGGGCCGACCCAACTGCCCAAGGAAAAGAAAAGCAAGGGAGGTAGATTGAGGGTACTAGATGCCGATACGCTTCTGGAGTTCCTTCTATGTAGAGTTACAGGTATTGGAGAGCGCAATGTATAAGAATGTATAGTTTCTTTGCTCCTGGGGTTCTAAACAATCCACGGCCGTACCTTTCGCTGGGAAATAAAGTAGATCATCCTCACAATCACTCGTTCTCTTGGACGATGATTTCAGCTGAAGGCACAGCGGCCCCTTCTTTATCGGTAGTTTCAGACCAAACATCATCCAATGAATCCTTCAAATGGTCACCAGAAATATCAGTAGATGTTGCCGCACTAGAAAGAGTTATCTATCGGGTTAGCCTAGTTTACGTAGCGGATCCATAGCCATAGTAGAGCGTACGTCACAGCATAGATTGGAGGAAAGATATGTGGTCCTGGTATATGTTCAGCTCCCTCTAAAGAGATGCCAAATCGAGATAATGCATTTCTGATAGCATCAATGACAGGACTCCCACTATATTCAGATTGTTCTATTAGATATTGTTGCCTTTGAGAGTGGACCATCTTAAAACTCACACGTCTCCCACATCAGCAAGGAAATCACCTTCGGGAGGTTCTGTAGTCCGGACGAGAATGATCTAAATAAGAGGATATGGTTAGTCTGGCAGAGTTCATTATAGTAATAGAAACGTACGAAGTTGGTCTGGTTTGAGTATATATGATTAGCTACAGTTATAACAACAGGCGGTCAAATCTGGGCCATACTTACAGGCATCTTGGTGTCTTGCTTAACGATATAAAATATCGAAGATGAAGAACAGAAGACGGGAAGAAGAGAAGCTACCCCGAATTTATAACTTCGACTTCAGCCACGCCACATCATCATTTGAAGCCGATCGATTGCTATCACACCCATAATGTGTGACCAACCGTGCATCCAGTGGAGCTTCATCACATCAAACTCTATCAGTGCAGGATGGCGGGGCAGCGACCAATTATCATCTGTGGACAGCTCAAGTGCATCTACTGTGATGGGCCTGTTCTTTGCTGTTACTAACTGATCTGCATTCAAAGTTGGAAATAAAACTCAGGGATATCATGGGACATGAATCTGATATGGCTGTTATAACAGCGGGTCAACCTGATCTGTTCAAGACAGTATATAAATGGGAATTATCAGAAACGATTCCGACAGCCTTGGCATTAATAGACGAGTTTGAGCTTGGGGCATTCTTGATAAACTTCCTTAAGGTAGGGCTAAGTCTTCAAGGAACTACTGAAGCCCGTCAACTGCTAACCACTACGAATGGAGACGAGAGAGAGATTATATGACGGATTGTCTTGCTTAAAGAAGGTACCGACGTATTGGAGGTACTGCCTTGTACAGGAAACGACGCAACGACCTCACTGAACGACGGTACCGGTTCCCTATCAATATAGCCTGGTTCAGATCAGCTGGATCGCTGTCCCGATTCTGAAGGCGCGAGGCCTCCTGGAACATCTTGGACACCTCGCTGGACACTATGGGAGCATGGATGTGTGGACAACTGGTTATAATATCCAGCCACTTGGGATCGTTGCTGTCCAGTCCAGGCCCAAGATCCATCCAGGTTGTTATCACATAACCCTTCCCGTGGGCGCCACAATCGCGAAGACCGAATTGGTATTCGACACCACAGACTGCACAGCTCAGATGCTCGGATGTATGATCTTTACCGTGACCGAAGCCCCAGTCTTCAGTTACCCTGGTCGTATCTCCGTCTTCAGGACGGTTGTTTACCACTGTATGGTGGCAAATTTTCGAAGATTTGAGCCAGTCCACTATTATATCATCATCAATATCAGCGGCAATTAGAATCCAGCTCTGGGTTTGCAGGACCAATGCCGCATCATCCGTGCCACGGCCCGGTACACAGACCCGTGAATCTACAGAGAGCATTGCCGTGACGAAAGGGTCTATATCCAAAAGCTTCACTTTCCTATATGCCAAGGATTCGGCTGTAGGCCCATATCTGTGCCCGTGATAGTGGTTCTTCATCGCGGCCATCAGGTGGCAGTGTGCAAATGAATATGCAAAATCAAGGAGGCAGTGGTTGAGAGGCAGAAGGGGAATGCGGTCAGACTGAGCCTTCCTGCGGCATGCGTCTATTTGCGGACAGTATTTAGACCTTTTTGGTATTCTTGGCTTTTTGGATGAGTATGCTCCTGGATAGAATACCGACGGGTGCACGATATCCGCAGTGAATTGCAGCTTGGCACAGGGGGAGCAGTAGAATAGGTGTGGCATGTCGGGGGCTATCCTGGCAAGCATAGTCGTTTTCAACAGGGTATCACCAGCCGGTAAACGTGGTTTGCGGAGGACCTCATGGAGGTGATGGCTGCACCGGCTCAAGCAGATGGTGTCAGGCAGCTCCAGGAAATCGTTGATGCACAGAATGAGTTCAGGTGGGAGTAGCTCCAAGAGAGACGGCACCCAAGTTGGCCGACAGTCGTTCCTCCCGGGTCGCAATCGCTTGAATATCGAGGTAAGCTGGGGCATTTTGCAGTTGAGGGATGATGAGAGAGGTGAAGTTGGCAAAGTTAAACTGCTGAATGACGACAAGAAGTATTTACCTGCACATAATGAGATATAAGGTTCTGACAGAGGATGAACTTTATATGGGAGCACACTGATGGCGTAGTTGGAACTATATTGTCGATAGACGGGCTGAAATATATAAGAACAGCTGAAGTACAATAAACCGAGAAAACAAATTGCCTGCATTCATCAGCACTATCCAGGGAGGAGGTATATCGGACACAGACCCTGCCTTTATCCGGATGAGCATCTGAAATACTATGCGATCTATCCAAGCCATTGCAGCCACTCTGGCTGGTGCGTGCCAACAGGATCGTACAACCATAGGTAATGCAACAGCAATTGCACGGCCAGACATGCATTCACCAGTACTACAGTTCCCCGTATGAATATCTAGACTGGGGCATCACAGAAAGCACAGCCGACGCACAAGGCTTGGAAACTGCAGATTGATAGAACCCAGAAGGCCAATCACTCTCAATCAAGAAGGTGCGAGTTTCTATTAGAATAGGCATAGTTACGTACTTTGAGTATTGGCCACCCTAACCCTACTTACTACATGGCATAATGCAAATGCATTAAGCTGACATTTGTATTATTTGATAGATTGATATCCGAAATAATCCAGCCCGCCCTCCCATCATTCTGCTGGCATTCTGAAGTACATCGCATTGTTCAAACCATCAAAGGAATCATTAGAGACCTACATATCCACCGAAAACAACGCCGGATCAAGCGCAAACGACTCCTGCCGACGCTCATACTCCGCCTCACAAATCGTACAATCCGGTCCCCAATTAAACCCCCCGGAATCATGCATACTCACCGTCCGACTCGTACTGGGACTCGCGTCCCGCACCCCCGGCTGCCGCTCAGCACTCCTCTGCCGACTGGACGGTCCGCTCCCACCGGGCTGCATCGCCGAACGAGCCCAGGGATAGGCATCCCCAGAACTAAACGCCGAAGGCGCATTACCTGCCAACTCCGCCGAATCGGGGATACCCGAGAGATCGAGCCCCTTTGCGCGACCGATGCGGTGGATGAAGCTCTCGCTGATCTGGAAAGCGCGGCGGGAGGAGGGATCGTTCTTTGCGAGACTATGGAGCCAGCGGAGTGCCTTTTTCGATGCGGAGAGAATGATCCCTGGTATTTGATTTTGGGATTGCCTGATGGACGAGTCTGTATTCCCTCGCCCGGCCTGTTCTCCTTCGCCGTGGTTCCCTAGGAACGGGACGGGGCCTATGGAGAGTTGGATGAGAAGAACAGTTAGGGCTTGCATGAGGAAGTGGAGGATGCACCACCAGGGGGTCGTGTTCAGGAGCCATTCTGTGCTTGGTGTTTCGGGAAAGATGGAGATGAGGGAGAGGGCGGACTGGACGCAAGTTTTTGCGGTGTCGTTGCCGAAGCGGGAGCGTGGGAAGCGGATGTTCGTCCCTTCTTTCATGTCTGGGCGGGTGAGGCAGGGTCTGCTGAGGATTATCTGGGAGCTGTAGTAGGCGAGGGCGAGGCTAACTTGGTAGCGGTTATCGTTGGATAGGGCTGGGGTGTCGTGGGAGTTTGTGAAGGCGAAGAAGGGATGGAGGTTGGAAAGCCACGTTTGGAGCTTTTCTTGGTAAGAAGGGATGCCGCTCAGGCCGCTGAGGCTTTCTTTGGTGGTGGTTAGGCTGTATATCGTGGCTACAGCGGCGTGGGTGATCACGGAGAGGTCGACGAGGTGGAAGAAGTAGACGGACGGGGTTGGGTTGATCGTTTGGAACCACCTCGTTCGTGCCTCCAGCTCGGAATCGCTGGCGTAGATAGTCCATTGGAGTAGCTCCTCACGCAGGGGGGTATTCCCCAGAAGCTCCTCCAGCTGAGGGAGGTGGAACATGCTGTCGTCGTATGGTACCGGGGGATACAGAGATATAGACCGGTAATCGACGCATGAGGAGCGCCCAGTCATGCCAGCCAGCAGGTGTTCGAGAGAGAAAATGCACCACCATATGCGGGTGCGTATCTCCTTTGAAGCGGGGTCTATCTGGTTTCCCACTGCACGCAGATTGAGGCCCAAAGAGGTGGCGGAGCGCGCAGAACGCCCATTCATCTGCCATGATCTACAGGATTAGAGGAGGAAATATGGTATCTGGAGAAGAGCGTACCGATTTATCTGACCTGCAGCCATATAATAGATAGCTAGGAGCAGCTCAATCTGGACCTGGTGCAGGTCTGCATGGTCAACAGCCAGATTATGAGAAGTATTAAGAGAGATAGCCCTGGACAGAAAGATGTGGTCGTCGACATCCTTGCCGGCGACAGGCTCAGCTAACTGGTAATACTTCGAGCCGATAGCGAGGACAAGATTGAGAACAGCAAGCCATTTCTGGGTGGGCTCTGCAGAGCTTCTATAAGCATAGCTGAACTGGGATGTAAACAAAGGCTTATTGATAAGCGGAAAAGAAGGCGCTATTGATTCAAAAAAGATGTTCACAAGACGGGCTGCCCATGGCTTCGGGGGTAACAGCCGTGGCTCGACAGGAAGTGTATTGGCTATATGGAGAAAGTCAACGTGATAACTCATTGATGCAACAGGCTCTTCCTCTGCAGGTGGTGTGAGGTCGCGCGATTTATGGTTCAGCTTGGCAGCTTCAGTTTCCAGCCTCTGCATCCACGCAATCTCCGACTCCTTTCCTATATACCCGGCTGCCCGGCTCTCCAGATTCCGATTTGGATCCTCAGTCAGGGTATCTACCTCGTTAAGAGACCCTACCGAGGTATCGGAGCCGGAGGAAACAGACGATCGTCTCGAGCTCTCGGCGGGAATAGCCTGGATGGACTTGCAGTGTCAGTTAGGGCAAAACCCGAGCAAAGACGAGATATCATACTTCAACTGCCTCCTTGAAATCCGTTCCCTCCGCGCTCTGGGCACTCTTCCCACTCTGCTCATCACTTAAACGACTCCGCTCCTGGCTTTCAGTCTGACTCGACCGAGCCCGTATAGGAGAGAGCAGTTCGCCCACCTGGGCTATATTGTCCGCATCAAAGGCATCCACAATATCATCCAACAACTGATGCAACGAGCTAAGCTCTTGCTCGGCATGCCTCTGAGCATACTTCCTCCTCCTATCAAGCCCCCTGTCAAAAATACACTCAGTGCCGGTTTCATTGCACTTATTGCACGGCTGGCCGCCGCCGCACTACAGCCCGTCAAGTCAGCGGGTGTTTCACCACATCGCACGGGCACTAGGGGCAGTGCACGTACCTTCGACTTGCGCGCTTTACACGCGGTACAAGCGTTCGAGCGCTTTGTACGTTTCGGCAGAGGTCCCGAAGACTTCAGGGGATCGTCCGGGTGGAAGGGGGCGAGAACGCGCAGGGACCGGTGGGAAGAGGGTGACGTCATTATTATGCTTGCTCCTGGTTGGCTCAAAGGGGGGTGCGGTTGAAAGAACCGGGAGCAATAACGGTCGACATAGCAAGATGGTTTATTTAAAGGAAAATGCGCTCTGAAGAAGATTGTTATCTGTTTAATGTGATGATGTCAGATTGCAGGCGTGATACGGCGTTGTCGTGGGCTGACTCGCTGAACCCCGCACACTGAGTGCTGGGATGACTTCATAGGCGTTTCCATGAGGGGGAATACTCTTCTGACTCTCGATCTTGTCAGGTCTCGTATAGAGAGCCCGTGGAGTTTGAAAATGCAGTATAAAAAAACATAAAAAACATAATAGTTATGCACGGCCGGCGGACTCTTGGCGTCAGCGTTTGGCGGGGACCTTGGGGTGAGGACCCTGCGAGATCATTTTATCTGTTTAAAAGAGAGGAATCGGCAAAGATGGAGACTGGCAACAATGCAGGCTGTGTGGACTCTCCTGCTTGTGATAATCTGCGTTGTCGCGGCAAAAGCACAGGAGGTGGCTGCCGCAGAAGGACAGCAGGCACAGTGGCAGGACATCACGCAGGTCGTCGTCTCGAACATCACAGTCATTGAAGAACCGAATGCCAGACAGGAAGAGGAATACGCACGGCTTCAAAATCGACTGCAGAAGTCGACTGGGACATGGAACGCAAACCACCCGCGCCATCGCCTGCTCATGGCGCTGTATGGGTTCACTCGGTACAAGGAGCGCAATCTGGCGGAAGTGAAGCGATGGAGGGATATGTATAAAAATGTCCCGAAGAGCCAGCAGAAGCTCGTTGAAAAGACCATCGGGTACACGCGCAAACTGAACACAGTCGAGCATCTGTTTGAGGACAATGACCGGATTGCGGCGGATATTGTGCGACATGGACTGGAATTCTACGATATCCCGCGAAAAGAGCTGGACGAGTTCATCAAGGACATGCAAAAAGAGAAGAAAGGGCCCGACCGCACGAGCGTTGTCCAGGGGATGAAGCATTTTGTGCGCGACTGGTCGGAGGAAGGACTGTTCGAGCGTGAAGACGCATTCAAATGCATTCTTGACAATCTCGCAAGGATGGACCGCTCAGAAGACAAGCCAGTCCGGGTACTGGCTCCAGGAGCAGGAGCTGGACGATTGGGATATGAAATTGACGCTCTAGGAGGTACATTCCCTGTCTACTATCATTTTCTACCTGCTAACTGTGCAGGCTTCGAGGTAACAATCAACGAATGGTCGATGTATATGAACCTCGTCCACCGATATGCAGTCCAAGTCGCCTCTCCAAATAGTCTAGCCTACTACCCATATATCGACTGGTGGTCGCATCAGGCTACGACATCCGATATGCAGCGCGCAGTGCGTTTCCCCGACTGGGTCCCGTCTACTTCGAGGGTAGTCATGGTAGAGGGCGACTTCACCACGCTTTTCTCAGACTCGGAGTCAGGCTCCTACGATGTCATTGTATCTTTATTCTTCATAGACACCGCGCGCAACCTGATGGCGTACCTGGAGAACATCCACCGGCTGTTAAAGCCCGGCGGGACGTGGATTAATCTCGGACCATTGCTATACGGAACCGGGCCATGGCTACAGCTTTCCCTGGACGAGATAGTCAAAGTCAGCGAGGCACTGGGTTTCGAATTTGACGTGGACGCGGCGGAGCCAGAAGTATGCGGGACGCCAACAGCAGGAGAGGGACTGGATGGCAAGGTCAGGAGTCTGTACGTGCCCTACGCCCAGAACCCAAAGGGGCTGAGTCGGAATGCATACGATGCCCAATTCTGGCGAGCGACGAAGCGATAGAAGGGAGAGTTGCATAGACTAGTGTAGCAGGAGAGATACCCTCCGCCAATGATAGATTTAAACTCGTGTTTCCCTTGCCTTTAGTCAACGCTACCGAACAGAATAAGGATATGATCTGTCGCTGCATTAGATTAGGCGTCCAGACGCGCTGCGTGGCGATCACTCAAGAATGCAACGACACGTGAAGGTGAGACTGGGCATTTTTCTTACGGTGTTTATCACGGACTCGTCTGCCCTGTCTGTGTGACGATCTCCCATCCCACTTCATCGCACGTCAGACCAGCACGATGGACGTCAAACGAGAAACCACCGGCCTCACGCACGATATCCCAGTCCTCAGCGATGCATTGGAAGGGCATCAGAAGCCGGTGCAGTCGCTTCTGCGTCGCATTGACTGGCGCATCCTCCCTATCATGCTCCTGACCTATTTCCTGCAATTCCTCGACAAAGTGTGCTTGAACGTGAGTCTGAAATTCAATGCTAGCATTCCAATCTTGACTTGGTAGTATGCAAATGTCATGGGTCTCCAAACAGACCTGGGCATGTCCGGCAACGACTTCTCATGGCTCGCGACGGCCTTCTTCATCGCCTACGCCGTGGCAGAGGTTCCACAAGGTATTTCCCTTATTTTCCACCCAGAACGCGACTCCGCTGATAGAAGTAGGGTATCTCCTACAAAAATTCTCCACCCCGCGAGTTCTCGGCTGCAATGTGTTGATTTGGGGCATCCTACTCTGCTGCTCCGCCGCTGCCCAGAACTACGGAGGGCTGCTAGCCCTACGTATCCTCCTCGGCACCACAGAAGCAGTCGTCGGTATGTCCTTTCAAGAGCCAAAACAGTATAAAATATGCTAATAGACAGCCCCCGCTCTCACAATGTACACAAGTATCTGGTACACCCGGCGCGAATCTACTCCCCGCTTCGGCTTCTGGTACTGCGGCGTCGGCGTCGGCCAGATAATCGGCGGACTGATCTCCTTTGGCGCACAGCACGCTCCAGCATCCCTCTCCCTTACCGGGTGGCGGATAATGTTCATCGTCATCGGACTAGTGAATATCCTCGCCGCGGCGCTCATCCTTGTCTTCCTCCCTCTCTCCCTTGAAACGGCAGGCTTCCTCACAGCGGACGAGAAAACAATCATATCCACCCGTCTCAAGGAAGACTCTGCCAACATCGCGCCGAAACAATTCCACGCCGCCTCGCTCTGGGTCGTCCTTACTGATACCCAAACGTGGCTGCTGCTCCTGATCACGATCTTCACGACCCTGCCATCGGGTCTGATCGTTGCCTTTTCATCAATGGTTATCAAGAACTACGGCTATACCGCGAAGGAGAGTGCGTTGCTGAATATGCCCTCGGGGGCTGTGAGTATTTTCTGCATCATTTTGTCGACGTATGCGATTGCCAGGGGGTATCCGCGGTGGTTGACGCTGAATATCCTCTTTGTGGCGACGCTCTTAGGTGCTTGTCTCATGAGCTTCATGCCACAGAGTAATAAGGCTGGGTGTTTGGTGGGGATTTATTTGGTTAACGCGGTATGCACCTCAAACTACAGATAAAGTGGTTAACGTACTGATATTCGTATAGACGGTCGCACCCCTAGGGATAATCTTCGCCTGGATCGCAGGGAATTTCAAGGGATACACGGGCAAAGTATCCGCGGCAGCACTTATCTCTGCTGGATTCAGTGTCGCGAATATCATCGGCCCGCAGACGTTTCAGGCTAGGGATGCCCCTGAGTATGTACATCCCTTCATTCTTGTTGGCTTGGGATTTGCGGGGGCGAGGCTAATGGTATGACAGTTACATCCCTGCCAAGGTCACTATTGTAGCGGTGAATGCGGCTGCCATTGTTGCTGTGATTGCACTACGGGCTGTATACGGTCTGAGAAACCGCAAGGCTGAGGGATTGGGTGTTCCGGCTAGGAGTTCCTTGGAGAAGAGTTTTACAAAAAATGAGGGAGACGATCTGTACCCTGGGTTCAGATACGTGTATTAACTGTGGTTTCAACGAGATACGTGGGAATTGTATACAGCAGATATAATACAACGTCTTATGCCAGATGGAATAATAATGCAGTATAAAGCGGAGCATAACCCCGCCCGCTCTCTCCCCACCAACTTCAACCTCATCTCACCACATCTCATCAACACCATCAAAACATCTCTATCCATACCCCCGTTCACCCCCAAGAAAAGAGACAAAATGGCCGCCGCCGCACTTACAAAATTCAAACTAATCTTCCACGTCCCACCCACATCCCTCGAACCCGTCAAAAGCGCCGTCTTCACCGCAGGAGCAGGCCGGTATCCAGGTCCAGGAAGCTACACAGAATGCTGCTGGGTGGCCTCAGGAACGGGGCAGTTCCGGCCAGGTGATGCAGCGAACCCGGCTATCGGGAGTGTTGGGGCGTTGGAGAAGATTGAGGAGTTGAGGGTTGAGACGCTGTGTGTTGGGGAGGATGTTGCGAGGAGGGCCGTTGAGGCTTTGAAGAAGTGAGTTTCTTTTCGGTCTTATATTTTTCTGGCCTGGCTTGATTACTGGGGCTAGGCGAAAACTTAAGCTGGTGTAGTTGTGGAGACTGATCCGGGTAGGGCACATCCGTATGAGGAGCCTTCATATGGGGTTATTCGGTTGGAGAACTTCTGAGAAGGATTATTGCCAGTCGGAGGGAATGGACTACTTCACCCTATCAGATCATTATCATGCTGTACCCCCGTACATATATCAAAATGGCGACTAGGAAAACCTCGAGTGCTTAAAACCACAAGATATACTGACACCATCGGTATGGATCGATTATTTCACAACAGTGGAATCAATCGCCCTCATAGAACCCAGAAAGTGGTTAATAACACGCTGCGAATCGAAGTCATCCGGTAGGAGATCTTCCCAGTAGTCCAGCTGTTTCTGCATTCCAGAGACAACTTCATCGGCACTGAGCTCCATGACTTGCATAAGTTCCACAACCCACAACAATCGTTTAACATACCACGCCTTTCTCTCACTACCTCCAATTTTTGTTTTCCGTCGTACATATTCGTGTTCCATCCATATGAGATATTCCGCAATAGGTGTCAACAATGAAGGCGGGATTTCCGTGTTGTCGTAGTGGCTGACAAACGTATCATTTTTATAATCAACTTCTAGGCGTGGCTATGGCGGTCAGCCTGATTGGCAAGATAGTCGCGCTGGATTGATACACACTCGTGATGTACCATGAAAACTCTCCTCAATCTTCTTAAATCTGTCATCGAGTATTTTCTTCAGCAATAACAGCCAATTCGTCCTCAGAATCTCAAAACTATCGGATGACAACGTGCACATCTTCTTGTTCAATTCTTCGATAAGTTCTTCCTCCTTTTCTAGAATTTCGAGGGCATATTCTGGCGCCGATGACCCACCTCCGATGGAACAGGCTGTACGGGCACCTCTGTGACAGCAAACAGAGGTAATCCCAATCTTCTGAGCCCATGTTGCGTGAAGAAGTGATAACAGCACTTGTTGGGTCTCCTCGGGCCCTCGCTTTTCTTCCACCAGAGACAGCAATTCCAAAGCCCACACAACGGGGGCCCCCGTTAAAAGATGCCTTGTGGACTCCCCGAAAGAGACATCGAACATGGAAGAGACAAAGCATCCGCCCGGACAACAGTTGTCCGATGAGAAGATGTCAACCTTTTCGCTCACGCACGCTTTTATCAAATCCATTGCACTCCAGAGGTCACTGTGAAAACTCCTCACGCGATTTATCAAGCGTAACAGAATAGACTGTCCATGTGAATTGACATGATTGATGTTTGCACCTCTATCAAGTAAAAAGCGGAACAGTGTAGCATCCAGGCGCCTGATTATCGAAAATATGGGGGTTTCACCTGCACTGTTGGGCTGGTTCAATCCAGTAAAGCCACAGCGGACAAGGGCCTCAGCTTCCTCACAATTAGAGACATAATGTAACAGATTGTTGTTTACAGTCCATGTAGTGCCATCGTAGAAAAGGACGTCATCCACATTGTCGCAAAGCTCAACAAGGGCAATGAAATAGGTCGTCGTCTCCTCTGTGTGACGGCCCAACCACACGAGCCCCGTCAGCGACCCGTAAACATGGTGCTGGAAGTCCTCTGGACTGCAGTGTGGTCGAATTGCTTCCAGTGCGTCGAGTACCAGGTCCCAGTTCCCCGCCCTAGATGCGTAACCGAGGAAACCTTCGCCTTCACTGTCTGTGATGGAAACGTTCGCCCCGTGAGCAATGAGGAATTGAACAGCTTCAGTATTGCCCAACGCGCCGGCATATATTAAAGGGGTTGCCCCCCATTTATCCTGAGCGTCGACATCGTGGCCACTCTCACATAGAATACTGATGAGCTCCAAGCTTGGGGCAGCTAGATGAAGGGGCGTTTGGCCGAGAAAGTTCTTTTCGTTAGCAGCAGCTGTTGGTCGTGAAACAAGCGAAGGCGCTGTCTGAACAGACCTTTGAAGAACAGCCTGGTGCAAGGGAGTTAGACCACCGAAGCCTGTACGCTTGTCAGCCAGAACATACAATCGGAGTCTTTAAGTCCTCACCGGTGCCTGTAACATTATTGACTATCATGGCAAAAGATTTAAAATAAAAAGGGTCGTTGAACTTATAAAAAGCCCAAAAACTATGGTGGCTCAGTCCTGGGAAATTCTCGAATACTGGAGAATCGGCTCCGTCAGGGTCAAACCCATATTCAAGAACTGCATCAAGCAAGGATTTCCTATCCCAAGATCCATAGATGCACAGTACATGATCTACCAGGAAGCTGTGAGCATATTAAGATTCTCTTAGTAGTCGAACAGTTTGTGGTTTCGCGGAGGAGTGGAGTAAATTACTCTGGACCCTGGTTCTCGAGACTCATGCCGAGTTCTGATATAAAAAAGTCTAACAATTGAAGTTCTGTTGTTATACTATGAATCAGGGAGCTACGGGGTAAGAGCTCCTGGCTGTTGTGAGATAAACACGTTGATGCCGCGTCAGATACAGTGTACGTACCTGCACATAGCCCCTGCCAGCGGGGTTAACGTGATTCTTCAGTGACGGATCAGCCCTGTATAACTCAAGAAACCTTCTTTTTACGTCTTGTGCCTCCAGCAGGCCATGGTGAAAGCATTTTAGTGCCTCAAACCCTGGGGATGTGTACTTGACTGTTTGTTGCACACTCAGTGCCGGCCGCAGGGAATACTTACCTGCACCCGAGACAAGTTCAAGCCCGGTGATAACAGTCAATGGGATGCCGTATTGAGTGAGGGCGATCCGCAAGTTCCAGCGGTAACGCCGAGCTGAGCATTGTGCATTATCACAATATCTCCAGAATGCCGAGAATGGAGTATATTCGAACCCCCAGAAGCGCCCTGAACTATTGCCAGTTATATGACAGGAACAATGACAATGTCTCACACTGCACGGCTTTCTTCTGAAGGGACGTGTCGTTTTTTCCGGAGCCACGACTGTGCGTACGTTTGATTCTGTTGGCTTCGCGACAGCAAGGACATCCGACACTTCGTTGTCAGATGCAGACTCTATCTCAGTGATACGGTTGTTATTCTGCGCGCCTGTCGCTGGAATTTGACTGGGGACGGTTTGATGGAGGACTAATGTGAAGGAACTATTAGAGTCAGTATGGTTTAGAATCCTATCCGTCTAGCTGATACTCACCACGTCAAGTCGGCGACAACCCCCGTAATCCGCTCCTTCGCGATATTAAGATCCTTCCTTATTTCTGGAGGCTTTGCGAGTGACTTCCACCTTTTGCTTCCGTTGTTCTGCGCTCGTGAAATCGTCTGCGCGACTCTTTGGAGGATACCATCAACTCTGCTATATTCCAACTGGCAGTTCTTAATCGCGAGATCCACAACAGGATTCCCTTCGTACAACTGCAGAGGTAGCAGAACGTTTCTCAAAAACTCCAGTCTGCGAACTAGAAACCCAATCTCATCTCCAGCCTTGTGCTGGTTGTAGTCGCGGATCTCTTGCAGACGGCTGATATTTCCAGTAATCTGAACGATAAAGGCTGCTATTCCGACGCCAGCCGAGACGACGCCGACAACTTCCGCCATGATAGAACATAAAGAGGGTAAGAGAGCAGATATGGGTAAGGAGTTGAGGAAGTCGAAGGTGGGCAGGGGCGACTCGACATCTGCGACGGGTTCAGCCTCGTCAACAGCACCGCCCCAGCCATAACCAATCGAATCGGACGAGGCTGCAGCATCGTGCAGCTGCTCGTCGGAGCAAATCTTTGGTGAACACGTTGGATGGCAGGGATTATAAGAAGCTGGGCGTTCTGTCTGATTGGAGGCTGTTTTGTTACGGTAGCTTTTTTATTATACTCCATTGAAAGACCGAACATAGTTATCACGACAGTGGGTATTTCTTACGGCAGGCTATATATAGTCTCATACTATATATATGCCATATTCGGATCTAGGAGGAAATGTGTGTCTAGCTCCATCACAGACAGACCTACCTCCCTAATCCTAGAGTATAGACATCCAATATATGAAAGCATACTCACTAAACATCTTATACGAATGCATATATACCAGATCAATTCTGTTTGGTAGTAAATACATCCTTCCGATATCCCAACTCAAACCCGACCCGTTCCACATTTCTCGCACTCGTTCCAGTCGGCCAAGTAGTAACAGTAGCAAGGTCAATTCCCTCCTTCTTCGCCTCGTCGAGTCTTGTCCTCAATAACGCTGCCTGCACCCCTTTCCCTCGGCACTCAGGGACCGTACTGTCAATATATAACTCGGCAACCCGGCCTAGAGGCGTGGTGATCAGAGCCATTCCTGCAGCGCCGGCGATCTGTCCATTTATGCGAGCTAGGTAGAGACGTGTATCTGCACGGAGGGTGGCAGCACTGGCTAAGGTCTGGAAAAGATCGAGTTGGTCCGGTGTAGCGTTGTATCCGAATCCAGCGACAGATGTTTCAATAAAGCTGGGGTATTCCTCCGCTGAGGCGTGGGTTATGCATATCTCCTCAACCTTTTCCTTTTCTTCATACTCTTGTAAAGACAGGACGTAGACACTCATCTCCGCACAGACAGTCCATCCCATTCTATCCAAAGCCTCTCGTGCACTCGGATGTGCAAACGGACAGAGATTAATCTCCGAAAATACGCCAATCCCCCTGTAAAGAAGTTCGACAGCCTCGAGATCCTCCTCAGAGACGGGACCGTTCATCCCAAATCCAGCAACATGGTTCAGTTTCCGTCCAAAAGTTGGTTTTGTGACAGCTGCTACACCGCCACCAATAGATTCTGCGATGAATTTCTGCGATGGAAAGCGTGCTTGCACAGCTTGGATTTGGGCCTTGATAAACCGCATTTCGGCGGTCTCGACCAGGTGGGCTGTTGCGGGGGATATTGTCGCCATTGTAGCGAGAATAATATATGGGAGTAGAATCTATTTTGGCTGGCTTCTGATATCGCTCGATGTGCGTGTTCGGCTTTTATACAGGAGCTGGGGCCCTTCGTATTTGCTCCATATCATGACTCACTGTGTTTGGAGGCCAAGTACTACCGGAGTTGTGCTCTCTCTCCGGTAATACCCCGTTTAAGTACAACCATAAAAGACTAAAAATAAAGTTGAGTATGCTATTAATGATGAATAATCTATGTAACTTTGAAATATATGCTCTAGTCTAGAGCCACCCGATATACGCCCGCAAAACAACAAACAGACAAGCAAAGAAAAGAATTAAAAAAAAATACCAGGGTATAAAAGGCAGGAGATAAACTAAAACTAACCCTCAAGACCAGCCTTCGCCTCCGCGCACGCCTTCCGAATTGCACACTCCGCCAGCCGCTGCAAATCCGCCATAAAGCTCTCCACAAGACGCACCTGCACGGTAAAGGATTCAGGCGCCTGCTGCCAGAGATGCTTGCGGAGGTGCGCGAGGGCCGACCGCATGAGATTCAGGTCTGTGGCGCTGGAAATCTCGAGCGGGTTCATGAGGATATTGGAGAAGACGTGGATTGTTGAGACGGTTATTTCGGGGAGGCAGAACCTGTCACAAGCATACATTATTAGTTACTTAGACCTTAAACATAGGGCAGAGTTAGGGAAGGGATACATGAGATGGTGTCCTAAGAGATGCAGCTTCGCGTCGAGAAATTTATTCAGTAACGAGCGTCCAGCGCTGATGCTAACCGCGAGACTTGACCCGGCGGCGCGAGTATCCTGGTTCAAGACCCAAGCCGTGCAGCGACTACTCGTTTGATGGATCGCGCTCATGCAGTAGTGGTACTGCATTCCGAAGAGGAAGTCCGCCATGATGGAGTCTGGGTAGCCGTCGGACGAGAATACTCGAACCGTAGACCACCAATCTTCTAACGAGTTATCGAGGGTTCGGATGGTAGCAAGAAGCTCGGCGTCGCTTTTATTCAGGGCTGGGACGCAGTAGAGCCCGCGGTAGATTTCGGCTTGGACGATGCAGAGGCGGATGAGGGTGGTGAAGGCTGGGTCGTTGCCGGGGGAGGGCAGGGTCAGGTCGCAGCTTGTTGTGTCGAAGAGAGGCGGGAGACCCGTGCGCAGGCCGAGAATCTTATCGAACATGAAGCTGATCCAGAAGAGATTGCGGACGTGTAGCCTTGCGAGAAGAGGGTCGCCGTCCCCGTCGGTGGGCTTAGGGCAGATGTTGCCTTTGAGATGGAAGACGTATCGGGCTGCTGAGGATAGCAGCAGTTCTATCCTCAGGATGTCGGCAGATACAGCTTGACAGCAGAATGACTGGCCAGAGATTAATATTAAGCAGGAGGAAGAAGAAGCTGGAGTAGCAAGGAACTGCTTACCAGCATGAGGATGGCCTGCAGCCCGTCCAGCGTAACCGACTCTGAGATGACCTCTGGCAATAGGTCATATACCTCTTGGGCAAACTTGTCAGTGTATGTTATGGTACTTTCCGTCCCAGCGCCTGCGATAAACGAGCTCAACGCGACAAAAGCAAAGATGCATGCCCTGGCGCTGGCCGGACCGGGTGAGATCTCGGACAATTCATCGTTGTAGGCCGCTCGGATGGTGTACTCGAAACACTTTGCGTTAATAACTGGAAACATGCGATAGAATATAGTCCTCTGGTAATTCTCCAGCAACTGCCGGAGAAGCCCGATGTCAGGGAGTGGCAGGTGTTGGGGGCTACCACGAGGGGGCGCCTGGAGTGGCAGTGTCCGATACCAGTCGAGAGTAACTTCTTCACCCGTGCGAGCCTTGATCCACTCGATCCCAGAAGCAGAAAACACAGGCAGGCCGTTGAACCCACCGATGTTTCCCAGGGATTGTCCGGCAAAGCAGATGGTCGCTCCGAACCCCTGTGGTGCCACAGCTTGTGGACCGGGTGTGGGGTACGCAGGCCGAGAGAGATCCTGGACTTGTTCTACGAAGATGTTAGAGCATGCAGCATACTCTATATTGCAAGGGGAAACCAACCTTGTTCGACTGGCGTGCTCACGTCTGGTGTAGGGGGCGTCCTGGCTACGGTTAGCACCACCTGCCATACGGGCCACCGCGCCGAGAGCTGCAGCTGGAAGCCGAGATCTCGGCCCGTGAATAGGCTATACATGGACTAACTTGAGCTTGGTATTCGGCGTCTTGCGCGACCGGCCGAGGTCTTCGTTGCGGGCATACGTGCAAGGGATGCTGTGGTGGTGGCACCAATCACACTTGGGCAACGTGCCGTCGCATTTAATCTCGAGAATGTTAGCATCACCAGCTAGAACTGGAATGTACAAAGTATCCGGATACAGTATCTGGTGCAAAAGCATGGGGGAAATCTATCTACCTTCTTCCTATAGCACGAGTCGCAAGCGTACACACGACGGCGCCGCTTCGGACGCTCACCGGATATCTTAGGTGGCATAACGAACAAAGATATGGGTAGCCTAGAGTGACACAATAACGAGAATATCCGGATATATTGAAAAGTGCTCCGTCCTTGACTCCTTTGGCTGCTTCGACGATCAGCCACCGGAGGAACGCGCCCAGATCCGAGTAAATTCCAGCAAACTCCGGTACGACTGACGTCCCGGCAGTGCCCCTCAATTCTCGAATCATTTATTGGCCAATAACCAGTAGGGAATAATGGGGCTGCTGTAAATCCGCTTACTCATCGGAGATAGAGATTTATGCTCGGATGCACAGTCTTGGGATCCGGGAGGCTCAGCCACGGCCACTAGTACAACTGAGAACATCCTTTGGATCTGCAGGATCTGAGCCTGTCAGCCGGATCGGAATGTACCTGGCTTCCGGATCCACGATTAGTTCTAGATTCTTCTTCATTTTGCAGACAATTGCGTCTGTCAGGGTGCGAATGTGCGTGACTAAGCGGGTTTGCCCTACACGGAGCTCGAAGTCCGTCCTGGTAGAAGGACAGCGTTATTGATCGTTGGGTTCACTATTAATGCCATATCAGATAGTTCCGAACCGATAAATGCGTCTTTCATTCATGAATGTCTCGGGGGTGCACGTTCCGGAAAGAAAAGAGACGTAGTTATATACCTGCTCACACCCACATACTGTAGAAGGTAGAAAAATATACCACACTTAACTGATAATCAAGATGAGCTCCCACACTCAAGATGCACCGTCACTTGACACGGACTCGTTCTCGTCCAAGGATAGCATCAAAGACACCGAGTCTATGCCCAGAACCCCTATGAACCTAATCAGCCCCTCCGAAACAAACAATCTACACCGTATCGCTACAACCCAATCACGACGACGATCGAGCATCCACGCAAACACATATACAAGCAACGCATTTGCGGAAAATGACCCAGCCTTGGACCCTCAAGCAGCCGAGTTCAACCTGGAGCGGTGGCTCAAAGCGGCCATGGTCGATGCTGAAGGGCGCGGCCTGTCAACACCACAAGGAGGAATCCTCTTCAGAGACCTGAATGTATCCGGTTCTGGAGCTGCACTGCAGCTGCAGGATACCGTCGGGTCAATGCTCTCTGCGCCTCTACGGATCCCCGAATTACTTCGTCAGAGACGCTCGCCGCCTCGTCGGATCTTGAACAGCTTCAATGGCGTGATGAAGACGGGAGAGCTGTTGCTTGTGCTTGGACGACCGGGCGCGGGCTGCAGTACTCTGCTCAAGACGATATGTGGTGAGACGAACGGGCTGGATATCGACTCGGCCAGTTCCCTGCATTACAACGGGGTGTCTCAGAAGCGGATGATGAAGGAGTTCAAAGGCGAAGTCGTCTACAACCAAGAGGTATGTCACTCAAACCCAACAAAGCTAAATAGAGTATACTAACAAGCCAGGTTGATAAACATTTCCCCCATCTCACCGTCGGACAAACCCTCGAATTCGCAGCTGCTGCACGCACACCGCAGCACCGCCTGCGTGACATGACCCGCGACGAGTTCGCCAAATACACAGCCCAGGTCGTGATGGCCGTCTTCGGTCTGAGCCATACATACAATACAAAGGTCGGCAATGACTTTGTGCGCGGTGTCTCCGGAGGCGAACGCAAACGGGTCAGTATCGCAGAAATGGCACTGGCTGCGACGCCGTTTGGGGCTTGGGATAACTCCAGCCGTGGACTGGACTCGGCTACTGCGTTGAAGTTTGTCGAGGCGTTGCGATTGCTCGCTGATCTGGCTGGGACGGCGCATGCTGTTGCCATTTACCAGGCTAGTCAGAGTATATACGAAGTCTTTGACAAGGTGACGATCTTGTACGAGGGTCGCCAGATCTTCTTCGGACCAACTTCAACAGCAAAGGCCTTTTTCGATCGGCAGGGCTGGGAATGCCCTTCTCGCCAGACGACTGGTGATTTTCTTACATCTGTTACGAACCCGCAAGAGCGTCGTGCTCGTGAGGACATGAAGGGCGTTGTTCCCCAGACCCCAGAAGACTTTGAGCGATACTGGCTGGAGTCTCCTGAGTATAAAGAACTGCAGAAAGAGATGGAAGACTTTGAGACAGTCCATCCTCCAGGTAACGACGACGCAGCAGCGACTGGATTCCGAGAGATTAAAGAAAAGACGCAGGCCAAGAGCTCACGCGCAGCCTCTCCATACCTGCTCAGCGTGCCTATGCAGATTAAGCTGAACACCAAGCGCGCATACCAACGAGTGTGGAACGACATGTCCTCGACCCTATCAACAGTCATTGGAAACATCGTGATGGCACTCATCGTCGGCTCAGTCTTCTACGACCCCCCAGACACCACAGCAGGGTTCATGTCGAAAGGCGCCACTCTCTTCTTCGCGGTGCTGTTGAATGCCCTAACCGCCATGTCCGAAATCACCAGCCTCTACGCCCAACGCCCCATCGTCGAAAAACACGCCTCCTATGCATTCTACCACCCAGCAACCGAAGCAATCGCCGGCGTCGTCAGCGATATCCCCGTGAAGTTCACCCTCGCCGTCGCATTCAACATCATCCTGTACTTCCTCTCCGGCCTGCGCAGAGAACCATCCCAGTTCTTCATCTACTTCCTCATTACATTCATCATCATGTTCGTCATGAGCGCCGTCTTCCGCACAATGGCCGCTATCACCAAGTCCGCAGCACAGGCAATGGGTCTCGCGGGGGTTCTTATCCTCGCACTCATCGTCTACACGGGCTACGTCCTCCCCGTCCCCTCAATGCACCCCTGGTTCGAATGGATCCACTACCTGAATCCAATTTACTACGCGTTCGAAATCCTCATCGCCAACGAATTCCACGGTCGGGACTTTCCCTGCGCGAGCTTCGTCCCGTCATACGCGGATCTCTCTAGCGATAACTTCATCTGCTCAGAACTGGGCTCTGTCCCCGGCGCGCGGACTGTGAGTGGCGATGCCTATATCCAGTTCAACTACAGCTACAGCTACAGCCATGTCTGGCGCAACTTTGGCATCCTGATTGCATTCCTCGTCGGGTTCATGGCCATCTACTTCGTTGCCTCCGAGCTCAACTCCTCCACTACCAGTACCGCCGAAGCACTCGTTTTCCGACGCGGCCATGAACCGGAGTATATGCGTCCGGGATACGTCAAACCAGCAGCCGACGAGGAAAACACCATGGAACTGGGCACCGTCAAGCCATCCCGGGATGAAACCAAAGAAGACCTCCCTCTCCCGCCTCAACAAGACATCTTCACCTGGCGGGATATCTGCTACGACATCGAAATCAAAGGCGAGCCACGACGATTGCTGGACCACGTCTCCGGCTGGGTGAAACCAGGCACATTAACCGCATTAATGGGTGTGAGCGGAGCCGGTAAAACAACCTTACTCGATGTGCTAGCCCACCGGACGACAATGGGCGTTATCACGGGCGATATGTTCGTGAATGGTAAGGATCTTGATGCCAGTTTCCAGCGGAAGACGGGGTACGTCCAGCAGCAGGATCTGCATTTGCAGACGGCGACTGTGCGTGAGTCGCTCCGGTTTAGTGCGTTGCTGAGACAGCCGCCGGATGTGTCGATACAGGAGAAGTATGACTATGTGGAGGATGTGATTCAGATGCTGGGGATGCAGGATTTTGCGGAGGCGATTGTGGGTGTTCCTGGGGAGGGATTGAATGTTGAGCAGAGGAAGCTGTTGACGATTGGCGTGGAACTGGCTGCGAAGCCGAAGTTGCTTTTATTCTTGGATGAGCCTACTAGGTACGTCTCATATCGGAGGGGTGCAGAGATATACTAACTAGAGTAGTGGTCTTGATTCCCAGAGTTCATGGGCTATCTGTTCATTCCTCCGCAAACTGGCAGACAGTGGACAGGCTGTTCTCTGCACAATCCACCAGCCCAGCGCCATTCTGTTCCAGGAATTCGACCAGCTCCTTTTCCTAGCAAAGGGTGGCAAGACGGTCTACTTTGGTCCGATTGGAAACAACTCGCGAACTCTTCTCGACTACTTCGAGTCCAACGGTGGACGCAAGTGTGCCGAGTCCGAGAATCCAGCAGAGTACATGATCGAAGTCGTCAACGCAAAGACAAACGACATGGGAACAGACTGGTTTGACGTCTGGAAGCAGAGTCCCGAGTGTCAGGGAGTCCAGGACGAAATCAACCGCATCCATCAGGAGAAGAGCGCCGTCCAGCAGGAAGACGACGACCAGGCCATGAGCCACGCCGAGTTCGCGATGCCCTTCTGGTTCCAGGTCTACGTCGTCACGTACCGTGTCTTCCAGCAGTACTGGCGCATGCCGGAGTATATCATCTCGAAATGGGGCCTTGCTATCATGGCGGGTCTGTTCATTGGGTTCTCGTTCTACGACGCGAAGACCTCCCTCGCTGGTATGCAGACGGTCATCTTCTCGCTGTTCATGATCTGCTCCATCTTCGCCTCGCTCGTCAACCAGGTACGCCATATAACCCTTGTCGTGCAATAAAAGCTAACAATCCCAGATAATGCCCCTGTTCGTAACCCAGCGCTCGCTCTACGAAGTGCGCGAACGCCCAAGCAAGGCATACTCCTGGAAAGCCTTCCTCATCGCCAACATCGCCGTCGAAATCCCGTACCAGGTGATAATGGGCATCCTCACCTACGCCTGCTACTACTACCCCGTCGTCGGCGCCAGCCAGTCCTCCGACCGCCAGGGCCTCGTGCTTCTCTTCGCAATCCAGTTCTACATCTACGCCAGCACATTCGCACAGATGTGCATTGCCGCAATGCCAGACGCCGAGACCGCAAGCCCCATCGTCATCCTCCTCTTCTCAATGTGCCTGACATTCTGCGGCGTCATGCAAGTCCCCTCCGCACTTCCCGGGTTCTGGATCTTCATGTATCGTGCGTCCCCGTTCACATACTGGATTAGCGGGATGGCGTCGACGCAGGTTCACGATCGAGAGGTCGTCTGCTCGTCGAATGAACTGTCTGTGTTTAACCCGCCTGCCAACCAAACATGCCAGGACTACATGTCTGAGTATATGAGCCTGGCCGGCGGGAACCTGCAGAACCCGGACGCGACTTCGGACTGTGCTTTCTGCTCGCTGAATGTGGCGGATGAGTATCTTGCCGGCAGCGAGATCTACTGGGGGGACCGGTGGCGCAATTTCGGGCTCATCTGGGTGTATGTTGTGTTTAATATTGCAATGGCGACGTTGTTGTACTACATGTTCCGGGTGAGGAAGTGGGATCTGGCGAGTCTGAGGAAGAGATTTGCGAGGAAGTGATTTTTAACATGTATTTGGTGTCTTTAATGGCGTTTGGTTATCGTGTTTTATACATAGTAATGTCTGATGGTACAGCGTATAGATAATCGTTTTCTCGTTAATAAAGATGTACAATTTATGCATTGGAACCAATCTAAACAAACTGATCCTCCTAGTATTTTCTCAGATATGCCTTCCTCAGGCGGTTCAGGGAGCTCTGGAAGCTTAGGTCGTTTATCTTCCTCGATGTCAGGATTGAAGTATTTCCAGACATCGTAGTCCTTTGCATACAGTTTCTTATCTTGGTACCATTTACTCCATTGAGTTCAAAACCAGCGAGAATATCCCCGTGGAGAAGGCATCGGGAATTGTCATTTTGAGATTTCAAAGGTCGTATCCAGAGTATTCGATTGCTTATGTTCTTCTTTTTCCATAAAGTGGTAAAGCTCCTCTATATCCCTAATTAAGCAAGGACGTGAATAGTGAATAGTTGGTGGAGAATTGCTCCACAGTCGGGGACCCAATCTGGAAGCCCTAACATGTACTTAATATCTCCAAGACTCATTCTCGTATTCAGTATTCACAATCTTTCTTCCCCATCTCAAGTTGAGACCACCACCAGCATGTCTTCAGCCCAAAACATCTACGACAATCCCACCTTCTTCTCCGCCTACGGGACTCTCCCCCGCTCGCAGCTCGGTCTAGCAGGTGCCCCGGGATGGCCTGACCTGCGGTCCATGGTACTCAGGAACAGCTTAACTCAATCTCTACAAGGACAACGCGTTCTGGATCTGGGATGCGGGTATGGCTGGTTCGCGCGATGGGCTCGAGACAGTGGAGCTGCGTATGTGAAGGGAGTGGATATTTCAGCGAAGATGATTTCCCGAGCGAGGGAGGCAGAGATGAATCTATCTCCTACAAGAGAGATTCAATATGAAGTGGCGGACATTGAGTCAATTACATTCGGCAACAGTAGCAGTAGTGGGCAGAAAGAAAAAGAGGCGTATGATCTGGTTTACAGCTCTCTGACACTGCACTACATCGAGGATCTGAGTCGGCTCTATCGCGAGATCCACGCCGCGCTGGAAACGGGCGACAAGTTCGTCTTCTCAGTTGAACACCCGATATGCTCTGCGCCGGTTAATCCAGGACCAGACTGGAAATCTATTCAGGAAGAAGGAGAGGGAGGCGGCCAGGAACACAAGATATGGCCGCTGAACAGGTACAGCGACGAAGGGTGGCGAGTGACGAGCTGGCTTGGGGTTGACGGGGTGAGGAAGTACCACCGGACGGTGGAAACATATGTCCAGCTTCTCTTGCAGAACGGCTTTGCTTTGACGGGGTTCAGGGACTGGGTGCCCTCGCTGGAAGATGTAGCGCAGCATCCTGAGTGGAAGGATGAGAGGCGTCGGCCTTATTTTTTGTTGATCAGTGCAGAGAGGAAGTGACCAGATACCCTCAGATACAGTGCGATGAGTGTGGCTCATACTGCCCACCATCTTTAAGTTCATGTCCGGTCTCATTTGCAGTGCTTCCAGCTGCCAGTGAAAGGGATGGGTACATTTCTATGAATTGACAAAGTTCCCATAGGATTGCTAGTTTAGTAGTTATCAGCTAATATGAGTAGTGCTTGGAATTAGTAGTATGGTAGGGTAGACCGATCTTTCTTCCTATGTAGTAGGTTATCCTGGGTAAAATATCACTAGGTATGTTCTCCGAAAGGTGAATTCGTCCCAGAAAGTACGTTGCTTCTCAACAGAACTTCTCCCAAGACCGCTTCGCCGCCAGTGACTGGCGAGCCTTGCTCGTAATGGGGCGACCGCGACTCCGACTCCATTTGCCATAGGCGGGCCCAACGTAGTACTATCGCAAGTTGTTGGCGGAGCAGGCACAGCAATCGATGTTTACAAGTTCATTGTCTCGATGGTGTGTCGGCGTGGAGATCGGAAATTCGCGCTGCAGTATCGCCATGATTATAACGTGGGTTTCCGCCGGAGCCCATCATCTTCAACTCCCATCACACAACGGCCCCAATCGCCAGGTGTTTATTAGGCAGATGAGTTGTCAGAGGATAAGTAACCTCGGGTGTCCTGTTCAAGGACGAAAGACGGATTCTCGGTGGTGATTAACAGATGACCCCGGAAGTATCTATGTTTAGTGCAGATCTTTATTTATGGGTACTAATATCACTGAAGACACGCCGAGAACCGGATTCTACCGCGTATGTAAATGCAAGGCCAATACTTAGAGCCTGGAAATCTGCGTAAAATCATAAATCTCCTCTTTCCACTCGGCCGGATTCAGCTCTGTAATTCGCTCGATAAACCTCTTCTGAGCATATGGTTCATGCCGCCATTCAGCGTGCTTCTCACTACTCCAGAAATGCGGCCAGAGTAGTAACTGGACTGGTTTCCCACGCAGAACTTCCGGCTCCGTCGCCCATTGTAAGACAGGAAGGTGTGTCTGCCGATGCTTATTTTGAGGAACGCCAGGCCCTAAGGCTGGTGGACGGATCCCGACGAGTTTGGACGCCCGTGATTGCAAGGATTCGTTCACAGGCGCGGGGAAGTAGACCCAGAAAATTTGGGTGAATGAGTCCTTTAAATTCGGGAACCAGTTTTCGACGCGATAGATTGTTTTATGAATAGATATAGGGATGATATCTTCCTGGCGGAGAGTTTCCTGACACAGTTGGGCAGAGGGGGAGGCCTCGAACTCGCGCAGTTCAGATGCTGTCCACCATACTGTGGGTGGTTGTTAGATTTTACTGGGAATTCAACTGAGAATGGAAGGCTCTTACATGTTGCAAGCAATGCGACATTAGGATTGTCCCGCACCCTAGCCCAGACTGTTTCCTTGTGGCCGACACTATGGACTAACGGCTGAAAAAGCCCGTTCCAGTGGTTGGTATCGATTTCCTTGGTGGGAGGGATTTGGAGCGTTGTCCAGACGACAACCCGCGGATCGCCAGAAAGGTACTCCATCGATTTGGTCAGGCCAAAGTTTTTGTACGCCATGGTGGAGGTGTTGGATTGTGGTCGGCAATGGAATGAATGCCCTGAGAATTAGCTGCCTTTTGGTGCGGCACACGGGTGATCACCTGACAATTGATTTAGCAGGTAAAATCTTATAGATTTATCTATTAGAGATAAGTAGCTTATCTATACATACAGTACTATGAGATAACAGTGATATTCTAGCCCTATTGGCCGGCTACCACCGCCCGACACATTCTGTGAAAGAGCATTGATCTCACCCTGTCCGTCCATATCAGAAGAGAGCGACAGCCAACGGGGAGTCGGGGACCTGCCTCAGTCAAGTCTCTTGAGGCAACTCTTTCAGTTACCCGGAACCATTTCGTGGACCGGCAAACGATTGCTAACAATGTCATCGGCGTTCAAAAAGTCTGTGCTAGAGATTCGATGCTCGGCAGCTGCAGCATCAGGCACAATACCCGACGCGACATGGCGCTTTACCAGCCTCGCACGAGCAATCTCGCGACCAACGCGCACAAACCAAGACTCATCCATCAGAGCAGCAGCTGAACTCCAGGGCTCACGGTCGAGGCTCAGATAAAGGCCCTCGAGAATGACCACTCGAGACGCTGGCGAGATGGGGATATCATCTAGCACGGGGTCTTTGATCGCATGATCAAAGCTCGGTGCGTAGACAGTGGGTGAAGCAGCAGTCAGGGGTTCTCGCAGGCACTGCACCAGGCGGTAGAATGCCTCGGCGTCGAACGTAAACGCAGCACCTCTGCGGTGGATCGCAGTGGCAGGGTCCGGCATCGCGGCCAACTGAGCTCTGGATAGATGGTATCCATCCATTGAAATGCACACTGCAAGGTCGTGGCTGCTGTTGGCCAGCTGGTTGACTCGTGCAGCCACCGCCGCGGCGAGTGTCGTCTTGCCTGATCCTGGGATGCCAGACACGCCGATCAGAATGCGCGAGCTCTGGTCTTTGCTTTTACTGAGAGCTGGCAGGCGTCAGTTGGGGATTCTTCGAGGAGTGGAAGTGGGTTTACCTATGACCTTGTGCGCCAGGCGGTCGACATGGGCCGGGGTCTCGAGCCCTGCAGCGACCATAGTGGAAGTATAGAATGGCTCGTCCTGTCCATAAGCCAGCAAGGAAGACGCTGTGATTTAATAATCGACATGGCATGCCGGCAGTTGCAAGTGCAGCGAGATCGGCAGTGGAGATGGATCCTTCGCGGAGAATACCCCGGCTCAGCTTCTCCAACAGTCTGGCCGAGTGTCTCCAACAGCCTGTGAGGGTCAGACTAGCTCAGACTGGCTGGCCTGCAGCGATGATAACCCCATAAGCGGTGGTGCCTGGCCCACGTCTTTGGCGCCGGCCTCGACACGGCGCTCAAGCTACATCGCCTTCGGTCCGCCACTGCCCGACAACCATGCCCCCAGATTCTGAGAAAAAGCTGGCGTAAGTGATGCCCGGACTTGTGTCGTCCGTCTCACTCAATATGCGTGATCTAGGTGTCTCGTCTGCCGCCACCGCAAGGTCGCCTGTGACCGCGGCCGCCCGCAATGCGGATTGTGCCGCAAAAATGGCTTCGATTGCCAGTACAAGGCAGGCGAGCATCGGCCTGGGCTGAGAGCCGGCTACGTCTCTCAGCTGGAGAAGCGCGTCGGTGAGTGATCTGGACTGCTACCTGACCGGACTGCTATCCCGACCGGGTGCTGATCTCTCCAGAGGAGCTGGAAAGGCAGATGGAGGGCGTTTTGGGACGATTGTCGCAGTCGCAGCCATCGCAACCTCCAGATGAAACAGATGAACCAGATGAAATTCATGCAGCACCGTCTACGAGCCAGCCAAACCCCCAGTTATATCCCCAGAATGCGGGGTCTACGAGCAGTCCACTGAATACTGCGATGGACTCTGCGACCCTGGCATATGAACTCCAGCTGGTATGGCTGCAGAAATATCAGCCATGGTTCCCAATCATGCACCACACTTCTGTAAGTGGCGCGTTTGCAGAGGCAGAAAATGCGCCAGGTCTGCTGCAAAAGGCAATCATGGCTGTCGCCATCTGGGACATCCCTGCAATTCCATGGGAGCGCAAGCAATTCTTATCGGAAAGCCTTCGCCAGGAGGTTATCCTGAACGCCATGGGGTCACTGCACCTTTACACTGTCCAGGCCTTGCTGACCTTGTCAATTCTTTTCTGGGGCGAAGGCAAATGGATCCAGTATAGTAACCTGGCTGCCATGTGCAAACGGTGCGTTTCTGTCGTTGGACTACCGGTGTAGTAGGCTGCTAATTACGGTTACTGATGTTGATATTAGGCTATCACAGCAACTAGGCCTGCCTACCGTCGCTAGCGTGGCAACAGTCCAGCCATCCAAGATGTGCCCCCTGGATGCAGTTCTCTCCGACACCAAAATCGACCAGGAGGAAAGACTTCGGGCGTTCTGGATGATTGAAATGCTGGACAGCATCTTCGCCTTGGGCCTGCCGAGCTATCCACCGACAACGGCAGCACCCCTGAGCGCGACACTCCCCTGCAGCGATACTGCATGGGCCTTGCAGGACCATTTCGGCGAGTGTGTTCCCTTCCACGACCTTCAGTACTCCTCCGGCTTCTCCATGTGCATCAGCCTATGCACCGTGGAGCTGGCGCCGGTGCATCAATTCCAGCAAAGCGTGATTCAAACCGGTGATATGGCCGGAGGGCCTGAGTGGCAGAGCGCAGCCCAGCGACTCGACGAGCGACTCACTATCTGGCGCGAGGAATTTGTCGCAGCTGTATTCCGGCTCATCAACGCCGAGTCCCCTCATGATGCTCGCGCCGAGATGAAACCCTATATCGTTCTGACGAACTGCGTCCTCAACATGTACCCCCTTTAAGTACCCGAAAGTCTTTATGAGCTAATTCAAGACAGGGCCGTGATTACATTGCTGCAGTCGCAAACAACCCTGCCTGAAGGCGTGGGACAAGAAATGGAACCAGTAAGGGAGCTTCAGCTCGGTCTGCATCGAAAACAAACTGACTGTTTTATTTCTCAGTGGCCGTATGCTAATCATCGCTGCATGTATGCCTGCGAGAACATGGCAGCCAAGATCCGTCGAATGGAAGAGGCCGAGCTGGAGAGCTGCAGTCCATGTCTCGTCCTTCCCATCTTCGCCGCTGCCCGTTTCTATATCGGTATGGCTCTCTTGATTCTCTGCCTCTTGGTTGTCTCGCTCTTGATTCATTCGTTAATTCTTATCTGCAATTTCAGTTCATACAAAGTGCCTGCACGCAGACGTCTCAGTGAACCTCCACTCGCTCGCGTACAGCCTACACATCTGCAGTCGTCGCTGGCCTCTGGCGAAGATGTTCGAGTCTGTAATCCGTACAGCTGTCGCCGAACACCGGACCCCAGTTCTGCAGTCGGCGTTGCCGATTGAATTCTATGACCTACGATATGCAGTTGTTGAAATCTGCCACCTCCTTCAGCGCTGGGTTGATAGCTACTCGTCGCCTGACTTACGCAACATTTAGCAATTTGTATTCTTCTGTGATTGTTAATTAGAGTAGCCTTATCCAAGTAAGATAATATATTTCACGATTGATCTCAAAGCCAGCTGGAATTGATCTCTACTGCGTATTCTTTCCTCTTCTTAGTTACCAGCTACAGTGCCCACCATCAACCCTCAAATCAGCCCCAGTCATAAAACTGCTGCCATCCCCAAGCATAAAAAGCACCGGTGCGCGAAACTCATCCGCAGTGCTAAGCCGGTAAAACATATTATCACCCATCCACTGAGCCTCCATCCCAGGCTTCTGCAGCGCCCCAGCCGTAGCAGCCGTGCGAATGTACCCAGGCGATAGCGAGTTCACGCGGATAAGCGGCAGACCAGCCCTAGAACCCCATTCCGCCGCCAGCGAGCGCGTGAGCTGGTGGACGGCTGCCTTGGATGAGTTGTAGCCGGCTGTATCGACGCCCTATCAACATCAATGAACACAGAACATTAGTCAAGAAAAAGATATATCTAGGTACCTTGTTAGCACCGTAACCACTCATACTCGCAACAAAGACCATGCTCCCTGAGGTATTTGCACTGATCATCGCGCGGGCAGTGGCCTGTGCAACGAGGAATGTACCCGTAACGTTAATGTCGAGGACTTTGCGAAAAGCAGATGCCGGGAACTCAGACGAGGGCCCGTCAAGAGACAGCCCAGCACAGGTGACAAGGCCCTTCACTGGATAGCGTAAGGTCGGGAGGAACGTTGCGAATGTGTGCGCGACGGCGTCTTCATCCGTGACGTCTAGCTGGTAGTACGAAAGCTGACGTCCGTGTCTGGATGCGGCGGTCTCGACATCGTCTGTTTCCGTGTGAGAGTAGTTACAGAAGGATACTGATACTCACTCCAGGTTTGGGCCGTCGGCGTGGGAGGGAGGTCGAGGCAGACGATGTCTGCGCCGCTTTCGAAGATCGCGATGGCAAGTGTCGTTCCTAGGAATCCGGTGGCGCCGGTGACTTTGTTTCATTTGTTCAGAAACGTGCAAAGCATTGAGTAGGCAGCGACTTACTTATGACGGTGCGATCGTCGAGACGGAAGAGCTGCGAGACGGGTCGAGAGGGATCTCCCTGCGAGGGCTTCGCCTCGCGGTACCGGAGTGCGTGGACGTTGTCGTTGGTCTGAGGCATTGCGTGTTGTGCAGGATTGGAGAGCGAGAGGGTGAGTCTTTTACTTGTTCTACTGGTACTAGAGAGGAATCGTATATTTATATAGGATAGATGCAACTACCGGACATCGTCACCAGTCAGCACGGTCAACCGGATTCCCCGAATAATGGAGGTGGGACAAGTGGATTAGCTCTATGCTAGTTCAGGAAATAAAATAAGGCAAAAGAAATGCAGAAATATTTCAAGTCTTGCAGGCGTTGCGCCGGGCCGTCAGTCGGCCGACTGGAGTTAAGGAATCTCCAGATTGCAGAAATAAGCGCCTGCATTGACGGCTACACAGTATTAACCTAATCATCTGATTTCAGGTCTGCGTCCATGACATCGCGAGAAACCTCACCAGCCTCCTCAGATGCCTGCGGCGGCGTCTCGTCCTGCTGGATGTCGTGTACCTTGACCCCGTTGACAATGCCAACACGGTATATAACAAAGGCAGATGGAACAATGCACGCCGCAAAAAAAGACAGATTCACAGCAACAGCGCTGGACAGCAAGAAAGTGTCAATCGAGTTAATACCATAGGAAATTGCCTGCCCGGCACTTTCAACCCCACGGACCACTGCACTCAGTCGAATGATATCACCACCGTCGCGATTAACCGTCCCGATCAGCCAGTAGAGATAGTCGTACATGAGATTAAACCCTACCAGCATCAGGATATAGACGCAGACCGCGCGGCCAAAGCCGTCATCCGTCCAGTCAAAGACCGGCTGCGTTTCCTGCCGCTCATACTCCTTGTTTATAACCATGGCGTACACGTACAAAGACAGCTCGAAGGCGTAGATTATAACAAACGCAGCCATGGCGCGCGTGTTGACCGAGAGCCTGCGCCAGTCGAGGAAGAATCCCAGCAGGAAGTTGGCTATAATCACACAAGTGCTGGCTACCAGTGACGACAAGGCGCGGGACCGCACGGTGAAATATGTCGCGTTATATGTCGAGAAGAAGGCCTCTGAGAAGACACTCTGAAACATCATGGGCAGGAGAAGGAGGATTTCCGTGCGTCCCAGCAGTTTCCACATGGCATGCAGCTCTGCTTTGAGGCCCGAAGGTAGATTGACCCTGACTTTGGACTGGTCTGAACGTTGCACCTTTTCAGGGGAGGACAGTGTCGCGGCGACGAAGGGGCCGATAGCCTGAATGGATATAAAGACCAGGTATGTCTGCACGCTGATATGGCCCTCTTCCTTATTACCAGCATTGACTCCGAGCGTGACAGCGCCACCGATCATCTGGCCCATAATCCGGCTGGCAAGCCAGTAAGCCAGGTATTTGCCACGGCGATGTTTCTCAGGATATGCCAGCACGATGGCGCCCTCGGTGAGCCAGAAGATACCGGAGCAGATGCCATCGATCACGCAGGCCAGCATGATATACCAGGTATTATTATACTTGACATTGCAGTAGACACTCGACGCATAGATCGGAAAGCCAACCATGCCTATTGCAAAGGCCCACTTCAGGCCGATTTTTGCAATCAGCGAACTGCCAAAGACGCAGACAACGACCTGGAGACAGAAGATGACCGCGTTGGCCGCGTTCACGTAGTAGGGGTCGGCTGATCCTGCGCCCCCGAGACCGTTCATTGCAGCCCACAGTCCCGGCGCGATGAAGGCGCATACTGCGACAACCGAGACATTGAAGATTGTGGTGCGATACCAGGTTCGTTGGGTGGGAGTTGGTGTGTTCATTCTGGTAGCTATGAGATGGAAGAAGAGCACGCGACATGGAGAACATGAGCTTCCACGGCGAATTATATATGACATCGCTCTTTTCCCCAGGCTTGAACACGGCGATCAGCCCCCGCGACTCCAACAGGGCTCCAACAGTGCAGAATGACACACGGGCCGTGTCTGGACCGTCAGATCGGCAGCATTTGGAGATGGCGGGGCTTCCAGCAACTCGTCTCTTAGTCTCTTACAATAAACTGTTAAAACTAGAGTATACGCCCTGCATCTCCCAATACCTGATCCCTGGACAGTCGCGGAACATGACAACCGAAACGAACAAAGCCTGCTTGCTGTACGGCCCAGGCGATGCCCGCTTTGAAGAGATCCCCGTCCCCTCGCTCGAAAGCAACCCGCGAGATGTCCTGGTTCGCATCGCGTACACCGGGGTATGCGGGAGTGATGTGAGTTCGTTTCGTTCGCACGACCCGGTCGATGCTGGCTTGTGTCGCTCACTTCTCACCTCCTTAGGTTCATTTCTGGGCGCACGGGGGCATAAACGAGATGGTCCGTCCTGGACACCCGGTCACACTGGGCCATGAAGCCTCTGGCGTCGTTGAAAGGGTTGGTTCGGCCGTAACAAAGGTCCGCGTGGGTGACCGCGTGGCAATCGAACCTGGATACCCCTGTCGCCACTGTTCGTTTTGCCTGGCGGGCAACTATAACCTGTGTCTGGACATGACCTTCGCCGCAGTTCCTGGACCCGGCGATGTTGTGCATGGCACTCTGGCGACCTTTTTCCGGCTTCCGGGGGATTTCTGCTACAAGCTCCCTGATCATATAGGGCTCGATGAGGGCGTTATCCTGGAGCCTCTTGCTGTCGCGGTACATGGTCTTCGTCTTGCGAAGCTTAAGCCGGGCCAGGATGTGCTTGTTCTCGGCGCAGGACCGGTCGGGTTGCTTTCGTGCGCGGTGGCACGGGAGTTTGGTGCTGGGCGCATCATTGCAGTGGATATTAACGAAGACCGACTGGCATTTGCGGCAACCGAGCTGGGCATGTCGACGTATAAATTTGACACGGCAAAGTCGGTGGAAGAAAACGTCGCAGAGCTGGCTGCTCAACACGACCTCCTCGACGGAGTCGATGTAGTCGTCGAAGCAACTGGGGTGACATCGTGCATACAAACTGGCATTGCATTGGCCAGACGAGGAGGCTCGTATGTCCAGGTTGGGCTGGGGAAGAAGATCATCGACTTCCCCATGGTGGTGATGAGCGAGAAGGAGCTTACTGTGAGAGGCTCGTTCCGGTATGGCTTTGGCGATTTCACGCTGGCCTCCAGCCTTGCCAGTCGGGGCAAGATTCCCTTGAAAAGCTTTGTCAGTAGGATATTCCCCTTTCGCCAGGCCCCTGATGCGTGGGAGGCTGCTCGGAAGGGGCAGGGAATCAAAATCCTTATCCAGGTTGACGGGAGTCAAAATTAAGGAAGATACAGACTAGTTGGATATGTTATATTTTTCGCATGCATAAGTTTGATCAAAATAAAGAGATGCTGCAACTCTCAGCTTATATACATATACCTTTGTCTGTCTTCTTCAACTTGAGTGGACGTGATAGTCCCCTCGGGCAATGCCCTAACACATCTTCATAGAACACATATTCCTGGATGATTTATCTATGAATCTCTACAGGAGTAGTTTACTATTCTCCGATAAACCCACGCCGAGCAAACACCGCCCCGCCCTAATAATCGGAGAAGTAGTTCATGATCCATATGCCTCGTCGAGAGTATCCGGGATAAACAAGCCCGAGTCGCGAGCGTTATGAGATCATTTCCCTGCAGATGCTATGTATAGGAGCATGATTGACCCGAAGCGGAGATGACTCCGTGTATCCATAAGCCAGACAGACTGTCAGACATAAAAATGAAAACAGGGTCCGACGAAACACTGCACCAGGGTCTGGACGCAGGCTGCTTCTGCCAAGAAAGGGACCAGCGGAGGAACGACAGAAAGAGCAATTCACCGGGAGACAGTGTCTGACTTGGCTCGGCTAAACGGGGCTTCATTCTATGATTGGAGGTTTTATTTGCTGCAGGACTGGTGATCTGCAGTGCCAGGAGTTTCAGCGGCCGCTTGGCGTGTGGGATAAACAGCCGAGATGCTGTATATAAGATCTTTTCTCTGCTGCGGCAATTTGCAGGTTTCGGTACGCAGCTTTTCACATCTATTCAGCCAAAATGGTCTCCAGTCCTTTTGTTACCACGGCAGTGCTGGCACTCGCCGCCACGGTCTCTGCACAGTGCGGTTCCGGCTCGCCCGATGCCACCGTCGACGGTGAAGAGGGCGCCTACACTGCTTCAGTAGGTGGAAGCGAGGTCTACTCCGGCGACGACTACTACGCTGCGATTACTGCCGGTTTGGACGGTATCAGCTCCGGCCAGCGCCTGTCAATCATTGCGTCCGGCTCGATTGGCACCAACGTGATTGACATCGACAGCGGCAAGATCTTTGAAGGCTGCGGCACCATCGATGTCCAAGAGAACAGTGGCCGGGGTAACATCCGGTCGCTGAACACACAGGATGTTCAAATCCCATACCTCACCCTCACCGGTAGCCCGTACTTTGGCCTGCACTTCTACGGCGTGAGCGGGCTTTCTCTCGGGGAGATCACGATGAATCTCAGCGGCGGTATCGGTATCCGCTTCGAACGAGACGAAGCTTCCAACAGCGATGTGTCTATGGATGTCATCAACGTCACCGGCGCAGGCAGCCACGCTGTCGAGACATGGAACATCGACGGCCTCACCATCAACCAGGTCATCGCGAAGGACGTCGGCGAGTGTGGCCTGCTCATTCAAACCACGACGAACGCGCAAATCGGCACCGTGGATGCCGACAATGTAGGCACAGGCACTGGATACGCAGCCTTCCGTATGGCGAACCAGAACGGCCGACTTGCAGACGGCAGCTACGAGACCAACGTGTTCGTCGAGAACGTCATCGCAAAGGGCGGAGGCCGTGGCGTCTTCTGTGTGTCCGAGTCTGGGGGTGTTGAGATTGGAAGCGTCGACATTTCCGACACGGAGAACAACTCAATTCTCATTGAGAACTGCTACGGAGTGTCGATTCTGGGCGGGACTGTCAGTGGCGGTGGCGATATTCGCATCTCTGCTCGCGACGAGTTTGAGGTTACCAGCGATGTCTCGATATCCCTCGAGGCCAACGGAGTCAGTGTCGTTGAGAACCCTTGCGGTGAGAACATCACCTGGGATATCAGCGGCGATGCCACGCTCGACACTTGCTAGGAGGCTGTTACTTGACTGGTTGATTACTTGGCATGTTACAGATGTATATAGCACTAAGCCCTCGTTAGTATGCATAACGTGCTGTTTTACTGTCAACCACCTGCTATCTATACGTGGAATGGTGTCTCACCCTGATACTTCTTGGCTGATATACCTCCGACACCGACTCGACCCAAAGACTTGGCAATGCAGTTGATGAGCCTGCGTATTCATCTTTGTTTTGGACTGAGCCGAGTAGCAAACTGGCTGTAGTTACGGGATTGGTATGACCATGCACGTCAGTCCTAGCCACTTAGGGTTAAAACCGTGTATATATATAGATTTGCAGGTTACTTTCCCTTCCTGTCGTCTGCCTGCGCCTTCTTCTCCTTCCACTGTGCTGCAATATCAGCCCACTGCTTGACCTCGTTCTCCCTCAGGTCGCCAGGGAAGAAGGTCCCCAGCATGCTCTTCCCCAGCTTCTCGTACTTCTTCTCAACCTCCATCAGCGTCTGCATGACCTTGACCTCGCCAACAACCTCCACAAAGTCCAGCGGCACTCCATAGCCTGTAGGGGTTCTCTTCCACCCGGCAACAAAGATATTCTGCAGCATCCCAATCGCCCCAACTGCAATCAGATACCAGGTCCCAGTATCAACCCCCGACGCCGTAATCAGCAGGACAACCCATGCAATGCCCAAGACGATCGTCAGCAGCTGTGCTGTGACCGTAATCGTCGGCTTATCGATCATCGAGAACCCCGTCGCCATATCCTCCAGATCAAGCCCATGCCCATCACTGACAATCGCAATAGCATGCTGCGCACCGTTGCCCCTCGTCAGGACAAAGTTCTTTTTGTTCCGCGTATCTAGACTGCGACACGCCCACTTCTCAACCCGCCACTGCGTCAACGCCCCCGTCCCATAGCACAGCGCCGTCGCCGCCCCCGTAATCATCAACACCCCCCAGTCCCCATCCAGTCCAGCCGGTATACTCGCAATCCCCAGCTGCACCGCCGTAACCACCAGCCCACTCCAGAACAGCAAATCCTTCCCCGGAACCCCATACCGCAGCGTCCGACTCGGCTTATAGATACTAACCACCAGCCCGGCCTGGCTCGGCCGCGGCACCGTCACCCCCTCGTCGGGATACATCTCCGTCTCGCGCGCCTGATCAAACTTCCAGCGCGCGTCGAGCAACGAGTCCGTCTTGGCCCGGATCGCCCCGTCCATCCAGTAGTCGTAGTCGCGCATAATCCGCCCAAGAACCCAGCTGTTGTTCCCGCGCACGTACCCGTTCTTCCCGTTGATCAGCGAGCATCCTGTGTCGGCGTCGGGCATTAATCTGTACTCGCCTAGTGCGGAACATACGGCGCCGGTTGCATACGAGACCCATCCTGTATCGTCAGTCTCCAAAGTCTATTCCTCGGGCATAATGCATGCATATTGTGAGCAGGAGACCCACCGAATGAAAAGGCAACAGGCGTCAGCCACCCGCCGACTAACTGTGCCAGGGCGCGATTCACGATATCGCCACCGATCAGCAGGAGGATGGTGAATGCGTAGTTCGAGGGCGTGGTCCATTCGTCGCGGAAATTGGCTGCGGGGGCGCCGGGGTCGAAGTCGCGCTGGAGGAGCGTCAGGAGGGGCCGTGTGGGGGCCATGCTGTATATTATATTATATTATTTTATTTCAATTTTTGTTGTTGTGCTGGATGAAGTGGTTGGTATTTATGAAGTACCGAGAGGAGGTGTCAACAGGGAGAGGAGAGAAACAACCCCCGTTTCGCAACCGCGACAGAATACGAAGAGCGCGATGGAACTGCAGGATAAGCAAACAGTTTAATACGAACGCTTTGACGAGTGCAGCACTGCAGACGAGTGGAGCCCTTCAGCCTTCCAGTTCAGCTGGCCCCAGCACTAGGATCAATCCAGCCTGGCGCTGCAGCTAACGTCTTGGAAATGCATGCAGGATTCTGATTCTCGCACGAGATTGGTGAGAGTCCCGGAAAAGTTACACGAGAGAAGGCTGGATAACAGCCCAACACGCCCTGGCCAATCTGACAGCCTGGGCCTTTACATTTCCTGTGGCCCTTGCATATCCGACTGCTCAAGACTGCTCACTTTGGCGGGACTCGGAATGCAGGCAGCTTCATGCATAAACGAGAATATCAAATTAAACAGAATGCTCTCAAATAATATCTTTTCTTTCTCTCTCGAGCGTGCTATCTCATATGGAAACAAAGTGACAGAGGCTATTGCAGTGGTTCAAACCCACAAGACTTTAAACGCTACGGTGTATGTATGAGGAATACTCCCATACCAGCGAATACGAACTCCGGCTCGAAGATTAGATTCGGCAGGAAAATCATGTAGTTGGAAGTCCCAGCAGGCATTTTACCAGGGTGGGACGCAGCGCGATGTCAATTACCTTGTGCGACTCTGGTCCCCTTGGCTGTCCTCTCGAGTAGATACGGGACCGCCAATAACCGCTGTATCTTGACCGTGAATACTGGCTTGCTTAGGGACCCGGGCATGATGACGTTGGCATCAGCTTTGCGAGGATATATGGCAAGTTATTTCTGAACAGAAGCCGTTCACTGACATGAGTGGTCTGTGACCTGATATTGCGGAGAGTCCTGGAGGCATTTAGTCTGATGATACTGACTTAGTGACGAGAAAAGTAATCAACGGCGAGTATCCGTGACATGCACCACCCTGACTCTACCCCGGACGGCAAAGGGGCGTGTCTGGGGTCTACGCATGGGACCATGTCGATAGAGCGGGTCATGCGCGGTGCGTACTGTCCTACTTCAACGAGGCATCCGCCTTATGCATTGTGTCATTGGCTTTGGGCTGGTTGACTTGGAAACAGAATCGGGACCGTGACTGGGTCGAGTCGCTACTGTGGTACAGAAGCCCTAGTCCGGCTGGGCTAGAAAAGCACGGCGGGTTTCAGACACCGTGGGAGTTAATGACATGTGCCGATTTTCATCAAGAGTTATGTCATTTACTTGCTTTCTCTGCAACGGCTGTGGTACGATAATTACCGTTATATTATCCTATGATGGTGCTGGGTCGTTGCTTTCGCCACTGCGAGAAGTGGATATTGATCTTTCTTTATCGAGTGATCATATGCAGGTACACCGGTCTCGAAATACTCCGACACCTTTAGGAACTGCAGCTCTTGTCCTGGCACAGGGTCTGAAAATCCTGTGATACCTGGACAGACACAGTGGGTGGACAGTCACATTTAAGCAATCAACGGCCGTCATATTCATTATGCTGTAGTCAGACCAATAGACTACATTGCTTCTAGCTACGAGCAATGGTTCTCTCAACAATATGGCGAAAGCAGCCCAAGACGGTGTCCACGGACAAGATCATTCCGCTACGGGCCTGGGACAATACGCCCTCCTTTCGCTACATTGGTTTCGACTTCACCTTGCAGTTCAGTGACGTGCTGGATCCGTCGAAACTCGAGGCAGGGCTCGCGCGTTTGGTAGAGACCGGAGAGTGGAGGCAGCTCGGGGCTCGGTTGCGGGTCAATGTACGTGGATACACGGTATAGATCTAACATGCAGCATAGAAGGTTTAAACAGTGATACAGCGCAGTGGCCATCTCGAGTACCATCTCCCCGTGCGCTATGACGCATCGCGACCGGCGTTTCGCTTTACGACTGCTGAACACCGCATGGGTATTGCGAGCCATATATTGGGATCGCGTCTGCCCCGACCAGGGGATGGTTCTACGCATTTCTATCCCTGTCCTGCGGCGTTTGCGCCGCTGCTACGTCACCCGCAGTCTCCTCGCTGGATATCAGACTGGGTCTACTCTGACATTCCGCAGTTGCATATCCATGTTGTGGTGTTTCAGGATGCCACGCTGATCACCATCACCCATTTGCACACGTTCTTCGATGCGATGGCACGAGCTGCGTTCATAAAGGCCTGGGCAGCTGCCGTAGGTGGCAGAGATCAAGATATCCCTCGCTGTATTCCAATGGATCATGACCCCTTAGCAGAAGTAGGGAAGGAAAAGGCCAGTGCTAGGAACTACGTGTATTACGAGCACCTTTTTTCTTGGCCCGCTGTGATTACTTTCCTTCTTCGCCTGCTTTTCGACATACTGTGGCACTGGAAAGAGGAGGAGCACACATTCCGATTACCAGGACGATGCGTGGACCGAATGCGCGAGGCCACACTATCCAGTCTGGCACCGGTAGCCGACAAGTCCATACCAGGCCAAGCACCGTTCGTGAGTGAAAGTGATATAATACTTTCCTGGTGGACGCGCACAATCGTGAAGGCTCTCAACGTTTCTCCGTCTCGTCCCATAATGATCATGAACATCGTCAATATCTCAGCCCTCTTCGCGGACCAGATTCCGTCTGGCGCTGTTTGTGTCGGGAACACAGCATCTATGGCTAATACCATGCTTAGTGCTCACGAAGCTGCCGACGATGAGGGACTTGCCCATGTATCGTCTAAGCTGCGACGAGACATCATCACGCATAGGACGCGAGAGCAAGTGGATGCCCTGGTATCTATCCAGACACACTCCCTCACGACGATAATGTCCTCGCTCATTGGGGGTGGAAATATACTATTCCTGCCATGCTCGAACCACCATAAAGGTCGATATTTCGAGGCGGATTTTTCTGCTGCGCTTGTTCGGCCGCTGGTTCAAGATGTAAGCACCCATAGTCGCGGAAGACCTTCCTTCATCAACGATGGCTATCACTGTTCGAGAATTCCGTCGAGGAACTTTCTCCGCGTGCTTGGGAAGGTTGCAAACGGGGACTGGTGGTTAGCTTCGAGAACGCGAGCTGGTGCTTGGACTGTTATTCAGAAGGAGTTGCTGGCGTTGGTGGAATACAGAGAGGAGTGTTGACAAGCAGTGTCCATATCCTGAACCGCAGGCGCTCGTATACAAGTTAGGCAACGATATCCTTAGCTAGGTAGCTCTCTTCACGCAGATCCTGCATTAGTCAGATAATATAGCGTGCTCCGTATTTAATCTGGCCCCATCTGATAGTCGAGTATTTCGTATTTCCTTCCCCTTTTTCATCTTCTTACCCCCAGGGCTGCAGCATGATATAGGAACAGCATCGAAGCTTCAAACCACAAGTACCAAACGCAGTGAGTACTACAGCACTTTCGCCCGGCATCAATTAACATATCACAGTCAGAGCATTCACAATGCCCTCGGTAGCGTCCAAACCAGAAGACCTAGCCGCCATCTGGCGAGATATCCTACAGAATGATAAAAAAAGCTGGGTCCTATTCGAGCACGGGACCTGCGTTATCCTGATGGAGCCCACCGGCGACCTGGCCGCACAAGCAACAGAGTTCCTATCGAAATGGGGCCCTGTCCATGTTGCGACCCCGTCTGCTGACTTCCAGTGTATGGAGCTGGATGGTGAACCTGTCTCTGGCTGGATTGTGGCCGGGCAGCATCCTGATGTGCTGAATTATATCTTGCCTGAGGATGCGGAACGGGCAGGATCAGGGGACTTGCAGGTTGGGTTACTTGGGAGATCGAATCGGGATGCTGATGGCAATGAGCTGAAGGTTATACATGTTGAGGATAATCGTGCGTAGGTCTATGTCTCAGCCGATGCAATTTAAGTAATGGTGTATATTCTCCGACTGTTCAGTCTATTTTTAATATCATGTAATCTGTCAATGTCTTTGCCCCTACTGCTCAGTTCAGCATCGTCTTGAGATTGATCATCGCTGCGCTCTGTAATGCTGCGGCACCTCTCAATATCATGGCAGTGTCGCTAAACCGCCGCGGGATCCCAGGTTGCGAGGCACCGAAGAGGCTTTGTTCATCTTCTAAGATATCAGTCTCCTCCGGAGGGCATGGAAGTCCCAGGCTAGCAAGATATTTGTCCGTCTCCTCATCTGCACGACTATAACGAAGGCATCGGCGCGCTAGCATGCGGACGTTTTCACCATATATGGATTCTGCATTTATATTTGCCCCTTTGCTGACCAGATATTGAAGTGCCGCAAGAGGTGTCGGAGGAATTCTCCGCGGACTGTATACGCAATAATGTAGAGGAGTCAGGCCCTGTGCATCTCGCGCTTCGATATCGGCGCCGCTGTCAACCAGGATTGCCATCATCCATGGGTTCCACATACCAGCCGCGCGATGCAAGGCAGTTGCGCCTTCGTCGTCGCGCAGTTCACGTTCAATACCTGGGTGGTTTGCAAGGGCGTACAGAACCTGGAGCTCCTCGCTTCCTGGTCTGGGGAATCTTTGTTTAGGGGTGTCAGATGTCGCAATATGGAGCAGACATAGACCGTCGTCGTCCGTTTCATTTGGGTTCACCCCTCGCGCGAGGAGAAGCCTAACAACCGCGCTATGACCATTGGATACTGCCCTCCTGATGGTAGTATATCCGCTGTCGTCTTTTCGGGTAACGTCGCTGCCCTTGTCGAGCAGAAAGCGCACCGCGGACGTCCGCCCCTTTCCTGCTGCCACCATCAATGCAGTCTCGCCTTGCCTGTTTTTCAGGTCAATATCATAGCCCTTTGCAAGTAGCTGCTCTAGTACTGTCACATGGCCGTTGGATGCGGCAAAATGCAAGGCTGGAGCGCATGATCTGTTCGTTGATATAGGGCTGGCACCCGCTCCACCAAGCCGCGTCAGCACCGACTTCCATCCATTACTGGCAGCCATGATGATGGAGTTGCGTCCATCCAGGTCTTCGCTATTTGGATCGGCCCCTCTACGAAGAAGTAGAGCTACTACCGCCTCGTGGCCCTGGCATGCCGCATGGTGCAGTGGCGTCTGGCCGTATTCGTCAGTGACGCCAATATCTGCACCGCGATCCAGCAACAAGCGCACAATCTCGACACTGCCAGCGTGGGCTGCTGCTTGTAATGACGTTCCAAACAGCCCATTCTGCCAGCGCGATGGGTTTCTTTCGAACAGAGTACGCGTGTTCTTCGCCAGCCAGAACCCTGTCCACCTTTCTCGCTCCCTTGCATCAATCCGGGGCGGTCCACCTTCTCTCTGGACATCTGCTCCGGCGTCCAGAAGCTGCTGGACAACTGCTTCATGACGCTGTGACGCCGCTGCCTGTAGCGCGGTCCCAAACTTGCCACTCTCCTGGTTGACGTCGGCGCCATTGTCTAACAAAACCCGTACAACCTCCTTGGAGCCTGCAAATGCAGCACCTTGAAGTGCAGTGCCGTATCTGCCAGATACCTGATTAACGTCGGCTCCCATATTTACCAGTTTCTTGATGATGCTGACCCGGCCAAATAGCGACGCTACCTGCAATACAGATGGCGCTAGTGGCCCCTTCATTGCCAGACTGGCGTTATGCTCGAGGAGAATTTCGATAACTGCTTCGTGCCCTGCAAATACTGCACCATGCAGTGCAGTAATCCCGAAATGTGGATCGAATGGGTCGAATTCACAATTCTGCAAGAGTTCCATGGAGTCAATGGAGGATTTATCCGGAGTCTCCGAGCCCCCGGCGCCTCGATTGTCGACTGACTCGCTATCGGCCTTCCGATTACCGGTATCATCGTTTGGATATTGATCCTTGACGCCTTCGTACTCGAATTCCCCAGTGTTTGATGGCTCAGGAGAGGCATCAGAGTTGTTTTGCTCTTGGTTGATCTCAGAGCTGTTGTCAGACCTGTCAGGCCTGTCAGGCTCCAGAGAGCCGTACGAGATATACGGCCCAAAGTCAGAAGAATAAGCAAACGCATTTATATCTGTGCCATACTGCAGTAACATCTTTACGATGTCACAATTTCCTTGCATTGCCGTACGCAATAGACCTGGCGCAGTCATTTTCGGACTCAAGTAGCTCTTTGATGCCGTCAACAGAAAATTCAAGAGCTCTGTATTGCGCTTTGTGCAAGCCGTTATGATTGTTTCAGGGGTTATCACAGCATCACGCTCCACCAGAGTCCGGACGATGTTGTCGTGGCCGCCTCTGACGGCGGCAGTTAGGGCTTGACTCTGGGATTGCCGACTGATTTCGTCACTTAGAAGCAGTTCAACGATGTTGATATGTCCGGATTCAGCTGCAGAGTTTAATGCAGCTGGTATTTCACAGTAGGACGTCGACCGATTGAGTCTCCTCAGTAGCAGCTGGAATACAGCTTCATGTCCATTCCTCGCAGCACGCTCTAGGGGACACTGGAATAGAGCGTGGTCACTTTCCTTGTCCTTGGTACCACTAAGCATGTTGGAAAGATCCGATAACCCCCATCCCATTCCGTTCTGCTGGTCTGCGCCACGCTCCAACAACGCTCTGGTCAATGGTTCATCTCCACTCTCTGCAGCTCGCTCGAGGGCAGCATTCAAAGCCTGGATTGGATATTCGAGACCTTCACTTTTCTGAACGAGGAAAGATAGCAGGTCGAGGTGATTCCCTGCTGCAGCCGCCTCGATTGGAGTACGGAAACCCCTGGCATCAGTATCTATATTAGCACCATGCTCGAGAAGCAACTCGACCATATCACGATGCCCTCCAAGGCAGGCGACGTGCAATGCAGCTCCAATATTGGCCCCTTTTCCGAGAAACATTTTCACTGCATCCAGATGGCCAGCACCAGCTGCGGCCTGCAGCGCAGTGCCGAAAGAACCGCCTTCGATATTTGGGTCTGCCCTTCTGTCCAGGCATAGCTTGATGATTTCCAAGAAGCCATCGCGCGCTGCAGCCTGTAGAGGCGTAGCATACAAGCCTGCCACCAGGTTTGGGTCGGCATCATTATCCAAAAGTAACCTCACAATATCACAGTTGCCCGAGCGAGCGGCCGCCTGAAGTGGCGTACCATAAACCCCAGCTTGAATGTTGACCCCAGCCCCGTTACGAACTAAGAATTCCACAAGACTGTAATGGGACCGACGACATGCCGCAGCGAGCGGCGTCCCATAGGTCCCATTCTGGCTATTCACATCGGCGCCAGCCTTAAGTAACGAAGCTGCAATGGAAACACTCCCAGACACTGCAGCTGCTTGCAGGCAGCTGCCGTATCGACCACCTTCGCTGTTCACATCCAGTGCCCTCGACGCTATCAGCTCGTCTACAACGTCCTCATGCCCTGCGCGGGAGGCAGCATGGATAGCTGGGCCGAAGCCAGACTTTTTGAGATTCATATCGAGTGTTCTATCCAAGGACAGCTGTACAGTGTCTTCATTCCTCCTCTCGTTTGAGATGAACCTATTGGAATTCGCCTCCTGTGTGTCCAAGATGTATTTCACGGCTTTCCCTACTCCTTCAGCAATGGCCTCAGTGGGTGCCGTCTCGTATATTGTTTCGTAGGCACCTCCAGGGGCATTAATGTCGGCGCCTGAAGCCAGAAGCTCTTTGGCTACCTGCAAGTGGCCCCGGAGCGATGCAGCCTGGAGGGCAGTTCCAAACTGACCACCTTCAGCCTCAATATCAACACCGCTCCTGATGAGCCGCCGAACAATACCCAGGTGGCCATGTAGGGCTGCTGCCTGGAGAGCCGTTCCAAATCGCCTGCCTTGAATCTTTGCATTGGCTCCTTGGCTGAGTAGGAACTCTACAATATCATCATGACCAGCGCAGGATGCGCGTATCAGCGCCGTCTCTTCATATTTATCCTTTGCATCAACGTCAGCCCGCCCATGCAGTAGCTCCGTTGCAACTGCAAGATGGCCATATTGACATGCCAGATGCAGTCCCGTTGCTCCCATTGCATTCTCGGCCCTGAAAAGCGCTGGCTCTATCTGGCGGTATCGCGCAACAACCTCGACGATGCCAAACGCACAGCCCGCAAAAAAGGATGTCTCGGGTGAACTGAGGGCCTGCAGAACTTTGTCTTTGAAGGGATCGTTCCAGTCCAGGATATCACAAGCAAGCTTGAGATTTTCGAGCCAGTGAGTAAACCACGGTTGCATGCCATCGTCGGCAAGGCATAGATCTCGTATTGCGCCTTCGATGGTTATGGTGGGACGATCAGGGCCGGCTTTCTCGACGTGAGATACCCAGTACAGGATTGAATAGCAGTAAAGGGACTCGCGGTTTAGAGACAAAGATGGGGGCATTGTGACTGCCTGGGTGATTTCGCGCAGGCAAACATCGGCTGCCGTGGCATTTCTGCTATGTATACTGAACTCTGCCTTGTCTTCGAAGAAGTCCTTGACTGAGGTGTGGATGAATCTGAACGTGTTCAGGCCCTCGTCAACCATGACAAGGTTGATACAGCTCTGGAGGATGATTTCCTCTGATATATCAGAGTTAATGTGCTTGGACAGAGCGACTCGCAGCTCTCCACGACCCAAAGGCGCTGCGGTGCACAGCAGCCAGTGGATCATTGTGACTGCGGTCTCGCGCATCTTCCTGCCTCCTTGCTGTATCCTATTGTATATGCCAGAGTAAACTCCTGATAATTCGTCTGGAGCCTCTCGGACTCGTCGCAGGGCATCCTCTTCGAACGTCGTTTGCGTCGGGTCGTTCAATAGGTCCGCTTGCAGCTTGATCCAGTGAAACCTGGTTTCATCAGCCCAATATTATTGACACTGAATGGTTGGGGATATCTTACATTCCTTGTGCACCGTTGATGAGAGCCGCTGCTAGCCTTTCTTCAAAGTTGCTGGAAACGCTTATCGTGCGCAGCTTCATGTCCTCTGCGCATTCCTTTGCCTTCAGCCGGGCGAAGCTCTGAATATCTCCCTCATTCTGTCCTGCGTCGATTCTATAGAGATTGTCGAGAGCCCTGACTTTAGTCGCTATTTCGAGGCTCGGTCTGCTGGAAATCAATATCTTGACTGCCCGCCTGTCATGCGGCTCCAGCAGACATCGCACGATCTGAAAGAGCTCTCTCTGCTGCGCTGGGGTGCACTCGTCAACAGCGTCCACGAAGATCAGCGTCGTCCCCTCTTCTACCAGCTGCATAAGCAAATTCCTAGTGTCAGGGAACGCCAGCGCTTCCATCCCGTAGCCCTGTTCCTGCATATCCTGGTACTTCTGAACCACGGCCCCGCGAAGGGGCTTTCCAGGTCCTAGGCGGGATAGTTGCTTTATTATATTGCGCGTCAGCGACTCGGGCTCATCGTCTTGCTTTGCTGCATTCCGGGAACAGTATATATACGCCAATGGGCTTGCTTGGGTGGCTGCTTGATTCGCTCGGACGCTGTCAATAATCAAGGGCCTGGTAAGCATGGTTAATAAATCGCCTTTACACAGCAAGACGGCTCAGTTCTCACATCAAGGTACTTTTGCCGGTGCCCGCTGGTCAGCGTTAGCATATGCATGTTCGATATCTTAATGCAGGCACCTACGTTGTCCGTGTAGCCACAGAATGGACGACTCTGCGGACGTCCTCCACTCCTTATACTGAGGCTGATCAAATACCCACAGGCCAGTGCCCTTCATGCGATTCACGCGCAGGCTCTGGTGGTATTTATCGTATGAGACACCAGAAAGCCAATTGAGGATTTGCGACTCTTCCTGAACTGCAGCGTGTCAACTCAACTACACTCTTCACAACAGGTCGGTATGAGTACCTTTCAAGTTCCTCACGAGGTCCACCATGCCATCATGTATTTTCTTTATTGGATCTTGAAAGTCTTCGAGTGCCTTTCGCAATGCAAGCTGCGTGCTGTGGGCATCTCCAAGCTGGCTTTGAACCCTACTCGCGGCATCCCGTTGGCCTGCATCCAGTCAGTCTTGAACACTTTATAAAATGCTATCCATACGCTCAGCATCGACAAGACGTCCAAGATCGTCCACAACTGTTTGCTGCGACTGAACCTCGTCAATCAGCTCCTTAAGCTGGGCCGGCGTCCAAACACTCTTCAACAGGCGCTCTATATCAGTCAATATGAGCCTCAGTCATAGTAAATTGAAGGGTTATGTCTGTAACGCACTCCCTATGCCCTTTTCATGATATTTCTTCAGCTTTGCTATAAAGGTCAGAGCGCAAGCGTACATTCTAACCAATTCGCTCCTCAGCGTTTTGTTGATCTGAGAGTCTTCCTTCAGATAGAGCTTCTCAAACACGGTATATCGCGGAACAAGCACCGCCAACACCTGCAGCCCTTCCTGTGCAAGGCTGTCGTGCTCAAAGTAATTAGCAGCAATCTATATCACCATCATATCAGCCATCGATCTCATGAAAATACCAAATCCATCCCACCTGAAGCCCCAGCCCAACCGCCGCCCAAGGGACAGCCAGGTGCGTAGGATCCAACGCCGCGATAGAATCACCGAGTTTCTTGAAATGCGCAACCTTATCGACGACCCTGTTAAAGAGATCGTGTAACTCCCCTTTCGTCCCGTCTCTCTTCGTATATGTCCACCTCTTCAGCCTGCTCAATCGCTCCTTCTCCTTGGCGCTTTCGAGAACATCGTCAAGCACATTCAATTTATTCGAGGCATGGCCCCATATCAGCGCTCTGTCGGACTCATCCAGCTCTCCTATTGCCTCGGCCCAGAGGTCTGGAGTCTCAGATGCGTCTGGAGTCAAACTGTAAGCAACCAACCAGTTCGCGCGTCCAGTATCGGCCAATAGCAGCAGGTTTCTTACCATGTCGAGCCATCGCAAGCACCGAAGAGGCGATTTAGACGAAGGGCTTCTTGCGAACAGTTTTCATATCAGTAGTAACCTAAAGGAACGACAACACTTGCAAGAATATCGCACAAGGGTCAGGCGGTGCTCATGAGGGGATCGAGCTGAATCTCGACTCAGCCCCGCGGTTGACACTGCTTGCAGCGTGCCAGCGTGCTGTGGATCCTTGTCGGACATTCTCGAATGAGATAGGGCGAATAATTAACTGAATTGACTAATTGAGGCTATGGATTTAGTTGCATTGGTAGGTGGCGCAGTAGCTCTCAGGGCGCTAGACCAGAAGAACATCTCTCACGAAAGTGTCAAGCGTCTTATTCTATGTATTGCTCGAAAAGCAAGAGATGGTATTTCTAGTGATGGAAGATCAGGCGGAACCCAGGCGTGGGATATTATACAAGTACATTAATAAAGCGCTACCAGGTCGCCGCTTTAATAGATATTTCAGGGCGACAGTCCGTATATTCAACTAGTTTTCATATTGTTAGTCTAGCAGTGGCTACTACTATACAGGCATCCGGTGCAATATCATCTACAGCTGAGGTATAAGCCTCGTTTGGTCCTAAAATGGCCAGTCGGTCCAGCCTCGACTAATGAACCCTAGAGATTTTGAACCCCCCAGGAATCCTCGTCTGGAACTTACCCTCAGGATCATACTTGGCTGCAACCTTGTGCATATGCTCAACACTTTCTTCTGGGTAACTCCCCAGCGGATCCTGCGAGAAGTCCGCATAATTGAGATACCTCAGCTGATTGTCCGCACCAATACTCTCCGAATACTGCTCCAGCTCCGCAACCAACTCATGCATGCGTGCCGACGCAACTGCAAAGTCAGACTGGTTGGTGTTGACGAATAGCCCGCCAGTCCAAAGCACAGCGTTCCCATCTCGCAGCGTACCCGCGAACATGTTTTCACCTCGCCTTTCGCTGATGTCTGCGAAGAAGGAGGGGAGCGGCTGGAAGAAGCTGACGCTGTAGAAGCTTTTCTTTCCGATGGACTTTTCCACGTCGGCGGCGAATCTGCTGTGTGCGGATGCGGCGTAGTTGAGCGTCTTTGCGTCGTTCTTGAATGTTAAGGTTGTTTGCAGGGCCCTGGCTGATCAGTATAACTGTCTGACCTGAGGAAATGGCACATACCATGCATCTCCGGGGAGAGTCGAGTTCCGAGCAGCCTCATACAGATAGCCAACGTTCTGTTCAAACTGCTTTATCTGGGGGATCCTCCTGAACTTGTCAAAGCCAGTGCTGTTCTGCACGCCCTCAATGTTCACCTCGATCGTGGCCAGGATATCCTCGCCCTCAACATGCGCCACAATCGCAATCAGCGCATCGTCATCGTACTTTTGCTGCTTATCCGTGAAATCAACAACCGCGTCCACAAACTGCCCGGTGTACTTCGCACTCATACTCCTCTGGCCCCTGGCGAGCTTCCTATCTGGCAATGCCTCCATATCGTATCTAGTGACAAGGCCGAAATTACTCCCACCACCCTTCAACGCCCTCCACAGATCCGCATTCTGATCCTTATTCGCATTCACAATCGTGCCATTCGCAAGCACAACCTCAAAGTTCACAATGGAATCACAGCCAAAGCCTTGCTTAGCCATGTAATACGTCGACCCGCCTCCAAGCAAGAACCCGCCAACACCAACATCGCCATCGCGTCCGCCCGTGGCGACAACACCATATTCATGCAGCGAGGCATAAACATCCTCCCATTTAGCACCGGGCCCGATACTGGCGATATTTGTCTTTGCGTTGTAGGACGTACTGTTCAGATACTGCAGGTCGATCGTAACCCCGTTGGCGATGTTATTCGAGTCGCCGAGGTTATGTCCGCCTGCGCGGATTGCAATGTGCCAGTCGCCTGCGCCGCTGCTGATTTCAGGACCAGTTCCAAGCAGGGCTGCCAAGGCGGTTGAGGCTTCTTGTGTGGTGTGTGGTTGCACGAGACAATACGGGTGTCGTCTGGTGTTCAGGGCCCAGTAGCTCTGGATCCGGGGCTCGTAGGATGCGTTGGATGGGAGGACGACTCTGTTGCCTAGGCCGGCTGTGATGAGGGCATCACACTGGGAGTTAGGCTTGGGTTAGACTTGGGGTATCTTGGAAGGAGTGCGATGATACGAACAGGAGGGTAGCCGGTTCCAGCCCAGGAAGGGTTGGCTGCGGCAAGGCTGGTTAATGCTGTGAGAGCGGTGGCTACGAGTGCCATATTTCCTGGGCTCGATATTATGATGTTAGATGAAGATATTGACTACACATTCTCTGGAGGATACAACGCCATTTATATCCCCTATACCTCTACGGAGTATACAACACCGCCTGCTTGTACTTCCGCATTGAGAAAAAAGCAATGCCAAGCAGGCCGATCAGTGGAGCTTTACCCTCCACCATCCTGTAATCGAGTCAGCCGCAGCTGAACGATTGGGGGCCACGGAGGCCTCGGGCCCGGTGCTCAGCTCCGTCCTGGCTGTACCTGGAGGGGTTTATCAAAACGCCCAGACTTGTTTAATTAATCTGCCTACCACAATCACCACTGCCGAGAACCCGCCCAGACACGCCGTGGAGCACTCGACAGAGTTGGGACAGTTGGGACTGAGATCGCCATGGAGCAACGCAAGCGCCACTGCTGGGAATGCCTCCGCCGGTCGCTGGTCTGCGATTTCACTCAGCCCGAGTGCAAGCGATGTATCAAGAGCGGGACGCCATGTCCTGGCTACGGTGAGAAGGAGCCCTTGAGGCTTAACTGGCTTGCGCCGGGAAAAGTCAAGTCGCGGACACGGGCTCGTAAGACGAAAGACAGCGGTCATGGCAACCAGCAGCCGGTGATTACTATAAACGACCGGGCGAAGAATCCTGATTTCCTGATCATCCCGCGGCATTGCTTCAAGGTTAATGCGGACGCCATCTTTGATGCGATCGACTACTGCAAGTTGCTGTGTATCCAAGAATCAGGACTTTACTGACCGGCGCAGATAACTCTGCAATGTACCCCTTTCTGGCAGGCAACATCGTCGGTAATCATCCGGGCGTTTACAAGATCCAGCCGGCCCATATCCACGCTGGGGTTGCTCGGCCGGACTATCTGCGCCTAGAAATTGTCTGCATGACGTTGAATCACCGCATCCACAGCGTCAAGGATCCATACTATGCCCAGTCTCTGGCGCCCACTTATTATCACTTCCGGGGTTTAGTTCTGCGCTCGCTGAATGCGGCCATGGCCAATGAAAAGTCTCGAAAGAAGAGTATCAATTTCCTGATGGCGGGGATACTGTCCCTGCTGCTGGCTGATGTATGCCCCATGACACTGAAACACCACACTCTGTCGTCCTGACCAGTACAGGCCCATCAGGGGATATCACTGCACTGGCGATTCCACTTGCAAGGGATCCAGCAGCTCATTGCCCTCCGTGGTGGTTTGCGGGCCATGGCTGGCCCTGGCGTCGAGCCTCTCCTCCTTTGCTACGCATAGTATGTCCCCTGTACCTCTTCATACTGTCTATACAGCCCTAACTGTGCAGCGTCGCTGTCCTCGGCGACACATCCTCGCCCGCCGACAACCTCACAATGAGCACCACGCTCCTCGCCGAGCTCGACGCCATCCTAGACGACTACGGCGACAAGCCCTACACCTTCTACCCCTTCCCCATCCCCCTCTTCACAGCCACCGTCAAGATCAACCACCTGCGCGCCCGCGCCGCAGCCCTCCGCCCAATCCTCCCACCAACCTCAGACCTCATCTCCGAAGCCGTCGAAGTCCTAACCACAATCCAATCCTTCAACCCAACAACATTCGCCGAATGCCGCCCCCCAAAGTCCAGGCCAGACTGGATCCTGCTCGCCCAAACCATCCAAGCCGCCGTCACAATCTACTGCATCTCATCTCTCCAGAGCGTCGAAATCCTCCCATCCAGTAACTGTCCATCCCTACAGGCCTCAAAGGCCACCGCCCGTCAAACCCTCCACACCCTCCTCTCACAGTCCCTCCCCACCGCCCGCTTCGGCACCTCCGTCCTCTGGGCCCTCGTCGTGCTCGGCGTCGACGCCGTACATGACGGTCCAGGCATGCGCGCCTTCGTCAGCGAGAGTCTCGGCCCGCTGTCTCGCGCGCAGGGCTCGTATGTGCCCCGGTTGGCGAGGGACCTCCTCGAGCGGTTCTGGGCGAGTGGGCGCTCGGACTGGGATGGGTGTTTTGATCAGCCGTATGCGCTTGCTATGCAGTGGACTGTGAGTCGGCATGGGTTGCGGGAGTCAACCTAACTGAAGCTGACTGAAGCTGAAGATGGAAAAAAAGGTGATTATAGACTGGGATGCTGTTGGTGTAGATCGGGAGGTTCTGATGGTACTGTAAATGATTGTTTTATGGCTTTATCTCTGTTGTAGCATTCAGCTGTATTGACTCTATTCACGTATTTTGAGCGTAGATATTTTTGACAGTCGGCAGAGCAAGAGGCCAAGCACCGTCAGAAACGTCAGAGACGTCAAGCATCAGTTTCATTTTATATAACCATCATGTAATCTCAACTCTCCTGGTCCTGCTTGTGTAGATTGCAGCTGCTGCGTGCTGACAAAGCTGAATGGCCCCCACGATGGATCGGATATAAATATGACAGATATGCTGTGTTGACTCTCGAAACGCTCTCTGGACTGTTTCTTATTCAGACCACAGCCCCAACTGGAAAAGGAATGTCCCTGCTCACTCTCCCACCGGAATTAATCCTGTGCATCGTCGGATTCCTCGACTACGAGAGCGAACTGAGTGCCTTGTCAAGGACCACTCGCCACCTTTACAACCTCTTAAACGGCGTTCTATACACACACAACCTCCACTTCGGGGATGCGGCCTGCATAGAATTGGCAGCCAAGCATGGAAATGAACTGGCAATTCGACACGCTATACAGGCCGGAGCCAAACCCACATCTGCCACCCTCGCTCTGGCTACCATATCCGGCGATAAAGAGATAGTGCGAGTCCTCCTCGACGCAGGAGTAGATGTGAACTCGCCAGTCCTTGACCTAGATAGCTATCCATCACCCGGCGAGATTGTCCACAGCATGCGGCCGACTGCAGAGAAGTGCTCACACAAATCGATTCTGCCTGGGCATCGGTACCGCAAACGAATGTTTATGTTTTACCCTGTTAAGACCCCTATAAACATCCCGCCTCTGTGCGCGGCTGCGCATCACGGACACCTTGCAATGGTGAAGATGCTTGTTGATGCTGGTGCACGGGTCAATGTTCTCGACATGAACGGCCAGACGCCGCTCTTTGAGGCCGCCTACCATGGACATATCGACATTGTCAGGTTCTTACTTGAAAGCCGCGCGAGCCCGAACTTTAAGAATCGAAAGTACTCGCAGCCTCTTTGGGCAGCTGCTTCTCAGAACCATCTAGAGGTGGTCCGGTGTTTACTTGATCATGGAGCTCGCGCAACGGTCAAGATGCTGCGTCATGCGGCGTCACACAATCACTCTGCCATCGTTCAGCTCGTGCTGCAGCGTATGACGCGTCAACTCGAAGCCCTGAGCGAGAATGAACAGACCCGCCTTGCTTATATAGCCGCTGCGTGTGGAGTAAACGATATCCTGAAGCGGCTGATAGATATCGGATGGGACGCGAATTCTATGCCCTGCCCTACCTTCCCACTCGTGCGAGAGCGCCACCCGGATGCAACCCAGGCGACTACATTATCCTGGGCGGCATATAACGGCCACATCGACACCGTGCGCCTTTTGCTATCCCACGGCGCAGATCCCGGCGGCAACCCGGGCGAGCTCCTCGAGCCCAGCTCGGTTCATTTCCCGCTCAGCGTTACATTACTCGGCGAGCACGCCAGCGTGGACATCATCCAGGCGTTGCTCGATGCTGGAGCCGACCCGGAAGACGATTATGAGGGCGATCTTCTTGCCCTGGCTACGCAAGACTTGCCTATCTTCAAGCTATTGCTAGCCCTCGGCGTCGAGGTCGATCAGGCCACCGTAGAAGCGGCCCTCGTGAAAAATGACCCAGCCGTTCTAAAAGTCATACTAGACCTGCCGGAGATCGACCTAGAGCATCTGGTGGGTCTCCTACCCCGAAGCAGCAGCAGCAACAGCACAGAAGCTCTGTTGCAACAGCTCGTCCGATGCAGTAAACCCACGCTCGACATCCTCCTCCAACACGGCTTCAATCCCACCCCCAAAGAAGTCGACGACGAAATCCTCGAGTCGGTCTTGAAAGACGTCGTCACGCACGGAAACATACCCCTCCTAACCCTCCTCATAGACCGTGGCTTCAACATCAACCGGGCAGAATGGCAAGCTGAGATCCTCGAACTCGCCGCAAACAGGGAAGACCACGCCGCCGCCGCAGAAACAGTCGATCTCCTACTCGCCCAGGGAATGGATATCGATGCCGCAGACGAAGACGGAAAGACGCCACTGCACCTGGCAACCATATTCCAGCCGCAGGGGTACGACTCCAACGCGGTGTCGATCCTAACAGGCCGCGGCGCAGACCCATTAACGTACGTCTCGCGGCGAGATCCCAGCGACGGAATTAGGTGTCCGATGATGTATGTGGTTTACGACATACCCTGGCCCAAATACCAGTATGTTGCTGCGCTGCTAGCGGCTATTGATGCTAAAGGGGATAATGTTAAGTTTACCGTGCTTGAGGAACACGTTATGAATGGAATTGCGCGTGCTCATTGGGAGGAATATCTGGTGTATAGGAGGATTGAGAAGTTGCTGAGACAGTATTACTGGCGCAAGGTTGATGAGCGACGGGCCAGGGGGAGGCCTGTTATTTGTTGGAGTAGCGTAGTGAAGGGGAAGCCTATGGCCAGTAAAGGGCTGTTTGTACGGAGGAAAGAAGATTAGCATGTATATAGCTTGAAGACCATCAAACAATTAAAGAGAACTAAATGCCTTGAATAATAATGAGTATCATACTCCAATCCACTTCTAGCAATCGATATCACCGGAGTAGCACCCAATATCCACACCATGTATCCCGCTACTCACCAAAGTTCCCAAGCTCGATGGCCTTCGGATCACTGAGATGTATACCATGCAGTGGACATTCCTTGACACTCTTCTCCCTCTTGCCCATTACTCCCAAAATAGGAGCCCACAGCAGCCTAGGAGCAACCGCAAAGCACCCCCGCGCCGTAGCCCTCTTAATCAACCTTTCCAAGGGTCTCATCTGCGTCACTACATCGCAGGGTAATCGCATGATCAGACAAAGGCATTCCAGCCCGTCGAGCATCTTCAGAGCCCTGACAATATCTCTCCGTTCAGGCAGAGGCAGGGGTTGAAACCGTGCTATCGCGAATTCGAGGGAAAGCGTTCGGAAGGAACTCAGGCGCTCTTNGGGCATATACTTGCAAAGCTCGGTGAGGGTGTACGGGTGCTCGATGTAGAAGCTGTTCTGCTGGTAAAGCATGTCGATTGTTTCGTAGTACCTGTATACTCCATAATTAGTTTTATTTATGGGATTGGAAGGGATCGGTTGGATACGCACACCCGCTTGCAACTTCTCAGCGTACTCATCACCCTCGTCCGCCTTGACGGCCTGTTCGCGCGGCGCCTGACGGCGCTGGTGTTGGGCCATGGTTGACGAGGATGGCACTCGTAGTGATCCGCTCTACACTTGTCGCAGAGGTCGCCGCAGCGAGTCTTCTCGTACTGCTCTTCCTCGGGGAGTTTACATAGAAAGCTGCGGAATCTGCAGTAGCGTCCGTCCACCCAGGACAGATGGATCGTTGTCGGTGCGATGAAGATCTCTTTGTAGATTATGAGTCGTACTTCTGCAGGGAGGCGGAAGAAGGGCGATTCCTCCTGGACTAGAGGGTCCTGCGGTTGGGCTGTGCACTTTGGGCGAGCCCTTTTTCTGTTTTGAGTCGAGATTCTCTTTCGCTTTGCCATCTTGCTGATGTGGACGGTCGAGAGAGATGGATTTGTTAGATGAGAAGGTGAGAAATGAAAGACAGTGATGGTGATGGTGCGAAGACCAATGCCGGACCAGAATATTAAATTTTAAAATGACGATTGCATCATTTCCATCTAAATAGGCTTAAAGTTACAAAGTAGACATGCCACCTGCGCAATGGGTATCATGAGTGGCCTGGCTCTATAAGCTCAGAGCAGCAAAGACCTCAATCCTCGCGAATACGCTGGTCAACACGGAAAGTTCCTGAGCGAGACATTGCTTCTCTGATCAGCTTCTGAACTACACGTAAACATGGGCAGTCGGACTCACTGCTCGTGGTAATCTGGTTGAACTGGACCCATCCCGCCTCAAGAACTCCAGGATCACCAATGGCCAAAGACGGCAATGACGGAAATGCTTTATGGCTGATTTGATTTAGTGGCATATCTATGGCCGTTGGTGATTCGGATCGACTTGACATCTCTACAGTGATGAACATCAGCAGGGCAACCCTAAAATATGGCTGAGAACCGAACCCTGTCTTCGGTGGCGAGATCGCTTGCAGCATTTTAATATCGCCCACAGCGCCAGCATGAATGTCGGTATTGATATGCACATGGTGATAAATGAGACAATGTCTTCTATGGACCAGCCCATACTGGCAAGTCAGTGGGGCAATTGTATAACTCGGCAATAGTGAACAGTAGAAGGTGATAATCAACGACAAGTTGACGAAATTGGATTATGTTTGGGCAGAGTGAACCTGGTACAAAGCGTGGCAACTAAGACTGTCCGAGCTGGGGTAGGCATTGATATAAGTCTTGAGGTACCTTGACCGTCCTCCATGTTGACAGGGAAGGTGGCATGCGAAGGCCTAAGCCCTGGATGTTCACTCATCCTGGTGAGACTGGCGCGCATAACCACAGTAATAAATGCTTTATTTTCTGACATCAGTCCCACCTTCGCCCTGATCTTGGTGCTGCATTGACGTTGGGCAACAATGTGAACGCCTAGTTGAAGTCGATGCCGAGTTTGATAGATGGCCCAGAACAGTGGGACCCGGCCTAGAATCATATTTTTCGAGATTACATACATGAAGGAGAGCCCTGGGTGAGTGACCCATATGGAGTATACAGAGCGAAGGATGTGCGTTGGTGATAGATCCGCAGTGGTTGGGCCATTACCATGTAGCTTTCCTCAAGAAGGACAATCCGTCCATTTCAGAATAAGCATTGGCGAAATTATGGCCTACTGACAGACTCATTCATCAAGGCTAGACCGCCGAAGAGACGAGTAATAACCAAAAGGATCAGAGTCCGTGGCTGTGCTGTCAGTACAACTACCTACAGACCCAGTAACCACACCAAGGACACAGATCAAGCGGTGAGGCTGGCCACCCCATCAGAGACCGCATCCAGTTCGAACTGTCGAGCCTCACGAACACCGCAAGGATGCAGGGGCCTGCGCGCTTATCATCGTAATTTCACCCTCAGGCCCGCCAGGAACGTGGGGAGAGCGAGACTCTGTTCTAGACCCTGTTCTAGATCGAGTCCGGACGTCGACTCGACGGTCTGGACCTTGGTCTCGGCCATAAAGGGCATGTTTACTTTTGCGAGGCTCTGTTGCTGCAGGCTTCGCGAGCAGAGCGATGGTCTTCGGGATTGGACACTGCAGATGACAACTCAGGATTGGACTCTGCTGTTTCATTCTCCTGGCAACATCTAACTTACGGTATAATTATCCAGGTCTGACTACAACAGGTCGTTAATTAACGAAAGCTGTGGTTGATGATCCAGTGGAATGCAGGCCCGGACCGTCCCGCCGCAACGAAGCGGTGTAACTGTTACTATACAGTAGATCCAAGAACAATAGATGACAGTCTAAATAACTAAATATACGCGATAATTCGGGTTCGTCGTTTGTGCAGGCATGACTCATACTGGGTGGGTCGTGTTGATTACGCAGCAACTCAGCAGGCACAGTCTCCAATCCAGCTCTTCTCTCCTTCTCCAACTGCACCTCTCAGTCCCATTCTGTATTTCCAGACGTCATAATGTCACCCAAAGCCTTCATCGTCACCGGTGCCTCGAGGGGTGAGCCCCCAATTCTTTCTTTCTCAACGATTTAACTAACCTCCGATCCAGGCATTGGTCTCGCAGTCTCCAAATTCCTGCTCATAGCCCCTCAATCCCACAACGTCGTCGTGGTCGCCCGCAGCGCCGAGCCCCTGCAGAAGCTCAAGGCCGAGTACCCCAAGCAGGTCGAGGTGCTGAACGGCGATCTCGCAGATCTGTCCCTCGGCCAGAAGGCCGTCGACCTCGCCCTCAAGTCGTTCGGGCGTGTGGATGGATTAGTTCTGAACCACGGCGCGCTTGGCCAAGTGGAGAACATCGCCGTGGCCGATATAGAGCAGTGGAAGCACGGGTTCGATGTGAATTTCTTCAGCCTGGTGGCTTTCGTAAGTTACCCCACCGAGTCGCCTTCCACGGCGTTAGTGCTGATATCGTGATATCTTCCAGGTGAAAGCCGCCCTTCCAGCCCTCCGCGAATCCAAGGGCCGGATGGTCTTCACTTCATCCGGGGCGTCTGTCTCGGCATACAAGGGATGGGGCCTATATGGCTCAAGCAAGGTCGCAATGAACCATCTCGCTCTGACTCTCGGGGCGGAAGAGCCCGAGGTGACGTCCCTGGCGATTGAGCCGGGCATTGTCGACACGGAGATGCAGCGCGAGATTCGCGAAGACCGTGTTACTACTATGGACGCCCAGTTCCATTCTTTCTTTACCTCGGCCCATAAAAGTGGGGGGTTGCTGAGCCCGGAGCAGCCTGGGCATGTTATTGCAAAGGCTGTTATTGGGGCGGAGAGTTCGTTGAGTGGGAAGTATCTCTCGTAAGTTATGCTCTATTCTTTCTCTCCAATCCATTAATTTTGTATCGCTGACGGGGAATAGATGGAATGGCGAAGCTCTGGAAGCTTTTCAATAGTCTACCAAGTCTGTACATAGCCGGTATAAATCGCCATAGATATGTATCATACAATATAGAGGCCTAGATCGAGTGCACCTTCAGGTATTTTATCACTTGAACAAAAAGGCCGTACGTGCATAGTAACTTCGGCCTCTTGATCCCATCTCGTCTACGATGGGCAGTTGTTGAACCATCTCTAGTAACAGTTACAATGGGCAACTGAGCTGCAGCTCGAGACACCCAATAGACCCCTAGCCTCCCTCGTTTGAGATCGGCCTTATGCTGTGAAAGACAATTGGTGGTGTTAAATTGCTTGGTATCACTCATACAGTTACGCTAATGCTCGCAGATACGCGGCTAGTATCCATCACGAGGCTTCCCTCCCTCAACCTGGCCACTCGCTACTCCAAGCTCGCGCAGCATACCACCGCTCAAGACGCCAACGTCTGTGATAATCGAAACCATATCGAAGCCCTGTTGAACACGGTTCTGCGCGTCTGTACCATCGGTACCTGCTGACTGTTAGAACATCGCCACTGCCATAACTCGTCGGAAAAGCTGGACGAGGGAGAAACGCACAGAAAATAGCCGCCTTCTTGCCAGCAGACTTGGCAGCTTTCAGGATCCGCTGGATAGCAGCTTCGTGCTCTGGTCCACTCCGCTGGACACCTATTTGCTTGGCGAGGTCGAAAGGTCCTGCATCGCATTAGCTGAGTGTGCTGGTATAGAGTTCACCCAGATATAGACTCACCAATCAGCACACCATCCAACCCCGGCACGGCAGCAATCTTCTCCACGCTCTCCAGGCCAGACTTCGATTCGATCTGCACAAATACAACAGTCTCACTGTCTGCAGCCGCGTCGTATTGCGGCCCAGCGACACCCGGGAATGCATGCAGCGCGAACATCGGCCCGTACCCTCGAGATCCTGTCGGGGGGTACTTGCAGTACTTCACGACCTTGGCGGCATCCTCCTTTTCAACCAGTCAACAACCTCATTTCCAAAGCAGGGGAATGGTAGACAAATGATTGGATTGATGCACCTCAGAATGACACATCGGGGTGACGATTCCATGCGCCCCAGCATCAAGAGCGCGTTTGATCAGCCACTCCTCGCCCCATGGAACACGGACAAGCGGGCTCGCGCCCTCGGAAGCGACAGCATTCGTTAACTACATACATACTGTTAGTTTCCATCAACCACTCACTCACTCACACCAGCCACTAAGCCTATGATAGGGGACAGACCTCATAGTAATCCCGATCAGTAATCAGGCCGTGCTCGGCATCAACCAGAACCCAGCTGAATCGGTTTGCGTGTTGTGCTGTTGAGCGGAGGATTGTCTTTGCAACGCCGGAGCCGGGGAGTCTGGATGGATGTCATCAGCTTCAGAATACACAGTCAGGCGCCTGTCTTCATGGAGTAGGATGCGCACGTGAGCCAGAAACCGTATGCAGTGGATGTCTTCTGCAGGGCAGACTTGAGAGCAGTGCTGACAGCCATTGTTGTATCTCAATCTCGAGTATGGAAAGCCAAAGGATGAAAGGTATGTGGAGAATGGTAGATAAAAACTTGAGGAGAGTGAGAGGTGGCAGAATGGAAGGAGGGGAAGATGCAGTCAATGCAGTGACGATGGCGGGGAGTTCCCCGCAGTCACTCTGGACTCTCGACTGTTGACTCCTCGGTCGCTCGGTCTTTCTCCGAATCGGTCTCGGCAAAATACCCCCCGAAAACCACCCCGGAAAAGTTGCCGGTGTGCCGCCGTTCGGAAAAGCAGCTGCCGATGTTTATACTCGGGAGTATAGTACTTATCCGGCACCTAATCGGATACTGCGCTGAAGGTATGTCCACTCTTATTTCAGGATCCGGATTTTATGATCTAACCTGGTATGACGACTATATATTTCATGGGCATGAACCAAAGAAAGCTGTCTACATATCAGCATTCCAAACAGACGCCAAGACAAGGATGGACAAGGATAACACTCAAGAGTGATATTATTCCTATTCTTGTACGTCTCACAAGTTGGATATACCCCTATGGAAATCCACACGGACGCCACACCAAACAGTCAACCACCAACTACGCCAGTAAATTTGAGACAGAGTCAGAATAAGATAAAGAAGAGTCATCACTGCTTCGGCGATATGCCAAACTCCTCATTCTCCGCGATCCTCGGCACCGCACTGCTCGTCTTATTCCTCTCATTGTCCTGCACAACACCCTTCGTCCCCTCCAACTCCAAATTATACTCCGCATTCTCACTAAGCACATACTCCTCCTTATCGATATGGCGGAACATAAAGTAGAAGATAACCGTGAGAACGCCACCAGCGATGGCAGGCCCACCCAGATCCCACGTGAGATAGGGATCGCGAATGACAGAGGAGCAGGCGAGCCCGATTGCATATGCAAAGGCGGTGTTTAGCAGGTTGATTGCGGAGACGAGACCGCGCATGTTCTTGGGGGCGCGCGAGTATGCAATTCCGTAGGCGGGCACGTTGACAAAGAGCTCGGATATGCCGCCGACGGCGTAAGGTATTGCGATCCACTGTTACCAGTTAGCTGTGTCTCTATTTTATTTCTCCGGGGGAAGGCGTACCCAGATAGTGATTGGCGCAACGAGGGAAACACCGTCCTCGTCAACGCAGCTGTCCGATGTGCCGTATTTACCGCACGGACCGAGTTTATACGCGTAGTAGTTGATAATTGTATATCCAACACCCGCAAGGGACGACATAGCCAGGCCGGTAGTGATACGTGCAACAGGCCCAAAGTGGATATGGAAGCGGCGGAGGGCCGGATACAGGATATAATTCAGGATAGGTGCGAAGACAATGATGCTGAGCGGATTGAAGTTACTAATGAGGTCGTTCGGCACACCATTCGTCTCGAGCATTGTGGATAGGAAACTGGCCGCCTGTCCGAGACCGTTGTCGTTGATGTACTGGATCGGGAAGAAGCAGAAGATTCCTGTTGCTTGGAATGTGCGGCGGACGTCCTCGACGAACTGGTCGTCCCACCGTGTTCGAATGTTTTGGCCTCTTGCTGCGATGACGGATGGTTTTGCTGCATCCCAGAAGCCGTGGCGGCCGATGCGGAAGATGCCTCCTCCTCTGAGGCAGATGCCCAGGATGCGGACGACATTGGGGAGGTCGCTGCCGCCGGGAGGGAAGAAGACGAGGCGCTTTCGAAGGTAGAACTGTGCGGATTAGTATTGATCCAACAACATCGAGGGTCGTCGTACCAGGACGAGAGGAAGCGGGATGTACAGGAACAGCGGCAGGATGAACGCCAGCCACCATCCGATGTACTTCTCAGCGTATGTGGTGGCAACCTGCATAAATCCGCCAATGTTGATAAGGAGGTAAAACCACAACATGGCACGCTCAGAGGTAGCCTCAGGGTCGACAATGACCCTCTCGCCGCTCTTCAGCACCTTGATCTTAGCTCTGTCGCGAGGCATCTGGTCGAGCAGCAGGGGCGACACATTTGGCTTGAACATGGCTGCGGTCGTTAGCACCCAACCACATTCAACTGGAAAATGGCGACCTACCTGCACCAATCGACAGCATATACAAGGAAATAAAGTATGGCGCCTTAGCGCTACCGTTGGCAAGCAGCGTGGGCGCGCCCGCGCCCACCATAAGGACGTGAGCAGCACCGAAAACAAGAACACCCCAGCAGATCATCTTAAAGCGACCGGTATGCGCATCAGAGAAGTATCCAAAAACCATTGGCAGGGCATAGGCCAGCATGCTGAACGACTGATTCACAGCGTTTGCCTTGACGGTTCCCATGCCCAGGGCACCGGCGGTCTGCTGGGTGCCGCGGGGAGGAGCCCCGTATCCATTACCACCAGGTGGCAGAGGGCGATTGACAAAGTTCGAGATGAGGCCGGTGACACCTAGGTAGGATGCGCGCTCGGAGAATTCAGCGATGCAGATGAGGTAGGCGACGATGGGGAGATTGCCGGGGACGCGACGCAGGGTCTTCAACTCCTCCTCGGTGGGATCTTCGTAGTCATCTGCGGAGAGAGCAGCGTCCTCAACGGCAGGGACACAGGCGATTTTCTCACTGGGCTCGCTGACAGCTGCAAATCAAGGTCAGTACGGTAGCCAACGACTTGAAGACAACTGGGTAAATCGCACCCATTGTTATGGACTCGGGCTCAGGCACAACAAGCACCAAAAGTCAAGAAAGATCGCGATGAAGGAGCAAGAGGAAACGATCGTCGCTGGATGGCAAGCATCTTAAATATCTCAAATACAACGAGCAGACCTGGTCGACACGATTCAGGTGCAGTATCGCGTGCTCCCTAAAATGTAACCCTTTGTGTTAGTGCTCGAGCTGGCGGCCAGGGACACAGCCAATTGCTGAACGGGGAATCGGACAAGCGAAAGAAAAGATAAGGGGACGCCTATCACGCAATTCCTATCTGCAGGCCAGTCTGGATCCCATGCAATCAGAGTGCGCCAGAAAATGCCAGGGGGTGAAAGGATTTGCCATGGCCAACCAAGCATCATAAGCTCGCTAAGCATTGCTGGTCCCCAGTTTAACTGTTCGAGGCTGAAACTTGGAAGTGAATTGAAAGTGAAAATAATATTTACACTCAGACAAAGAAAAGATAAGTCAGTGGGTCTCCAGATTGTGTCAATTTGTTATGCTCTAACTCTTATCACATCAACACAGCTCCTACCAAACTAACACCCCAAAGACCTTCCCATCTGTTACTGCCATCGGCGAGACCTGTATATCACTATCCATCGCTCTTTGCCATGTCCTCCTTGTCATCCAGCCACAAAAAGCACTGGCTGTCCCATGAAGCGAGCATGCAACGCTTTGAACGACCGATGGATCTCTTTCCCAGCCGTCCATAATGGTAACCGCGTCGCCGTTCACGATGTAACCCATATTTATCGATACCTCTACACCGCATGACCGGGGAAACAAGTGGTTTGAGGGCCATTTTGCTCGTGATTGGCTCGATTGCGAGGTTGTAGACAGTACTGACGACCAGGCAGATCACGAAGGGGGTGGAATGGAGGCCTCATCTCAGAAATATGGACTACAAAATAGATTCCAACGGCCAAGACCCACTGAAATAACACTGTCTATCCGTTTGGACACATAGTTGGCCTGATTGGATGTGATGGGCGTTCCACGATGCGGCGCTGCTAGCCTGCATATTGGTGAGACGACTTATCCACGGCTCATCAATCAACGCGACCTCGGCTTGGATAGAGAGGGGACAGTACTTTTCGGCGGGCGCAAACACAATGTAAGATCGGGCACCCGATATACCTGTTCCTGAGTGTCAGATTTCGATTCGATCGATGGCATGGTGGAGTTCATTTCAGAGCCGCCAGCGTGGATCGCGTTAAGGAACAGTTCAGGATGGACCAAGGATCACTTTAAGCAGTGCCAATCAGCCTGCTAGAAACTGTCACGAAGTCGGTTTTTTTGTTTTTTTTTTTTTTTCCGCGGACTAACTCTGGCGGCTTCCGAGTTTTCCTCCTTGGCCTCAAGTCGGAATTTCCCGCCAGGCTGCGCCCCTGGCAGCTCCGCAGCAGAATATTTACCCTGCACCAATCCCCAGGTTTTTGTTTTCATTTCGCATCAGTCAGATTCATATTGCAACCACGATGCGGCTTAGTTTGGCCCTGCTTCCAGCACTCGCCTCGCTGGCGTGCGCAGAATCGACAGTCACATCGATGTTGGCTGCGGGCATTAGCGGTCGCCAGGTGGAAGCATCGATCATCAACAACGTAACACAATGTAAGCTATCACTTTCTCTACAAACGTATTGACACGAATAGGACGCCACGGCGACAACCTATTCTCTCAACTGCCACCGTCCAGTAGACATCCAGCATTGCGCCCTTGGTCTCAACAATGATGTCACGGCCGTCCAAGCTGGGGATACTTTTACGTGGTGGAATAATCCGAAGGAAGACCCGTGAGTATCGATGTCTTGTATCATATTGCGATATTTGGTTGCCCTTTTTTGGTACTAACAGACTGCAGCACGATCACCATGGAGTGCACCCCAGAGGGAACCACCAAGGCCACCTGCACCCGGACAATGGGAGCCGGTGGGTATGGCAAGCCCGGTACCGAAAGTTTCGTCGTGAGTAAAGGTATATCGTATATGCCCGTCACCATAACTGCGGGGAGCATTACTCCTGCGGAAACCTCTGCGTCACCGACTGCGACGGGGAGTGATGCGCAGACCACAGGCACTGATTCCGACACCAACGGCTCTGATGCCACGCCGACCGGTGGTGTCCCGAGGGTTACTGGTGCTGCGGGTGCCGGGATGGCTCTTGGAGCCGTCGCTGCGGTAATTGGTATTGTTCTATAGTCTTGGTGTGGGGCGAAGGAGGGAAAAGGAGATGGGCATCGCGATGGCCGTATGCCGAATACATGTTGACCAGCTAATAAAAGAGTTATTTCGGTTTATCTGGGAATAATCATGAACCCTGAATTTCCGTTTCGTCGCGCATGTCTGTTTGAGTGTCGGTGGTCTAAATATATGGCCTCCTGTGAATGCTGATGGGAGGCAGATTCAATTTCAACAGTCATGATTGTTTTCCCAGCTACCCATCATCGCTTCATTCAGGATGTGCTTTATCAACAGAATATCATTTTGCCTCCCGGGCTAGCGACACCGTCATTATCAACATCTAGTGGGCGTTGCTGCATGGAATCTCAACCATGTCAGATGCAACCGCTAGCCAAGAGGATTCCACAGTATTTGAGGTAAATGTTTGAAGGAGTTCGATCCGACCGACTGGAAGCAGAATCAAGCTCTATCTGTGAACTACCACCAGTCGCCTTGAGTATGGTCGTCGCAAAAACCCTCTCGACAAGAGACTTCGGTATCGGAACGACAGTGCTCCCGTGCATCTAAAGCTGTCGAATACAACATCCTATCGAAAGGGAAATATGATATTGTCAGCCGAATTAACACGGGTACGATGGCAAACTGGCGGCTCTTCGAAAGGGGAAGGAAGGTGCATATGGTCGTGTCTGACTGAATGGATAACCGTCTTCGATGCGCGAGATAACCTCCCTCCATTTCCCTCCGTCGGCTCTGCGAGAATTCCATCAGAAATACGCAGTGTGCGCTACCGCTACTTCGCCTCTTTGTTTCTGCGTCTCAAACCCAGCGACCCAACATCTTGCAGTGCTTGTCTTATCAAAAGAGCAGGAGTCCACTCTAGCTTGTGACAACCGACCATCCAAATTCACCTTGTACGAACGAGACCGCTGGTCCAGGAGCTGGTTCATAAGCCTGATAGACGAGACGGTAGCATGAACCAAGGAAAAGCAGAACTGAGCTGGCGCAGTGCAGGTTGCAACCCTAGATAGAGTCTCGGGAACCGCGACGCAATCACCCAGGTAAATCGAATGATTGCCTCGTCGTTCGCTGAATCGCCGGTGCTCATGCTCGTGTCATGTTTATGCCGTGCTCATGGCGAGAGTCTCTTATGTATGACTCGAGTGCTAAACCATCTGAAACCTCCCTCCCGTGTCTCCGCTCTCGGTGAGGCATGTTCGCGGCATCGCGTCTCCTCCCGTCGATGGACAGTGTCGAAGTTTGCCATGTCCTAATCTCAGCATGATGAAGGCTCTGGTCCAGATGAGAGCCAGAGATGTTCGCGCTGTGCTCAGCTTGGGGCGCTGGGTGTTCTCAGGGGACGACGGCGAGGACTAGCTGCGTTCTTGGTTCAGGATATCCCTCACGTCAATAGGTGTCTTGGGACAAAGACATGGCCACCCCTCGTGTTGAGACTCTGGCGTTAGATTGCCGGGCTTTGTGGGGTGCTGAAGTTGAGCTTCTATCAGGGGCGTCGACGCCTGGCGTTTGGGCGCACGCCCGATGGCATGATGCAAATCGTGACTGTATAGCATTCAGGAGAATCACAATGCCTTCTTCCCTCTGTCGGGGAGAACATGCGTACAGACCGGGGGTGTCGGGGCCAAACGGGCGGTTTGAACGCCGGCACACGCGTAAAGTCGGCTCAGATGTCTTGTGTGGGATGCGATCAGGTTCTAGATAGCTACATGAGGTCCACTGGGGTCCGTTTGGCGAAATTCCCTCAACGGTCCGGTATTTCAGTCCCCCCGTCTCTGTTTTGAGAATTACAAAGCGCTGTTTCTGATACTGTTCGACTGCGTGGACACTCGATCAGGGCGAAAACCAACAACCAACACAGGAACGGAGGGTCCGCTGTCAAGCGTACGGCATCCGACAGTCTGCCACTCCAGGTGTGATGTAGATCCGGATATAAGATGCTATCGATGATAGGTGCGGCGAAGTGCGAGAAGGGGCAGCGATCTTCGTATGTTTGTACTTTGCAGATCCACGGATAAACCCCCATGATCCCATCGCCACCGTGCATGGTCCACCAAGTATATTGTACGTGAAGGCCCATTCCCCCTTACTTTGCGAAAGGCAACTTGGAGACACCCGGAATGAACGGATAAATCGCTACTCTCTATGCCATGCGTTTCACAGCTGTCACATCCATCTCAATATCTTTCAGGCTACTTTCGGAGATACACAGTAGCGCTGTTCGAGCCACCATAGTGGAGCCATCACAGACTGGAACTCCGGCTCCGGACCTAGCGGTGGATCCGATGCTACATGGGGGCCGTTTATCTCGCTGCTCGCCTAGCTGTTGGGTCAATGGGTCCGTTGGCTTCATCTGACTTCCTAAGGGCTGTGGGTTCGCAAATTACTGTTCTTCCAGGCTTCCAGCAGCAAACACTAATAGTTACGCTGCGGGTGCCATTAAACTTCACACTGGCAGGCCGGAAAACTCAATGCGCACCGGCCGTTTCAGTTCGTTCGGCATCCAGCCCAGTTCTACTTGGTGTCGGTCTGGCCGGTGCCTGGCATGTTAGTCCGACTAAGGTGCTGACGATGTTTTTGCCGAAGTATACCCAGCCACGAGAGGCTCAGCTGGCCCTATAGGGACCACCACGGCCACTTACTCTCGGTGCAGTACATAGCCACACCTGCGACGGTGTGCACTTGCACAGAGCACAGCCCTAGCGGATACCCTCAATTGTTCTATTTTTACGGCTTCCAGCAGCGAACACAGTCGGGGGTAAAAGGGTAAAAGGGTCAAGGGCAGAACGCGCTCGGACAATCTTTAATGACAAGCGTAGATCCAGCTTGATCCATCATCCCGATCCGGCAGGAGTGTAAGTGAGTCCAAGAGGAAGTAAGGTTGGCTTAGGGCCTCCTGGCAACATCCGAGTTGGGGAGGGTCCACTCTGCGGCGCGTCTCGAGGAATCGAAGTTGTCCGTCGTTCGACGAAGTTGGCCGGCTGGGTTTAGCGATGCCTCGTGCTCCTCTTCACTGACGCTTCAGCCCTTATTGTCTTCAGCTGTTGCAGAATCCACAGTCAAGGCATGACTCGAAGGATTCTTGCATAATTGGTGTTCCTAACTGTCTATCCTGTATAAAACACGCCGCCACGGTAACTCGATGGTCATCAGTTATCAACGCGTCAGAGTTGGGTACGACTTCATCCCCGTCGGTTATCAGCCGTGTCAGGGTTACTCCGTTGGCGACTTCATCGGACTTGACTCAGGGAACTGCAGGCGCTTGTTAAAAAACGAGTACGGCTAGCCGGGGCTTCAGCTGGAAACCGGATTCGAGACCCCAACAGCGCATAGAATGTTGATTGGCCGCCAATCGCTAACTTGTCAAGCCTAAGGGCGTGGTTCGTTTCAGTCAGGGAAAGCCAGGGGGGACACGGAGGCGGGAGGCTCATCGATTGTCGACGTTGAACCAGCCCATTGGATATACAGCCAACATGGTCGGAGGATTGCGGTGATGAGCAAGACGAGTGCGGAGTTGACGTCTGCTGTTGGGATTTGAGATAACTCTAAAATGTGATTTGGAATGGGATTTTCCAATAGTGAAGGTGCCCGGGATTTGTTATGTTTCGACCCACGTCGACCCATCCCTGTGGAGTGTCCAGGTCTATGAGGCCAACGAGACCGTCACTTTTTCAAAACACCAAAATTTCAAGGTCACGCTGCCCGACTGGCTTTGGCTTTCCACGTTCCAGGTTCACCAACATCACCAACAAGAAACAGCCCGCTGATCTCTTCGCGCTCTCCAACTCGGTTTCGCGCCTCCCTCCAGCCGCCCAACCCCGGGCAACTACGGTCAATTACGGTCAACCACGGCATTCACTCTACACCGTCCATCTTCTTGCAAATCGCAATTTTCCAGGGCCATTGATCCCCCAACCTGGCCACCTTCCATCTCCACTGCCAGTCTGTCACCGGCGTCCGCTGACGCCGACACGGACCAATATGGAAAGTAGGCAACTCCTTATCGGCCGCGGACTCCCACTGCTGCCGGAATCCGATCAGTTTCCCCTGCCCATTCTCACCGATGACAATGACACCCTCTGGTGCCTCGGCCCTTCGGAGCTCCGCTTTGCGTCAGCTGTACAGTCCCCACCACGTAGTCGGCAGAAAGAAGCAACGAGCCAGCCATCGCGATCATTCAGTGCCAGGTCCCAAGGGAAAGTAACCTACACCCAGGGGCATGGCGAGCTGAATGGAATTAGTTCGTAGCCCGCGAACAGAGCGCCCGTTGAACCCGCCGCGGTGCCGCCATCAACGATCGGCAGCGCGATTGAATCAAATTGATAGACGACACGGTAGACGCACGGCAGTGGCAGACCTCTGGCATTCCCGTGTGGCATGAAGCTGCGATCACGATATCGAGTTATTTTGATAAGCTGAGTCCCGGCACCATGGATCCAGCGAGACCGTGAGGGACATATTCATGCGGCGTCTTCAGAACCAATTCCGGTGCAGGATCCATTATGCGTCGGTTCACGGTAATTCGCCAAATCGCAACAATTTGCCAGCAACACCCACATGCCATTCTTAACAAAACTGGCGGGTGAGCCGAAACTATGCGAGGTACTAGCGCCGGAATTACCGCGGCTGTGGGCGCTCTGATTGGCTAGGGAGTTACTACCTGATGCGGCTAGGCTAGCGTGTATCATGGATCTTTGCAGACATTGCGGCTCCGTGTTGGGACACGGCCATATAAGGCGTCCCATCGGGCCAGCACGTATTATTAGTTGTTGAGTTGCTGTTGAGCGGCTGAGTGGTGCAGATCGGATATGCGCCGGAGAACGAGGCGTTGTGCCGGGTGGGCTCCGGGGATGATCTCGCCAGCAGGTGCGGAGGAGGGGCTGACGAACGGACCAGCGAGGGAGGAGTTTGTGCTGCTGGATGCTGGCTCAGCCTCGTGCGGCTGTACTCTAAAGGTTACCAGGTGGCGGATGTTGATGTTTACATTATATGTCCATCGTCCGGACATTCTGCAGCCATACGGTAGACGGGTGAGTAAGCTCCGACTCGGAGAAGGCCCCGGAGCCGCGCGTGAGTCCGGGCAGTTCCATGGGCTCATGGAGGGTCGTATAGTCGTATAGGTAAGCAATGTGTGGCTTACGTGCTGTGATTGGCCGGCCCATAGTAAGCCAATTGCAAATTCTCCAGATTTGCAAAAGCCAATACGGCAGAGCGGGCGGGTGGGCCCGAGCAGGGAGGCACCCCATTGGGCAGCCGGATCCGGGCGACGAGTGGGAGATCAGCCGTGGAAAGAAAAGAAAACAAAATGACAAATGGGCGCAGCCAAGGGCCCCGGGCTCCCCGAGGGGGCCATTTTGCAAGACCGCAGGTGGTACAACTAGCAGAGCGTCTCCCTGTCAGCTACGGCCAGTTCTGCTCGTAAATTCTCATCAGAACCTCTGTTCTGCAGTCCAGCACTGTCGTCCGTAAGCCAGCTCGCAATGCATCCGTCCTCGACCACGCCGCAGTCTTCAGCAGGGCGGCCGAAGCCCAAGCGGGTGATCACCGAGGCTCGCAAGATTCAGAACAGGGAAGCCCAGCGCGCGTACCGTAAGTTCTTAGAGTTGACTCCAGCCCTCGTTGATGTTACTCGATCCTGCCTTAGGCTCGGTCAACGTCCGAATAGCACCGCTGACTGCAGCCAACAACAGGCCAGCGCCAGAAAGAGCGCCAGAAGGCTCAGCGAGAACTACACGAGCACCGCAGCCCTAGCGCTTACCATCACTTGCGGCCTCACCCGCCGCCTGTGGAGCATTCTCCAGAGTCGACCCCCGGCCTGCATGCTGCTCCTGCTGCTTATCCGCCGCCGCCGTCGTTGAGATTTCCTGTTCAGGGTCTAGATGGCGAGATCTTGACCCCCTCGACCCATGCCCATCCTCACCATCTGCCCATTGCTGCGGCAGGGCCCGACCCACTGCCGCTTCATCCACATCCTATCTCCGTCACGACCCCTGATGGTTCGAGCTCGATGAGCCTCGATGAGCCGATTCAGCACTCGCAGCCGTACCCGGGATCCATCCAGCCGGGTCTCGATGCCCAGAACGTCTTCCACGATCTAGATGCGTTCTTCCCGGCGTCCGGCTCAGATCTCGACTCCCACGTATCCAGTATCGACGACCTCCTTGGCCCGATAGACGAAGACCTCCTGCTCTCCTTTCAGGGAACCCCAGAGCACAACCCTAACAGCTACCCTGCCTCTCCCATCCCACTCTCACATCCTCCACCAGCCTTGGCAACGCCTCTCCCGTCTCAAACCGCGCCCTCACCGCGGGCTTCATCATCCCCCGAGATCGTCATCGACCCTGACCTCGACGCCGAAGCAGAGCCAGACCCTGACTGCCTGGCACCACCAGCACCGCCGCCGCCGCCACAATCACAACCTCGACCGCAATCCAATCAATCAAAAAACGACCCCCCAAACTTCAACAAGCCCCCAGACTCCAGTCGCAATCGCAATCCCAATTCGAACTCCCATACAGATACAGATACGAAACAACTAGCAGACCCCTACATCAACAAACTCAACACCCTGCGCACTTTTTTTTTAACCGGAACAATGTACAACGCCGAATGCCTGGGCATGAGCGTGGACCAGTTCTTCGGCCTGAACTGCACCTCCCTGGGGTCCCCCTGGTACCAGGAGGTGCAGTCGGCGTCTACGGACCCCAAGTCGCTCCTGGGGGAAGTTATCGCAGCGAACCCTTTTATCCCGACGCATTTGCGCCCTACGCTGCCCCAGATTCTTATCCAGCACCACCCGCTCTTCGACCTCATCCCCATGGCGGATCTGCGCTCGCGCGCGATCATTCTGAGCGCGACCCTGCCGCATCTGGTGGATATGGCGGATTTGAAGATGGATATTATTGATGGCGGGCTGGTTTGTAAGCCTGGGGCTGAGGGCGGGCAGCCGTGGGATTTGAGGAGCTGGGAGGTCTCGCCGTGGTTTTGGAAGAAGTGGAAGTTGTTGCTGGATGGGGAGGGAGGTGGTTTATGGGATGAGTGATTCTTTGGCGAGCCTGTTTTCTTTTTTTTTATTGTTATGGGTTTGTTATGCGTTCTATGCGATGGTGACGTGAAGCGTGGTGTACTTTGATATACTCCTATATATATATATTCCTGTCCTTTATAAACTGGCTTAAAGCCTAGATGTCTTGTTAATATACGAACAATAACTTCTGATCCTTGGCTTCCCCCGTTTCAGCTTCTTCAACGACGCATGTCCAGCAGAAGTCTTTATGTACAGGAAGGAGAAAGCACCTGAACCCCCGGGAATAGGCAATGCTGACCCCGGTCAACCGCACCATCCACGACGACCCAGACCGCAGCACCATCGGCTTGTCTGCTGTGCTCAAGAGCTCCTCCCAGCAGTCGATGGAAACGAGCTCTGCGCCACTGGCTGCAATAGATGGATCATGGCCACACTGTCTACAATGCACTCCGCAGACCCTGAGGTTGGGTGAAGAGGTCAACGACTCAAGAATATTCAGATCAGCAACCCATTCTCCTTGGTCATACATGGAGATTCTCGTCTCGAGGTTATACGCCTCCATACCTCTGAATGCAGACGGCCCGCGAACTCTCAGGGGCCCCTCCCATCCTGTAAAGGACATGTGTAAAGAGGACCCGTCGAACACACCTCCGGCCTGGCTGCCATCGAAGAGGTTGTGATTCACTACCTGCCACCTCTCGACATCATGATCCCTGACAAGCGGTTGCTCCGGCGCAAACAGTAAAGCGATGCCTGGTTTTCCCACGTTTCCAAAAGCGTGTGCCACAGCGCAGGACGCCATGTTGTCTGGTGGGATGGGATCGCTTAGTAGTCGCTGAGCAATGAATAGAGAATTTCCACTCGAGATAGCCATAACTTTATCCATCTCGTCTACCTGCACTGATAGCGTGCCGGATTCAAACTGGAGAATTGACGCAAATGCTTGCTGACGAGTAAGGGGGCTAGGATATATCTTGTCTGTAATGATTCCATCGCGCGCGAGAGACGCAGCTGTATAGTGCTGGCTCTTAAGCTCTTCCACCACTATACCTGTCCAGCTCCAGGTCCATGGTGACTGCTTGATAACGCTCATTGGCACTTTGATATGTGGGAGGTCGCGCTTGTGGTGCTCGATGATCCGACCCAGGGCTAGGAGAGAGAAGTGATGGTCCGGACGATGGGTCGCGAGAAAGCCCTTTATCCCTTCCATCACCATACCCAGATCCAAGCATCCATAGCTAGCCAGCTCCAGGAGGTCCGGAAGGGGGACAGTCGACCGTGGTGTATACTCACAAGCTATTGGTGTGCTATCGCGCCTTGTGTATACACCAGCCAGGCCGTGATTCCCCAGAACCAGGTCCCATATTACCGGTGTAGCCATTTTGGGCTCGTCTCGTATGAAGGCATCGAATGAATCGCCATGCAATTCGTCGTTTATTGACTCCGGCACATCACAAGCATAGTAATCCCCCGAAACAGAACCAAACTGAAAGCCATCCGACTTGGAAGACACAAACGTCCAGTCCTCATCATCGGGGATTCTGATAGTGTCAGTTTCGTACACTTCAGACTCATATTCTCTCCTACTTCTCTTTCCGCTGGTAGCACACTTTGTCGACGAAAGCGATGTATAGCCCCATGTGTTGTCTTCCCTGTAGAAGCGAATAATACATCCCTCTGACGGGGAGCAATGCGATTGCCAGATCCTCTTAAGGACCCGCACTCTATCTCCTGATGTCCGGATTGCTCCCAGGGTAAATGCCAAATCCGCAACACCGAAGAACGGAGGGTCGGAGCTATGCCTCTTGTTCCCTATCCAAGATGCAGCGGAATTTGCACCGTATCGAATGAGCTGTAGTGCCTTTGCCGACTCCTCTTTAGCTCCGGATAAATAAAGCTCGATGCCTCCTATCAACGGAGACAGGATATGGAGATGTTCCATCACAGTTCCAAGCTGGGGTATTCCCTCCTTTGGCATTTCCCACATGGGCTTCCCGATATCCATATTTATAACGTGAGACTTTACTGACCAGTCTAGGCAAGCCGGGGTCCTCTGCACTTTTTGTAATGTGTCCTGGTACACGCTGAAACTGAACTTCCAGATACACTTCAGAATACCGGCAGCCGCAGAAAGACCGTCTAAACTACCTAGCGAAGCACCTAGTATCAACGCCTGGAACTCGGGAAATGACAATTTCTTGGAGTCCCGGAAGGAGGACCGCTCGCGTTGAACGGTTCCATAGTAGCGGAGGCTGGATAGAGGCAACGACCAGTAAACGCCATCCTGGTTGCCATTCGGATCCTCATCGTAGGCAATGGAGAGGGTTGCAACTCCACAGGGGGCGACGAGGAGATCCTTCTGGAAGACATCCTTTGTTTTGGGTCCAAGGATCACCAGGTCAGGATACAGGTGCCACGAGGTAAGCCCGAGCAGGACTCCCCCGTCCAGTATGCGCTGTGGCTTCCCTGATACCAAGCTGTCAAGCGCCAATAGTGCAGTACGAAAGTTGTGAAGTACACTCCCATATACCATCCTTTTGCCAGATGCTGAGATTGTCATGCCATCCGGGGTCACTTGAGTCTGGACTGCCACCGACAGATTATTGGCAATCAGCTCGACGCGCTTTTGCTGCTGCTTGACCGAGCTATTATCTGCGACCTGGAGCCATGCACGGGCGCTGGCGTCCCAGGCCTGCAGATTAGACCAGTCGGTCTCGTAGAGTGCTGCTTGCTGAGCGAAGAAATTACTCGCCGTGTCACGCTCCATGGCCTGGTTCTTGATCTCCTGGCGCCGATCATTGACAAGCTCAACCCAGATTGCAGTTGCTTCCTGAGGCGACCATATCCGAGCCAGCATGCAGGCAAGGGGATGCATCAACAATGCACAGCTGCCGCTAGTAGCGCCAGCCCAGATTGTCGTGGTATCAAGACCCAAATGAGGACCGAAAATCCCATCCGCGATGCTCTTCGACGGGGCCCCGGTTTTGTCCAACTCAGATGCAATCTCGCTGGCACGGGTACCGTAAGCCTTCAGCAGGGCAGGCACCTCAGGGAGAACCTTTTCGAACAGAATGCCCAGCCGCCGCGCGAGGATATGGAAAGAGCCCTCCTCTGCCAACTCTCGCCGCTGCCTGGAGAGAGACTCCCCCAGCGGCAGCAGCTCGGCCGGGGCCTCACATTTGAACAAGGAGAAATCGAAATTTGCGTGGAACAGAGAGAAGTTGGCTTCGGGGTTGAGCTGAACTGCACTGGCCGCGACTCGCTGTATTGATGTCATTTCGCCCGTACTTGGACACAGCCTTTGGATAAGAGGCACCGGCAGGCGTTAAATACGCTCAGGTCCATATTGCGGATACACGTGGACCAATGATGGCTGATATGATATGCAGCTATTCAGCCTGGTCTTGGCCGGGAAGTTCGCGGTGATAGGTGAACTCTCTGGCAGACTCTTGCCCATGTTCCATTCAAATAAACTTCTCGACGTACCTAAGCATCTGGTTCCTTGTGGCCTTTCTTTTTGTTATTCTTTGATTTCTAATTAATAAATCAACTGAGGTTGGAGAGTGTGGCTGGGTGTGCGTGCTGTGCGTAGACCGTGGACCCAGAACGGCTTTGGATATGGCTCGCTTTTGGATATTTTGCAGACGGTTTTTGCTCCGATGTGGTAGCAGGAGTAATGAACTGGCTTTTCATGATCTACTGTTATTTCATCTTCGAAGCTAAAACCGGGCTTGGACAGCTCAAGCCCAAGAGGCGTAGAAGTCAAGGCAGAATGTCTGTGGGCCGGTGCATATTCTTATAGGACTCAATCAGTATGACGATGGTAGAATATTCAGTTCAACATAGAAGCAAACCCACATAGCGGCAGACTGGACAGGTTTTGGCCCGAACCACCATAATCTCGACTAGGATCAGGTATCAGCTTGACACAATTTAACTACCACAGCTCGGTTGCTCTTGCAGTGAGTATGATCATCTTTGGTGAGGCCGCCTGGCATGGTTGAAGCTGCTTCAATCAGATAGGAAGAAATTGAGATCAGTTTATCGGGGTATTATGGCCCAGTACCAGTGAGGGATGGAGAGATGGGTGCTCAAAGTGGGAAACTCCGTTCAATATGACAGAAAACGCCGTCCACTGTGAACCAACCCCGGGGTAGCAATGGAGGCAGTCACTTTGACTGTGCATCTTTGAGCCCTCAAACATTGGGTACGTTCATGGTACCTTGCAGGCCACCATCACCCAACACTCCTTCAAAAATACCAACATTGCTGTCTTATTCGGCATAATCCGCCCTTCACTCCGGAATACAGTCGAACTGATAGGCCAGAGAGTCTTGTCGCACCTTCACCAAGGTCGCGCTATGGGGCTGTCTCGCCGCAGGGTTGCAGCAGCACCACATGGTGAACAACGCCCTGCGCATGCAGCGCAACCGCAAATAACTGATTCGCCGCAGGACAGCTCTCCGAGATCCTACAGGCACAGACCCCTCAGGATAAAGTGGGCCGGAGATGTCTGGGCAATCCCCAAGGTTCTCAAGCATCCTTGGCGCCTCCAGGGACTGGTCTTGGCGGTTGGTGATGCGGATCACTTCGGCCTGTGATATCGCGCAAGAAACCCTGTTCCCTGGGTGGAGACAGCTGTGGGTGCCTCTTGACGCGAGATTGCAGTGGCTATCGATTATCCATCTCGGACAATAGCCTGTTTAGGGCTTGACATCTCGTGGACTGCCCTTCTCTCGTCTCGCCGGCTGGGGCTGGGGACCCTGGGGATGCCAAGGACTCCGCCCAGAAATGAAGGAGAATGGGCTGAGATAGCGTGGGATGCAGTCGACGGTGCGAGTAGCAGATGGATGAAGCGAAGTCTCTGCTAGTCCGGCTCATGCTATAAATTGCTGGTCCTGCCACCTCTGCCTCCCGTCCGCAACACCTCCACCTTCCTTCGTACCTGTGTCTTATCTCTGATCAACTAAAAGCTGCAAACCATGAAGTTCTCTGTCCTCGCCCTTCTGGCCCTGTCGGCCTGTGCTGCTGCCCAAGAGACCGAGTCCACCTCTGAGTCTCTCGCGCCCAGCCCTACAGAGTCCGTCGGCTGTGAACCTCACGGCGACCACTGGTACTACCCATACTCTCCGTATCTAGTCTACACAACCCTAACTGACCTTTCCAGGCACTGCGAAGCACCCGCAACATCAACCACCGACAGCGAATCCAGCGAATCCACCTCCGAAAGCCTCGCTCCCAGCCCAACCGAGTCCATCGGCTGCGAACCCCACGGTGACCACTGGCACTGCGACGCCCCCGCCACAACCACTTCGGGCTCTGACTCTGCCGATGCTACATCCAGCGCTGATGCCGAAAGCTCCGAGTCCATCGCTCCCAGCCCTACCGAGTCTGTCGGCTGCGAGCCCCATGGCGACCACTGGCACTGCGATGCCCCCCGTGAGACTGACGATGCTTCGTCGACTGAGGAGGCCGGTGCTGAAGCCACTGGCGGCGACCAGCCTGAGGATGCGGCGGGTATTGTCTCCGTGCAGCTCTCTGCGGTCGCGGTGATGGCTGTTGGTGCGGCTGCTGTCTTGCTCTAGGTCATTCTGCCTTGTTCTGTTTTATAAAATGGTTCGCGTCAATTGTAGATATGGATATGGATATGGATATGTATTTATGACATAGGAGATGGAATGGTGCTCTAATTGGGCTTAATAAAACTGGTTGGCTTGCTTTCAGCTAATTCTCCAGTGGCTTTGAATATTCTTCGGACAGACTTGTATAGTTTAAATGCCTGTGATTCATGTATTTCACCGATTTCGGAATGGTGTTTATCTTACTAGAGCTAACTGTTCTAGCATATCGTAGATCCATATAAAAGATATAAAAGAAATATCTACGCCTCCACGTCCTTCTCCTTTCCAATCTCCCTAACAATCCCTGCCTTTCTATCCTTCCTCAACTTCCTCGCATAAGACACGCCAAAGCCATGCTCAAACACCTCCTTGATCTCTTCGAGCGTCAACCCAGAAACCTCGGGATAGAAGAAATAGATCAAAATGTACCCAATCCCACAAATAGCCGCATAGAACCCAAACGCCCCACTGGGGGTAATGCCCTTCATCATACTCAGGAACGTGCTCGAGACAATGATATTCGCGCCCCAGCAGCAGCAGGTAAGCCACATTGTACCCATTGCGCGAACCTCCATGGGGAAGAAGTCCGTGTTCATCCAGGCTGTGTTGCCCATTGAAACGCCATAGAAGAAGACGAACCAGATGATGAAGATGAGGACGACGATGGCGGCGGGACTGACGGTGTCTGTTTCTAGCGCGAGGGTGTTTGTGTCCACGGGGATGAAGTGGAATGCGACTGCAACGGCGATAAGCCCAGCTGACATGCCCCAGGAGGTTAAGAGGACAATACGTCTGCGGCCGATGGGGTCGACGGTCATCATATTGACCCAGGTCATGACGAAGTTTGTTCCTGCGACAACGAGGCCGACGGCGACGGGGTCCGAAAAGCCGACGAGGTCGAAGAGGGTTGCGGAGTAGTACATGAGGGTGTTGAATCCGGACATTTGCGCAATGACTGCAAATGCGCAGCCGCATACGAGGGCGCGGAAGTAGGCTGGGTTGGTATGGAGGAGCTTGATCTTGGACCAGCGGGTTGAGTCCTTGTTTAGTTCCTTGGACTCGTCGCAGGCCGCGATGATGAGGCGGACTTTGGATTGGATTTGCTCGTCCGATGCGCCTTTGTAGATCTTTCGGATTACGGCTTCTGCTTCTTCAGGTTTGTCGTGGTAGACGAGCTGACGGGGGGATTCGGGACAGAATGGGAGCAGGCATGCGAGGATGATTGAAGGAAGGCCTCCAAGACCGACCATATATCTCCATCCATGTGGAACGTGGGCAAAGGCCGCGCCGATGCCGTAGGAGATGACTTGTCCGCCGGTGATTGACATGTTGTTCAGGCCGATCAGACGCCCTCTGACCTTTGTAGGTGCGATCTCGGCGATGTACATGGGAACCACCATCGAGGCAGATCCAACTCCGAAGCCAACGATCAGACGGCCAACTGACATTTGCGCGATGGTGTATGCTGCACCTTGCAGTACTGCGCCGACGGTGAAGAGCACGCAGCCAACGTAGATTGCAGGCTTTCTTCCAAACTATTCTCAATCAGCATGGACCAGGCAGCCGATCCAAAAGGAGTACCTTATCAGCAGTAAGTCCAGCAATAATCGCGCCGACAAAGGAGCCACCAGAGCAAAGACTGGTAATCAGCTGTTTCTCATTCTCCGACGCGGGTCGGCCGTCGAGATCGTTTCCTAGGTAGACCAGGACAGCAGAGATGATGCCAGTGTCGTAACCGAACAGGCCCCCGGCAATGGACGCCGTAAATGACACGAGCCAGACAAACCAGCTGGTAGAGATATCTTCGATGCTGTTGTCAGCTGGGGGGTCATGGCTGTCATATTCGAGATGGATGGGCGCAGTCTTCTCGTCGTCGTCCTGAGGGGCAGCCATGGTAGAATCGGGCCAAACGCGGGTGTAAGATAAATCAAAGATAAAACTGGGTCGCTAGGTTCAATATGATTGAAGCAGCAATGATCGTGGGCAGATGGGGCTTTATATCTGACGGCGCACTGTGCAGTGCCACCAGCCAGTGAGCAAGGGTTACACAGAAAGGGGCGATTCAGTCCGTCCACTCGTCGACCCCGGATCGGCGACTCTAATGGCTTTGTCTGGGGTAGTGCGGGGGAATCGTGTGCCCTGCCCAGATCCAGTCCCTTTCCCCGTCTTTCGTATCTCGGACAGGGAAGATTGGCCCGGCCCAGAGTTGGCGCGGCCTGGCATTTCCGTGCCGAGACAACGTCAGAGGCCGCTATGGTGGTGCTACCATAGGGACGGCTGTGTCTTATAATCCAGTATGTGGCATGTGACCCTTGCGTGATTCAAAAGGAAAAGAACATCGCTGGCACTCTAAACAGAGTGTCAGATATGCAGAGCAAGCATAACCACTGTAGGTGCAGCTGGATCAGGAATATGTCCCCAAATGGAAGTCACTCCCGCCCTTGGAGCCATGCTCCTTGCAGCGAACGATAAGGCGGCTTTTGCTAGATTATCCTGCCGGCGACTAATTCCGACCTGACTGTTTAACCTGCACTCGACATTTGCCGGCAGAGATGTGCGTCGAGCATTAGTTGTTTGCGGCTATCTACCGACTCGAAAGGCGAATGAACAGGAATTATGGTTGGCAGTTCTCCCATTATACTCGAGAATATTGCGCAAGTCGTCCATCTCAATGTAATATCCGTGTAAATGGGCCTTAGGTCAAGTTGGTCTTGGTTAAGTTGGTCTTTGCCTAACTTTTGTGGGCTCGAGTAAGATATATATTTATACTTGGTAAGTGACAAGGCTATTCGATTTCCATTCCCCACCATTGGGAATAAACGGCGAGTAAAACTGAGAATATGTCAGGGCATGGCAAGCATGAGCTATGAATTATGCAGTACTTCTACTATCAGCCCTGGAAGTCTTGACAGCTCTGTGTTTTGGAAAACGAGGCAAAACATGTGACCCACTGCGCCATTCCAAATTCGGTTTAGACAATTAAAACGGGCAGGTGGCTCCGATTGGCTGGTTGCTCTCCATTCCCAAATTGGAAGGAGCGCGTTATTCCCGTCAGGCGATTCTCTCCGAGCATCATGTCAATTGTCAACCTGCCATGGACGTATTCTTGACTCAGATCAAGGGACAATGATGCGGACAGCATGCCCAGCGCAGAATCAGCAAATGTTACCTGCACCAGCTGCAGATACGTCCTTCCCTTTCCTTCGCCTTCCTTGCGGATGCTGACTTTCCCGTACAGAACGGCATCTAAAATGTAAGGGGGAATTCATCAAGTTCATATAATTCTGTCACTGATAGGATAGGTGATGATAACCCTGACATATGCCAGGCTTGCCAAAGAACAGGCGAGATCTGCAAACGGACCCCCAACAAGCTCCGCTTCAGACATGGCTCCAGCGCCAGATACGACTCTTCCTTTCGGGAAGATCAAGTATGGCTGCCTACTAGCAAAAGAAGTTCGATACCTTTACCTATTTGTAGGACTCAACTGACTAGAAATAGGGAAATTCGACTTCGTTGATGAGTCGGATGCGGTGGTCGCGAGTTACAGCCGTGGAACTGTTCGAGATACTGACTTCGACGGTGTAGCCGGAGACGATGCGCAAAGTACTATCTCCCATAGCCTTGGTGGCCAAGAGCCTGGATGGTCCTTCGGACATATGTCATTCCATCCCACTCCAGACATTAGTGAGCCAGGCTCAGGACTCCGTACCCATTTATCCATACCCCAGTCCTATACTTATTTCGTACATGATGACAGGCGTACAAGTAACCAGGCCAAGTCACGCCTCGAAGCCACACTCATCCGCTACTTCGTCGAGGAACTTAGTAGATGGTTTGACATATGCGATCCAGATAGGCATTTCGCCAGGATGGTCCCACAACGAGCTCGAAATTGCCCATCGCTCCTCCATGCCATCTTGACGGCGTCTGCCCGGCACCTTACCCGCATGGAAAGGTGTAGGAAGCCCGGCGGGAGGTTTTCCTGGAAGGGTGCACTTATTCCTGATCTGAGCGATGACACTGCGTTACATTATCACAACCGCTGCATCATGGAACTCCAGAGCTTGAGCGGCGATGTCGAGCAAATCCACAACGAGAATCTTCTGGCTGCCGCGATCGTGCTTCGATTCTACGAAGAAATCGATTCCCCTTTAGAAGACAACAACGATAATGGCGTCCTCCTTCGCGTTCTCAACATCTTCGTCAGCACACAGCTGCCCTCTGCAGACGCATTTCCTTGTAGCTTGGTTGAAATGTACCATTCCAAAGCACCGTCCGAATCACAGGCGCAGTATACACAAGCCGGCGGACTTCGCCGAGCGTGTTTCTGCGTCGCGTTCCGACAAGAGTTCTACAAATCCTTCATGAACCAACGCCCTTTTACGATCCCTCTGTCCCGCTGGAACTCGTTCCGTACCTTTAACCCAGCAGGAGACGGTACATGGGCCGATAGGGCCGTTCTTTTCTGCGCTGATGTTCTAGAGTACTGTTACGGGAGCAGCGAAACGAACAATTGCCCGAGTACAGACAAAGGCCTCTGGCGAAGGCTCTCCCAATACGCGGAGGCCTTATCTCGCCGGCTTCCCCATCTTTTGAGCCAATCTATACCAGAGAGTACTTTGAAAATCCCAAAGCAGACGAGATATTTCCTGAGATCTGGTTCACGGATGGCTGCCATGCCACCGCAGCAGCTCATATTGAACTCGCAAAAATGTTGTTGGTTGCGTTCGATCCTAATCTGCCGAAATTTGGACAGGGACATATGGCTTCAATGAAAGGGCTGATGAAAATGATGCGGGCGACTGTGCTGTGGGTCTGTGGGATTGCGCTGCATAACCGGGCTTCCCCCTCGGTGTTCGTTGATGCAACCATGGCCATTTCGGCATGTGGGCAGTATATTACGGATGAGGAAGAGAGACGCGCTTTAATGGAGGTCTTGAAAATCGCGGAGTGCGAGTATGTTTGGCCCACCGGGGGTGTCTCAGAGAAGTTGCGCAGGGCCTGGGAGGAATAAGTTTTTGCAACTAAGGATCCATTTGCAATGACCATGGAATAAACATCTAAATGGCAGGTTACACAGATTTATCCCTTCTCCAAACTTTCAGTGGCAATGGTCCTGGCAACAAATTCGTCACCTCAACGCGATTCTGCTCCCAAGCTAGCCTAGGCAGGGCAAATTCATACCGATGCACAAGACTCGCCTCCAATACAGTCTGCTCCAAATAGCTAATATTTCGACCAATACAGCCTCTTGAGCCAGCACTAAATGGCACAAAATTCGATTGGATATCCTTGCCTTTCTCGCCGAGCCACCTCTCAGGAATATACTTTTCAGCTTCCGGGAATGCTTCTTTGTCTCGGTGCGCGACGTATGAGGACATAGATACTGTGGTGTCTCCGGGGACGAACTCGCCAAGGATATATGCCCCGTCCGAGGGAGTGCGGCGCGGTAGATTATAGCTGAATGGCGGAGTTATGCGGAGGCTTTCGTCAAGACAGGCTCGGAGGTATGGGAGGTTCTTGACCTTTGCGTATGGGGCGACTACATCCCCGGCCTCGAGGGCATTGTCGACTTCCTCCTGAAGACGCGCAAGGCATCCCGGGTTCCGAAGGAGCCAGTATATCACATTATTCAATGCAATCGCGGTCGTGGCTGAGCCAGCATCGAGTATCACAGCGGTTTCAGCCAACATCTCACCCCACTCGAGATTCAACGACTCCCCATTTTTACCGTGGAGCAGGTGTTGGAATATATCGTCCAGCTTCTCGCCTGCGAAATATCGGCTCAATCGCTTGCTCGCGTGGTGGTGAACAATGTCATTCCAACCGCCTGTCAGTTTCCAGAGCTTTCGGTAAGAAGGTATCAGTTGCGTCAAGTACCGGCTGTTAAAATGATACCATTTGTCCGCAAATGCAATCCTTGTATGCGCAACCTTACTCGCGTGCAAGCAGTTTCGGTAGCTCGCTGTGTAAACCCTCCCATCTACCGTCTCAGCATCAACATCATCATTTCCTACAGCGAGAAGCCGCAACCTCTCCGAGAGCGCAATGTCTCCAATAGCATCAATCGTAAAGAAGTTTGACCAAGCTCTGAAATCAAAATTCAAGTCGTTTGCATCCGGTATACGACCTTCCGCCAAAGACGGCGTGCAATGCCGATCACAAGCTTCAACAAAGTCCCCCACAGCGCTCGCAACCTTAAACTCCCATCCCAGTACATTCCTCGCCGAGAACGCCGAAGCTAGCATTTTCCTCTTCCGCGTATGCTCGGCCTTATCAATCACATTACCCAGGTTGAAATGCGTCGTCTTCTCTGTCTGGTAGAATGCATCCTTCACGCACTTCGTGCCGTGTCCGTAGATATCGGCGTATGCGTCTGGGTGTCCGTAGGAGAGAGAGTTGGGGCCGATCCGAATGACTGGATGTGTTTTGTGCATTTGGAACAGCTTTGCAGAGCGGATTCCGCCGCGCCAGGTTTCGAGACACCAGGCGAGGTTTGTGATGGCGCACAGAGGGGTATAGGGTGGGTATTTGTTTAAGCCTTTGATGTTGAGTAGGTAGGTAACTAGGAGTTTCAGGAGGAAGAAGGTAAGAAATATGAGCAGTAGACGGGCGTACATCTTGGTTGGCTTGACAGACGATATATAGGATATGGACGTAAATATATGAGATTTAGGTTGTGGGGAGTATACGAGAATTCTATTGTCTTATATCATGAATGTTGGTCAGATATGGACTTGACGCACTCCAGCGATCGCTACTTACCATCTACAGCCAGTGATTCATTCATATTCGAAATAGCGCGAGCAACAGTGACTTTCACATAATTAATCGTATTGCCTGAAATCCTGCATCAGAGTTGCCTGTTTGAGCCATGGCCAAGATAGGCAATTTCAGAGTTGGAGATGACCGAGTGGGCAGGTCGCGCCGAAAATTCCCCATCCTGGAGAAGAGCTGGGTGGACTTGGCTTGGGGCAAGGGGATAGATATCCCATTTGTCGACTGGGAAATTGCATAATGTAGTCCGTACTTGCTAACTGTAATAGTTAAGAGGTTCTCGTGGCTTGTCATCTCTGAACTGGGTCTCAATAGTTCATCCATATTTGCTGTATTGGTGGAACTGGTGGACACGTCATGTTCAAATTGGTAAAGTCATCTATGTCAGCATGGTCAGGCGCAGAGACTGAGTTATTGGTTTGCAGGTATACTCCTAGTATATAATACCAAATGCTCATAGGTTCGGCTATATGATAACAACATAAATAACCCTCATCATAGATCGTTATTCGCACAGGACCATGCCGCCGACCCGCCACTCTCATCATAAGAATTCTGAATGCTAACGATAGAACCGTAGGTCCCACCAACAGTGAGGAAACACCCGACCGCAATAATAAAACAGCTCCAGGCCGCCTTTACCAACCACCATATTGATTTCCCATCCGGACCAGTGCCCCAGTTATCATAGAGCCACATGCAACCCATTGGTTGAAAGATAAGCGAGGTTGCGAAAAGCGCACCGACTAGGGAGACAAGACCGCTGAATACGGGAATCCCGCTGGCGATTATGTAGGCGATTAATGAGACGGTGAATGTCGAGCCCAGCCATGTTATCCAGTGGATTGCGGTGTGGGTTGTTAGATGTTTGGAGCCGCGGAGAATGCGGACCAGAATGTGTTTTGCGGGTAACTTGGGGTTTGTTAGTGATGGACTTCACACAGACGCCCTAATGACAGGATATTGGGAGCTGGAAGTCAAAGCACTTACATGAAGTAGAACTACTTCCGAAACAATCAATCCCGGTAGAGCGATTCCATAACAGATCTTCTTGATGAGTATACCTGCTGAACCAAGCGCTGGGGATGCAACATGTGATCCACAGTAAAGATATACAACTGTCCCGCAGACAATATAGACAATAGTAATAATGCTCTGACTCACAGCCAGCGACCTATTATAGAGCCGCTGATCTTTCATTTCAGCGACAATGTTGAAGAAGGCGGGAGTGCCAGCATAACTCAAGCACACGGTTGAGATGGCGCTCATCGCGTCGGTAAACGTCGGGCTGCCAAATAATCTGTAGTCGGAATCGGGAATAATACCATCTATTGCGGGAGGATGACCTTGGACCCCAACGGCAATGGTGACAATGGACACTGACGGTCTGTTAGGATAGAAGACGAACAAGTAAGTACTCGTGACTTACCTGAAAGGATAATGCAAATTGTACCCACCCAAGCAAGCCAACTCATGCGGGCGAGAGTTTGGATGCTTGAAAGGACAAACCCAATGACTGCCGCAATAGCCACGTAAATCGCAGTACAAATTGCATGGGCGGAGAGTGCGTTCAGAGCAATCGAGATGCTCAACATTGCTGAGCCAGACACAAAGATCCAGACTTCAGGATGTTAACCGAAGGCCTAGGTAATATTGTAGCGAGGATTTCTTACACAGACTATACGCAGCACCCAGTAGCTCGAAGCCAACACGTCCGAATAGCATCCTTCCCACATCATCAATGCCATATACTTCCGGATGGCGGAGTTTAAAGACTCCGACCATCCAACTCGACCAACCAGTCATGAAGGAAATCGCCAGCACAATGATGATCCCCGGTATTATACCCAGAGTGTCGAAGACCTGGGGAATGGAGAGAACGCCCAGTCCCATCTGAGTCTTCAACATCAGGGCTGTAGTCCCCTTCCACCCGACCTGAGCAAGGTTAGAGCGGTCTTCCAGTGAAGCCTTTCGTGACTCACATCGCGATAGTTAACGCCGCCTTCTTGAATCTCTCCGAAAACGGCATCTTCCTGTATCGTCTTTTTGTCGACCCCCTTACCAACGTGCGACTGGGCCGGGCTGATTATATTCTCGGGATCGGTTTCACCTGCCATTTCCATCGTCATTGCAGAAACCATGAACTCTGGCGAATGCACCGGCTGGGCGACAACGGACTGAAAATTGAAATGCGACGGTCACTGCGGCAGCTCTAGCCCCGATGACCGGCGTTTGGAGGCCACTATGCCCCGTATATTACCGCTTGGGGAAAGGTTGGCCCAGGTCTGGGGTGCGGGTCCGGCCAAACTCCGGAGTTTGATCTCGGGATTTCGATGCGAGATTAACGGTTCGTCCATATCGAAAACTAGCATAGCTGCTAGGATTTCACCATATTATCGACTAGTAGTGCTTGTGATATCGTTTGTCTTGGGTGTCGAGGAATCGTATACATTTTGCGGCGCTTGCTCGCGTGGCCGTTTCCATCTGCACGGATGTGGGGCCCACGACATGACTGACACGTTCACGAATTCGCCTCGTTGGTAACAACTTCTAGCAGGGAACCTCTGGATATCAATTCTTTATCCTGGTTAGAACGGTTCTGGTCACGACGCGCAGGTTTCAATGCTTAGGCACTGAACATTGGACGAAACGGCCGTTCTATGTTCAGCAAATGCGTTTGGTGCTAGCAGAGAGTATTTATTTTAAAGAGAAAGAGACTCTCTGTCTCTGGCAATGCACATCAAGAAATCGACAGTCGTAACAAGATTAAAGTGGACACTTTATCTACCAATGCTTTCCGTTCGGTGATGGAAGCCGGGATTGATTCTCCGAAGTGACCCGTTGTCAAAAAGCATGAGCGATTGGGATATGGCTAGAAATGTAGATTCTTCAGAGCCTAATCCTTGTCTTCATCAACAAGAAGAAATGCCTGGCGCTAATGGCAATAGGAGCTATGTTAGCTGAGAGGTGTGAATAACAGGGGAAACGTGATGTAGCAGCTACTGCCATACAACTTGAAAGAGGCAAATGAGATAAATATCTTACGCATAAACATGTGAAGACCTGCTTGTTTGATGTTCGCTATCACGTATGACCGATTTCCCAGCAGTTCGGGAGGCCTACCGGTCCTAGGAGCGATGCAAACTTCCTTGTATCTTGTTGGACCAAGAGAAGAACAGTTCAGTTCTCGGCGACCATGTCATCACCGCCAATACGAGAACGAGTCTAGGTGGGATTCCAGGAAGTTGGAGAAGCCACTCCGCACTAAGACATGACATCGGGGGCCACTACCGATGACATGGAATAGCAGACCGTCGACCCCGCATGTCGCCGGAGTTGTTTCCGATATCTGACAATCTATAAAGCATCAGTATATGGCTCGCCAGCCTTTTGAACATCTTTTCAATGCTATTAAAGTCGTCGTGGGGTCCTCTGTACCCCGTATCTCGCCTGCATAATGGAGTTGCCGGAGCCAATTGCGTACAACATTAAGCCCACAAAGCTCATCCCCAACTCACCAAAGCCCCTTCTGTTGTACAAGAACTGCTTTTTCAAAGACGGCAAAATTGACCCCGTTCTTGCATACGACACCTTCAAGAAAAATGGCTGGGATCCACAGTGGGTGACCAGATATGGTCGCCTCCAGAGATCGCACTACCATGGACAGGCTCATGAGGTAATGGTCGTGCTATCAGGGCCCGGTGCCATTCGGTGGGGCGTTGCGGACCTGGATGATGATCCAGAGAAACGTACATACAGTGGCGTGAATGAGAAAGGAGGTTTGGACATGGTTGCCAATGTAGGCGACGTATTCGTCATTCCAGCGGGTGTCTCGCATAAGAATTATAACCCGAACACGACAATGCCGGAGTCACAGTGCTTAACAGGAGATGCGCACCGTATCGAGTCCGATGACCAGAGAGGATTAGTGGGCAGGCTCCCGTTGGTTGAGTTTACGATGCTGGGCGCGTACCCAAGAGGATTTACTTGGACGTGGGAGGAGGGAGGCGACCATGCTGGGAGGTTTGACGAGGTATGGAAAGTTCCTACCCCAGAGCTTGATCCTGTGTTTGGTGATAAAGGGGGGATCATCGAGTATTGGTATTAAGCACAGATTCGGGCACCAACGGTGTGAATGGTGTCTCTTAACACTGGCGTTGGTTGGCGGGTTGTTGTAATTATCTCAGTAAATTCGCTGCGTTGAACTCCTCAAGGCCAATCGCCATTCTGATTGTAACACGACATGGACTTCCATGTGATTCCTTTTCCTCCGGAAATCCAATATCAATCCATCTCTGACTGAGTCATACTCGTCATTCGGAATAACCTTTCGTATACCAACGGTGTACTAGCTCGCGCACTGGCGTGAGCGTGACTGCTCGGTCGTTGGCGCCGGGCCATATTTAGAAGCAGATTACTCGTAAAAATCCATCCGACCTCGTGTACAGATCCGATCCGAGCTGGATCCAAGGTGTCCAGTCTTGGCGGTGTTGGAGAAGACGGAAAGTGGCGGATTATCTTCTACCTGCCTCACTTGGTTCAAAGTTATAAACATTCATACAGATTGCCTTTATCCCGAAATTCTTTAGTATCATTATTTTTGACCCTATTTTCAAAGGAACGTAACAAAGCGCCGCCACAATCGGGTTAACGCCTTGAAGATGTCGTCTGCAGAAACGGTGGTTGTCGCTGGTGCCGGCAATCTTGCCCAGTACCTAGTCGAGGAGTTCATTGCTGATGGTAAATACCACGTCGCTGTCATTTCGCGCAGCAGCCGACCATCTCTCGATGCTCTCGGAGTGGAAGTCCAAATCGTAAAAGAGTACAGTCGTGAGGCTGTCCTCCCAATCTTGGACTCTTTCAAGACTCGGGTTCTGATATCGACGCTGCACACTGACGACCCCACGGCATACACATCACTGCATGAAGCACTGCTGTTCGCTTGTCGGGATTCGAAATCTTGCAAGCGTTTCATACCAAGCGAATTTCTCGGAAATACTAGAGACTATGCTGTTCCACGCGGGATCTATCGCGCCCGCAGCGCCTTCCGCTCAGTCTTGTTTAGCCAGAAAGACGTGACTTTCACGTTCGTCAACCCTGGTTGGTTGGCCGATTACTTTGTTCAAGCCCCTGGCTCACACAAGACGTATATCCGCCCATTTCCGCAGGGTTGGCCCATTGATTTGGAAAAGCGGACTGTTCGCGTTATTGGCACAGGCGACGAGCCTATAGGTTGGACCGCGACAAGAGATATGGCCAAGGCAATTGTTGCATTGATCCCCCATGATGACTGGCCAGAGTATTCTTGGGTTTATGGTGAGCTGGGCACATGGAATCAGGCGATTCAAAAAGTAGAGAAGTTTTACGGAATTGAACTGCAGGTATCTTCTGGTGCACGCCCTCCTTCCATCTGCAGCTTCCACTGACGCGGTGCAGCGAGAGTATGCCAGCAAAGAATCCATAGCGGCTCGCCTCTCCAATGAAGATGATCTTGACAGGTGGTATGGGGCAACTATCGACGAGTGGTCACTTCTAGGTGCCACTGCCGTGCCCCGCGAGGAAGCCGATCAGCAACGGGAAAAGTACTTCAAAGATGTTGATTTCCGTGATATCGAAGCGCTACTGCTTAGCTCACAGCATGTGCCAATTGTTTGAAGGAAACGGGCTTGCGATGACAAATATCATATTCTCGTGTCGCGACTCGCGATCCTTATCAACGCCCAAGCTGCTGGATTTTCCAGATATAGTGGCCATAACCCCTCATCTACCACCCCGCTTTGAGTGGGATCCCCTGTAGCGTATTTGTGAGATCCTTTCAACTCCACAGAACTGAACACATCACGCTGGAGATGTTTCCTCGGTCGTAGTCGAAGTTAATCTGCCACTGATCCACTGAGATCACAACCATGAGGGACGGCTCAAGTTCGCATGGGTTCCTCCGTTGTCAACAGGCAGACGAGTATTCATTGGTCTAGAAAACGCGACCATTAAATGTGGCGAGGCCTCGTCTCCTGCTGCTTTGGGTAGGAACAAAGACAGAACGCGGGAACTCTAAAGCGCTGAGACCGAGAGACACTATGACAACTAGTGGCGCTGCAGAAATGTATCGACCGCAATCGTGGATCCGATCATTGATTGCTCGCATTCGATATGAACATGCGGGGGAGGCGGGTGTCGTCTCAGGATGGTGTTTACAAGGAGCCATCGATTTTCTGGATTCTGTTCCAGGACCAAGATGGATCAGAACAAACAGCGGAACCAGGACGCGAGACCACGGCGGTCGTACGGAATCACGTGCTGGCTGTTCTTTCTTGTTGTTTTTTCTTCTTCCCCTCCCCCTCCTTCGTTATCGCGATTCTGACAACCGATCGACAATACGGGTCCCTTTGGTTCCATCGAATTGCATCATCGGGTGAACGACGACCCCCCATTGATGGACGACTATCGAACTAGTGCTTGTCGCTTTGATGGGACTTTTGCATGAGCCCGAACCGTGGGGCCCGAACATCGCCGACGCGCCGACACCATTGCTGGGAACCTGGCGGCTGTCACACTATTTCCTCCTCAGCCACAGCCCTCGTCAAAGCGCGCTGATCAATCTTGCAGCTTCGCCACATTTTGGCCCACTTGCGCTCGCCTGGTGAGGCGCCCTGATGGTCACAGTCTTGGCTCGCGAAGCTTTCCCGGTGTATCCATGGTTCAGCTCACGTCAAAATGCCTTCTGGACTACTGTCCCTGTCGTTTAGAGGTCGGAGATCGATCGAAGGTGTGATCGAGCCAGTTTCGCGGCCCACGGGGACTCCCGACCAGACTGCGCCGTGCGTCATGCAGCTAAGGCACTGCGCTGTTCGCTCCTTCTCGGTCCCTGCTTTTTGTTAATTCCAATCGAAGAACCAATGGTTGGCTATCACATGTGTTGGGAGGCGTGGCAACTCAGCTTGCCCGTCTCTATCTTCCTGGACGGGAAAAGGACAAAGTTCTCATTTCTGTCTGTTGGAGACCGGTACTGAACCTTGGTGCCTCATTCCGCTCTCCAATATGACCCATAGCCTGAATTATTGAACGATAGTGCTGTGATGACAATGCAGATGCCTTGCTCGTGACGTGTTCATGCCCTAGGAGTGCTGGCATGAGCTCATTCATTGGCGGGACATGTCGGCCCCTGCGTAGATGCACCCCTCCATGCAAGTCTCCACGAGGGGTTCGAGGTTCATGGTGGGTGAATAAACCTTATGCGTCGGCGGCTGGATGCAGCGATGGGAAGCAGTTGGGACAGACAGCGTAGCCGAGCTGCAGCATGCGAGTGTGGGACCGGCAGCCTTCGTGGTGTTGAAACTGGTATTTAAGGACATACAATCCCACGATTATGAGCATGTCTATCCAAGCTGTCTTATTTCCAATCATTGACTTGATCTTTTTATATCCTGTATATACTGAACACCCCGTTCCGCATAATAATGTCGCAAGCTACTTCCTCAAATGACCAGCTTGATACTAGCCCTTGGGTGGACGACCCCATTGCCATCGTTGGCATGGGATTACGCCTGCCAGGCTCCGTCCGCACTCCCCAGCAATACTGGGACTTCCTGACTAGCAAGGGCAGCGGCCGTAGCCGTGTTCCTGCTGATCGTTACAACGTGGACGCATTCTTCGGGCCAAAAGGAAAGCCAGGCCATACTTGCACGGAATATGGCTACTTCCTTGACGTCGACCTTGCTGCAGCTGACAGCTCTTTCTGGTCTATGCCGCCCAAGGAGCTAGAGCTCCTTGACCCCCAGCAGCGGCTGATGATGGAAGTGGTTTACGAATGTCTAGAGAGCAGCGGGACTGCCTCTTACAGGGGCAAAGATATCGGATGCTATGTAGGTGTGCTTGGCGAGGATTGGATGGACATACAAACCCGAGATCCACATCATCAAGGAATGCATCGTGTTGGTGGCTATGGTGACTTCGCTATCGCCAACCGCGTATCGAAAGAGCTCGGTCTTACCGGCCCAAGTATGACGATTCGAACAGCTTGCTCTTCTTCCCTAATGGCGCTTCACTCCGCCTGCCAAGCGCTATACGTGGGGGAGTGCTCATCAGCCGTTGTTGGCGGCTGCAATTTGATTCTTTCACCACGCATGACAGTAACAATGTCTGAGCACCGTGTGATTTCACCAACCGGCACTTGCCGGTCATTCGACGCCCACGCAAACGGCTATGCGCGAGGCGAGGCCGTCAACGCTATCCATATCAAGCGACTGTCGCACGCTTTGCGTGACGGGGACCCGATTCGGTCTGTTATTCGGTCTGTTTGCATCAACTCGGATGGACACAGGTCTCCTTTGTTTATTCCGAGCCCAGAAAGCCACGAGCTTCTCATTCGTCGAAGTCACCAGCTGGCTGGTATTTCGGACCTTTCTCAAACTGCCATGATTGAATGCCATGGAACGGGGACGATGGTGGGCGATGTACTGGAAGGCAACGCAGTGGCAAAGGTATTCGGAGAGCTAGGTGGGGTTCTGATCGGATCGGTATGAGACACGAAAATCGCCGGAACTCTCCATCAGACGCTAACTGACTCGGCAGGTGAAACCCAACATTGGGCACAGTGAGGGAGCGTCAGGCCTGAGCAGCATTATCAAGATGGTGTTGGCGCTCGAGCATCAGACGATCCCCCCTAATATTAACTTCACAACACCCAGTCCCAAGAGTAAGATTCTGCGTTCGATGTTCCAAGGATGTTCATGCGCTAACATGGGGTATAGTTCCGTTCGGGCCGGCCCGCCTTCGCATCCCCGTGGAATGCGAACCATGGCCAAAAGGCAAAGCGGAGCGAGTTGGGCTCAACGGATTTGGCATTGGAGGAGCAAATGGACATGTGGGTTGGTCGTAAATATTGGTGGTTCATATTAACGATGTTCTTAGGTTCTCCTCGAATCGACCAGGTCCGTAGTTGGAGCAACCCAAACTGATGCCTCGAATTCTGAGGAACCCCAGCTACTTGTGTTCTCGGCAACTCACTCAGAGACCGTAAAACGCAACATCACGAAGAGCTTGGATTATCTGGCTGCGAATCCAGCTCAGGTTCCCGATGCCAGTTATACTCTCGGATGCCATCGCCAAGTTCTCCCGAACCGTGCTTTTGCAGTCGGTTCCGTTGGCGCGTGGGATATTTCCCCGGTCCAAAAGGCAGGGCCCGCGCCGGACCTGATTTGGGTTTTCACTGGACAAGGTGCCCAGTATCCCGGGATGGGACAGGAATTAATTGCCTGCAATGCTATTGCAAGGAACACTATCCGGCACTTGGATGAGGTGTTGGATACTATTGATACAGGGCGGACCTGGTCTATTCGCAGTTAGATTTCCTTTTAAATCTGCCGCCTCGTACAATGATGGCTAATTATTCTACCAGATGAGCTGATTCAACCGGAATCCCCTTCAAAACTCTCTCAAGCAGAGTATTCCCAACCATGCTGCACCGCTCTTCAACTCGCCCTTGTCGACGTGTTGAAATCTCTGAATGTGAAACCTTCGGCCGTGGTGGGCCACTCAGCTGGTGAGATAGTTGCGGCCTATGCCGCCGGGGCGTTGACCGCTGCCGAGGCAATCACCATCTCATACCACAGAGGCCAGGCCGCAGGTGGTGTTTCAAAATGTGGGGGCATGATGGCTGTTAGTTTAGGGCGAGAGCAGGTCTCTCCTCTCCTGACTGAAGGGGTTATCGTTGCATGCGAAAACAGCCCCAGAAGCGTTACACTTAGCGGCGAATCGTCAGAATTGGACGCGATTGCTGTTGAGATACAAAACCGCCATCCTGACGTCTCAATGAAGCGTTTGGCCGTGAACCGCGCCTACCATTCGGGTAAGTTCAGTCCCTTTCATATGCACCAAATCTGCTAACACCTTTCGAAGCCCATATGGAAGAGGCAGAGGACGGCTACCTGGATCGCCTTGCGTCCCTTAAGAAATCGGACAGTGACAAGCAATTATCAGCCGTGTTCGTGTCTTCAGTAACAGGAAAGCCTATCCAAAACGCTGCCGAGTTCGGACCCGACTACTGGTGCCGTAACTTTACCTCCCCAGTTCTTTTCTATTCGGCCGTTACCAACATCCTCGCGGGCGGCCTATCCAATCCAACATTCCTTGAAGTGGGCCCGCACTCTGCACTCTCTCGAGCGCTCCATGATATCGCGTCGGAGACGGGATCAGTCCCGTACATTCCGACACTGGTACGGGGAACTAACGCACACACTTCTATTCTCCGCACCGCTGGGCGGCTATTCCAGTCCACAAAGGTTGAATTATCTTCTTTGTGCAGGGGAACTACGTTAGGCAGCCTTCCGCCCTACCAATGGCAATATGACGGCCGCTTCTGGTCTGAATCAAGGGTTTCCCGAAACTCACGATTCCGCCAATTTCCTCATCACGATATCCTTGGATCCAAAATCCCCGATGGCAACGACACCGAGCCTCTCTGGCGGTCTTTAGTTTACCTTGAGAACGTCCCTTGGCTTCGTGATCATGTCATCGATGACAAGATTGTTTTCCCTCGTGCGTCCTATATCCCCATGGTGGGTGAGGCTATCCGCCAGCTTACGGGAGATAATGATTTCTCTCTGCGGCACGTAACGTTCCTCGAAGAGCCTACGCTTCACGAAAGCCAGGATATGGAAATATTGACACAATTTCGGCCTTCCTCGACTTCAGAATGGTATGATTACACCATTACTAGCCAATTTGAAGGCACATGGACAAAGCTATGTACTGGTCAGGCTAGAGGAGGGCGACACTTTCCTCTGGATATCGTCCGTTTGACCCCTGGACCTCGGAAAGTGAAAGCAGAGGTGCTGAACCGTTCAATGAAGAGAGCAGGAGCAAACCATGGACCTCGGTTCCGCGTCATAGACCAAATATGCACCAGTGTCACGGCGCCAGAAGCGACTGCCGAGGTCATGGACATGCGCGAAAAGATGGATAGCAATTACGCTGTTCATCCCTGTACCATCAGCTCAGTACTCCAGCTGTTCAATGTTGCGAGGGCCGAAGGTCGCAACTTTGATCGCCTGGCTGTGCCGACTTATATCGGTGAACTATACATGCGCTCTTCATCTGGTCCAATTGCAACTCAGTCTATCGTCACGGATACTAAAGGGCATACTTTCTTCGGGGATGCAGCGGGGTTCTGTGACGGCGAGTTAGCCTTTGCCTTCCGCAGGGTTGGCCTCTCTCAAACCGAAAAGCGAAATGATCGTGGACTTGACCCCCATGCCGGTGCCCGACTAGTATGGCAGCCATACATTGACGAGGTGGATGTCAGTGGCCTCATACGACAAGCACCCGGGATGTCAGATAGCCTTGCCCTAGTCGAAGAGCTAGCATTGGCATGTATTATTGAGAGTGAGAAGGAGTCCTGTAATGACTTTTCTGCGCCTCATTATGCCAAATACCGTGAATGGCTGGGCCAGCAGCGAAAACGAGCTGAGCAAGGGGAATACGCAAGTGTTACCTCCTGCAAGGAAATTGCATCAATGTCATCTTTGGATCGAACCCGTTATATCGATCGCCTACACCAGAGAGCACTTCAAACTCACGGCAAAGACGTGGCTACCGCTATAATGCGTATCTACCAGCAAACCGGAGCGATGTTTAACGGACATGCCGATTCCTTGAGCCTGCTAATGAAAGACAACCTCCTTACGGCAGTCTATGGGTTTAAACTGTGTGAATTCGGAGATTACTTCCGTGTACTGTCCCACAATAGGCCGTGCATGAGAGTTTTAGAGATCGGGGCAGGGACTGGCGGCGTGACGGCAACTATTCTGCCTGCGATGCATGGACCGCACGGTGAACGCCTCTATGAAAGTTACGTATACACAGACATCTCATCTGGATTCTTTGATGGTGCCCAAAAGCGCTTCAGCGCTTACGATGGCATTGATTATCGCCCGCTTGATATCACAGCTGATATGGAGGCGCAAGGATTTGATGCATCCTACGACCTTATAATCGCATCAAATGTTCTCCATGCAACCCCGAATCTCCAGAAAACGCTCGCCAACGTCAAATCATTGCTTAGACCCAATGGCAAGCTCTTCCTACAAGAGCTGGCGCCCGTTACCAAATGGATTAACTATATTATGGGCACCTTGCCTGGCTGGTGGCTGAGTACCGATGATCGTCCATGGGAACCCTATGTATCACCGGAAAGATGGGACGCAGAGCTTCGCGCTGCTGGGTTTTCGGGGACAGATTCTGTCGTCCACGATGGCCACATGAATGCTCATATCATTTCGTCCGTTCCAAAAATTCGATCCGAAACGGGAAGACGGGTCACCATCCTCTATGAGAGAACCTCCGATGATTTGAACCTTTTCGTTTCCACCCTTCATGCACGTGGATTCACAACCGATCTCCGACATCTGGGAGACGAACTACCGGCGGATCAGACCGTCGTATCTTTGCTAGAGTTGGAGGCTCCCCAACTGCATTTGCTGAGAGAGAGCAAATACCTTGGCCTGCGAAATATGATCGTCTCTCTTGATACAACACCAATGCTGTGGGTAACGCGGCCGTCTCAGATCGGCTGCTCAGACCCACGGTACGCGGCAACACTCGGTCTCCTGCGGACTGCTCGCAGAGAGCTTGGGGTGACAATAGCTACACTGGAGCTGGATGCACTGGATGAGAAGGCATTCCACGCTGCGTCTCTTGTTATTGACCGTGTCCTTAATGTTGATACTGACTCGTCATTTGATCCTGTGCTCGAATACGTCTACGCACAAGAAACATTGATGGTTGGCAAATTCTACCCAGCAGTGGTTAGTGAAGAACTACTGGAGATTGGGACTCCCGGGGCCGAAAAGACAGACGCAGCAGTGCTCCAGATTGGCAATCCCGGAAAGATTAACACGCTGCGCTGGGAACGCATTCCTGTGGAAAGGTTCACATCTGTGCAGGATTGGGTGGAGGTCCAGACACATGCCGTTGGGCTCAACTCGAGCGATCTCAAGGTGGCCGATGGCGCGCTTGATGCCTCCCTTGGTGTGGAATGCACTGGAATTGTACAGTGTGTTGGGCCTAGTGTCAAGAACCTGCGTGTTGGTGATCGGGTCATGGTGCTGGCAGCTGGATCTGGAGCACTCGCCACGCGGTTTGTCGCTAGTGAGAGACTGTGTACTCGTATGGCTCGCGGGTTGAGTTGGGCTGAGGCAGCTACAATGCCACATGCCTTTTCCACCGCTATGTACTCGTTAATTGATGTCGCGAGACTGAAATCTGGTGATGTACGTCCTTTTGCCCGAGTGCGAGCGCAGCTAAACTGACATTTCCAGGCTGTCCTCATTCACTCCGCTTGTGGTGGGGTGGGACTAGCTGCCATCCAAGTTTCCAGAATTGTTGGAGCCGAAGTACGTTTCAATATTCGAATCTTGAGGTGCACGTATACTAACAGCATAGATCTACTGCACTGTCGGGAATGACACGGAAGCCGACTTTTTGGTGCAACTAGGCATTCCAAAACAGCGCATCCTTAGCCTCCGAGACGGCACATTCGCCCAAAGCCTCTTGGTTATCACTGAAGACCGTGGAGTCGATGTCGTGTTGAACTCCTTAACCGGCGGCCTGCTACACGCCTCATGGCAGTGCGTGGCGGAATTTGGCATGATGGTGGATCTAGCAGAGCACTCTCGCAGCAGGGGCCAGTTGGGTATTGATTTCTCCGAGGCTAACCGCGCGTTTGTAGCTGTTGATATAGCTCAAATCAGCGCGAAGCGCCCAGAGATAATACAGGGGTGAGTTTTCCGCCTGCTGAAACATACGAACTTAAGTTAATCAAATATAGATTACTCCGAAGGTGCATGCACCATTATGCGTTGGGCGAACTAAGCCCGCTTCCATTATCGGAATTTCCGGCTGGACAAGTTCAATCTGCTTTCCGCCACATGAAAAACGACCATATCGGCAAAGTGGCCGTTATCATGCCGGAAGAACCGTCGTTGCTGCCTGTCATTGCGCACCGCAAAACGCCCTCTTTCCGTTCAGACGGTATCCACCTGATCGTTGGAGGATTGGGTGGACTAGGACGTTCCGTCAGCTCATGGATGGCGCTTCACGGTGCGCGGCATTTTATCTTCTTCTCACCGTCAGCGGCAAGTAAAGAACGGGATGACTATGTTCTGGAACTTCGCGCCCAGGGTTGTCGAGTTGATCTTGTTTCTGGCGATGTGAGTAAGGAACAGGACGTCAATGCTCTCATCCAGAGTATACCCCAAGGACTCCCCATCGTCGGCATTATGCAGGCATCCATGGCACTCGAAGTTACCTCTCTTGACAGTATGTCGTTCGAGCAATGGCAATCGTCGTTCGCTCCGAAGGTCCAAGGAACCTGGAACCTACATAACAACCTGTTGAAATATCGCCGTCGCACCGACTACTTTGTACTTTTCAGCTCTTTGGCAGGGCTCATCGGCCAAACTGGGCATGCTAACTATGCTGCTGGAAACTCTTTCTTGGATGCCTTTGTCCAGTATCGGCATTCCATGGGACTTCCTTGCTCCGCGCTCAATATCGGTGTCATGGAAGATGTGGGATATGTCAGTAACCAGCAGCACATCATCGACCATTTTGTCGCTACCTCGGCACATACGTTACACGAGCAGGATCTCCTCGATACGGTTCAACTCGCCATTGACAACTCGCTTCCCTCTTCAGTGGGGCAGAAGCAGGCAAACGGGTGGCAATCATATGTCTCCCAGGGCCAAATCTGTATCGGCCTCCGCAGCAATAGTCCCTTGGACTCCCCAACCAACCGGATATCATGGAGACGTGACCCAAGAATGGCCCTTTATCACAATTTCAACAAAACAGACAAAGACACACCCTCAAACGAAGCTAACAGTAGCAATGATCGGGTGCTTGAACAGTTCCTTGACCAAGTCAAACATGATCCTGAAATCCTCGCGAAGGAGGAATCAGCCAATCTACTGGGCACTGAAATTGGCAAAGCCCTATACAACCTTATGTTGCGTGATCACTCGGATTTGGACCTGGACATCCCTCTGTCATCTCTGGGTGCGGATTCGCTGTTGGCTATTAAACTGAGGGACTGGTTCCGGAGAAGGATTGGAGTTGATATCACTGTTGTACAGATTCTGAGCAGTGGAAGCCTACGGGAATTGGGTCGGGCGGCTGCTCAAAGTATGGTGGCAAACTTCAAGGGCTGAACGGTGACAGGTAGATATTGGAATTGAAGGCTTTGCCCAAGCTCAGAATCGAAATGTTTTTACAATTCAAACAATTTAAGCTGTTTCTACGGAACTTATGGTCCATCTTCTTATTCTGCGGGATTGAATATCTCACCGACAACACCGAGCGTGATTCTCAACACATCCACCCCTTCGTTCCCAGTCCATTCAAACTCTGCGGCGGTATTATATGGAATGTAACCAAAACAATTAATATGGCCTTCCATTGGTCATCTGGCCGGTGGTCCAACTCTGGGACGCCGAGGGAGGCAGTGCTCGCGGAACCACTCAATTCCAAGCCATCATTTCGTCACATCCTGCGCATTCACATATCAGATCCGGCGATGACAGCTGGTAGCTGCTGTCCCAGCTTCACATTGGCGGGGATCTAGCAGAATGCTGTCATTGACATCTCGGATCCGGAGGCCGTTGTCTCAACCACGGATCGCCACTGGAGTATTCGATGGAAAACAAGACACAGCCACGATCTGGGATATCACGAAGGGTCTACGTGCTGCCGCTACTATCTGCGCTTGTGATGAAATAATGAAGTCGTATGACACTTATTACTGATAGATCAGAAGTTCTAGGAGGATATCTTCTCTTTGCCCAAGACTGCCTCCGAACGAGAGTGCATACACAAGCCAACAACAATGTCGGAAAAAGATGAAAAGGAGTCATGGTCCGATGATATACTATCATCCGAACTGCAATCAGAAGAAGGATTCCGTGTCGTTGATAACAAATTCGCCTTTTCGCCAGGCCAACTCAACAGGCTGCTGAACCCCAAGTCCGTCCGTGCCTTCTATACACTTGGTGGACTAAAGGGCCTTGAGTATGGACTACAAACAAACCTGGCCGCTGGCCTCTCAACGGCAGAGACCATTCTACCGAGGTCTGTCACAATAGACGAAGCGAGACAGCTAGCCTGGTCAAATAAAGCGATCGCCACCTCATCGTATTCCCACGGGAGCGGCATTCCCCTACCATCGCAGCCCTCGAAAGACTCCGTCCAATTCACCGACCGAACGCGAGTCTTCGGTACGAACGCACTCCCCTCTGCACCGAAGAAGAGATTCCTCCGTCTCCTATGGGACGCCTATAACGACAAGATCATCATCCTCCTCACCATCGCCGCCGTTGTCTCCCTTGCCCTCGGTATATACGAAGCCGCATCGGGTCAATCCCAGGTCGACTGGGTTGAGGGCGTGGCAGTGTGCATTGCGATTGCGATCGTGGTTTCCGTTACGGCAGGGAATGACTGGCAGAAACAAAGACAATTTGGAAAGTTGAATAAGAGGGTATCTTTTCTCCAACAGGGCACGATATATATGGATAGAGCTGATTAGGTGGAACAGAAACTCGACCGCGAAGTTAGGGTTATCCGCGACGGACGAACAGTACGCGTGCACATTACTGAGCTCACGGTTGGAGACGTCGTGCATCTGGAGCCTGGGGACTCAGCGCCTGCAGATGGAGTTGTGATCACAAACCATGAGATTAAATGCGACGAGTCCACCGCTACCGGGGAGTCAGACCACGTTGAAAAAGTTAGCGGTTATAAGGCCTGGGAAACGCTCCAGGATGCGCCACTCGAGGTTGACGTGGATCCATTCATAATATCTGGGAGCAAGGTGCTTGAAGGGCTGGGAACGTATCTCGTCACCAGCGTTGGGCCTCATTCAACATATGGGCGGATCATGGTCTCGCTGGGGACTGAGACAGATCCGACGCCGTTACAGGTGAAGCTTGCGCGGTTGGCGAGCTGGATAGGATGGTTTGGGCTGGGGTATGTCCCTCTTATACCTTTATATTGATATCTGGACTACACTAAGTAATATTAGTTCCGCCTTACTTTTATTCACCGTTCTGTTCATCCGGTTTCTCGTCCAGCTATCCGGCATCTATCAAAACGATACTCCGGCCGTTAAGGGTCAACACTTTATGGACATCCTAATCGTTGCAGTCACCGTCATAGTAGTGGCAATTCCAGGTATGGCATTCCCCTCCATTTCCCTATACTATTATTAACAAGAGTAGAGGGACTCCCACTGGCCGTTACGCTGGCACTGGCCTTCGCGACAGCCCGCATGCTGAAAGAAAACAATCTCGTCCGTTTGCTCCGTGCATGCGAGACCATGGGAAACGCGACAGTGATATGCTCCGACAAGACGGGGACACTAACTCAGAATAAAATGTCTGTCGTTGTGGGATTTTTCGGTGCCCACGAGGTGTTCGGTCGACGCCCATCCGATCTATCAGAGCCGTCATCGATAACGGTCTCAGATGCTGTTGCAAAGTTCCCTTCTCAGTTCAAGGAGCTTCTCATTCATAGTCTAGCCTTGAACACCACGGCCTTTGAAGAAAAGCGCGATGCAGGGAAGGAATTCGTTGGGAATAAGACTGAAATTGCGTTACTGCAACTTGCAAGTGAACACCTGGGTATGAGTCTGTCTGAGGTGCAAAAGGAGAACAAGATAGAACATGTTTACCCTTTCGACTCGTCGCGGAAGGCCATGGCGGTGGTATATCAGTTACCAACTGGATATCGGATTCTCGTCAAGGGCGCTCCTGAACTTCTCCTCGGCGCTTCTACGCGAATGGTGCAATCGGCCACATCAAACGACGCAGGAATCCCCAGCGGGCTGATCTTAGATGAAGACCACCGGTTCATATCCAGAACGATAGATTCCTACGCCAAGTCCTCCCTTCGAACAATCGGGATTGCTTATCGCGACCTTTCCTCCTGGCCACCACCAAACAAAAGTCAACATCCCAGCTTCGGTGAGATATTAGAAGACATGACGTGGGTCGGGGCATTCGGGATCCATGATCCACTCCGTCCAGAAGTTACAGGGGCTATTTGGAACTGTCACTCGGCTGGAGTGCAGGTTAAGATGGTTACAGGTACTTTCTAGAATCGCCCACTCTACTTGGACAATGGTAACGGAAGCAGGAGACAATATCAACACCGCGCTCTCTATCGCCGAAGAGTGCGGTATCAAGACCGACGATGGCATAGCGATGGAGGGCCCCGAGTTAAGAAAGCTTGATCAGGAGCAATTGGATCATGTTGTCCCTAAGCTACAGGTCTTAGCTAGGTCTTCACCGAATGACAAGGAGCTTCTCGTGAAGCACCTTAAACGGCTTGGAGAGATTGTTGCGGTCACTGGTGATGGCACCAATGATGGGCCTGCCCTAAAGTCTGCGGACGTTGGGTTCTCAATGGGCATGAGTGGAACAGAAGTAGCGAGAGAGGCCAGTTCCATTATCCTGTTGGATGACAATTTTACGTCCATTGTCACTGCTATTTCCTGGGGAAGGGCCGTCAACGATGCTGTGGCCAAGTTCCTTCAGGTATGCATCCCTTCTCTATGGGCCGATACTGGAAACTGACGAAGCAGTTCCAAATCACTGTTAATATCACTGCGGTTCTGCTCACTGTGATAACAGCAATATACAACAGCAGAAACGAAAGCGTCTTCAAGGCTGTACAGCTTCTGTGGCTTAATCTGATCATGGACACATTCGCTGCTCTAGCTCTGTGAGATCTTCCTTGTCTCAACCGGTGCATCCAGGAACTAATTAATTAGCGCTACCGATCCCCCAACGGCGGATATCCTCAAGCGCCCTCCAACTCCACGCCACGCCTCGTTATTCACTGTCACAATGTGGAAGATGATTCTCGGCCAGTCCATCTACAAGCTGACAATTTGCTTCGTCCTTTACTTCTCCGGCAACAATATACTAGATCTCGATAAAAGCTCTCCGCATGAAATGCTCGAACTGGAAACGATCATCTTCAACACCTTCGTCTGGATGCAGATATTCAACGAACTCAATTGCCGACGTTTAGACAACAAATTAAACATCCTTGAAGGCATCCACCGGAATAAGTGGTTCCTTTTTATCAATGTCCTCATGGTTGGTGGCCAGATATTAATTATCTTCGTCGGGGGCGCAGCATTTGGTGTCACGAGGTTAAGTGCGCGGCAATGGGGGATTTGTCTGGGATTTGCAGTCCTCTGTATCCCGTGGGCAGCTATTCTCAAGTTCGTTCCAGATCGGTATGTAGGTGTCTTGATTCGCTGGTTTTCGAAGTCCGTCAGGGCCGTTTGGGTGCCAATAGGAAAGACGTACACGGCGGTGGTGCACGGGATGAGGAGGTGTATAAGGCCGGCAAGTGCGAGGCGGCGCAGCGGAAAGGCTCGTGTTATAGACGAAGAGACGCCGACTGGCACCATATAATAGGTGGCGTTGAATCTTCTTGTTGACTTCAGTCGCCCTTTCCACACTTATCATATAGCCATATCATCTGTCGTCTCTGTATGAACTGCTTTCCCTCACTTAGAAGAGAATATACACAACGTGGACTATACCAGTAGCTTACCCGCAGAGGTATTTCTCATGGTAGCCAGATATCTTGACTATGACAGCACACCACTCTGCAACTGCGCCCTTTTGTGCAGCAGATGGCAAAGATTGTTCGGGCCCATCATCTCCGTCAAGGTGGCGGATGTTCTCGATAAATTCCAAGTTGGGCCTTGGGAGCCCTAACGCTATGCAGGCATTGCTGACTACCTCGATGACCTTCCGTGCAATCTCGGATCATTGTAGCTTCGCGCTTGTGGGCACAGCCTGCTTTATCCGTACGCTGGGCCTCCTTACCTTCCTATGGCGAAACGTTCCCGGCCAGGTTTCTGCAAAGTACCTGTCGTCTCCTTCCTATAAGCCTTCGGAGCAAGGCTCTTCCTTTGGACTTCTGGTGCTCTCTGGACGAGAACTATAGACCTAGAAGAAGACCCATTGGTTGGCCAAACCTCAGGTTCATAGACCATGGCGATGACTCCATCCTGCAGTTTATCCGTAAGTCTAATTCCTCTGTTTTCTATCATCTTGCTTACGAGAAGCTAAAAAAAAAGACACTAGCCGACAGGGAGCCCTCAGCCTTCCTCTCATTCCGAAGCATGCTACGACCACCTCTATAAGCTCTTTGCCTCTATTGGTTACTCCACGAAGTATATGCCTCATGTATAAAAATGTCAAAGATGCAACCTCGTCGACTCCACGGCCGCTTTTCACATACTCAACTGGCCTAATCACGCCCAAGGGGGGCCTGTCTTGGGATTCAACAATGGGTTACACGCCAAACGAATGGGCAGCGCGAGCCTGTTTCGATTGACAGATATCTGAACTAGTGAAAAGTCTTAGCCTCTCAGGCCGTATTTCATCTCAGTAACTTAACTTGACGAAGAATGCATCTGGGTCGTGCCATGTCCCTCCGGGCTGGCAGAAGGTGGTGGAGAACAATCCACGCTACTCCGACTTAACAGCAACCACACGCTATTCTACCCCTTCCTTAGTAGTGCTGATTTACTATGTCTGTTATGGGATTTATAATAGCTGTCTCCGAGAATGGGCAGGATGCAACTCTATTCATAGTCCACCGACTCGATAGCCGAAGTTTGCTGTGTACATCCACCTCCAATCTGCTCCTATATAACTCTATATAACTGTTTTCCACTTCCTAAGTGTAATTTTATCTCCGAAATAGCCAGCTTAGTCTTGTCGGAGCAAATTTCTAACATGCTAGATGTAAACCGCGCGCATTCCGAGAAGCAACCGAACTAGGTAGGGCATATGCCGCCACCCGCACAAGCAAAAGGCAAAACACGAGATAGAAAGTCTAGACTCGGCTGCACAGTCCGTAAATAATAAATATCAAGGATCGGATAGTCTAGCCATGCACTGCTTGACCCTATTGAGCCGGGTTGCGGACGTGAACTGACCGACGTCTGTCATATGACATTCCAGTTGAGACCGGGATCGATTTGCCGAAGCAAGGTAAAGAGGGATTCCATGTTTCAAGACTGGTGCGCACAAGGCGTCCCGTTGCATGTTTCTTCTAGTACTCGTAGCAATAGGCTGCTCTGTCGTTGTGGCTGGAATGCTGCGCAGCGTGGAGGAATGCGAACATACCAATACCACCTCGCGTCGGCCAACTATAAACAATGCCTGGAGCAGGCCGCGCTTTTTTCTCGAGTATAAATTGATGTAGCTGTCAAGGAAAAGAAAAAGCTTTCTAAGCCTGCATACCCATTGTTCCGGTACTGATATCGTTAGTTCGTTATTACCCACTGAGGGTCCAACAACCATGAAGCTTCCCACCATTTTCACTGCCTTAGGGCTTCTTCTCACCCCTGTCCTCAGCGACAACACGCTGAACATTGTCGCACATCCAGACGATGACCTCCTCTTTCTGAACCCCGATATCCTGCATGATATCAGCAATGGTTACACCCTGCGAACGGTATACCTGACCTCCGGGGATGCGGGTCTAGACTGGCCATACTGGACCGGTCGACAGGCGGGAGTCCTGGCCGCATACGCACAAATGGCCTGTGTCGAGAGCGTCTGGAACGAAGGCAGTATCGAGTACGCAGAGAACTATGTGGCGCTTTACACGCTTCGCGACAAACCAGAAGTCTCGCTGGCGTTCATGCATCTTCCGGACGGAAACATTGACGGTAATGGGTTCGATCGGACAGACCACGAGAGTTTGGAGAAGCTGTGGAAAGGGGAGATTGACCGCATCTACGCGATCGATGAGTCCGGCACCACGTACACGAGAGGCGAGCTCATCGACACGCTTCGCTATATTATTAACGAGTTCCGCCCGGACAGCATGAACTCGTTGGATTACCTGCATGACTTTGGCACCGGAGACCACAGCGACCACACCGCCACTGGGCTGTTCGCAAACGAGGCGGCCATTGCGGCAACAGAATATCCTGGCACTGTCATCGCCTACGAAGGCTATCCAGTTAAGTACGAAGCGCCTAACGTTGATGGGGAGGACCTGGAAAGGAAGAAAGCCGCGTTCTATACGTATGCGGTCTACGACCCCGATGTTTGTACAAGTGATGTGGCTTGCACTGGAACGGAATACGCAGATTGGTTGCAGAGATTGTACACTGCGAACTAGGCTAGGCACAACAAGCTGGCTGCCATCAACCGCCTGAAGAAAGCCTGTGACCACTGAATGACAGGCGCGATGCTGCATCGGGCGATACGCACTTGGTGTTCATTTTTGACTTGAAATTGATACATTGTACATCGAAGTTCTCTGCATACATGTTAAAAAGGCACTTCAGATAGGATCCCAATTACCCAGGTTGAGTTTACTCACAAACTATAGTGGGGTAAGATATAGCGTAGGGCTACAGTGGAGCTGTAGACAACTAAATTCCACGCTGAAGATTTTTTCGTCATCGATTTTGGTCATCGACTTTGGTACACTTCCGACGTTTCAAAAACGGGCCAACTCGATTGTGGAGGCAAAGCGATATTAGTAGTCCATTATGAACTTGCGGCACACTTGGAATTACGCGCGTGGAGAGCGTGCGCATCCTGCCTTCCTGCAACGCTCGCTGTGCGACATGCTTAGCCACATGGACAATTCACCCGGATTACCCCCCATCCGACCTACGTGAGGTCGCCAGCCTTTGCACTGTTCGGGCCACAATAGCATTGTGGATCCGGTTATTGGACGTGTCGTCGGACAATTCTGAGTCTCCAACGATCATCCGCGAATATACTCCACGAAAGCGACATTTTCGCGAGTAGTCCCCACTGCCGCGATGCCGTCGGCATTCAAAGCGGGAAAAGCAAATTGGCCGAGCCAGGCGTGCATCCCGAATAGGCAGTCCACCAGTTCACTCGCTGTGCCCACTTTCTAGGACTCAATGAGCATCCCCCCAGCCTCATTCCAACTTTAGAGCAGGTAGTGCCGCTTTGAGATGGTGTTCCGCAGTTAAACATCCTGGTGCTGGCGCTGGCACACTTTCGGCATGACTTGCTGATTTGCACCTGTGACGACGGCAGATACCTGACCAATATCATCACTAAGGGAATCAATTTGAACCGCTATCTGAGCCTAAGATATGCAAGGAATTCTGTTTTGAGTATAGTGCATGTTGTGTCGGGCCCAGCTGAGAGCTCCTGGGAGGGAGTCAAGCTATCGGGGTGCGATTTTCTGCACTATGCACGTAAATCTAGCATGCTATGGGTTGCAGCGAGTCCTGCTCTTTGCGAGCCAAATATCATGCCAACCCCAGTGTCCGGGGTCTTGGGTAGCTGAAGCGCGAGCACAGTGGAGGCCGCCCTAGTGCGGGAGATGCTACGGCCGCCAGGCGACTAGGTGTCTTACCGATTACCCGGATGAGGGATACCATGGTACGTGCATGGCTTGAAGCCCAATCAGCCATTCTCTTGGATGCCCGCGCCCATCTGATTTGTCCAAAGAGGGATAATCCGTTAAAGTATATGCACACCCAAAGTCGACATAGGTTGCGCTCGGACGAAAACGTTTCTTTGCTGGGGCGGAAACCAACGACTACTGCCATCGCTGAGCCACGCCCACCTCGGATTCGCGGCCTGGGAAATGGGAATGGATGACAGTTATGATGACATTGTCGTCCCCGATGCCATCCATTTCCCCCACTTGCCCACCAAGGTATTCATCTGAGATACCTGTCTTAGACATCTATCCCAGTCATCTTGGCCCTGACCAAAGTGCTTGGCAAAGGGCCATCGCACGGCCCTGGGAGACAAAAGATAACCATCCCCGGTACAGCACCATCATCCTCCCCACTTCGGCTTCATATAGACCAAATGCTAATATGACCGGTGCCAACCTAGACCTCGCCCCATTGGCTGTGTCCGTTCCTACCCCGCGTCCAACCGCAGAGCCGCGAACTCGCTGCAGAAAGGCCTAAGAGCACATGCGGTAGAATCAGATGTGTAACAACGTTCGGGGTCGTTTTGGAGTCTGCGGCCATGAGGCAACCGTGTATATCGCGCGGTGTCGGCCCGCGATGCAGAACCGAGTGATCTGCCCTCCAAGTCAGCGCGCCGACGTTTGGGATTGGCAAGAGGATAAGGACAATGAGACATGTCCATCCTGCAGGGGAGACACACCACCGGAGACTCCGTGAGAGGCTAGCAATGGAGGGGAGCTATGAATGATGTTGGGAATCTTCAAGAGGCATCATGGCTTGATTTTTGCAAGCGTCCAGATTGTTTTCACATTTCCATGACGAGTTTCTGCTCTTTTCTCATTTCAGAGACGAGCTCCTGTTCCGATCGTCCGCCCCAAGTGAGCGATGCAGTCTGGGATCTCGCCTTTTCAGTTGATCTGTCCCGTTGAATGAATATCCTACTGTTTATTAGCCATGTCTTTGGTTCGCTCAATACCCAGTTAATGCACCATTCATTGCCCTGGCGGCTCGCGAAATAGACCTGATGGGCTATTCGTTTGACATCATTTGGAGACAATGCTTCTCTGACGTTAAGATCAAAAATAAACCACCGGTTTATTGGCAGGCTGGAGTCAAAGTCTGCTGGGATGTGGACATGGTCGTAAAAAGCCGGGCGGGGAATGGAGTGGAACTTCCGGCCGAGGATGTCCCTACAGACAGCCTCTCCGAGCGCAATATGGCGGCACTGGGGATGTCCTGGGATATCAGAGACGCAAACATAGACGACAATTCGCATTGGATGCGTCATGGTATCAATAGTGATCGAGGACAAGATTATGGAGATGGACAGAGCCCGGAGAGACGGAGGAGGAGAAGGGGCCTTTGTTTGCCCCAGAGCAAACAAAAGGACCGCAGGGTCATCAGTGCCGGAGCTCGGATAAATCCAGACCGGTCGGACGTGTCATTTGGGGGAGGCGACTGTGCTCGCAGAATCAAGCTCCGTCGTCTCATTCGGCGCTGCTCGTGCGCTGCAATTCCATCGACAAAAAAAGTCCTGGCAGGAACAGGCCGCGTTTAAGTTGTCAAGCTTCAGGATCTGGTCGGGGCTGTCCCTGAGATCCCCGGACACTGCAGAGGCACTAAATGACCCGGACCCTCTTTTAGTGGGTGTTTAACGCTGGACTATGCGCTGGGGATCCTTTGGGGTCCACGGTTCAAAAGTACCTGACCCGGGGGAAGAAAGTACCAGTACCTTGGTTCCCATTCCATTTCGCGTGCTGGACGTGTACTGATACATCTCGTCCAATGGCAGTCTTGAAGCCAATTGACCTCTGTGAGTTGTCCTTACAATTCCAGACTCATCTTCTCACACCGAGCGCGGGGATTTCTTCTCCAGTCTTCATTATATCGTCGATATTAATATTACTCTGAACATATAGTGAACGATTATTACCAAACACGAGCGGCCAGATACTCTTTTTGCCTATCCGTTATTCCCTCCCTCAGCGCCGTTTGCTATGTCCCATCTCCTTTCCCCTCGGTCCAGCGACAGTTCCCATCAAAACTGGCTCTCACGTTAGCACAATTCACCCGCTAAAGGAGGGGGCGTCCGCTCACCATCCCAATATGTGAAAGAGCTTGAATAATTTCCCCAGAAGAATCTATGGTGGTCATCATGCCAATCGGCGCCGCCCCAGAACGGAATTAGACGTCGCAAGCTCCATGGAAAATCGTAACCTGAATGCGCATCGATAGCCTGCAATTGACGCAGGGCCGTCCACGCCAACACCGTTATCAGATGCACGTTATCCGTTACATAACCGAGAAGAAGCGGGGGGCAGATCGTGCCGAGACCCAGGAAGAACGTTTCCGCAGGGCTGGCATATTCGGCAGCCAAGCCGAATGGCGCGGCATACTGATGGTGGACGCGGTGGATGGAACGATAAAGTGGGCCCCAGTGCATGGCTCGGTGCAACCAGTAGTGGTATGTGTCTTCAACGATGAAAAAGAACGCGATTTGCGCCGCGATGACCGAGAGCTTGGGGAAGGGGAGTGTGTAGTGGACTCCGCAGAGTTCCATCATTGGGTGGAAGAGGACGATTAACGGCAGCTCGATAACAAAGTGAATTGCGAGGATGTACTTGACGCAGGTCCATTGGTCGCTAGCTGACGGTGGTCCTTTGTGGTCTTGTATCTTGAAGCGACGGAAGATGTTGGGCAGGGCGTCGGCGATGGCCCATGGGAGGCAACGGCCGAAGTAAATAAGCTCGTGGGCAAGGAAGGTGATTATTCCTGTCGCTTATCAGTATTATTCTTTGCTGATTTTATTTTACTTACCAGTTGCGAAGACATCGTTGCTCCAGAAGGCGTAGTGCGCCCACCACAGCTGCTCCGGCCAGGATAGACTGGGATCTTGTTTGGCGACATGGACAAGATCAGGGTAGGACATCGGATCGGAAGGCAAAGTAATGTTGGCCATTGTGATACACTCCCATGCGAGGTCGCAGATGTGGTGAGACTACATAACGGAATTTTCTTTTCTGAGATATTTGTACTGTTGTGCGGTCTCTGGTGTCGGTGTCGAGCAGATCCCGGATGGTCTGATCAAAACACACCACCCCGGATCCCAAGCCGGACCCTTACCTCGCCACAATCTTACCAGGAGGTTCATTGGTTCATATGGATCAAGGGTTCAGTTCACGTACGAGACGGCATCTACCTCATCCGACCGGAATTCTATGCAGTTGCCTAGCTTGATATTGGGATGTCTCGTCTTGGCCTCCGCATGCTACCTTATGCTATTTCATACCGTAATTCCATTGCAGTCTGGAACGGTCCACACCATTCAGGATTCACGCCATGCGTTGTTTTATTTTCTCCTTGTACAGCAGATCAGATCCATAGGCAGCCTCTTTTCTACATGCAAAATCTGTCGTGCCTGCCGCCATGCCGAAATACAAAGAGCCCAAGTAAGTAGTAGAAAAGGTAATTTCATCACCTATACTTGTTACTATTTCACCTCGTAAATAGTACCAAGTATTCCTAGTAATAGAGGATATTGTTGTGATTTGCTGACTATGGTACGATTCTCACATATGAGCCTCTCTGCATATATATGTTCTAACAGTGTAGAAAGCAAATGGAATTTCCGGCTCATAGGCAGCTCTATATATTGATAGTTCTCTACAAACATGAATTGGACCGTCCCAACTACATTCAGTAATTCGTCAATAGTTCAGGCTTCCAAGATGTCCCTGGTCCCTGGAACTTCCATGCTAAGCAGTGAGACCATCGATGGGCTGAATCGTGCCGGGTCTTCCCAATTTCTCAAACGAGCGCACCACATACTCCTGTCCACGAACCATCAGCCTCTTCGGAGTGGCATCCAAGGGAAATTCTATGTCGCGCTGAGTCGGTAATTCTGTCCCCTCTGGTCCTAACAAGTACTTAATCTCAAATCCTCGTCCTCGAACGAACTCCTCGCTCCTTGCACTAACCTCCCCACCTTTCTTTACGACAAGTTGCGTCTCCCCAGCAGGTCGAACAAGAACTTGATTCTGACGAAGAGCAATGTATGTTCCGCCAATTGCACCGATGAATGTTCGGGTTACCTCCCTTTCTTCGCCCTCCCGCAATTGCATTGCAGCTAGCTCGCTTTCGAGAACGAAGGCAAACAATTTCGTGTGCCCTTCTACTTGACGAAAAGATAACTCCCTCCACACCTCCTCGTAATTCCTAGTTGGCGCACCAGGAATATCAGGCCGGGGCATAACGCCCACCTCCAAATCATCGCCGTTTGGAAGGGGTGAGAAGGTACCGCAATCAGCCACACCGAACGCGTTTCGCGAGTCAACTTCATGGGTGAAGAGGACCTCATCTGTCATACATTGTCAACCTACTGTGTCCGACTAGGGGTTTAAGCAGATCGCGCACTTGAGCCTTTATCTTGCAGTCGCTCCCCCGCAATCGCCCAGTCGATCGTGCCGGTGGCGCGGTCGACTCGGAGGTCGACGTACCAGTTGCCCACCGACATGACGAGGGTGTCTGTATTCTCGAAGGCGGGCTCTGGCGGCCATCGCAGGGAGACTCTTGTCGATAGCCGGCAATTCGTCATTGCTTCGATAACGGCTTTGAGATGTAGCTGATAGAGATTCGCCCCCCTTGGGTTTTCCGTGGTAGGTTCACGACCACATGACTCCTGTCTCAAATCAACATTGCCAACTTTAAGTCTCCAACAGGTCGTTTCTGTTATCAGCTTTCCCCGCACAAAGATCGCTTCGGTAACATATATCGATAGTTATTGGCTGTTCTTCTTACTCCAACTTTCGGCTCTCCTCGAGTTTCCCCTTTGGGATTGTAGAGGGCTCGGTGCTTGGGGTGCTTATCATAAATGCTACTCCAATCCGCATACATAACTCAACGCGCATTCATGGGTCGATCGTCCAAATATACAAGGACTATCAGAATGTTGGCTCTTTACCTAGGAGCTGGTTTTGTATTAACTGTCTTCCTCATTAATCTACGTCGCGCGCCCATTGCAAAGCTTCCAGGGCCATGGTACACCGTTTTCACCAGCTTGGTTCTAAAGTACCAAGAGTTTACTTCGAATAGACGTCTCTACATCCATCAACTCCATCTGAAATACGGGGCTACAGTTCGCGTAGCACCCAATGAGGTATCGTTCGCCAGCCTAGAGGCGATGAGGGAGATCTATGCATCTGGTGGGAGTGGGTACGATAAAACAGAGTTGTATGACCTGTTCCGTCAGTTTGGAATCAAGTACGAGATAGAATTAGATATACCCTTGAGGATAAGTGGCTAACTTGGTTAGAACCATGTTCTCGACTCTGGATAAACAGAGTGTATGTTTAAACGCCTTTTTACCCCATGCCAACACCCGAAAACTGACAGCGTCCAGCATAGCCTGCGCAAACGTGAGCTCGCAGATCGGTATGCCATGACCAATATTTTGCGTGAGGAGCACGTAGTCGCTATTACGGACCGAGCGAAGGCCTTCGTCTCCAGATGCACTGCCTCGTTTGAAAGCGTGGATGTTTACGTATGTCTCCTGTTCATCTTTGAGCGCGGTCGTTAGTGACATTTCAGGTATGGCTACACTGCTACGCGCTAGACGGTGTAACAAACTTTATGTTTAGCCCAGGTGGCTTTCGATCACTCGACTCAGACAAGGATTTTGAAATAATGGAGGAGCTTACTTACCATCAGAGCCTGCAGAGTTAGTTGACTTGTCCACGGCATCTTTTAACGAGACTGACGAATTTACAGAAAACCTCCTGCATTATTATCTTCCCACTCTGGTTCCCTATTTCCCATCTGGTTTGGTTCCACGCCGTGCGCCTATAACCAACGAGTACGTTCTGGAAATGGCCGCCCAGCGACAGCCTTCCCAACATAGTCTCTTGGCCAAACTCGCCCGGAAAGACTCTCCACTCAACCACGCACAGATCGCAGCAGAGTGCAAGGATCANATGGCCGCAGGCATCGACACAACGGGCGACGGACTGTGTTTTCTAATGTGGGAGCTTTCCCAACCGCATAACCTCTCCTTCCAGGAGCGGCTATTTGAAGAACTGCGGACCACAGATCCGGATTTGCCTTTGGATAAGCTACCATACCTTGACGCAGTCGTAAAGGAGGGCTTACGCTGTGCGCCCCCAATCCCAATGTCTTTCCCGCGGTACGTGCCAATCGGAGGACGAACAATAAACGGACATTTCATCCCCGAGAAGACAATTGTGAGCTGTCAACCGTACACGGTGCACAGACTCGATGAGAAAGTCTTCCCCGACCCCGACAAATTTAATCCGGACAGATGGATGGATGAGAAGGGCGCAGCTGAACGGAACCGGCTGTTTTTTGCTTTTTCGACCGGTGGCAGGGGTTGTACGGGACGGAAGTGAGTTGTCTCGTTTTCTTTATTATTCCTTGGAATTTTTACTTCCTGGTTGGTCTTTTGAGTTTCTTGCTCGACGGATGGCGCTGATTATGAACGAATTGATGCAGCCTGGCGACAGTGGAAATGAAGGTGCTTCTTCGCGAAGTGTACTCGCGGTTTCGTACCACCGTGGCGGGTGATATGGATGGGTGCATGGATATTGACGAACAAATTATTTCAGCACGGCCATTGGGGCAGACTTGCAAGCTGAGGTTTGATGAAAGGTAAGCTTGGCGTTCTCTCTCAGCCCCTAGAGGCCTTGCAATATACACCAGCAGCCAAACTGCCTTCAGGTTACAACCCAGACAAGTACCATCCGCCAAGGAGATATATACGTAACCGGGAAAATACAATGTTTCTGCAATAATGACTACCGATTCGTTATCTTTTTTTTTGACTTCTAATCCCATTCTGCCTTCCAGATCCTGGACGGCAAGGCATAAAATGGAAGTAGATGATGTGCCTCCATTGTCGTAACACCCATATCCATAGCCGCGACAACCGAGGGTACGCTCGTACTGTAGATACTGGCCCTCAGTTGTGACTGTCATTTGTGGACGTGGATTTCGACATACAGGGCTGGAATGTTACTGGCCCACATCGTCATCATGTGCAACGGCGCGCTTCCTCTGCAACAGAGCCCAATTTCAAATCGATTAGATGAATTTAAATTTGAAGATCTACAGGTTGAACGAAAGTAGTGCCACTATCAAGTTAAAACCGAAAGGTGCTGTGCAAACCTGAGAAGCTATTTCTGGTTGTACGAGTCAGGACCTGCGTTTGCATCTGCAATCCGACAAAGTAGCCTCAACAGCTCACAGTCTATTCGGAAGATTGGCACTCAACTCCAACACCTCCGGTGACCCCTTCGCAAACGACAACGCCTTCCTCTCCCTCTGGCGTAGCGAGATCTATATTTTTTAATTCAATACCCTCGCAAACCGCATTCGGGGAACAAATCAACTCCGCAACCACATCTCCCTCAGCGCCAGATGACGTGCCCGACACATTCTCAAAGACAATATTTGTCACGTTCACATGGGATGGGTAGCTCGCGCACTCGTCAGAGGGAATGTTGAAGTAGCACTGGTCCAGAAGGATTGGGTAGTCCGTGTTTTCGATGTGGATGTTTTTGTATGTGATGTTGTTGATACGGCCGTAGCCGACGCCTTCGCCGGCCCATGCTTTGAGGCGTGCGCCGTTCTATTTGACATTAGTTATTCAAGCCCACATATATACATTATCTTTAACTGGTGTTGTCGTGAATGCTTACCTCTCCGTTAAGAAGCGTAACGTTTTCGATATAAGCATGCTCTATAATATCTAGGACGCCCGGGTACTGCCCGATACTGCCCATAGATACGCCGTGGGTGTTGTTGCACCACAAGTTCTGGACGAAGATATTGGACGTGTTGGGCTTTGGGGAAAAGCAGTCATCGCCGACGTCGATTCGGGTGTTTGTTACGGATAGCCCGTTGACATTGAAAGAGTCGAACCCGTCGGTGTTTTTGGGTTCGGCCTGGAGTCCAGGTTAGTGAAGTTCCAGCACATTTTCAATATCAATAAAACACGTACTGAAGCATTCGTGGAAAAGGCATTGATATAAACATTGTCAAACGAGACGTCCTCGCTGTTAACGAAGAAATTTGTCCAGCAAGGCGAGTTAAGTTGCGTGATCCCTTCAACGGACAGACGCGTGATATTCTCTGCTACGAAGAGAATGGGCCGATAGTATTCATTGTCAGGGTCCTTAAATCAGTTAGTTGTCAAGTCTCTGTCAACTAAGGAAATGAAATTAAAGCATACCAAAATCGACTGCCCGGCGAATCCATTATACCAGCGCTGACCGTTCCCATTCAATGTCCCGCTGCCAAATATACTGACGTCGCGCCCTCCCCATCGCCAGAACGTAATCGATTTCTGGAAGTCATACCAGAAGTAGTTTTCTTGCCAGTACGGTATATCGTCCGTGAACTAATAAATAGCCGCGCAAGTCAGCAAGCTACCCAGGACATCGGGAATAATTAATAACAGGCGTGGGTATTTGGAAGCTTACCTTCAGCTCCCCATCCAGTTGTACTTCAATATTGTCCAAAAACGTCAGGTCGAGCTTTCTGCCAATAACGTACTTCTCGCCCTTCTTGAGGAGGAGTCTTCCGCCGTGGTTTGCCCGACGAATGCCCCAGAGGAAATCGGCCGAAATGTCATCGGTATCGTTGTGCGAGGGTCGAATTGTCACTGTTCGCCTGTCATGGTGCTTTGGGTGATGGGCACCGATTCTTCTGAGCCCAGCTTGATCGTTAACGGCATATACGTTTGCGCCTGGGAGTTGATGAGCGGGGGAATCGAAGACAAGGCCGCTGACTGTGGTTGCGCAGAGCGCGAAGATTGGGAGGAGCTTCATCATTTAATGACTGCTGTGCAAACAGTTTCGAGAGATGTCAGCCCAATAAGAAAAATAGAGAGAGCATTGTTTATATAGGGGATAAAGCTTCCCAAGGTCCCATCTATGCACATTGGCCTTGCAATTTCTCCGCCTGTAAGGAGCCATCATAGCTTCCGGAGAGCTTTTAGCTCGGTCAATCGGATAACAAAAATTACTTGTCTCCAGGCGTCGGAAAAGGGAGCATGGCAATTGCTGGAGTGTTGAGATGAGAATTGGAGATCGTGCCTCGGATGCGGCCTAGGTATGATGATCCTCTCCAAGATTCTTCGCTTTAAATTATTTCTCCGGGCGACAAGGCTGAACTTCCACCAATGAGATCAGTTCTCAGTATATGGTGACGACAATATAAAATATGCATTAAGTAATGTGTATATAGGAATCTGAGCCGAATGAAAGCTATGTACGCCGCCAGAAGGGCTTCATCACCGACCGAACATAAACAAGAAGATAGACCATGAGGTAATTCGATATCACAAACGCCACGAAAATGCCAAAGTAGGGCCAAATTTTAGATGAGTCAAGACCAATGCCCGATAAGTACTACCACCACTGTTAGCAACGCACCAAAGGTAAGATAGAAAAAAGTGGAAGGGGATCTCACATCATCACCGTAACTGTACTCGCAGTAACCGCACTCTCCCTCGCCATTTGGGTTAGAGAGATATCCAACACCATGTTCAGCGAGCCACGGTCCAGCATATTCGCCGCAAGTCATATTAGGAGGGCTTTCGAAAACGGTTAATTCGCTCTCGTTGCAATTGACAGGCACACCACGAAGAACAGAAGTCAGAACTCCCCCAATCCAGTAGGTAAATGGCGTGACGTAGTACATGGTGTATGCCCAAAACGCAGGCATGTTCTGGTGTGGCTGCAGAATACCATTGAATAACTCGCACATGATAATAAAGAATGGCATCAGGGTCGCTGCCACCATCGAGTCGGCACTGCGGTGTCTTTGGTTAGCATGGAATCCATCTGATATTTCATTAGACGAAACAACTCACCTCAATGCAGCAATCCACTGGCCCCAAGACGTAGCAAACAAAAAGAAAAGGAGAAACATCAGGAAGGTGTATCCCGCCGCGAATCCTAAGGGAAGGCCGACAGTGAAATAGTACAGGACGAAAAAGACCACTGCACTAATGATCGCGTATGGGATCTCAGATACGATTTGTGCGGTGCAAAATGCGACCCATCCGTATGCTCCGCTTGGGCCTTCTCGGGCTTTCCACAAGTCACGATTCATGATAAATCGCATAGAAATGGCGTTTATGAATTCCGGGACTAACATCAGTACTAAGAAGCATGAGAAAGCTTTCGACTGTAAGTCTGTTGTGCTGTTTCCGACCTGTAGGTAGGTAAGACCGTTAATCAATGCGTGAAGGAACGAGGCATAGAGTCGAGAGTATGGATACTCTGGGCTTCTCCAGAATTGCCGCATTGTTCTTTGGGTAAGGAAGAAAATTTGACGAGAGATTGGGGGTAGGTTTAGCCTTTGGTTCACATCAGAGTCCCAGGTCTCCTCTTTCTGAGCCCTGATTCCAGAGATCTCCTGCTGAACCTGCTTGGCTTCGATTGACTCGCTCCAGACGGCAGCCCAGTCCAAATTGTTTGACGCCTTTTTTGTCCCACCAACAACAATCTCAATGATATAATCCGCGGCGTTGGTAATATTTTCCAACCTTTGTCCGTTTTTTGCGAAGTACTCGAAGATGGAGCGGCCACCTTCTCCTACTTCGCCAAAGTAGTAGGTCTTACCACCAGGGCTCAAGGCCAAAACTCTATCAAAAAGTTCGAACTGCTCCTGGTTTGCCTGATGAATGGTGCAAAGAATAGCCAAGCCTTGGTCAGCAAGGCGTCTTAGCAGTGCACAAATGCTCGACGCAGCTTGACTATCTAGGCCACTCGTGGGCTCGTCCAGGAACAATAGCATCTCAGGTCTTGCGCATAGCTCAACACCGATAGTGACACGCTTTTTCTTCTCGATATCTAATGAGCCGATAATCGCATTTTGCAGGTCCGCCAAGTCTAACGTCGTCAGAACCGTTCTCGCATAGGCCAGTTTTTCACTATCAGGCACAGTTGAATCTTGGCGAAGCAGCGCAGAGAACTCGAAAGCTTCACGAATAGTGCTGCTCTCATCGTGGATGTCCATCTGTTCACAATAACCTATTCGAGATTTGAACGAAGAGTCAATGGGCTTCCCATCAACATACATTGTTCCCGTGATTTCGCCAGAGCTTTGCCTCTGGGTAAGCGCGGTCAGTACTAAAAAAGAGTTAGAATATGACAATCCGTCGTACATTCGGAATCAGCCTCGCTTACATGTTGACTTCCCAGCTCCAGAAGCCCCCACTAAAGCAGTCAATGTTCCGGGTCTACAGTATCCGCTGGCGCCGTCTAGTAACTTGCGTTTCTCCTTCCCAACATCGAGGAAAAGCTCCAGGTTATCCCATGTGAAGGTAGATTTGGTTGTAGTCAGAGCCAGTGATGGTTCGCTATCAAGACCAGACGGGGCCGGCGCTGTTTTATCAACCTGTACAGGGTGACTTTCCTCATCACTGGCGTTCGCAGACAGCTTTGGCCGGGTCCGAGATTTTTTGTACTCGATCGGTCCCGCGTTGCCAGGCTCCCATTCCATGATCTCGCTGAGAATGCAAGTGCCAACAACGAAAGCCACGGTGAAAAGACAAAGGATTCCAAAGTTACGCCAAACGTGGCTATAATAGAATCCGTACTTCTCTGCAAGATAAATATCACCGTTGACGATGGTTGTGCCTATTTGACTGCCCGCGTAACCGCACGTCTGGTAGGCAATATCTGTGTACCCTGGTCCCGACGGGACAACAGAACCTTCAGCACAGGTGAAATTGGTGTTATGAAATTCGGCAGCCATCATTGATTCGTATGTATATAGTGCAGGTGTAATATACTAGTCACATATTAGCCTTTCTCCTGGGAATCTTCAGGTTCAGTTACTTACCGCAATCCATCCAACCCAGGGAACATCGGCAATCATCTTGTCCACCGAGAGTACATAGCCTCCAAAAACAACACAAAGCATAACAACGAATCCTGTATAACGAAGCGCTACCTCGAAATTCGACGACACGGCGGCGAATAATCGGAATTGAGCTGTGAGGCATATTGTACACATATAGATGAATAAGAAATCAATGAAGAATGCTCCAGCCTGAGATGATGTTAGCAAATAAACATGCAGTCACCAAAGCAGTGCTCACATCGGACTTGAGACCTGATAAGAAATAAACCACGATCAAGTAAAGGAAACTAAGAATTGCAGCTACAATAATATCTGCAATTACTCGCGCCAGACACACTGCACTAGGCCGAACAAACGCAAACTTCTTTTGGCGACTGAGGATGTCTCGTCCCTGCATTGCTTCCTCCAGTTCAGACATTTGAAGCCAGGCGAGGAGAACGGATGAATAGAATAGCACACCGCCGCGAGAGTACATTCCATCAGTCGACTGGGGTTGGTTATAGAACATGGAACCGATAAGAAGCCCGTAAACCACACATGAGAGAAGTTTGATGTAGAGCGGGGATAAGTGGCCTTTGATCTGCCAAATCTGACGCTTTGCACACAGCGCCACTTGCCGAAAGAGAGAGATGGTATATGGGGAGCTGGAGGAGGCGAATCGAGATTTGTCGGTCTGAAGAGCCTTCTTAAATTCGTCCAAGCTTCCATAATCTGTGTCAGCTTGGGATCCTGGACGACATTTTCCACCATTCCCTTCGTCACCGTATGCAAGTACTTCCTGTTGTATTTTCAAGTAGGCGGCGCTTTTTCGAAACGTTTGTTCGAGTTCAATCGGACCCTTTGGTGCACGAGTTTCCCAACCAGCTTTAAATCTCCTCCTTTCCGGAACGGTAATGCTAGACAAGAAATCAGACACTGTCTGCATTTCACCACATTCGTACCCTAATTCTTGGAAATATGCTTTTGCTTCGCGTGCGGGCCCCTGATAGAGCATCCGTCCTTCGTCGATAAGCAGGACCTTGTCGACTAAGTCGTAAATGGCATCAGATGCTTGGTACAATGTCATCAGCGTAGCCTTGCCGCAGGTGTCAGTCATGATCCGCAAACTTCGTGCATAGTCCAGAGCAGATGAGGCGTCAAGCCCCCTCGTTGAGTTATCCCAGCACATTACAGAGGAATCAGTCGCCAGGGACTCAATGATCGAAATGCGTTTTCGTTCGCCTCCGGAAACTCCCCGGATATATTCATTTCCAACCAAGGTGTCCATTGTATGTGACATTCCAAACACTCTCCCATAAATTTCAAGATACCGAGGAATTTTGTCATGGTGTCTTTTGGGAGTTTTGCTCTGGAGTGCAAACTCTAGTGTTTGTCGAACGTTGAGGGTGGGAAAGTGAACATCATTTTCCGGGACATAGGCAACCTGACCACGATAGTACTTTTTAACATCCTCTAGGCTGAGACCCGAGTAATCGATGGAACCTGTCACACCTAAAAATGATGAGTGATGGCCGGCAATCGTCCGCAGAAAGGTTGTGCAGCCGGCGCCTGGCCGTCCTAGAACGCTATATAAAATGTCAATCGGCGTGTTCCAGGGTTCATTTTTAGGCTTGCGGACTCACAGCATAATCTCGCCACTCCGAACTACCCCATCGAAGTCTCGAATCAGATGACGCCCGTTCTGAGGCTTGGGCTTTCGCATCCAAGGCTTGATTGTCCATTCGTACACATCCTGGAAAGTGAGAGTGCGCCACAAAGCGGTGCCCAGCGTCTTGACATTAACATGCTCCCCTCCACCCCCCAATGTGGAAAGCGACTGAAAACAAACTCCAACGTTGGGCTTTTTCCTTCCGGCTTGATGTTCCGTTTCAAGGAACCTGTCGAACGAAGAATGTGGTTCCGAGTAGTCATGGTCCTTCTTGGTGAGGGAGCGATGTATCTCAGCAATAGCGTTCTCATCCCCATAACTCAAGTGGACTTGTGGAGAGGATGGCCTGTCTGTCGGACTCCCAGTTTCTTGCAAAGATTCGAGCGCGGAGTTGCCTCGTGTTAGAGAGCTAAGGCGAGCAGGCATGTTATGTTATCCTGGCCAGGCAGAACTGGGAAACAACCTGACTTTGTCAACTGAAATTCATCTGATTGTAGTGTATGTGTTATGATGACGGCAGAGTAAGAGGGGCGATTCCAGTTTATATGCGAATCTTAGGCAGACCGCTCCGAAACGAAGCTATATAGATGTACCAGTCGCTAGATCAATCAGGAAGCCAAGAAACACAAAGCGTGACGACCTACAGGATCTGCGCATGACTCAAAATATTGTCAACGTTTATCGATCATTACGATGGTCGAGGCCCTGCAATCTACGCAATGACCTCCTATTATTATATTCCAGTGGGGACGCCACTTGGGCCAGAATGTGTTGCAGGCACATGTTAAGGGTCTCAAGTGGGCACTGGATACTGATTGGCACTACGCAGAAGACGGTGACAAGAAAGAAATTTCAAGCATTTGGCGTATGAACTTCCCATTGTGGCAGGTCGCGGGAGAAGACCCGAACTTCTGGAGCTTGGATCGCTCCCGCGCACCAGGGAAGAAGTGGAGTGTGAGCGAAGCATGATGCCAAAGGCGGAGCGAGCAGGATGGTGTAGAATCCTGATTGGTAATGGCTGAGCAACAGAGTGGCCACCGGCCCAACACAAGATTATAGGCCTACTGTTTTCTTGAACTTGTTCCTGTCAACGCGGCTATCCACCAATATCTGGTACAGTGTGTAAGGGTGATCTGGGTATGATATGATTGATATCGATGGCTGCCGTACAGAACAACGGTCGTAGCAAGTCATTGATAATAGAAATCTCCGAGGTGCAGATGAGACTTTGCAGCTGGAGCAGCATGCCACCAAACCAAAGCACACCATTGTGGTATGTGTCCAACGGGTGTCTTTTTCTCTGTTTTTCAGGGTTCCCACGATTGGCATTTTGAACGCCGTCAAACCGAAAGAAGAGGAAAAATCGCCGACCAAGAAGAGCTCCGACAGGCTCAGGGAGTTTATCCGGAGGAGGAACACGGGGAAAACGTCGAGTTCTCAGCCTGCGGCGGAACCTCCGAGGTGCTGCCAACCAATTGGGGCCGGTGCCGGGGTTCCCACGCTTCCCGCGGGCCCCGATTGAATACCTCAGCTCCGTGTAGGCCCGGGGTCGGAGGCCCAATGCTTCTGATATCCGCGACTTTGCTGCCTGCTGACCCGTGGTTCGTAACCGTACGCCCACCGGTTGTCATTATGATGTTCTCGCGGAAGACTGGAATTTAATTACTTGAGATGGTTGAGAATTGCCGCTACAGGCAGACATTGGTGTCATTGGCAGGAAGACACTCCTACGGCCTACCATCCGGGGCCATCCCAGATGGAAATCAGATCTATGGGGATGAGATGTTCTATGTAGAATAAGTGATGGTCTTGCCGGGCATTGTACCATCCAAAGACCTGGACAGCAATAAACAATGCTCTTCGAGTCCAGCTGCGTTCTTTCGCTCTATAGAAGACGAAACCCACCACTTATCACTGCGTTTCATTATCGCCTTAGTAACTGGACTTTCCTCCGGCCCATCGCCAAGCACGTGCTCCTTGGGGAAACCCCAATGCAACTCCCATGGCGTCGATAGAAGGAAACATTGGGATAAGCACCGTGATTGCACCGCAATGCTTGATGGTCCCGATATAATACAAAAACAAGGTGGTTTTAATGAGCCTTTCGAAGTGATGGTCCAAGTTTCGTGTGAGATATCAATGGAGAAAATCAGTTGTGTCACTCGGCCAGTGCAAGAAAGTCTGGATCCCAAAGATCGGGCATTCTATAGTAAGACGTATCAAACATGCTGTTGAAGTCGAGTGGCGAAAAGTCAACGGCGTTGTTGGTCAGTATTGAGAGAGGGTCAAACGATATTTCAGAGGTGGAGGACGCGACGTCTGGTGTGTGTATGGCAGACGGTCCGACATCAGACAAGTCGCTCTCGGGTCGCCCTTGTAATTCCTCATTAGGTAGGCCTTCGATAGCTCGATGGCAAATTTTCACTGTCTGCAATGCATCTCGCTCAATTTTCTTTAGGGGGTCTTCCCCGTTCAGGCGAGCCTTTACAGAGGCTAGGGCCATACTCATGAACACAAAAGCCTTGCATCCACTTCCTTTTGGAGATATCCGGCTGCGGAAGTTGTCCTGTGTCCGTTCAAGTACACGCAACAAGACCTCTTGCTGTGATCGCACAATGTCATTTAGAGAGCCACCTTGAGTTGAAGGTGCTGAGTTTGAACCTGATTCAGTAACCTGTAGAGATAGCTCCACGCAAATGGTAATAGCAGCATGAAAACACTCGTCACGGAACATGCCACCGCCGATATGTCCAAGGCAAGGGGTCCGAGATGACTGAAATCCAGGAATTGGGGATTCAAATTGAGTAAGCATTTCCAGGGCCGACTCCAGGCACACTTTGCGGGAGTAGGAGTATTTGGGCGACATAGATATACTCAGTGAGAATGGCCGATGCAGAATGAGAAGGGATCTTTGCATTAGGAATAACATAAATGACCTTGAAAAGGAGCGGATTCCGTCGGCAACCGGTGTGGGAAAGGGAACTAGAGCCTCGTTCATGAATCGCACAAGCTCCTCCCCAAGTGTCAGGGCTTCGTCATATGGCAATGTAAACTTCAAGCTATTCACGGCCTTGGCGATGCGCACCCGCAACCGGAACGAGCGAGCGAGCATGGTCTGAAAACTGCACTGAGTCGAGATTGCTCTGTCCTTTCCCACTGGTATTTCCAACATATTCTCTGTTAAATCCGAATCATCCAAGTTCGACGGCAGATCACAGTCATATTGGTCTGTGTCGATCGATGGTGGGATGCCAACGTCTATAGACGCTTGCAGGTCGAGCTCCAAGATAGTAGCCCATAATCGACGACGCATCTCTGCCCAGAAGGGAGTCATTTTGCTAAACAGTGTGGGATCCCTGTGCATTCCCATTATGGTAGCTGAGTGGATGAGGGAGCCCGAACTGAGCCACACAACATCCCCATCAACAGCCAACGATTGGCGCGCGGTCATCAAAAGACACTGTATCTGCAAGATGTCAAACTTTGCCGTTGCGCTCACGAAGAGGGATCCTATCCAAGATTGGACTCCGAGAATCCAACCCACAGCAACGTCATGCAGAGTGTCTTTCCCGTTAACTGTGGTTGAAGAGCTAATAAAACAGCTGCCTGCAGCCATCAAGGCCAAGAGCTTAGCAATGAAAATGGTGTCAGGTGTTTCAGATGAAGCCCAGTACGCCTCGTATTCTTTAAGAAAGCTGGGTATGTGTAGGATGCGATACGTAGTTTCGAATGTCGATAGATATAAATTTAGTAGTTCATCCGCAATATTCCGAGGCGGAAGCATGTCTTTAAGTGAGGACGGTGTTCCTTGCTTAACGCGTTCCTGGTCCTGTATTTCCCGGGACCTTAACTCGAACCTGAAATCCTTCATCTTCCGATATTCTGAGCCCTCAGCCTTGAGATCCTTCTTTCGGCCTTGGAGGAACGACACCACATCATTGAGCTGCCGATGTTAGCTCGCAATCGTTATCATGTTACTGGAATTTCCTTACAAAAGTAATTGTTAGCTCTCCAGTAGAGCGTCCACGATAGCGCGTCCTACCATTCCTACCGCGGAAGCATGCTCTGCCAGACAAGTTCATTACTTGGTCCGAGATCGCATCTGCAACCGTCCGAATTGGAAACTCCGGCGCGTAATCGTATCCAGAGACTTCTGGGGGTTGCATTGAGCCCCCTCTGGCAAGTGCCTGTTCCAGGACCTGCACACGATTTCGCAGCTCGTGGAGCTCGTCCGGCCGTCCCCGGGGTTTGGTTACCCGATTCCTTGAGTCAAACACGTAAAGCCCGCTTCCTCCAGAACTGGCGCCGTCGCTCGGTGCATGCCTATGGTCTGATGGCGAACTGGCCATTGTTGACCCAGAAGCTGCACTCTGAGACGGCCTGGGTGCGGAAAAGACGCATAGATCAGGCGTTTTGGACTTCACACACTGCCCGCAGGGAAGCGATCGGTCGCACTTCAATTTTCGACGCCGGCATATTGTACACGATAGGGCTGGTCTGCGCCGGCGAGTCGCTGATGATTGAGTATGGTTATCCTCCATATTTGATTTATCGACCAGGTAGGTAATCACGGTGGCCGGGGATATTAATTGACAGAAACGCCGTGAGATTCGGAGATAGATAGTGGTGCAATGATTAATTATACTAAGAAAAGGGAAAGTAACAGGAACTCCCATCCGGGATGCATCAGATATTTATTAAATTGGTCAGCTACGTATTGTAATATACGTAGTGAAGGGCACCCTCAGCAGGATGGATACAGCGAAGCTGCGAATGAGATGTAATTGTTGCCTGTCGCTGTCCGAAAATTCCGACTCGGTGTTACCGTATCTGTTAAATCCGGGTCGGAGATAGCGTCTGAGCCATGACACAAAGGCACCGAGTCATCCACCAGTCAGCGTCCATTCAACCCGAGTCCACGTCCTCGCATGGGTGGTGGCTTGACTCGAGTCGAGAACAGTTGAACAGATAGAAACAAATCAGACATCGCCGTTCTTCATTAATATTGGTCTTTCTGGTCGAAGGATTTTTCGGGCCTTCGGGACGGCGACCGGGAACTCCTTTACATCCCGGTCTGACAAAGATGAGCTTCTCACATGAAGGGCATGACAGCATAGGTGTTATTGTCCAAGATGCCGACGCGATATTTTTCCAACATCATACTCACTTGCCTTTCACATCTATAGGCTGAGGCATGTCGACAATCTTCCTTGTCGGCATATTTCTCTTCGCCGACGAAAAGATACCTTTATCCCCCCCGTTGAAAAGTGCACTGTATTTTTCCACAATCGCGTCCAGCGTGATCACATCAATCCTCTACCCTCCCAGTTCGTTGACCGTTGTTGTCTATGCCAATGCGTTCTTCTCGATTGCTTTCGCTCTTCGCGCTGTTGAACTGTTCGCATCAACCAACCTTGCCAGTTGAAACGACTACAAAGAATACATGCGGATTCTACTTCAGCCCCGATGTATATTTGGCGGCCGATGCCACCAGTGTTGAGTTACGCACGACTTGTATACGTCTGGGATCTGCTTCTCAACCCACGAGGCATCGGCTGGGCGCACGGCTCCAGGAAGTACCTGCCGCGGTTGGAGAAACTAAGCGTCAAGTCTGCGACTGAAAATGAGAATGGATATTTTTTTAAGGAGAGGGAGCATAAGGAAAACACTAAATTTATTCTTAAAGACCCGACCGGAAACAGGGTCAGGTTTCTAGCGAAAGAAACCCTCAAGCTCATCATCGCCTATATCGTCTACGACACCTACAGGACGTTCTTCGGGCGTAACTACGCTCAATTTTACTCCGCTTTCCATTCTTTGCTGAATTCATCCAAGCTCCACGAAGCCGGTATACAGTACCTAGGTCTCGAAATCCGAACGTCTCCTGAAACAAGCGCAGAATTTGTGCGCCGGTTTCTTCTCCCTCCAGCGTGCTGGGCGGCCTGTTGGGCCTTCGTCGATGGTATCCGTGCCACGATCGCCCTGTTTTCTGTGGGTGGGTTATATATCGTTTCTCCGTCTCTGGCGGCAGACCCCTGGATGTACCCAGATGTCTTTGGTTCATTGCGATATTTGTTTCGCTTTCGATTAAAAGGTAATTCCTCTCTTCAACGAGGCCATCAATAGAAAACCCAAGCTCTAACAACTAAAATAGACATCTGGGGCAAACTTTGGCATGACCTCTGTCGGCGTGCGTTAATTAGCAGTTCCACAGCCATTGTTCCACTGCAGACACCTCTTGCTCTACGCAGAGTCCTGATAGGAGTTTTCTCCTTCATACTGTCAGGCTTCGTGCATGCTGCTGGGACCTATGCTGTTAACAGGGATACCCACGCCGTATTCATGATGATCGTCTTTTTCATACTGCTGCCCATTTGTATTGTTGTGCAAGAATTGGTATCACACCATATCCTTGAGCGATATATCCCCAATTGGTGGATCACGAGGGCTCTTTTTAGGGTTCTAGATGCGGCGTACGTTCTCTCGTGGGGCTACCATACGGCGCCTTGGTTTTTCAGGTATAGCATGATCCCAGAGTCATTGGCATCAATTCCTATGCCTGAAGCCTGGAGCATCTGGTAGTCTTCAAGGCACTGTTTGGTATATACCCGTGAGTCAAAACCATGCAAACATTAAATAGTGAAGGTATCATTATAGCTATATACAAAAGCCCAATCATGAAATTTTCTCGTGAACACGTTGACAAAATCACCATCCTTCTACCCTCCTCATTTGCAGATGCATACCTTCAACTGGCTTCGTCGTGACTGCACCAGCAATATGAATCTCCTGTTTGGGATCCTGCATCGCAAACTCAAACCTCCCGACAACTCCAGCAACCGCACATCTTAACTCTGCGCGCGCAAAGTCCTTCCCAATACAACTCCGCTGGCCATGCAAGAACGTAATTTGCGCGTAATTCGTCGACGCGCCACCGTTATTGTTAACCCGCTTCTCGCCAGTCGCCGGATCCGTATCAACCCAACGCTCCGGGCGGAACACTTCGCCATCATCTCCCCAGAATTCAGGAGAGCGGTTAATAGCGTAGGGACATAGGACCACCATTGCTCCTTTCGGTATGTGTTTTCCGGCGATTGTAGTATCGCGGACTGCTTCACGGATGGTAGCAGGGACAGTTGGGTAGAGACGGAGGACTTCCTGGCAGACGCCGTTGAGAAGTGGAAGGGATTCGAGGTCGGCGTAGGTGACAGGGTGTGAGGCTGAGGGGATAGCGGAGCGAATTTCAGCGCGCAAACTTTCCTGAATCTCTGGGTGGAGCGTGAGCAGGTAGCAGGCCCAGGTGAGGGCGCTTGCAGTGGTTTCGTGCTACATCTGTTAGAATTTACACAGCATATCAAGGGTGGAGACGTACACCGGCTGCAAGAAAGGTGAGCATCTGGTCCACTAGCTCATCGTCTGTAAAGTCGCCGCTCATCATCATAGAGCCAAGAATATCAGCCTCGAGTTCAGCGGCTGTAGCCTTCGTGGCAGTCATCGCGGCTCTCTTATCAAGGACAATCCCCTTGCAAAGATCGCGCAGGTAGCCAACCTCGTCATCGATAACCTTGTTCAAACGCCAGGGAATGCGCCGGGCGAACCACTGGGGGAGGATGAAGTTGACGGTTAGGAAGGCCATTTTCTCTTTGGTTGGTTCTAAAATAGCGAGGAAGCTATCGGCGACCTTGTTCTCAGAGTTCTGGAGGGAGCGGAAGTCCCGTCCCATTGCAGCAGGTCCAATGACGTCCAGTGTCAGGCGACTATACAATTAGCTATTGTCAAAATATCAATGGTAGGTAGGAATACCTAGCCCAGACACTCATTTCCACCTTTCCCCAGCCACTCTCTGGATCGGTACCCTCCATGGGATGTAAATTGGCTTCTTTTTCTAACTCCTCCAACAGTTGATCCGTTTTGTCCCACATAAGGGTATACAAGGCGCGAACATTCTTCACATTGAAAGACGGCATCAGTGCTCGGCGTTGTTTCTTGTGCGCTGGCCCCTCGGACAAGATCAAGCCAAACCCAATTATACGGGCCAGGAACTCGCGAGCTCTCCATGGCTTCTCGAAATCATAGGTGTTGGTGCTCATGACATCGAGAAGGGCCTGGTGGGTTGTCGGCAGAAGCTGACTCTTGTTGAGAAGGTCCCTGAAGTGGATGAGGCCATCGTTGGGTACTGTCTTCATCCATTCAAGGGGAAGACGGCCTCGAGGGTTGTCGAAGACAAAGCGGCCCATGTTGAAGTGACCCTACTTGTGTAAGTATATTTTGACAAACTAGCCCGTGGGGATCGCATACTGGAGCGCGGGGAAGATGACGCAAAGGGTTTAGGAAGAACGGCCATATCAGCCAGTTGTAGATCACTAGGAGGGCCAGGTTGACAGCGGCTGCGCCCAGTGCGACGGTTCGGAAAGGTGCATCCGTGAAAACGGAGCGCTGGAGGAGGAACGCCTCCACTAGAGTCAGAGCGAGAATAGAAAGCATCTTGCTCAATCGCTCATCTCACTCAGTTTGGTAAAAATGCTGGATAGTGGATTATGGGGGCAACCTCGGTTGATATAGCACTTGAAAATAGGCAGGCGGCAGAATAACGACAGGATGATGACATGATGAACGTGAAAAACCTCGAGATGGTTGGGGATATAAAGTTGAGATGGTGAGTTTCATGTGAAGAACTCGAAGCGATCGCCATCGCAACCCTTTCCGAGTTAGGAAAGCCCACCACAACTTCCCCATATTGTGGCTTCAGCATGGAGAATTCAACCTCAAGACCCTCCCTGCCCCTTGGAACCTCATGTGCATGCCTCGGCTTGTTGTGCCGCTGGCAATTACACCAAATTGCAATTGCGATATATAATGAACATCATGCAATCCGATCATGCCATCTGAATTTCCCCCTAGTGTCTTTGCGCCTGCGCTGCCTTCGTCATGTCTCTATCGTTCGAACACCTCTCGCTTGTCCTCGGACAATGGCTGCAGCCTGTCGTTCAGCAGCTCCCGCCATCACTGCAGAATATTCTGCTGCATCCGCTCGCTCCGAAAGCGTTTCTAGTGGTCCTCGCTCTCGCTCTTCTGCGCCTGACGAACCGCGCGCTCACTAGCTGGTCGCTGAACAATGGCGAGAACGTTGGGAAGTGGAATGCCGACCGCGAACTCGTCCTCCTTACCGGAGGCTGTAGTGGTATTGGCAAGCAGATGGTGTTTGACCTGGCGAAGACGGGAACTCGGGTCGTGATTCTTGATATTCAGGAACCGACCTTTTCTCTGCGTATGTTCTCAACTACCACCACTCCCGCCCCCCCAAAATGCGATTCAGTTACTAATTAAGTTGACCAGCTTTGGGTGTCACTTTCTACAAAGCCGACATCACCTCCTCCGCCAGTATCGCTGAAGTCGCAGAAAAGATCCGAGCAACCCAGGGCGACCCCACGATTCTCATCAACAATGCGGGCGTTGGCCACGACGGCACAATCCTTGAGAAGCCAGAGTCCAAGATCCGGCAAACTTTCGAGGTTAATACCGTCTCGCATTTCCTGATGGTGCGCGAGTTCCTGCCAAGCATGATCGCAAAGAACCATGGCCATATAATCACGATCGCCTCCATGGCTAGTTTCATTGGTCTCGGAGACATGGTGGAGTACAGCTGTACCAAGGCGAGCGCACTCGCATTCCACGAGGGGCTGCGCCAGGAGCTGCGCCTGTGGTACAAGGCACCCAAGGTTCGGACTACGTACGTTTCCAAAACCCCCAGCTTTCGTGCTAGAGCTACAGCTAACCCGATGGTGTAGTGTTGTACATCCACTTTGGGTTCGCACGCCCATGATCCAAGTCCTGACCGATGCGGGTTCGGAATTCAAGCAGCCGATCCTCACACCCGAAATGGTGTCTGAAGCGGTTGTGAAGCAGGTTGTTTCCCAGCGCAGTGGACAGATTATTCTGCCGTCGTACTACACGCCGCTCAGCATGTTGCGCGCGTTGCCTAACTGGTTTCAGGAATTTGCGCGAGGGGTGGGATCCAGAGATTTCATCAAGTTGCGCGAGTGGCAGCAGAAGCAGCTGAAGGCGCAGTAGCATGGTGTATTACAACTAGAGTGTATACCCTTTTTCGTTTCTATAAATTGTATCTATTATGATGTTATGAGAGGTCAAGATAGATGGATCCTACTAGCTCGCAATTCCATGCTCCGTACTATGGTTTCAGTTGCTGCGCCTCCTTGCTTCTCTGGGTCGGCCTCCAAAAACATAAAATCGCCAGCAGTCGACGCGTGTCCAAAATACTGCAAGAACAAAAGAGCATACGTTCCTAGTCAAGCTCCTCTTATTATCTGATAATTCGTCACTTCTTGAGACATCATGATAGTTATATTTGGGTATATAAGTCATATGCACATCAATCAACGTAAGCACTACGGCATCGATCTCGTCCATCTGGCTGTGGCCATATGCGCCAATCGCATACTCGCGATCAGTTCTTCTCCAACAGCTCCCTAATAAACTTCTGGGCCCTCGCGCCCTGCTGCGTTTCCCTCTTGTCACCGAGGTATAAATTGTAGATCGGTGCAACATGGCCCTCGCCTTTGCCAATATAAAAGTCGACGCTGCCCTTGAAGCCGCCGCGCAACTTGGCGACGAGATCCTCGATGACTGGGAAGAGAATCTCGCGTTCGCCAGCGCACACAAGGATCTTGCGAATGGGGAACTTAGCAAACCACTCTGGAGGCGCAGTTGAAAGATCAGTGTAGAAATCGTTTGGCGTGTCGCCTATATACCCAGCTCCCCAGATTGACCCAACAACTGGGGTGATCAGATCGCCGCGTGAGTCGACAACACGGTCGCTGTGGTCAGGTTGCAAGTGTGTCCAAGGGGCAATCATAACAGCTCCGGCCAGGCGAGAATTTTTGCCGAGTTTGATGGCATCAATTTCAGGGTGAGGGTGCGCTAGATGCGACAGAACACCGCAGACCAGATTGCCTCCAGCAGAGTCGCCACCAAGCAAGACATTGCCCATAGGGTGGCGTTTGTCGACAAGCACGTAGCGCAAAGCCTCAACCGCCTGTCGCAATTGCGTGGGGTACGTTGCCACGGGTGCCAGAGTGTATGTCAAAGCAAAAATTCCAAGCGATTGGCCATTGCGTTCACAGTCGGCGACGACGCTGGCGAAGAATTTGAAGTAAGCGATATTTGCAGGAAGAGCAAAGCCACCACCTTGAAAATGGTCAGGAACCGCAGGCTTTTGCAATGGATCAGGGGAACACACCGTGATACCAGACTAAGATGTTCTTCGCGCCAGGATCACCAATCCAATGGCCCATTGCACCATGGTCAAGTTTCACGGTCAGGGGCTTCTGTCGCACAGAGCGGATATAGCGGTTGTACACTAGGTTGGTTGTAGGGAGGACATATCTAGAGATGTTAATAAATAACCACTGCGACGCCAACAAAACACATACTGCATCTGAGCCACCGACAGTCGCGTCGTCAGCTTGCGAAAGACAGCATAGCCAATGTGCAGCAGCCAGTGCGAGGGATACTCCGGCGCGCGGAAGGCGAGAGTCAAGACCGCCCACACCAAGGTGAGCGCGACAGACGCTAACGCAGGGATGTAGTCGAGTTTCTGAGCGATCGTGAGCATGTTTGCGCGTGGTTTGACCGATCGAAAGATGTTCTATTTTTTCCTAACTAGATCTAGATATATATTCATCCAGCACTGGCGACAGCTGCTTGGACCGAGCGAGCCTAGGAAGGAACAACATGTGAGCACAAGTCGTAGAGTCGCAAGAGTTACCCCATCCAGAGAACCCATCCCAACAAACTGGGCAAATCTGGGGTTGAAGAGGCTCCAGGCAGCATTCCGTGGGAGGAGTCTGTGAAATTGTGTGGAATCCGTGAAATTTGAGTGTTGCTGTGGGATTTCCTCGGCTCGCGACGACTTCCTAATCGGGCAAGCCTCGGCATGTGTGCTTCTCCTGTACAAGGCCTGCAGAGCGAGATTGTCCTATATAACTTCTAAGCAGCCCGGGGCGGTGCTCGACGCTTGACAGTTGACAGCCGTTTCAGGTGTCACGTTTTCCCTTTCTTTTCATATTTGCTTTTTGACGCCCGCAGCACGCAGCAATGACGGACTACGACGTGGTTATTGTGGGCGCCGGAATTTCCGGTATCAACGCCGCCTACCGTCTGCAAACTCAGCTTCCTCACCTTCGCTATGCCATCCTCGAGGCCCGCGACAACCTGGGTGGAACATGGGATCTTTTTAAATACCCCGGCATCCGCTCCGATTCGGATCTGTTCACATTCGGCTTCTCCTGGCACCCCTGGGACCAGGACAACGCGATCGCGGAGGGTCCTGCGATCGTCAACTACCTGAAGCGCACGACCGAGAAATTTGGAATCGATCGCCACATCCAGTATGGGCAGCGTCTGCGCGGCGCCGACTGGTCCTCGAGCGACAACACCTGGTCGCTGAGCGTCGAGAACACGACCGACGAGCAGATGAAGACCGTCTCCTCCCGCTTCATCATTTTCGGTACCGGTTACTATGATTATCAGACTCCGCTGCAGACGGAGATCCCAGGTCTTGATACGTTCGGCGGTCAGGTCGTCCACCCCCAGTTCTGGCCCGAAGACTTGGACTATTCGGATAAGCGCATTGTCATTATTGGCAGCGGTGCCACGGCCATCACGCTGCTTCCAAACCTGGTCGAGAAGGCAGAGCACGTCACGATGCTCCAGCGCAGTCCGACATATATCCTCGCTTTACCAAACAACCGCCCTATCACGGCCCGGATTTTCCCTGCTTTCATTGCACGCCGCCTCCTCCGTATTAGCTGGATGATCACCTCTCGCATCTTCTTCCTTTTCTGCCAGGCCTTCCCGTGGCTTGCGCGCTCCATTCTCCGCCTCCGAACCAAGAGGCTTCTGCCAAACGATGTCCCATGGGATCCCCATTTCCGCCCGAACTACAACCCCTGGGACCAGCGACTTTGTGTCTCACCCGACGGCGATTTCTACCAAAGTCTGCATTCAGGCAAGGCTGCCGTAAAGACCGATCACATCGCCTCAGTTACACCAAAGGGCATCCAGCTCAAGTCCGGCGAGTTCCTGGGCGCGGACATGATTGTTCCCGCAACCGGTCTTCGCCTGAGGATTGCGGGCGGGGCATCCATCAGCGTTGACGGTGCGCCTATTAACCTTCACGACAAGTATATCTGGCATGGAATGATGATACAGGACATGCCGAACGCGGTGTTCATCATCGGGTATACGAATGCCTCCTGGACTCTCGGTGCTGATGCCACAGCCCTTACTATTTGCCGACTTCTCAAGGACCTCGAGAAGCGTGGCTCCAGTGCTGTCGTGCCGCGTCTTTCGTCCTCGCTAGCAACATCTATCCAGCCGCGGCGACTTCTCAATCTGTCCTCCACATACGTCACCAAGGCAGAGAAGGAGCTCCCGCGAGCAGCTGATCGTGGCCCTTGGGTACCGCGTGACAACTACTTTAGCGATTTGTGGTTCGCGAAATACGGCAATTTAACTGAGGAGATGGAGTATTTGGGAGAGAAGAAGACACAGTGATTAGGCTACTGATACCTTGTACAATCTTGATTTTCTATACTGTTTAGACATGACGCAATGAATCTGAGGTTATATACTAGTTTCTGGGGCGGTAAATTCTCCTATTTGCGGAATGCCGTACGGCCATCCGCCGCCATTGAGCTTGGGCCATGGTCCAGACCGCATAGGCATGGCGCGATTCAAAATAGCACAGCATTTTATGGTTTCAAGTAGGTTCGAACCGTGGGGCATGCCCCATCTAGATTCAAGGCTTATTTATCTATCCAAAAATACTATAGATCTGTACGACTTACATCCCGGTGTAAGCATTCAATGCCAACTGCCCTCCGAGATGGGCGTAAAGCACATTCGAACCAGCCGCGATCTCGCCTTTCTTCACCAAATCCATCATCCCAGCGAGACTCTTCCCCTCATAAACTGGATCTGTAATGAACGCCTCTGTCTCCGCCCCAAACTTGATCGCGTCAACCGTCGTCTGGTCCGGAATCCCATACACACCCCCATGATACCGATCATCCAGGATCACATCCTCCTCTGTGATATCCCCCTCTTCCAACCCAATCTTTGCCCCAGTGAACTTCGCAATTCGCAGGATCTGATCAAACGTCTGCTTCACCGTCGCCGACGCATCAATCCCAATCACCTTCCTCTTCTTTGACCCATTCACCTTCTGCGCAAGTTTAAACCCCGCGACCATCCCCGCCATTGTACTCCCCGTCACCGCACACACAATAACCGTATCAAAAAACACGCCCATCTCCTTCTCCTGCGCTTCCACTTCAAACGCCCACCGCGCGAAACCAAGCCCTCCAAGCGGGTGATCCGACGCCCCAGCAGGGATATAATACGGCTTCCCCCCTTTCCCTCGAATCTCCTTCTCCAGATCCTTCAAGGTATCCTTATGCTCGATGCCAAACGGCGACGGGTCAAGCCGTGTATCCGCACCCATAAGCCTCGACAGCTGAATATTCCCCGCCTTATCATATACCACATCCTCCCAATCCACCCACTTTTCCTGCACAAGCGCAACCTCCATGCCCAGTTTGCGCGCCACGGCCGCGACTTGGCGCGTGTGGTTCGACTGGAACCCGCCGATAGAAACGAGCGTGTCGCATCCTTGTGCGAGTGCGTCGGACGCGAGGTACTCCAGTTTCCGGGTTTTGTTGCCGCCGTAGGCTAGGCCTGAGTTTACGTCTTCGCGCTTTGCGTAGATGGCGACTTTGCCTCCGAGCGCTTTGGTGATGTTGGGTAGGGGTTGGATGGGCGAGGGCCCGAATGTGAAAGTTTCACGGGGGATGGTGGAGAAGGGGGGTGGCAGGGTGAGAGTAGTCATCTTGGTAGTTATTGCGGTAGTGTAGGTACTTTGTTGGTGTGGTTTAGTATAAGGAGGGGTTGCGAGGGTTGACTGGATATATAGCTAGTTATTTATCGGAGTTCATGCGATGTACACACCAGGAGGGGTATATGCTGTCGGATAATTGGGCGGAATTATCCGACGGAGAAATAACGATGTGGTTGGTCTGATTCATCTTATCTGATCGTATCACTGTCACTTTCCGTCGGAAAGGAGAGGCTTTACGACGGAGAGCGAGCGGTTGAAGTATAGCATCACAAACTCCAATATTTGAACAAAATGGCATTAGTTACTTGATGGAATGAGACTGAGTTTATCCTTATAACAGAAAGTTTTCATATTTATTCGTTATTGTGTGTATCTAAGGCGATTTGCTGCACCCAAGCCCAGCATTTACATCTATTGCGCAACGATCACGCAAGCTGCGAAATCTCAACCTTTCCCCACCAAAACTCCGTCTCCTCCTTGGCCCACTCATCAGGTACAAACTTCGCAGCTGGAGCGACAGACCCCCCAATAAGTTCCTCGTTGTCTTCTCCAAATATCAGAATACCTGGGCTAGCAGTTTTATAAGGCTTCCACTCCGGCCGAGCTGCGTACCTCCCAGGAACGGCATTCGGGTCTCCGTGTGTGATGAAACTAGTTATATACGCATGCAATGTACCCGAAAGCTCTTTTTGCGACTCAGAAAGACCTGTTATATCGTCGTTGTGGGTCTCGTAGTACATGTTATCGCCGTGGTTTGCGCGGCCGATTACTGTCCTTGGTAGCGCCCAGTTGTAGAGGTATACCAGGGGAGGGTTCTCCTTGGTTGAGGAGGCAAAATGTGCTGTTTGGCGCACAGGTGCAACGTATGCATAATGGCCGTAGGCTGCTTCAATGCGCTTGTATTGGGGTCCTAACTCGAGTCCTGTCCGAGTCTCAATGTATGGCGAGTTTGAATCAGTGCTGGGATCGGGGTAAAGCCTGTCAATAGTATCAAGGTCGGATGAAGAGAGCTGAGGGAGAAGGTTTTGCCAGAAGTCGCGAAACTGGGCGGGCTCTGCCATCTGCTTGTCCACGTACATGGTCCCCTCGTTTGTGTTGAAACCAGTCATGATGGGTACTTTGTGCCATTGGCCTGAGGTCCACGCATCGAGAGGCTTACGGGGGATGATATCCCCGTCAATCACGGGCTGGAATGCCCAGCGTAAGGATGGGTTGTACTTATCGAACACGGCTGTTTGGGCATCGGTTATGACCGGGCTGGGTAAAGACCGAAGATAGGGGAAGATTTCCGACTCTGGAAGGGTTGGGGGACAGCCTACTTGTTGAAGAAAATCGCGGAACTGTTCTTCATGGACTGTGGCGTCGTAGGGACGGACGGCGCGGGATGTTGGGGCGCCGGATTCGAGGATAACACGGTGGAAGAGAGGAGCTTTCTGTGCATCGTAGTTGAGAAGATGGTGCCCAATCTGTTGTCTGGTCAGTATAAACAACCAAGTCAGGCCTGTCAAATATACGCACGGAATGGGCTCCAGCAGAGAGACCAAATAGAGTGACGCTCTCGGGATCGCCTCCAAACTGCACAATATTCTCTTGCACCCATTGGAATAGGAACACTTGGTCTCGCAAACCCAAATTCAAAACCCCTTCCTTCTTTGACAAAGTTGATGGCAGAAATCCAAGAGCCCCGATGCGGTAGCCAAAACTAACGGCGACGAAGGGTTCCTGCGACCAAGCAACCATTGACGCGGTTTTATGCATCGCCGCCGACCCCCGGTTGAAGGCACCGCCATGGATATAGATGGCTACTGGAAGCTTACTGCCAGCATTAGCCCGAGTCGATGGTCGAAAGACATTCACGGTGAGGCAGTCTTCGCTCTGTTCGAGGGCTGGTCCTGGAAGCAAAGCTTTTCCTGGCGCTGCGGGGCCATACTTGGACGCGTCAATGAGCTCTGTTGAGTCGGGGAGCTTGACGGCAGGTCTGAAGCGCAAGTCACCGACAGGAGAACGAGCATATGGAACACCAAGAAACGCGTCGACGGACTGGGGGAAATTGTTTCCAATTTGAACACCCACAACTTTACCCTGGGCAAGGGTGACCGACGGGCGTTTTGTGTCCGAAGCCATATTTCAGTTTATCAGCAACTCGGCAACAACGCGTCAAAAACAACAACCGAAAAGTGAGGAGAAAGCTCACTGATCTTGGTAAGAGAGATCACAAACTATTTATCCTCCAATAACTTGATAAATGTGGCAATCTGCTGATCTCGGCTTATGCTCCGTTGGAGAAAATCCAGACCCCGCAAACAACAACACTCCTGAGATATCGGAAAAATCCCAAGTGGTTTTCCGCTGGCCCCGATGATAAACCACTGGGATCCCATTTGAAATGTTATCTGGCATGCTATCTCTCAGAGATTGCCAGATACTCGGCCGTCTGGATGCTCCATATATTGTGGACCTGATAGTCAGCCGGCGCCTTTCGAACTATACTCTCTCAACATTGCGCTCCCAACATGGAAGACACCAAACCCAAACAGCCCATTGAAGCTCCAGAGAAGGATGTCAAGGACATTCAGGAGGGGATCATAGAGGGTCTTGACGAGGGCGAGCTCTTCCTCAGACAACACGGCTTCACGAGTGACGATATCCAAACGCTCTTGGACGACAGCGCACGCAATAAGGCCCTCGTGCGCAGAGTCGACCTAATTCTCCTGCCGCTTCTCGCGGGGACATACATGTTGCAGTACATTGACAAATCGGCCCTGGCCTACTCAGCCGTCTTCGACCTGCTGCCTTCAACCAACATGACGAGCGCGCAGTATGGTTGGCTGGCAAGTATCTTCTATTTTGCCTATCTCATCGCCGAATATCCCTGGACGATCCTTGCACAGAAAACCAAGATGGCCAAGGTCGTCTCGGGAAATGTCATTGCCTGGGGCGCGGTGCTCATGATCACGGCTGCCTGCAACTCCTTCACGGGTTTGGCTATCTGCCGTTTTCTCCTTGGTGTTTTCGAGTCCCCAATTACGAACTGCTTCATGATGATCGTGGGGATGTGGTATACTCGGTCTGAGCAGCCTTTCCGCGCGGGCATATTCTACAGCTGCAACGGTTTAGGCGCCATGGTTGGTGGAATCCTGACATATGGCATCGGCCAGATCAAGTCAATCGCTGTTTGGCGCGCCATCTTCCTCATTCTCGGTGGAATCACCGTCTTCTGGGGTTTCATCATGCTCTTCTTTCTCCCAGATGACATAATCTCTGCGAAGAGGTTCACAATTGAAGAGAAGGCCCTCCTCGTAGGCCGGGGAAGACTAGCCCGCACAGGTATCCTTAGCCACCAGATCAAGTTGTACCAGATCCGCGAAGCCCTGGTCGACCCCCAAGTCTGGATCCTGTTCTTGTTTATGCTGCTGAACGAGGTAATCAACGGTGGCATTGCCAACTTCAGCAAGCTCATCGTCAAAGGTCTCACCGGTGACCCTTTGACAACCGTCGCCCTGGGCATTCCATTCGGCGCCTTTCAGCTCGGATGGGTGCTCTCAGGAACATTCATTGCCTCACGGTTCCCAAATTGCCGCACAGTTGTCATGTTTCTGTATCTTCTCCCAACCATAGCCGGTGCCTGCATGCTATGGAAGCTCAACCACGACACGCACAGGATCCCGGTGCTATTCGGATATTACATTATCGGCTCGTATGTGTGCAGCTTAGTCTTGGCCCTGCAAATGCCTGCTGCCAATCTGGGGGGCTACACGAAACGTATTACGAGTGTTGCTTTGGTCTTTCTGGCATACTGTGCTGGAAACATCATTGGGCCACATGCGTTTCTAGCGGAGGAGGCCCCGGTCTATCAGACGGGGTGTAAGCTTGCCTTGTCATGTTCCACCGCTCAGGCTGCATTGGCAGTTTGTTTACGGCTACTGCTGATCCGCCGGAATAAGCAGAGAGACGCTGCTGCTGTGAACCTGCCGGCGGTGGAAGAGGAGGAGCTGGCAGATCTGACAGATTTCGAGGTGAGTCCATTTATCGTCTTACTGAGAGATGCTCATGGTAATATAACAGAATCCCCGATTCCGATACGTACTTTGACATATACAGCAGGCTGCGCATGGACTGGAACGATGATGCAGTAGGTTTTGGAATTAAACAATTGGGGAATGCCAAACTATCCCGTCGCCCATTTTAAACAAAACAATCCAAGAATAATAACTGGCACATCTGTAATCCCAATACATGGAAGAGCACTGGGGTACCTGCTGCTAAGCGTAGACCCTTACTGTTGAACTCTTGCTGCGAACGATAACTGATGCAATAAGTCACCAGTCTAGTCACTGTGAAGCCAAGTATAGTCAGCCCTTTCATCGATCTGCCACCCATACCTATCCGCGTCGACTTTCTTTGGATTAATTATAGGCCGGCGCCCATACATAGGATTACGCTTGCCCGAACCCCTTAATCCCAAGTCTACCAAGCTATGACTCTATTTCCAGGTTGATTAATGCATTCAATAAGTGATCGACCGATGTGCTCACCTCAAATGTGGCGACAACCTGGACCACCACATTTAGGCCCATATCAAACCTGGAACAGCCATCGGGCTCGTAGCCTAGAATCTCAGGCTGGGCCTTGGACTTGTGATGCCTGTTCAAGATACCAATGCGATAGATTGCCTGGGCGTTGTAGCTGATGCGGAACCCGACGAATGACCGCGCATCGAACAGTGCATGCAGTCCAGCACTATCAAGGCGACATTGGGCTTCTTGGCTCTTGGTAAATTCACTGAACAATTCGCGGCATTTTGTAATGTCGACCTCGGAATCCTTTGATCCCACAGTCACACTGGTGCCGTCCTTATCAATAAACTCCAACCCCAGTATTTCTGTTGGATACGGCTTGGATCCAGCGAATTTAAAGGATACCTCGATCTTAGCTAGAGATGAGGGCATTCTAACCCTTTCGATTCGTCTCCCCACGGCACAAGTGTCATTGTGGTAATCTTGCAATGACCTACCGTAAAAGCCCAACGGTCGTTCCATTGCGCCTTCGTCCGCTTTAACCGTGTCTTGGATCCGTCGGACTGTTTCCCATACCGGGACTGTGAGCTCAAATCTGTTTTCGAGCTTTGCTGAGGCATGGTAGAGAAGCCGCCAGTCAATCTGAATATTGTCACCATGCTCTCGAAGAACGTGGTGAAGGAAGCCCCGGTCACCGTCACACTCGAAGCGCGATCTCCAAAACCAACCGTCATTAAACAGTGCTGCCATTGCTTCTGATGCGAGACGCAGACTGAGGAAGTCCCGCGTGGGCAGTGATCGTGCAATAACATGGCGCAGTTCCTGGGATAGACATCGGAACGAGTCACTTGGGTTGCACCACTTTCTCATCGTCAGGGTAACTCTCCTTGAAGGGGCTGGGGCGTTCTGTGTGTCCACCAAGAGCTCTTCCCAGCCGGACGAAAGGCAGGGATAATAATCGGTCACACGTAAGAAGGACGGATCTTTCAAGGAAATCAATCAATTGTCAACTCTACCATAACATGCGACATATACTCGCGTTTAGGTGGCGGGAGCATTCTTAGGGCATCGTATAATTTCTCAATGCCGATAAACTCTTGCCCAAAGCACTTGATCAAATATTGCCAGCAGCGCTCGTGGAAAAGGAAATACTCTCCTCCCTGGCCAAGTCACATCATTTCTGGTTGACCAGGGGTCATCTTTCGGCCAGATTGATATCCTTTTGTCTGACTGTATATTCAGGGTGACCTCATGATAGAAGGTGCACAGCTCATACAGCTTGACCTTCCCATCCCGTGGCGCCACTAATAAATGAGCAGTGTGTCAGATATACAGTTAATGGATACATACGGACTCTGAAAACACCTAGCCAGACGGGGTGCGCCACATCGGTGGCCCCTCCACACAAAATACATCTGCTGAATTCGGTATCTGAATCGATGATAGTATCAGGAAATTGCTGAGACATTGCGGATTTGCTGAAGGGCTCTGTTGGCTCCTGCCCTTTATTTTAATTCATACTTGGAGGCACTGACGTACGCTATCAAATCTTGGAAGACCATCCCGGAAGCCTTTCCAGGGTTCCCGGGTCATGAAACCAACCTACCCAGCTTTAAGCTTGCCAGTTCCCTTAGAACTCCCTGCCCCCGGACAAGCCGGGCAGAGGATGCCTCGAAGGGGGGAGCGGCCCAGACATGACGTTGAAGAAACCCTTCAGAGTCATGCGTATATCACAAATATCGGCACCGGTCCCACTCGTTACAGCAAGGGAATTCCAAACCCAACCATTATATGTTGAAGCCGTTAGAAATAACACTGACCCATCTTCGAACGAGTTCTTCGATAGCAAGCCCATCGGCCTCGACATGGAAGGTGCGTCCGTCATCAACTGCCTGAAACCGGCCACTGTGCCTTGGCAATTCAAACATGCGAGCATACATACCTATTGCTGTAACCCCATACATGCGCTGCACATCACCATCCGACGCCCGGGAAGTTACCATATAGTCCCGTATCTCGCCCCTGACTTCTTCCCAATCCTTCTGGCTGGGCATTGTTTCTCTACTAGGCTCCGTGCCCTTGGGGCGCTTTGCTTCGAACCAGACGACCTTGTGCGCACTAGCAGGCTCTCCACGTCGATTGACAACGGAGATGTTACTTCTCTTTTGCGACTTCTCGGTGGCGTACGCCTCCCTCTGCACATCGAACAGCGCGGGCCTGGACTGATGCTCAAAGTAGATTTTGAAGACCCGCTGCCAAAGGTGATCAACTTGGTCCTCACGTGGAATGCCCCCAGTCAGACGCTTCTTTTTGATGCGAGCGATGTAGTCCTGACAGAACGAGCCTCTGAGGTATTCAGGTTGTCTGCCCTGATTCAGTTCGTGGCCGCTCATATTGACAGATTGTAGTCACTCGCATTCCGAAATGTGTTTGTGGAAGGCGTAGAGTCTATGGAGTCAAGAAACGCTGAGTAGCGCTACCCTATTGTGTTACTGGTGCTACTTGTGTTACTCAGTGTCTGCTACCGTCTATAACATACATTATGGGGAGTTAATACGCCATTGTGGTCCTGTACTTCTAGTGTAGAGACTAGTGTTCCTCCTTTTTACCTGGAGCTCGATATAGACGGAAATTCTCCCGATTATAAGGGGTTATTCATTACCAAATAATCTAAGCAGGTCGCTACACTGCACATTAGGTATCATTATATGAAAGCTTTCTTTCTGACTTTTAGAACTTAGGAATGTGTGGTATCGGCAGTCTAAGATATGCCGAGATATAAACCACCCAGGAAATGGTACTTACATATACCTACTTATACGGAGATTCACTCGATGGTTAAACCCAGGAAGGTACTACATAGACTATGGCTGGCGTAATTTGCTTCCCCTCGTGGGCGCATTTTGAACCCTCTTTATATATAACTTCATGGGTAATGAGTAAGCCGCTTCTAAAGACCGCTAACTAAATACCACGGTAACCGTACTCATCTAAATACGGCATCTGCCAAAGATCGGGAAACGCTGGCGTTTCGCCTATCAGGCCTGGCATTGATCCGAACGTCATGAACGTTTGAAGAAAGCCTGGATCCCCAATTCCATCGACCGCAGGATCACCCATAGGCTGGTTGGGGAGCTGTTGGAATGGGCCCTCGGGTGGAGCTGCATGATCGGCTGCGCTCCCATGAACTGGAAACTGAGGCCCTGGCGCGTTACTGTTATTATTTTCTTGATTTATCCTGTCGACTGCGTGCTGTCCAGTGTGCGGATGCTTTCGCCACATCTCCAAATAATCAGTGTCACATAGCCTATCGACAACGGCTTCACATTGTCCCAGGCAGATATCGGTAAGATCCCAGTTCGCGTTGTTTTTCTTGTCGCGCAGAAAGCTCATCAGCTTCTTTGCGCTGGCTACGCATTCCCGTGCAGTGTCGGCGTTTTCGGCTTCTAGCGCGCAGCGGAGGGTCAGCGTGGCAGCCGAGGTGAAGTGATATGCTGTATATGGTAACCAGAAAGTATGTATCTCATCTCTTTCCAGGCTGGTCGCGAAGTCTATTACGGCTCTTGCCGCTTTCCGACATCTCGACCGGTAGTACATTCTATCTTCATCCGCAGCCGACTCGTTGGATCGGTGGATCTCCAAGAGAGCAATCCTGGAAAGGCATAGCTTAACTGCCAGGAATGAGAGTTGCAGATTCAGGGCCCCTGCTGCTTTTCTCTCGAATCTCGGCGAGGTCGGGCATAGCCAAGATGGTAGAGTTTCTTCCCACTCGTTCAGTGCGGTCTCGTGTCGCCGCAACTCTCTGAACGAGCTTTCCAGGGGCGGGGTCTCCAAGACATATATTAGTGGCAAGATTTTTCCGAGAAGAGAAGTTAAAGAGCAAAGAGCAATAAAGGAGTAAGCTCCCTGGATTCGAGCATCCGATGGGAATTCTGCATCGGACGGCATGCTAATCAGCAATGAGTCCGAGTCCGGTAATGGCACGTCCCAGACTGATTTGTGTATGTGAGGTGGCGTCCCGTGTGAGAGACTCGCCCTAAGTAAATTAGCATTTTCTTTCACCAATACCAATATAATAAGCCCGATAAGGGAAACCGCACCATTGGTCATGGATTAAGATCCCCCACCATGTTCGTATTCGAAGGCTCTTCTGACGAGGATCAAGACCCCATGTGGTAGGATTGCGGTTCAGTCCCAGGCTCTGAGACAGTGCAACGACCCGGCCAACATTGATGGCATTGTAGGTGATGGAAGTGATTGGACGACCCAGGAGATCCAGGATACAGGCCAGGACTGTGGAAAAATTGGGACTCAGAAAATCGTCATTCATCGCACTGACGGTCAGGTTCCACATGTATCGAATGTCTGGGACGGCACGGCTAGTGGCGGTTATTCTTGGGGAACTTCTCCAGAGAAGGAGCGAGCAAGCATAGATCTCACAGGCCAGTGCATACGGGAGACCATCATGCTGGTAAGCCTCTATGACGGTTTTCTCGTCTAGAATCGGGAATGACGGTTGGATGTTGTTAAAGTAGCTAGAGAGGTACTGTCAGATGCTTTTCCCTCCTATAGAAAATAGTCTGTTACGAACACGTTGCATAGTTCGGGCCCCAAGGGCTCAACGACCTTTTCCATTGCCTCGAACTGTCTGAACCCCGCGGTGCCGTTCCCCGAAGGCGCAATGTTACGCTGCCGGGGAACTTTCATGTAGATAACCGGATTGCGGGTATCATCGGAGTAAACACTGTAAGGGTTGGGTCTGGCGTAGGAAACCGCTGTGTTGGAAATGGACGACATGCATCGCTCAAGAACCTGGGCGTCGCGAGCCATTGCTGGTCCAACAATATGGCCGGATTGGTTGGGTGCATCGTTTTGAGTAAAGCCAGGCGTCGCTGCACGTCTTGCGGGCTGATGGACGGTGCTTCCTGCTGCAGGCGACGGAGAGGGCCTCGGGTGCTGCTCCTGGGTTTCCTGGGGCGTATTGTCTGCCAGACGCCGCCTCTTTGTAGTTGCCGTGGGCTTGTCAACTGCTCTTGAACAGGAGACCCCGTGCATACGACATAAAAGACATGGCTGATCGGCGATTTCCTGCGTACATCGACTTCTCCGCTTCCGGCAAAAGTCGCAGGCAGGGATTTTGTGTGATCTATACGGGCGGGGCGGGAGCGGAGAAGTAGGAGTTACGGGGTCCGTGTTTTTGCTGATATTATTGGGCATTGTAGTAGGTGGTCGAGGGAAGGTTCAATTGCATTGGAAAGGAATTCGTTCGAGTTGTCGAACGGGCGGAAAAGGGACCCCACCTGAGCTTGGGCGACGGGAAACCGAAGTCTTTCACAAGCCGGTCAAGCTTGGGGCAAACGAGCAATGCCTTTGCAACACAACGCTCTTTAGGGACAATGTGGCTAAAAGGCGCTTTCATATGTCCATAGAACCACCCTTGGACCATATGTAATGTTACGTTGGCTTTCGAATGCTTCAGTACGTGCAGATAGAATCCACGTGACTTTTGGAGACACTAATATGCGGTTGACAGAGACCCCAGACCCCCCAGCTTGCGGTTGGTGGGTCCGTCTTCAAGTGGAGGTTGCTGTCAAAGTTTCCTACACCCCGACTACGTGGAGAAATCCCTGGAACAAAACATTGAGCTACAACCGCTTTGACTACTCAGTTTGCAGTGATGGTTATTCATACACGGATCGTGTGAAATATCATTCGTCATTCAACATATCAACATGACTTGATCATTTCGCCAGTTCAAAGAAATACGTTCAAGTTCTCGCCTCCTCGTCCTGTTTCAACCCTGACCCCTCATACCGCGACTGCTTAAGGGTGTTCAGCTCATCCTCCTGTCTATCCAGCTTGTAATTGCTGGCCCAGAAGCCGATGCCGCCGATAAAGGCCAGGATGGCAACAAGAGCGTAGTTCCACACAAGCAAGGGGTCGTCCGATAGACCTACCAGAGCCTGGCCGATGGCAGAGGAAATGGCATTCATGAAAAGAGAAACAGCCTGTACGAGACTGCGCATGTTTTTAGGTGCCTTGGTATAGGCGTACTCGAGGGATGTGACGGAGGCCAGAATCTCGGAAATGCCACCCAAGATGTAGGTGAGGGCCTGCACCCAGACAGAGATTGGAGCATGTATTTCCGGAAGACAATCATTAGGTTGATCTCCACATTCGCCGAGCTTGTAGATATAGTGTTGAGTGACGGTGGCAACAATCATCCCGCTCCCGGCAACGAAGAAGCCAGCTGTGATACGCTTGAGCGGAGTGAAGTTAATCCCAATACGGCGAAGGGAGGGATACAGTAAGCGGTCGAAAATTGGGATGAAAATGATCAGAGCAAGAGGGTTGAAGTTGTTGATGATATCGTTGGGAACCCCATTGAGTTTCATAGTTGCAGCTTGGGATGTGAGATTGTTGAGCATTTGGTTGTAGGCGAGCCAGTACAGGGGATACCATAAAAATACTCGGCACGCCTTCAAACCACGCGCCACTTCATCAACCCACTCGTCATCAAAGGTCATCCAATTCGGACGGTTATCCCCAAGAGTGCTGGGCTTCACAGTATCCCAGAAGTCCGTACCATTTTTCTTGAACCTGGTCGTCGTTAGAAGCGTGTAGAATAAGGGAGCTGAAAGTATGAAACATACATCTTGAAAGGAATACCGGCCACCTTGACTGTCTTGACGGACCAGTGATTCCTGATACCTTCCCTAATCAGGCGGTACGCCTGGGTATAAACAGAGCCTGTCGGAGGCACTAGGTGGTACTTGTTTCGGCAGAGGAACAGCACCAGTGGCGATAAGCAGAACATGAGCGTAGGTAACAAGAATGACAGCCAAAAGCCGACTCCACGCTCGGCGTAGACCATGCTGATTTGACCAGTAAGTGAGCCAACGTTGATCATCAAGTAAAAGTAGAGATAAACACGAGCAACTGTGGCAGCCGGGTCGATTATGATGCGTTCACCTGATGGCAATGTCTTAATCACAGGCCGCTCATCAGGGTACTGTTCAGCGATCAGGGCCGATATGTTCGACTTGAAACCACCAGTTCCAACGCCCATAATAATCAGGCCAATTGCGAAACAGCCAATAGCGCCATTAGGGTTTGCAATCACAGGAGGAATGGCGGAAATGATGAGGATGACGTGACCGACCAACGCAGCGCCGATGGAAAACATGATTGTTCGGAAACGACCCAAGTACTGATCGGCCACCCAAGCACCGGCGAGGGGCATCACGTACGACCAGAAGGAGTTGACTAACAGGTTAGTATTGAAAGAAATGGCAAGCAAGTATGCCGTGTTACTTACACAAAGTCAAACCAGTAGAGGCCTGCTGACCCATCCCCAGGGCACCAGGAACGTCAGATCCGCCAGCAAGAGCACCAGTGGTAGACCCAGGAGGCAGGGGTTGTTGAATGAAGTTGACGACTGTTGCAAGTCAGAAAAGCTAATAGCGGTTTTTAGAACACAGGTCGCGTACAAACAGCGGTGGTTCCGTAGTAGGAGAAACGCTCGCATAGCTCGACGAAAGCCACGGAGAAGGTGATCCAGTTAAGAGGCCCAGAAACACGACGGAGAGTATGCATCTCCTCGGGAGTGGGGTGAAGCTTGTTCAAAGCCTCATTTTCCTCGCCAGCAGGGTATTGAGGAGGGCGTTCCTCAACGATGGCCTCCTTGGCGATCAGGTCCTTCTCCTTCTCAGACGGAAGCTGGGCATTTTTCTGGGAGGCGATGACTTCGCCGATCTCAGCGGAGTCTGCCTGGTTCATGGCGACAATCTGGTATGGATGACAAGACTGTGCGGAGTGGTCTCACAAGAGAAGAGAAGAAAAGAAAAGTTAAAAGGATGGCGGGGAAGCAATGCGCTTTTAAGGTAGGAGCCGGGGCTGCACAAGAAATAGGAATAACAAGACAGCAGCGAATCATGGGGCTGGGGAAGGAACCGAACAGGATGGCAATCGCGTGCCAGCAGCAGGCGAGAACAAAATCGATGGATCCATCGTCGAAAGTCGTCGGGGTTCGCCGCGCGCTTGGGAGCAAATTTCGTCGTGCTTGGCCATCAGTTGGCCTCCCAGTCTAATCGAGTCTACAGATGATAACAGTATAATTTCCGATGGCACCATGATCCATCCCCGGGGCTTTGGCCGAATTAGTGCTGCGCAACATCGTTTGGTATCAGCGCCCAGCCTGTTGGCCGGCTGTAACCGACAGCAAAGAAAGCCAATTGTCCAATACTCAGCGTCTAGTTTGTTTCTGGAAGGTCTTTCTGGTCTTGGTCCTGCTTGGAGGCATGCTTACTTCTTTCTCTGCAATTGAGAGCCGAGAGGGCTTATCGCTCTCCTGAAGCCACCTGACTTGGCGTTATCAGAGCTCCATGGTGCGTGATTGGCTAGCCCCCAGTGGCGGAATCAAGCACGGGCTCTAAGAGTGCGCTCCAGTGTAACCTTCCCGCTTGGCATGGCCAATCAGGGCTCAAAGGATCTGTTGATGCGACCTCAACTGCAGGGAAGTCAAGTCCCAAACTCAATCCGGAGCACTTTGTGTTCAGGTGTGGGCAGAACCCCGGAATCAGTCCGTCCTATCTCGTCTCGTCTTTTCGTTGTGTCTCTGCTGTTGGTAATCGCCTCAATCCAGGTTCCGCGAATATATGAGATGTCCGGGCCAAGGCTCGCCAAGCCATGCAAGGATGGAGATGCCATTTCTCTTTGATAATATTAACCCGCCAATTTCACCTCGGTAGACAAAACTGGCTAGGATGCTAGTTTGCTCATTGATAGCGAATATTGCTAAGTTGCATTGGGGAGGCTGGATTCGAGACTTGAGAGATGGCGCCATTTCCGCCTCGCTAACACCGGTCCGGTGTGCTGGCCCAGAGTACAGAATACAGAGCCGGAATGCAAGTGGTTGCTTTTCGCTCCACTAACGACCAGTAAAGTAAGGGTCAGTCATTCTTGAAGAGGGAAAAACGCAGCGCTTTGCTGCAGATAAGCTTCCAGAACTTTGACAATGTTCGCTCGCAAAAAGCACGAGGTATCAATGCAGGGTTCCATCCCCCAAGCCCGGGGTGACCCACAGAGCAGTCTGTCAAAGGATCTGGATGGATGCACATCCCAGCTGTGTTTTACTTGAATCAACCAATAATTACCGTCGAAGACTGCGAGAGTCATGCGGAGAGTCTCATCTTATCTGGCTTTGGTGGCGGCAATCCTCGGCCCCTGCTTGCGATGTCTGAACCACACACCAACGGTGTGAGTCTAGTGACCACAATCAAACTCAATTTCGATTCATCGCCTGTGGAGACAGAGACATTAGCAATCCTGTGGCTTCTGTCCATGATAGCACCACATCCCGTCGCTGTCGACCACACCTCGGCTTCAAGCATATTGGTTTCAAGTTATTCCCTCGAGACTGAGATGACCAAAAGCAGGCCCAGCCTGCAAATCTTATGCTTATCTGGGAGTGATGGATGGGTGGCGGGCATTGGATAAACTTGAAGTGCCAATCCCCTAACTAGTAGTCTTTATATTGGCTTCCAGACACTTATGGCTTCATTTATTCCCGAAAAGGAAACCCTAATGACTGATCTCGAAAACGCCGGAAGTCCCTTCTATACCGTGTTCATGTTCTTGTAGGTAATCCAAGTATTCAGTAAACAACTGCCACGGCTGTTTTACTTTCCTTGGTTACTGTTGTCCCCGTTGTTGACAGTGTTGTCACAAAGGAGAATGCAATATACTGAAACAATAATAATTCATGACTGAGGACTAATCGCTTCACAAGCTCAGTTATATATTAAGTTTTAGTCTCCTCTAGGCGCTTGGTTTATAGCAGCCCAAGTAAATCGAGTCCGAGTTCTTCGAACTATCTCCTTTCGTTATAAGGCGGTATCTATGCTAGCTTTTCTTCTTACTACAGCGAAGATTTACAAAATATCTTTTAACCTCAAGAGATAAAGGTTAAAATCAAATAGCAAAACCCCAAGGAGGCTAGCGCTAAGATACAAGACCGTGTAACCCAAGGAAATTCAGAGCACTTGCAAGGAGACGAGAATTGAATATGGTACAGAAGTGGAGGCACCTGGGGTTAGCACTGCACCAAAGAGGACAGTGATGTTAATGCAGTTGAACAGCGATATTTCGGAATCTCAGCTGTGATCGGGGAGTCGATGGACTTTAAATGGACTGCACCTCGGGCCAGCTGAACATTTATTTTTACCCCGATTACCGTACATCGCTTTACATGGATATTCACCCCCAGAAACTGGCTTTTAGATGGAATATATCTCATAACATATCTGCTGTGTATAATCCACCTATTTTTCTTTGGTTATCTTTTAGTTATATCTTCCTGTTATTTATTATTCCGCCTCGTTTTCTATCCCTTGTTGCACTCACATTATGGGAATGCGTCGGCCATGTGGTTTGCCCAGCCTAGTTTACTCAGTAATAACCAGCATTAAGATATCCACCAAAAACAAGGATATGAAAGGCTTTTCCGTCTCCGTGGAAGGTGCCGAGTCTGCGGGTGACGCAGAGTATCACTTGATTTTGCTCTCAGATCCAAGCCCTCCTCACCCTCACCAACCAGCCTAGTCCACCCACCTCTTACCTTTTATTCTTCCCAAGACAAACGGCGAAAGAACCAACCGCACGAACCACCTCTCTGAATAGTCGAGAAACTGTAGAACAAAAAGATGATAACGTTCTCGATCGTCTCCCAGTTCTTTATCCTAGGGATGTTGACTTTCTGGGTCACACATGAACCCCGCACCAAACACTCCGAGCTTGACAGTTGGCTCTCCAGCGAAGCCAACATTTCTCGAGCAGCTATACTTAATTTAATCGGCGACGACGGCAAATGGGCCGAAGGGGCCACGGCAGGGGTGCTGATTGCAAGCCCCAGTCGGTCGAACCCAGACTGTACGTTAGCCCAAGACTTCATGAGCTCGGATTCTCACTTGGGTATTGATGAGAAGATTTCTTTACTTGGACACGGGATTCGAGCCTAGTGGTTCGGACATTGGTGGAGATGTTCAGAGAAGGTGATTCCGACCTTTTACCCATAATCCAAGCGTGGATATCGTCTCAGGCCAGGGTGCAGATCGTGGAAAACCCGAGCGGTGGACTTGATGATGGACAGGGATTGGGAAAAGCAAAGTTTGCGGTGGACGAGACACCTTTCTCTGGGTCATGGGGACGACCACAGCGGGATGGGCCTGCTTTGCGAGCGACTACGATGATTGAACTCGGGTGGTGGCTGCTGGTGGGCACATTGCTCTATTGGCCTGCAAGCTCAGGATTGAATGTTTGCAGAGTCAGGGCTATCATCAGGTTGCTACAGGCCTCGTATGGCCTGTCATACGAAATGATCTGTCGTATGTGGCGCAGTACTGGAATCAGCCAGGGTTTGGTGAGCAAGTCATTTCATTGACGCGTGAGATTAGATCATCTGACGTGGATAGATTTATGGGAGGAGCTCTACGGGCGCTCGTTCTTCACTTTATCCGTATCCTATCGCGCTCTGGTCGAAGGAAGTGTGTTTTCTCGAAGTATAGGGTTTTCCTGCCCCGAATGCGTATCGCAAGCGCCCCAGATTTTGTGCTTGTTGCAATCGTTCTGGACAGGGAGATTTATCCGCAGCAATCTCGACGGCGGTCGAAGTGGAAAGGATTCGAGTACGCTCCTAGGCGTTAATTACGCATTTAACCCTCGCGCGGGATGCGACGATGCTACTTTCCAGCCATGCTCAGCCCGTGCCTTGGCTAGCCATCATAAACTGATGGACACCTTCCGAGATTTATACGATATCAATGCAGATCGTAGCCAAGACCAGGCTGTTGCCATTGGTCGTTACCCTGAGGACCAGTATTACGGAGGAAATCCATGGTTCTTATGCACACTGGCTGCAGCAGAGCAGCTATACAGTGCCATATATCAATGGAATCGCCTTGGTTCCATAACTATAACACAGGTATCACTTCCGTTCTTCCAGAATCTGCACCCCTCGGCGGCACCTGGGACCTATTCGTCGTCAACTGAGATATATTACCAATTGGTTGATGCCGTCCGTACGTACGCAGATGGCTTCATGCGAATTGTGGTATGTTGATTCCCCTCATCGAGCAGATTATGTTAAGCTGTAGAAACTGAACTTCAGACAGAAAACATACGCGTCCCATAACGGTTCGCTCTCGGAGCAATTTTCAAGACGCGACGGGTCTCACATGTCCGCATACGACCTCGCATGGTCGTATTCATCCTTAATAACAGCAAATCGTCGCCGAAATGCGATCTCCCCGTCACCATGGGGAGAGCCCGGAACACCGAGCGTCCCACCGACTTGCTCCGCTACTAGCGTACAGGGGACATACAGCGCTGCTACAATCAGTGCTTGGCCTCCGATGAATGGATTTCCAATTGCAACACCTATGCCATGTGAGATCCCTCCTCTAATTTCGGTTACGTTCGAAGTTACCGCCTCAACTGTATGGGGAGAAGGCATACGAGCCGTCGGCTCGATCTTGGACCTTGGTAGCTGGGATCCTGCAAAGGGAGTTGTTTTCCATGCCGACCGCTATACATCCTCCCAGCCGATATGGTATGCCACAGTCAGACTACCAGCGGGCCAGAGCTTTGTGTACAAGTACATTCGGACGAGAGGCGGCGAGGTAGTGTGGGAAGAAGGTCTCAATCGACAGTTAGATACCCCTGCGGTTTGCGGGACAAAATCGCTTTACAGGAGGGAGACTTGGAGATGATGCGATTGTGAGAAAAGGGCATGTTCTCCAGCATCCGGCAAAGGATTGTTGATAGTTTGACAATCGAAAATTGCATCTCCATGTTCGCTTGTTTGCTAGAGAACTCTTATTGGCCACAAAGGATGGAATTCGCCGAGAGAGAATATTTATCATGGATGCTCACCTCAATGCTCAGGCAAGGATTCGTGGTGCCAAACTCATTTTTTAAGGCGTCCTAAGCTCCTATCTCAATTATTATTTTTCGTAGCATCATGAGGCTTAACGGGTTACGACTTGACAACGATGGCGTAGGTTTCTCCTACGTGGAGGGACGAAGGCAAGGCTGTCTCCAGTGTCCTCGGTCCCTTGCCAGTACTAACTGATAACTCCTGCTTGAAGACTCCTTCCAGGATTCCAAACGCAGCGGCCCAAGTGAGTAACAATACAATGTTTCAAACCCAGGAATACGAGTCCCGAAGTCAAAGTGACGGAACGAAATCAGAGGAACTTGTTTGATACTTCGGTGGAGCTCATTTGGCAGATCGCGCCATCGGCCCTAATGAGTTGCGAACCGCCGATCACCAAGCACCGGTTAAGGATTCTGACGTTTTGCGCGTGTGGTGTATAAAGCTGGATCTCGCTCAATTACGTGCAGCAGAACCCCAAAACTGCGTCCTCAGAAAAGGCACCATGAAGCTCAGCAGCCTTGTTGCTTTGGCCGGACTCTCGGCCCTTTCTGAGGCCAGCCCTAAGTCCCGGCCCAACTTTCTCTTCGTCTTCACAGATGACCAAGACTTGACTATGAATTCCGTCGAGTATATGCCCCACGTTAGCAATCGCATTCGAGATCAGGGAATTGATTTCACGAACCACTTTGTTACGACCGCGCTTTGCTGTCCGTCACGCGTCAGCCTCTGGACGGGGAGGCAAGCCCATAACACAAACGTTACGGACGTCAGTCCACCGTACGGTATGTGAATCAGGTTCTGCGTTTCAGGATCCAAAGCTGACTGTTGCAGGTGGGTATCCTAAATTCATTTCCCAAGGCTTCAACGAGGACTGGTTCCCCGTGTGGCTGCAAAATGCCGGATACAACACCTATTACGTCGGCAAGCTATTCAACGCCCACAGCGTTCAGACCTACAACAACCCATTCGTTAAGGGATTCAACGGCTCGGACTTCCTCCTAGACCCATTCACATACTCCTACTGGAAATCAAGTTATCAGCGCAATCACGATCCCCCGAAGAGCTACGCAGGTCGGTATACAACAGACGTCACCGAGGAAAAAGCTCTCGGCTTCCTGGACGATGCGTTGGAAGACGAGAAACGACCCTGGTTCTTAACTGTTGCGCCCATCGCGCCACATTTCGAGCAAGACCCCAATCGCACCGCGGGGACACCACCGCAAGCACCGATCCCAGCGCCTCGCCATGCACATCTCTTCGCTGATACTCGTGTACCGCGCACGCCGTCCTTTAACCCACTTAACGTAAGATCCTTGGCCAGCCAAAGAGTATTCAAAATCTGACAAAGTGCAGCAAACCGGCCCCAGCTGGATAAAAGACCTAGAACACCAAAATCAATCCGTTGTCGACTACGAAGACTTCTTCTACCGCCAACGTCTCCGCGCTCTACAAGGCGTCGACGAAATGGTCGACAACCTTCTAAACCGCCTAGAGCGCAGCGGCCAGCTCAATAACACATATGTGATTTACAGTTCGGACAACGGGTTTCATATTGGACAGCATCGGCTCCCGCCAGGGAAGTCGACCTCCTATGAGGAGGACATCCGCGTGCCTTTTTTGGTCCGCGGACCGGGGATCAAGCCCGGCCAGACGGACTCCCAAGTCACAACGCACATTGATTTTGCTCCAACGATATTTGAGCTTCTTGGGTTGCCATTACGGAACGATTTTGATGGAACGCCGATGCGGATTGCTAAAGATAGTGCTGCCGTTGCACATGAGCATGTAACCGTGGAGTATTGGGGTGCTGCGGTGCTTGAAGGGCAGTATGCGAATCTCTGTATGTTTATCAAATCTATATACCCTCTCCGTCCGAGCCGTTGCCGACTAACAAACAACACAGCCCCCGAAGGCACATACCGCATGCCAAACAACACGTACAAATCCGTGCGCATTGTCGGCGAGAAGTATAACCTTTTTTACGCTGTATGGTGCACCGGTGATCACGAATTATACGATCTAAATGTATTTTCACTTCCTCATTACCGTCTCAAGGAGGAAACTAACAGTAGACCTTAGGCCGACCCTCATCAAATTCACAATGTCTACAGAACCACGCCTCAGGCTTTCAAAAACCGGCTTGATGCCCTCCTACTCGTCCTGAAATCCTGCGCCGGAAGTACGTGCATCAAGCCGTGGGCCGAACTGCACCCCGATGGTTCAGTGCAGAGCCTTGTTGGTGCATTAGATCCGCAATACGATGAATTTTACGCCGGGTTGCCCAGGGTAGCCTACTCGGTTTGTGAAGACGGGTATCTTATTGCCGCGGAGGGGCCTCAGTGGAGCGGTGTAAGGTTGGAAGAAAAGCTATAGAGAGGGCTACTATGCTCGTATATAATGGGATGATGAGATACTTATGTATATATCAGGATAGAAGCTGGGCAATACCTAAATAGAAATGCGTCCTACATACCCATATCACATGGTTCGTCGTGTATAATGATATTATTATAGTCTGGTTCCTACGAAATTCCCACCTGTTGTTGCTTACTTGTTGCCCTTCAGGCAATCAAAACAACCTGCCTAACTCTAGTTCTTGAGGGTATTTATACTCAGCGACCGCGCTGGGCCCGGGCTGGTGGGTTTATTTCATATACCCAAGTGTCATATGAGACAGTCAAAAATCATTCTTTTCAATCCTCCGACGTGTTGTATCCTCTGGAACGTCGTTTACTACGGCGCTTATTGACGGTTAGGGACCTATGAGAGTAACAGAGAGAGAGAGAGAGAGAGAGAGAAAGAGAGAGATGGTAGAGGCTTGGTTGGTTGTTGCTCATCCAGTGCGAGGGCTAGAGCAAAGTGCTCATCATAAACTCTGCCTATGTTTTCTCTTTCTTCCTCATCCACTTTCGCCTCACTCTGCTCGCCTTCCTTTTCTTCAACCTTTCTTCTCGTTCTGTTACTTTTCCATGTCCTGCACCTTGATTTCCATCGTCACCGTCACATTTCCACCATGGCCAAGCTGTTGGATCTTCCAACCGAACTGCTCCTCCTCATTCTCTCTCACTTCGACCATTTCATGTACAAATACGAGCTCCAATCCCTCTGTATATCCTCGAAGCGTCTCTACTCAATTGCTCAACCATTGCTCTACCGCGATTTTGTTCGTGAAGTTAACTGCCAGTGCTGCCACAAAATTGGTACACCACCAGGACGCATTATACCCCTGGTCCTCTTCACCCGAACCTTGATCTCTCGTCCAGACCTCGCCTCTTGTGTAAGAAGTGCGGCCTTTGATAACTCAGAAAACGTATTCGATGATGAGGATGTCTGTGAGGTGGAGTTTGGTGCCGATACATTCAAAGTGCTCGCCACCGGTTTTCAGTAGGTTTCTGGTATCTGCAGGACTCGTTTATTCATGGAGGCAGCAGCTATGAAGTCTAACCCGTATATGGTCGTTTTGGCTTCTAGTATGCCGAATCTAGAGCGGTTGAAATTAACCATTGGAGAGGAGGGGCTATATGACCTTGAGCCACTATTCACCCAGTGGCACACGAATAACCCCGCTCAGCCATACCTAAGAAACCTGAAATCCGTTGTGATTAGAGACTTGACTCTTACCGAGTCTGGATCCATGGTCGACCTCGACTATATCCAGGAACTACCCCATCTAGAGGAGTTCACATTAATTAATCTTAATGGAGATGCCGAGGGCTGTCCACTGTTCGAAATACAGCTAGAAACCCTAAACATCTCGTCTTTGTCGCTCTTAGAGGCTTGTCTCGATACTGAAAGTCTCACAGCAATAGTGGATGGATGCAGATGTCTCAAGCACTTCAGCTACTATGGATGCAACTACGACGGCAACAATATCGAAGAATCAAGCCAATTCGACCCTTCCGAGCTTGTATCAATTCTTCCTCACAAAATAATAACATTCAGACACTCAGATGCAATCTTGATTGGGAATACATCCATCCCACTCGTTGGAGTAGGTGCTCGAAATACGGCTCCTTTGCTACTTTCAAAAACCTCATCCATATCGAGATCGACCAGTACCCCTATACTCCGAAACAAGAGCTCCCAAAGTCCCTCCACTGCCTTACAATCAGAAATATTAGTTTCTCCGTATTCGACACGGTTGGGTCGCTAAATATGCGTACTGTGGATGTGCCCATGTACAGACTTACCAATGAACTCCCGAACCTCAAATTTGTTACTCTGCAACCCCGAGATGGTATCCCAAATGGAATGCTAGGAATACACAGTCGGTATGATTATACAAAATTTTATGACAACCCAAGCGTTCTGTCGAAAATTGCTGTCGCGTGTGAGACGCTCTGGGATATTGTGAAGGAATGTTCATTTGTTGTTCGAATTGACCACCAGGTGTGGATGGAGTTCTGGTTGAACTACTAAACCTCCAATATTATTATGTGACGACAGTCTCTGCTCTGCATGGGAAGATGCTATGGCCTTCAGATTCGAGTACAAAGACCCCAAGAGAGGGGTGGCAAGCAGGCTAAGCTTCAACGATTCAGTTCATAGTGTGTTTTGGGAAAGGAAAAAAAAAAAAAAGAAAAGAAAAAGGGTTCCGAATACTAATTTTTTTATTTCGAATCTCAGATGTCAGATATTAATACTCAAATGATTTGTGCCTCAAACTGCAACCGAAAAAAAAGAAAAGAGAAAAAAAGGAAAAAAAGGAAAAAAAGGAAAAAAAGGAAAAAAAGGAAAAAAAGGAAAAAAAGAAAAGACAGATAGCGGCCTTCAATCAAAAAAGGGGAAACAGTGGGGTGTCGGGTCAAAGAACTCATCACTTTCCACTCTATATTCCCAGTAATATAAATAATTATTCGACGCAAGGGGCCGGGGAGGTAAAACCTGCTAGAATACGTCTGAATGGCACTGGTGAGGATTGCCTCATTGCTTGTGAAGCGTTTCGTCACGGACTCTGGGAAATGAGCATTGATGACTGACTCAGTGAGTGCTATTAGATCAGAGACTTCCGATGTACTTTTAAACTCCAGATGATCACCGGACGTCCCATGATCGACGCGCAGGAGAACCGCCAGGCGGCCAGAGCAAGCGGGCATGCATTTGCACCAATTGAGTGGAGAAATTAATCATTCTTATCACCGCAAATATATAATACTAAACATGGTTCAGGGCAGGACATGAATCAGTTATTTGTTAATTTAGTGATCCTAGGCTAAGTTGAAACAGTTCATCCTGGCCTGGTGAGTTGGCTTTGCTCCTAGTAGAACGTTTCCCGATGGACATACTGGGATGGAGGGGCGAATTGTGCACAAATTATCTGGTGTGATGAGCTAGATGGGTTACCACTTACGAGTACTGCATTGGTGATGACTGCGTAATGAGAAAAGCCAAGGAAGGCCGAGTCCAAGTCCACCAGAGTTCCGGCACAGTCAGAGTTGGCCACGATTTCATTAAATTCATTTCAGCAGAAAACCGCTCTGGGAGTTCGCCAATAAGGTTCGCGGTTTTTCTTGATCTTCTCGGCGCTGACGTTCACTCTTAGCCCTAAAAGTCAACCGGGACAATGATTCAAAGAGCTCCGGCCGAAAAGGCTTTCGTGACCCTCGGGGTGCAGATCTTACCATGGCTGGGTTTCAACTTTCTTACCTTTATCATTGCTCAAATCCCTGGACCCTAGGGTATATATAGCAGGCTATCCCCAGGGCTTTTTTCTGTCAATTCCAATATATCAAATTCGCAATGAGGTGCCCAAATCTTGCAACGGAAGCCGCCGTACTGGGGCTATGTAAGCTTTTTTAATCATTCTGCCCTTATACTTTTGTTTCTCATGATATAGCTTCAGTGACAATACGCTGACTCGATAGGTTCCCTTGGAGCGGCTCAAATCGACACATTCTCGCCGGGAAGTAACAGTGAGATATTCTACAGTGTTACCGCCCCGGAGAGCACTGTGTCCTCAGGTTCAGGGCCGATTTTCTTCCAGATTCGCGGCCCGACAACCCTGGAATGGGTAGGGCTCGGCCAAGGAACACACATGGCTGGCGCGGATATCTTCGTCCTATATTCAGCGCCATCGGAGAATGTGACTATATCGCCCCGTTCGGGAACCGGACATGTCCAGCCACGTCACAATCCTAAAGCCCAGCTTTCCCTGTTGGAGGGCAGCGGTATCCAGGACGGGCTGATAACAGCGAACGTCCGCTGCGACTCGTGTAGCTATTCGGGCAGTTCATCGTGGATCTTCGCATACAAGCGAGGCGCAGCAATTGAATCTAGCAGCCTAGAAGCGGAGATAAGCATCCATGATGACTTTGGTGGGACAAGCGTGGCTTTGTCAAGCGCTATTTCAACATCGGACAATCCATTCCTCAACTTTGAACCAAATTCTCCCTCAAAGCGGCCTAGCGAGGTCGGGCGAGGCGCAGGAAACAGCCCAAACATGCTGATCGCTCACGGTTTTATCATGGGCATTGCATTTGTCCTTCTATTCCCCTCTTTCGGTCTGCTTACTGCACTTCCCATCCGCGGTATCATCGTGAAGGCACATGCGCCACTTCAGATTATCACCCTTTGTTTGGCCATTGCAGGGATGGGGCTTGGAATCAAAATGGGAAGAGACAACGATGTCATGGATGACCCTCATCCGATCCTAGGGCTGATCGTAATTGGACTCCTCATTATGTTCCAGCCAGCAATGGGCCTGCTCCAGCATCTGCACTTTCGACGCACGGGAGGAAAAAGTATCTTTTTTCTCGTCCATAGATGGTTAGGTCGATTGGCGATCATCCTTGGTGTTATCACCGGTGGTCTTGGTTTCCGCTTGGCGGGTATTGGCAGGAATCCCAATACGCCAAAGAGCGCCGTTATTGCTTACTCGGTGATTGCTGGTGTTATGGGTTTGGTTTATGCGACAGCCCAGGTGCTCAGGACTGCGAGAGAGAACAGCAGGGAAACTATCCGCAACAGGGATTCAAATGGACGGAAAGAATCTGAGGCGTCGTCAGGATCTGGTAATGGCCAGAATCCAAGATGAAGCGCGGGGGCATGTGGTCACGGCTGGGTATCGGGAGAAACTCATTCTAGTTAGAGAGCTTCGGAGTAGCAAGTCACCTCCACACAGGGTAGAACGACTTGACGAGAAATGGTATGTGATCGACACCTGAGTTGTTCGCGGAGACTTGAAGTGGTAATCATCTCCGGAGTAATACACATTGTGTTATTGGTTATAAACAGAATAATGCTCGTTACCTGTCGATTATGAAGCACTGAGTAATGTGGCTGTGTTGATACGGTAGTTCAGCCACTTGTTTTTTCTTTTTCCTTTCAGCTAAGAATATTCCGTTCCTTGAGTCGACGCGAAGAATCAGCATACGCCAGCGCTAGGCGCGGATTTGATGAGATAGAATACGAATTCTGACGGTCAAGCGAACCTCGGGGGGTCCCAAGACGAAAGATGATAACGCTCTGGGACGGCAACTTGAAGGTAGCTTGGTATAGTCGGTATTGATAGGCCTTAAAAAATATAGTTTGAGTGTTTCGCAGTGATCGCAAAATCGGGGATTTGGTGTGGAACGATGTCATCGTGTGGTTTGTTCTAGCAGGATCAGCGTTATCATGGTCACGCTGGGCGTTTTCTGTCTCTTCGCTCCGACACCAAATCCACGTCATCAATCCGCGTGGGTAGTATGCTGATTGCTGTCAGTCTGTGACAACCACTTTTTGTTTCGAGCTTCCAGCTCAATATGGTGGCCGAACGCAGATTCCCCCGCATTTTCCCCACTGCTTCTCAAACCCCGCACATTAAATCGTCGCCTCGAAACACATGGCTCTTCCGAACCAAACTACGAGCAGAGATGCTTGCCCACCGCCCAAAAGGCTTAATGATCACTGTCAGGCCGTGCACGACATCTCGGCCGTACTCTTCTCGGGTGGTTATCTGGCGAGGGGGCCCGAACTGAAACGGCGAAGCATGTCTGAGTCTTTGCTTCTAATTGCCTCTAGCGCATGTGCGTGCAATATAATAATGCCTATGGCATTTCCCTGCTCCGATGATCGCCGGCGGCCTGATAGGTGACGGTCGTTAGGACTTTGCGGGTTTTGCGTCGATTGGAAAATACAAATGTCGCTGGAACTCGGAAACATGCCGGGGGAAGCATGACGTACTTTGCTTGTTTCCTGGGGTATTCCCGGTCCAGTTTCATCCCCGCTGATGTTCGGAGTTGCTGGTTGTGCCTGCTGGGGAAAAGTCAGCTGGGGCCCCCTGTATGACTCGCGAGTGATGGGCTGCGACCTTTCAGTCTGCACTCTGCACTCTGCACTCTCGCCTCCTATCTCTGATCGATTCCGCATTGACAGCAGATCAGAAACTTTTAGGGCGAGCCGACCACTATTCCAATCAACGTACACTATACGTGTAGACTTCATTGTGAAGGCGCGAGGTTTCATCGCTAATACCGATCGACCAACATGAATCGGTTGCGAGGGAAATCTCACGGGGGCCGCAGGTTTCAAGCCGGTACGTATTTTTGGGATTTGGAGGAACAAAGTTACAAAAACGGAACATCAAATCCCCACATTCCGACCCCAAGTCCCTGTATTGGAGGCTAGGTAGTCAGCCATCTACTACTCTTAACTAGTGATGTTCCCTCCCCATTCTTCCCCAGCTATTGCCGGCAAATCTTCGGCGCAGGGCAAGGGCCCTGGCGTATAAAACCTCGAAACCATCCCGAGCCCGGCACTTGGATGCCACATCAATCCGGGTGTCGACATCTTTATCAACTACGCAAACAATTGCCGTGCAGATTGGAAGTCGGCTGTTCGAATCTGGAAGCTTGAGAAGAGACAGGTATTGCAGAGTACACAGGCAGCAAGCTGGCATCTTCCACCATTGGGATCGACGAGATTATGTCCGAAAATGACCGCAAAGGCGCCCCAGAATCCCAATCATGATCAGCTGGCAGCTGTTCTCCCGAAGACCACATGGTGGAAGAGTTCCCAGTTGCGTAGGCTCAATTTTTGCATTTTATCCTTAATCTTCTTCTGTAAGGACCCTTTTTCTTCTTAGTTTGAGCTACATTAGCCATACAATTCTGACCACCGCAGCCTCTTCCAATGGCTTCGACGGTTCCTTGGTCAATGGCCTTCAATCACTAGATAGCTGGATGGATTTCATGCAACAGCCCTCTAGCACCTGGCTCGGATTTATTAACGCCATTTACTCGATCGGTGCACTTGTTTCAACAGCTCTTGCTGCATGGTGCAGTAACAGGTTTGGTCGAAAGCCCTGCGTTTGGATAGGCATTATCCTTATCCTGGCTGGTTCAATCCTGGGCGCGGCCGCTCCCAACGACAGCGTCTTTATTGTGTCGCGCGTTCTTGTTGGTCTGAGTGCTGGCTGGGTCAGCAATGCACCCCCTCTCCTATTGAATGAGATTGCGTACCCCGCTCATCGAAGTATATCATCTAGTCTTTTTATGATTGGGTACTACTTTGGGGCTGTGATTTCCTCCTGGGTCACATTTGCAACCCGCACGTACAACTCATCTTGGTCATGGCGGTTGCCCACTCTCCTACAGATGCTTTGCCCACTTATTGCTATTCCAGGCTTTTTGCTGACGCCAGAAAGCCCCCGCTGGCTAGTTGGCCAGGACCGCGTGGAAGATGCTCGTAAGGTTCTCGCAGACTTACACGCAGGTGGTGACCTTACTACACCGCTTATTCACTATGAAATTCATGAGATCCAAGGAGCAATCGCTGCGGAAAAGGAATCTGCTGCATCGTCCAGCTATTCAGATATGGTTAAGACGCCTGGGAACCGCCATCGTCTCTTAATTACGGTTACTCTTGGTATCTTCTCTCAATGGTCTGGTAACGGTGTGGTCTCCTACTATCTAGCCATGGTGCTCGACACTGTTGGCGTAACGGCGGCAAAGGATCAGCTACTCATATCGGGCTGCCTTCAGATCTGGAACCTAATATTTGGCGCTTTTGGCGCATTATTAGTAGATCGTGCCGGCAGGCGTCCTCTATTCCTGATCTCTGCGAGCGTCATGCTTGCCAGCTACATCACCATTACCGGTCTCTCTGGCTCATTTGCTTCGACCGGCTCTGCGCCTACAGGGACAGCTGTAATCCCATTTATTTTCATATATTTTGCGGGTTACGATATAGCCTTGTAAGTTCAGGGTCTTTCTCTTTTGTTTGCGCATCTCACGAACGATTAACTCATTATAATAGGACCCCATTATTGGTCGCCTACCCCGTCGAAATCTGGCCGTACACTCTTCGATCCCGCGGTCTGAGTGTCGCCTGGTTGTCAGCACTCGGAGCATTGATCTTCAACACCTTTGTCAACCCCATCGCGTTGTCTGCCATCGGTTGGAAGTACTACTTCGTGTTTGTTGCTATCCTCGTCTGTTATGCTTTCACTTCGTACTTTTTCTACCCTGAGACTAGGGGTTACAGTTTGGAGAACATGGCCCTTCTTTTCGAGGGCGATAGTGCGGCTATTGCTCGGGGCGAGAACCATTGGGAGCAGCCTGTATCATCGGAAGAAGGTGATGAGAAGAGTGCCAAAACTGTTGAAGTAGAGCGTGTCTGAGACTTCTCTATCTGCATAATGGCCTTGAGCGAGATTCGATTTGCACAAGCTCAATATACGGTAAGATACATTTCTTTGTAGTTTTATTTTACAGTATTTGTATACACTCTCTAGGGAAAGTGTGTGTTAGTGTCGTAGAAAAGAAGGGGGCGGGGTGGGGAAACTGGCGTCTCTAGCCTTGACCGAATGAAGATGTTTCGATGTGGGTAGTTTTACTTAGCGCTGTTTTCTCTCAGTTAACCCAAACACAACGTCATACTTTTCGTTCCCTCTCCGAAAGTAAATATCCGTGACCCCCCAACTCTTAACTTAATCTCTAACAATACCCATCACCCAAAGCTTTGTCTTGACATTCAAGCAGAAATGCACGACGAATCAATATAAACTAAACCAAAATGACCTACTATAATGCCCTCATCCGCACACATCACATTACCTCCCGTAAAAAGGTCGCCGCCCTGAAACGCGCAGCAGACAGTCTAAATTGTTTCGCCCTTCTCCGCTCAGGCGGCTGCCCGGGGATCATGTACGTTGAGGGGAAGGACAAAGATGCCGTTGAGTCGTGGGTGAGCGTTGTGAAAAATTTGAGATATAAAGATTTCCAACTTGCGAGCCGGCCAGCCTCCGCAACGGTGGGAGACGGGGAAGAGAGTCGAGGACCGGCGGGGGTGAAATGGAAAAGAGGCGAGATGAAGAACGAGAGACACGATGAGATAGAAATTGGACTGGAGGAGGTAGAGAGCGTGAAGGAATTTGGGAACATGATGGAACAGAAGGGTGTTTGGCAGTGGTGGAGGAGGGGAATGGGCTATGTCCACTAAGTTGAATGCGGCCAGCTGCTGGCAAACTCGGAACGTCTCTACAGTTCACTATACTTAAGGATGTCTACCGTGTTTTGGATCGACAGGATGTGCTACATTTGAAGTCCAACAGACATGCGCAGTTTTACAACACTATGCATATGAAGTGGTACCGTTGAGGTTTTGACACAAGCTAAACGACATGCTCTGGATGACCAGGCAGCTTCTGTATGGTACTGTTCTGTCCCAAATTTTCCCATGGGATGGGTTCGTCCGGTTCCAAGGAAGCTGGAGACAGGGGCATCTTCTGTGTCTGTGTTATCGAACATCTGGGGTCACTCAACCTCCCCTTCCCTGTGCATGTTTTAAATGCTCCCTGCAGGGATCCTTGGTCCATCCACCCATTTATGAAGTCCCCATGCATGCCGTATCCGGTTCGGTCGCCCGTCGCGTATACCCAATTCTGATGGTCAGGAAACGGCTTCGTGTTGAATATGAATTCCATGAAAATCGAGAATATGGCTACAGGATGTGACTTGGGGCAGATGCCTTTGTTATAGTCTCCAATCACAGGATATGCCATCTGCAAAACAGTGTGAGCTGTGGCGGCACCATACTGGTCATTTTTACGGATACTTACATGGCTCTTGTGGTCTGTACTATCAAGATTCCTCCCATCCCAGCAAGAAGGAAAGAATACCTGCGACCTTAATTTTTCGCAGGATTGACGGGGAAGGTGCTTGGTTTCATTCGAGGACCCATCTTCCATCAGACACATATGCGAGATGGCACGTTGGGCGAAATTGGTGTCGTTGTATGTCCTGTACATTGTCAGTCCAACACAAGCAGAATCAAACGAAAAGCTGGCGTCCTACTGAATCCTTGGGTCCCCAGCAACGATACGCAATCCGGCTGGCGGTGCCAAAGGATACGATCCATCCTTGCATGTCTGCGCACTGGCAGCGTAATCGCATGCCCTATTCAAATAATAAACCGCCTTGTCGACATTAGTAACTGCAGCATTGTCCCCCCGGGCCGACCAAAACAAACAGAGAGTTAGAGACACATACGCTGGACTCATATTCCATCATCTCAAACGATTTATCGCTTGTCATATGATAAAGGGCTGGAACCCAATAATTGCTTTTATCGATCAAAACCTCGCACGTTGTTGCGCTCGCGTTTGGGGCCGCCTGCATACCCATCGTTCTTTGGAATGCGGTCCCCCCTGTAACAACGTGTGTGTGGGATGATTCCATCCCTGGGGATTTAATGGGGTCGGAGAGTTGAATTGTTAGAGGGAGGCAGCTGAAGCTGAATTCGTCTGTGGTGGAAATGATGGTTGCTTCAGCAGGGTTGTTCGTACCTATGGTTAAGTGGGACCATGTGAGAAGAAGGCAAAAAGATATCGCGAAGCCGTTCTGAAGGTGTTGGACAGGCATAGTATCTGGCCCGATAGTCAATTTGCGGGATGATGAGAAGAGGGTTTATCAAGAGTGAAGGACTTGCGGAGCGGCTGTGGGAGAAAAGGTGGCATTAAAGCGTCTGGTCCACCGTGGTGACACAACTGGTATGCATACCATATACAATCCCTATTGACATCGTTACCCACATAGCTGGCCGCTTCTTCTAAATCCCAATGATGCTATCGATCCAGGCGGAATGTGTTGGATAACATTGCATTTGTACCAAGATTCTCTCACTGGCACTAAAGACCCATCATCTCTGTAACGGGACTGATACTTTTTCTATAATGTAAACGCGCCTCGCACATGCCCTGCCCCTTGTTCCTAATTCTAGACCAATATGGCTTCTCAAAGCGAAAAGTAATCACCTGTTTTCCTATACACCGTCTCATAAACCTATTTTTGCAGAATTGTGATCTATTAACTCCGAAATACACTATGCATGCTATATAGAGCCGTACTATTTTCCGGCGTCACCAGCTGGCGGAACATTCCCTGGTGGCCAGTTAGGCGCAGGATAACTGAGAAGTTTGCAGACATCCTAATCAAAAATATTTAGCAAGTGACTTTCTCAAAATGCGTTGAAATAAGTGCCTTACCCTCCGCCTTACACGGAAGTCGTCATAGAGCTTCATCCATACATCTCGATCACGACACCCGCTCTCATGCATCGTTCCCGGGTTATTCTTGCACTTCGGTAAAATATCAGGCAACATCTGAGATGGCCACATCACCCAGGGCTTTGGCAACGGCCAGTCAGAAAAATGCACAAATTTAGCATCTGAAAGGGCCCTATCAGGATCCCAGACCTCGTCATCACTTCCCAAGAACGCAGTGTGATTCTGTAACCGGAACTCCCCTGAGACCAAACCATATTGTCTGTGTGGCAAGACCATGGCCGAATCACCGTAGAATTCATTCATCAGTTCCATGTCATATTTCATCCGTGGGCTATCGCTATCTGAGCTGTCAGACTCGATACCGAGCGCTGCATCCAAAAGGGCTTTGTATCGGCGATAAGAAGGCTCAATGACGAGGAGGAGGGAAGAAAGGGCCTTTTGCTCCGGGAGGAGCCAGTATGCTCGGGGCATTGCGACGGGCACATGGGGCAGGAAAAACAACTCATCCAAGTTCTTCAACAATAGAATATCGGAATCGAGGTGTATGACTCTGTCATATTCAGTCTCGCCGAAGGCGAGCAATTTAGAGATGCTTTTATTCCATGACTCGCCCGATCCTATAACAAGCACAAGTTGGATATTAGCAGCTGCATGCGAGGAGACGGAAAGCGTGGAATAAATGTTGTCATTTTCTTATTCATACCTGCCCCCGGTTTGATCATTTCTAGCTGTATTGGTACCAACATCGCGTTGTACTTCGTCCTTGCTACCCGGAGCAATTGGTTGTCTCGGTCATGGTCAGTTTCAGTAAGTATATCCCAGTCCTCTGGGTAATAAAGCACTCGCTGTGCCCGACTTCCAAATCTTTCTAGAGCATCGAAGACGAGGAGTGCGTTACAAAGGTATGGGCTAGAGGTCGCATATTGTGTATATGCGTACCTCGACCAATCGACTAAATCATAATTGATATGAGGCAAGGCTGGAGGAGGGGGCGGTTCCCGCCGGAGAAAGAGAATAAAAAGGATCAAGACGAAAATGAGAACCCAAGTTCGGATCCGCCTTAGTTGGTTCTTCAGTAGGGCAAGGAGCGGCTCGTCAGGGATATCGAAGAAATCAGCCTCGGAGGCTCCAGACGCCTTCCGTGAATGAGAGGCCATAAGTATTCTAGAGTTCCAATTAACGATAAATCAAATGGGGTTGACGTGTTTCCCATTTTGGGATGAGGTATCCGCGGAGACGTGAAATAATCAGCAGGCCAACGCCATACGTAATGTTGCTCAAAGCTTGCCGAGATAATTGCATTAGACACGTGACCTTCGCAGCAAATGGAGTCCGCAGTGAATTGTCAAAAGTTCCACATCAACTATTCGTACATCATTAGTTAGTCTACACTATATAGAGTTCTATTCATTAATGTCTAGACGGGCTCGAATCGTCCTCTCATCGAACGGTCCGTCTTCTCCATCGTAGTTGCGGAGTGCCTCCATAGTCATCAGTCGGCGCGGGGCCCTTCGTCCGGTCAATATCTCAAACTGCGCAATCGCTTGTTCGGCAACGTTGTCAAGGCCATCAACCAAAACCCACTGGCGTCCAGTTTCGCTGCGGAAGCGGCGCATTTGGCGTAAAAGCGGGGTGTCTAAGGGTTTGTACGCAAACTATCATGGATTAGTTGAATCTAAACGGCTTGTGTAAGGGGGGTATATATATACTTCGAGCACAACCCCGCCAGTGGGGCTTCCCAGCCACTGCGCTGGCATCTCGAAATCGGCCGGAGGTTCGTCTCTGTCCGGGTCGGCTGGGACGCAGGACGCAACCATACACGGGAAACAGGCATCCGAGGGCCACTCTTCCTGCAACGAGCGAAGAACATACACTACTTCCGTCGATCCCACCTGAGAGGCAGCCCATGAATTGAAGTGCCGAGCGACGCTCTCCGCACGAGACAAAGTCCTATTGTAAATGAAAATTTTCCGACAGCCAAGTCGAAGCAAAGCGTATATCGCAGCACGCGCCATGCCACCTGCTCCAATAACTAAGCCAGTTGTCTTCATCGGGCTGATGGCGTTACGTGGGGAGAGATTGCGATTAATGCACGTCATTATACCAACCCAATCTGTATTCTCGCCATACCATCCCAGCACCGGCCCAGCTAGGTGACGACGGCTAGCTTGTTCTTGCAGCGGAAACATGGTTCCATCTGATTGACCCCGGAGTGGCATTATCGTATTAATCGCCCCAATGGCTTCGGCGTGGCGGCTCTTCGCCGCAAGCTTCTGGAAGACTTGCACCCTCCAAGGTTGGACGACACTGGCACCTCCGAAATTCGGATCCCGACCTAGCTGGTCTAGTGCAGCTAGTGTTGGCTTCTCTGGAATACTGTATGTGTGATCCATGCCACAATGGCGAAATGCAGCGTTGTACATCACGGGTGATAAGCTGTAGGCTACACTGCCACCAAGGATATAAAATTGTAGAGGATCCAGGACATAACTTTGAAATAAAGCCTTAACAGCATCGCGGGCCGTAATTTGCGGGTCCCTGTCATTTTGAACACGATGCGCGATTGCTGGATGCGAAACAGGTGTGAGGATTGGGTTGAATACTTGCGACGTGCGCCCAAGGCTGCCGATGTTGAAGGCGATGATAGGCGGATGCTCGCCCGGTAACGAACCAACTTTATTCGTAAGTTTTGCGATGGCTGTGTTATCCTCGCGTTCTGTTGCCACACGAAGAATGCGAACTAGTTGGCAACCTAGACCGGCAGCATCAAGGTACACAGACAGACACTCTTCATTATCCCATTTCACGCTAGAGGGTGGCTCAAAAATTCGCTGTCCGATAATCTTTGTCATGCCCCTGTTGCGAATTGTCTCGTTTATAAGAGCATGCTCTTGGTTCAAATCCATCACAAGGTACTCAACGGCAAGCCGCAAGCCGTGTTCCACAATTTGGGAGTACACGTTGCGGCCCTGTATCGAGTACGGGTCGCTGCCGGGGAATCCGAGCGAACGGTTATCGATTGACAGGATCACCGGAGTGTGCGTGTTTCTCCGAAGTATGGAAACCTGCTTACTCACTGTCATTGCCATTTCTGGGCTCCAGCGATCGACACATAGCTCGATAGCGTCCCCTCCTGACTCGAGCTCTGACAGCCTGACTCTGTTATCAATTAAATCAGAGGATCGAACAAATATGGCATAGGTATAAGATCGTAACTCAGGGGGTGTCTCCAGCAACACGAAGGGTGAGTCGTAACTAGAGTGGCCGACATCGGTACCGGTTACGAAGCGAACAAAGCGTGTGAAATCTTCCTTGGCCTCCTTGAGTTTGAAGGAGTACCCCACCGAGCGCCGGTCCTGCGTTTCCTCATCGAACTGGGCGTAAAAACTCGAGTGATCTTCGGCGTTATAATACTCAAAATTCGAGCAAGTCCGGTGCAACGGATCGCCTTCGGAGAGTAGTTTTGCAGCCTGATCCTCTAAGCCCAGCAGTCTCTGGATGCTATCCATATCACGGGCTATATACACAACCGGATTCGTAGCGCAGTACCGTCGAAGGTGCTCTTGGATTGGTCGAGTAAGGCTTCCAAGGCCGCATTCGATAACACAGCGCGAACGATGGTTGTCCAGCATCATTTTAAGCACTTCAATATCACGCTGTTGAAACTCCTGGCTTCCGTACTGTTTCAGGTATTCATGCCGCGATAACCCAGTGACCTCTTTGAAATAATGATCCTCTGTGATGAAGCGACGCTTCAGCGCAGTAGCGGCAACGAACCCTAACGATCGTTTCCCAGACCCACGGATCCCAATTAGGACAAGAGACGCCTCCGGGTCGACTTTTCGGTACACATCCGTGCTAGAACGATGAGACATCTTGATGCTGATATCAGGAGAGCGACAGAGCCTCTTCCTCGGGTGAGGGTGAAAAGGTTGAGAATGCGAAAGGTCAGCCACGATGAACGAATTTGCTGGCACCGGATAAGTCAATGTGTATAGATGTTGATTCTGATGTTATACTCCAAGGTTCATCTCCCATATCTGAAGGGAATCGCCGGGGTAAAGATGAACGTTGGTGCGTGGTGAAGGAGGGATTGAGAGGGCCAGGGCCGGACGCCGGTTGTCATGCTGCGGACAAGTTCACAGAGTCGCAGGGGAGGGACTATTGTTCAGACGATCGAGATCGCAGCCAGTAGACCAACTAGCGAATAGACATGGCGGGCGAACGCCGAAGAGAGAACCCCAGAGGAGTGGGCATGTGGACTTGGGCTGCAGTGAGGTCAGTGACTGGTAGTCTGGTATCCGTACTGCGTAACCAGTGCTCTGTCGCTTCGGCCGGTGGCGACCGCCCTGAGGCGGCAGAAGTCTTTGCCGCTTCAGTGTTCACCATCGAATCGAAGAACGAGGAGAAATCAATCTGTGTGTTGAACTTGTTCCAATATCTCTCAGCTCTCGAAGACTACCGAGTCGGGATGCCGGGCTTCGGTACGCTTCTGTTACTTTGGACCCAACTACGTCCTGGCATCCTAGCATTACTGCATACGACTTTACAGAGGTAATACAGCCATCTCGATCCTCTCTGCCGTGTCGCTGTCGAGGCGCAAGTTGTCTCGACATTCGGCTCTGAGACCTGTCTCCTGGCTCCTGAGAGCCATCTCCATAAATTCTTCAACCCCGGCGGATCGCAGTCCGAAGACATCAAAAGAAGTGCCGACTACCGGCAGTTGGGGGCCGAATAGCTCGTGAATTTGACTTTGGTCATTTTTCCGGATTAGAGAGCAAACAATTTGCCCATCCACATCGGAGCCGTCCAGCAGTGTTCCCCGGGATCATTCCGATGATATCAAGTCGAAGCCCGGGGGAACCTTCGAGTTTTCCGTCTCGTCAGTCGAGTTGCTCTGAATCTTCTTACAGGCAGTCAACCACGCCCACTATTATCACATTTAATAATAATATATCATTTCGAAATAATATGAACATTCATGCGCAGTACGCAGTAACTACTTTTGAAAACCACCCACAAAACCTTCTCGTGGATGACTGTGGAGAGAGCGATGTGGGGTTTGGCTGGGACTGGAAATCTGGATGTATCCGACGGAATTATTCCTCCATCATCCACTTCCCGAACTTCGCCCCGAATCTCCCGTCTAGAAGCCGTTTCTGCTTCCTCCTCTTTCTCCCTGTGACTTTTGCGATGGGCCTGGCCATTTTTCTCCGGGTTCTACGCGGGCCAAGCAGATTGCTAATCGGCTATTCTGAAGCCCTCAATCGCATATCCCTGTCTTGCTAATTCCAACTGCGTTTCCCGTTGCGGCCCCAGACAACACTTTCCAGCTTCTTTCCTCCCCTCATTTTACTCATTCGTGTTTCGTCAGATCAGACGGCCTGGAATGAAATACTGTTGTTTCTTTCACCCAGCAGCACTCTAACCTCTACCCCACACGCTTCCGGATTGGCTGGTAATATATGACCAGCGCTTCTCCGCTACCCTAGGCTGTATGGCTGGCCGTTTGTTTAGCAAGTGATCCTCAATGGACGAGGGTGCCGATCCAAAAGCGCCTCGGCGCAAGAGGGTTTCGAGGGCCTGTGACAGGTGTCGAAGTAAAAAGGTGAGTAGATACCTCATTCAACCCGCAAATCTTCGGCAACGGGTTCTAAACGCTATGGTTTGGTTAGGACAAATGCGACGGTCTTCGTCCTTCCTGCTCCGCCTGTCTGGCGTCCGGCCAAACTTGCTCCTATGACCCTCATGCAAAAAAGCGCGGCTTGCCAGAGGGATATGTCCGTGGTTTGGAGAAGCTCTGGGCCCTCGCTATCTGCAACATTGATGGCTTTGAGGACACCATGCTCTCCCTCCTCGGTACGACGGCTGAGACAGTCGGCCGGAGGGACAGGTTGGTTTCTCTCTGGACAGATGACGGTGCCTCGGAAACGTTACACGAGTCCTGGAAAACCAGTCGGCTTTATAATGCGCTCGAGAAGATGCTATCGTCCACACCCGATCCCACCAGTCCGCACATCTCAGCGAAGCGCCCCCGAGACGAACATAGGCATTCCTCACATGATCCAGGAAGTGAATGGGGTTTCCGTATAGACCGCGGTTCGACTCCTTTATCACAGGGCGCTCCGCGAGTTGTGGAACCTACTACCTCGCCTGGTACTAAACGAGCGCGATTATCTATGCCGGCTGACAATAGGCCATCGCCCACGACAGCCAGTACACATTCTCTTCAACTGCCACCTCACACTTCCCAATCGCTAGACATGTACTTCGCCACCACACACTCCTGGTTCCCCATCGTTGCTAAACATAGCATCCTCCGAGCATCATATGTTTATGCAAATGCGTCTTCAGTATCCGTTGCCAGGCTGTCTTCGGAATCCGGTGACCATGCCGCATTATGGGCGCTTCTCAGCTACATGATATCCTTATCGCGGGCAACACACGAGAATGGGACGTTGGGAGTTCTATCAAAAACAAAGGAATATTATACGGTGGCCCGGAGTCTGATCCCTTCGGAAACGGAGCTCTACGAACTCGGACATGTTCAAGCTCTCCTGCTCTTGACTTTAGTAAACATCGGTCTCGAGGACTGGGCCGCCGCCTGGATGCTTAGTGGTCAAGCGGTCCGCATGATTATCTCTATGGATATAGGCGTACTCCCAGATACTCGAAGACCCAGCGAATTGAACCAAGGGAAAGTTGTATTTCTAGGGTGTTTCGTCATCGACTCGCTTTTATCATTCCGATTATCCCGACGACCTAGCATGCATTCTCGAGACTTGGTTGCTATTGGCTTGCTAGAAGAAGACGGCCTGGAAGAATGGAATTCGTGGGCTGATGTGTTGCCATCCGTCCGCAACTCTAGTGGCAAGAATCCACCTCGCAGAGGTCCTTTACTTTCTTTGAGTTGTTTTAACCGTTTGGTTGAGCTGGCCAGCGTGTTGAACAAAATTGCTCGAGACTCTATAGCGGGACCGAATGCGCACTTATTTGCGCAGCAATTAGTCTCGGAGTTGAAACAGTGGGATGACCTTTTACCGCTCGGATGTCGACTAATTGGCCCTGAAAGCATCTATCCAGAACGGCACTCCACATTGCTACCACATCAGACTTATTTGGGATTAACATATGTCGCTACCCTTCTGACGCTTTATCTTCGAATAGCTCCCCAGGAATTGGGTATGCATCGTTCCCAGAGACCAGCCACAGAGGGCGCGAAGAAACTGCTCTATCGTACTCTTCCAATGATGTCACAACATCTAGATAACTTTAATGTTTGCAGCTTACCGCCCATCTTCGAGATATCTATACGTGTCATTGCTGAACAAGCATTCACCCTTCGCAACAAAATCGAAAGCGACCTCTTTCCTTTCACGCGCTGGGCCGAGGCTCTCGTTCAACGAACATCCCGGCTTAGTTCAACGTGGCCGGTCTATCGCACCTTGACGAGCAATATCGAACAATGGTATCGCACCAGGAATGTCTCTCAATCTCCATCCCAGCCCTTCTCCCATGATATGGACAATACGCCAGCAAGAGGGGCGAACAAACATTCAAACCACAGTCCTCTCCAAAACAGCTTGCTGTCTACGACAGCGACAGAGAATCGAAGTCTCAACCGCGAAACTCCGCTATTTCAACAGGTTAGACGAAATACCATTAACGTCGCGGAATCCGACTATACATCCTCAATCCTCGGTATCACCATCCCGGTCGATGGGCAATATATGACTCCGAAAGACACGACACTGGAGAATCATGAGCCGTCCTTTTACTCCCATTCCGAGTCTGGTCATGATAGAGTCCCTTCCTCCACGATGGACATTGCAGATCCGGCAAGCGAGCTAGATGCAATGCTTCATGGGCCATCCCAACCACATCCTCCAACACCAGATTCCTCTGTATCCAATCCCATGGTTTCAGGAGATTCCGCCGCCGCGAACGAGCATTCTATAGGGTCAGCTCTCAGCAATAACCATACCACCAGCTGCACCTCAGGCAATATAATACAAGCTAGCAGCAATGCCAGTCTCGATGCCATTTTCAAAGACCTCGCGTACCTTGATACAACCGAATGGACCACCAGCCGTGAAGCAGGACTAAAGGATTTCGGTTTCATAGATGATACGACATTTCAAGAATTTTGTCACGATCCGGACCGTCTTGCTGGCTCGCAGCCGTTGGTGCATCCGCCTTCAATAGCGGATATTTGGCCACCTCCTGGGTTCTTCCCTGAGACGTTTCAAGATGAGCCCGATGAAATAATGGAGTGTTAGCTATTTTGTGCCCTTTTTAACAGGAACATCTAGATGCTCCGTTGATTCAGACAAAGTCTACTTCTAACAGGCACTTTTCTTTTTCCCAATATGATACCCACCTACAAAAGCCGGAGGTTTGAAATTCTTGCCCGCTATTTGTACTTAAGAATTCGTTACCAGTCCGAGGTTAAGTACATATATCTAAGTATATGACAATCACTCTTTAGTAGAATTGTGCTGTGTCCGGAAAGAACGTTTATCTCTCCATAATTTCTGGAAACATTAATATTATTCAACATACCACAAATTATAATCGTCCATGCACAGTGGCCTTAATAAACGATTCTTTTTGAACCACAGCTGGCCTACCAGTCGCGCGGCAACAGTATATATACTCTATTCCGTTATATATTGTGCTTTTGGACATTTTCCCGCATTTCGCATGAGCGCTTTAATTCGCATCGCCATCCAACCAGACTCCACCCCTGGTCGATGAACACCTCTAATGACTTTACTAGAAATAACGCATCCTTTATCGGAGAAGGAGAACTGGAGACAGTCTGTGGTAAGGATGCATATCTGTGCACATCCTTCCGCAGTCGTGGGAGAGTTACTATTGGTCTGTGGCCGTTCATCAGAAAGATTGTCCCAGTCGTATTTTTTGGAGCTGATCACATCGTGTATTTGCCATGTAAATATATCCTTGTGTAATAGAACCGAGTGTTTCTCCTATTTATAACGGGCCAGGTTAGCTAGTACAGCGAGGGAGGAAGGTGCTGTCACCAATAGCTTACGAATCGGAACCATCGCTGTTCGAACAACCATATATCTTGAATATCTTGAGAAGACATATGGTGGAACGAAACAGCCGGGTGGCACCATGGTCGGCGCCCATAATTACTGGTGAAAGGTCGGAATTCTCGCACACTGGACGGAACCAATAGAGGCCATGACCGCACAAGCGGTATTCCTATGTCATAGAGGATCCTACCAAGGACGTGGTCTCCAGCCCAGTCGTCTGCAGTCATCTGCTCGACAGACGTGAAGTTCTCGGCACGATATCGAGAGACCAGCTGCATGGCAGGTCTAGAAAGTATTATACCCGCTCCACCATAGGCGAACACGTCGTTCCCCATCCGCATCGGCGTACCGAGATAGTGAGACATTTCTCGGTTAAATAGCGACAGCCAACGGACCATATTTCGCCATACTATGTAAGTATCCGCCTCAAGGAAGATATACCAGTGAGCGTCCGGTTTCACAATGAGTGCCTCATCGATCATTGGTACAAACTTCCATTTATCGAGTTTCCACCCTGGATTGCGAGGTTTTCCAAAAGGGCCATTTTCGTCGTCCATCCAGTCATTGGCAATAAGACCCTCACGGCCAGATGTACGTAGCCGATTATAAATCTCGAAATCTGGGTTCGTTTGCTTCATTTTTCCGCTGACGCTGCGGAGAACACCCCTCGTATGCACTCCAAGAATGTCCTCTTCATAATCTGAGAAAACGGCGTAGTTTTGTACGCATCGAAGCGTGGTTTCGAAGTGCACAGGAGCCTTTTCAAGAGCTTCTGTAGCGCCTGTTTTCAGGATAACCAAAACCTTGTCCATTTCGGAGACATAGGTGCAGGCGGTGGAATTGTAATCATTAGGAACAAGTATGTTTTCTCCCATCCGCGAGTCTGTGGTTTCCGGCGCTTCGTGGTGAGCCCAATGCACTCGAACGATGAGGTAGACAGTTAAAACACCAGCCACCGTGAGAAACAGCGAACGGCAGTATCGTAGACAGCGACGCGGGAATTGTAGGGAAGGCATCAGGGATAACGGACTGGTGGACTTCTGAACTCACATCAAATCAAAGACAATCGTAGTGGGATATTATCGATCATTAAACATCGTATACCCAAATCGTTGTAGACATCCATCCTAGCTCGAACATACGGGTAAGAGCGACCAGGACCAAGGGTGCCAGATGCGATGCCCTGTAATGTAAGACACGCAATGAAAGGTGTCCTGAGAAGGGTTTCAGACGCAATACATAGGGAGCGGCGTGGACATACTAAGCAAAGAACTCTGTAATTTCGCCGTCAGCGCAGCTCACTAACAATGTGTATTGTACTATGGAGACAGCGTGGAATGATAAACGCACATTGGCTCGAAAGTATCACACGAATTCATATAAACCAACAGTAACGGGAACGTGAAGTTTAACAGGGGCACAGCCGAGTATTCGTTCGAAGTTAGTTCCCGCATACATATATATCCGTATTCTCTCCCCAACGGAAAAAAATCTGTCTTTAACTGCTGTCATTCCTCTAAATATTACGGGTAGTGGCGAATACAGAGTTATAGGACAACACTCAAAGCCTAATCAAACATAATGCGATAGAATTGCGCTCTAGGCTCAGAAGACCCGAAGGCGTATGAATGGTTTTGAAAGGCTTGCCTCCCACTGGTCAGCGCAAAACACCATAATTGCCCTAACGCCGGAAATGCAATATGTGCAGGTCGGTCTCATTAAGATTTATTGCATGTAAATTCGTGATCATATCGCTATCATGGAACCAGAACAGGTCTGGTTAACCACGCCAACCAACATTCCAGATCACATGTGCAATGTCTTTCGCTGTGTTGACGGTATCTGTCATTCTGTCAAAAAGAATATCGGTATTAGATGGCTGACCATCTGCCTGAGGTAAAAATCCCAAAGACGCCAGATAGAAGTTTTGAGCGGCTTCGTCGCCCTCTTCTGGATCCACAAACCAAGAATTGGCCTCGTCATCCATATCTTCAGGAGAGTCCCAATTATTATCAGGTGCAATGCGATCCCCGCCATAAGCATTAGGGAATTGCCGGGCTCGTCGCAGCGTTTCCCCAAGAGACGAAGAATATAACCGATGCCCTGGGAGATACTTCGCCCAGGACCAGCGGCTGATGATCGAGGAGGGTTGAGGTTCGGGGGTATCCCCACGATATTTAAGTGTGGTCGAAGGAAGCGGAGCGATCGTTTTATTCTCACTGTTAGAGTTTCCTCGTGGCGCGGAACCCCCACTAGGAGAGGTTGGCTTTACAATGAACGAATCATCCCAAGAAGACTCGCCTCCAAACTCTAGCCATTCCTCTTCTTCTTCATCTTTTGCTTCCACAGCAATGCATTGTAAAACCTCTTTGTTAAAATGGATGTGGCGCTTTTCGCCTGGCGAGCCAGCGCCAGGAGATGAAATATTAGTTGCGGATCGAACCCGCGGCGTCTGGAGACCACGATCATATGGCTTATCAACCAGAGGCTCCATGTCTGATAAATGGACTTCGATTCCTGGGCGATTGCGTGAATGTTCAGCTTCTTGCGCTTTCAGAATCGCGCTCGCATGTTGCAAGAGAGTGTGTTGTGATAGTGAACGCTGCATCATAGTCTCAGACGCAGTTCTTTTTTTTAAAATGGATTTTCGGTCAAGACAAAGGCCTGGAGACTCGGTGCAGCTAGGCGGGGGTGAAACATTCAGCGACTTCACCCGTACATCGGAAGTCTTAAGCGGGCCATATAGCCAGGTCACGTCACAATCTTTAAGCCTGATATATCGTTAGAACAACAGCCAGAGGCGCTCGGATAGTGATGATCAAAACGCAGGGTCAATCTACCAATTCAGAGTGTCTGGGGAAATAGTACCCAGATTGTGTTTCAATTTGGACCATGTTCTCCACGAAGCATTCTCCAGCCTGACGTTGTTCTCGTATACTTTCCTGCGACCTACCACGTAACGCCATGATGCCCAAATATCCTCCTCTTTCCACTCATGAGATAGATAATCAACATGTCTCGACGGCTCCTCCTCCACTGAGCTGTCGTCGGCGACCGGTACTGGTCGGCGTGAGCGAGGCAAGTCCGCGGGCTGATTAATGGGATTATCGGCAGGAAAGTTTAGCTCGTCAGGGAAGAATGCGCCCTTGTACGGTGGTAACAACGGCTCTTCGTCTTGGTCACCAGGCTCGTTGGAGAATACGGAGCCTGCCGGGGTAGGGGGGAGGTTTTGCGAGACAGTCGGTGCGAGACTTGGTGAGGAAGGAGACGAGGACGCTGCAGACGATGCAATTGGACTTGGATAATCGGACGGATAGGGGTGTGGAAGAGGTTTCGTCATAGCATCGTCTGCGTTTTCTAAAAAGTATCTCTGCGTGACTGGACGCCGCTCTGGATCTGGCGAGAAGCCCGAATGGCTGTCCACCGGAGACGGTAGCACAGCGGTCATCTTAACGAGATATTAAATCCATACATATATGCCAAATTGTCAAGGCCAGAAATTGAAGATATAAGACGTTAGAAGTAATCGTCGGTGATGGATAAGCAGGCTGTAGGAGGCTACCGAGCGGAAGCGGGTCAATAGTTATATCCAGGTAGGGAGAGTCGGGCGACTGCCATCGATCATTCGAGTATCCCTGTGCGACCTTTTTGATGATTAAGGTCTCAAAGTATTTGGAAGGTTCAAAAATCTCGCGCAGAGACTGAAAGAAGAAGTGCAAAGATGCTATGGGCACCAAGGACTTTATAAATAGGATTTGGGGATTTGTGGACGGCGATATTCTGACAGAAACTGGGGAGAGAGTGCGATGGCGAGTGGAGATAGGACTCGGATAGGCTTTTCCCAGTCGAGCCGCACGGACGTCTGGCGCCGGACAAAACGCGATAGAAATATGAGATGGAGCGAGGAGATAACGTGTTTTATTCCGGCGAAACCACTCGCTGTTGTTGCAAATCAAGAAGCCACGCATGGACGGAGACCAAAGAGATAAAATACGTAGCAAAATAATAATGCGCGCCAGAGTCCAGAATGACCGGACGATCGGACGATCGGCTCGACAATGGTGGCATTATTAGCATGGAGCGGAATGTGGAATGTGGATAAGGAGTCGAACGGTCGGCTGCGAGATTGCCACTAGGTTGGGACTAAAACCTCACATCAATGAATCATTGGCACCGCACGGAGTTACAGTTGACAGGCTGCAGCAGTAGCTGGAGTGGTGGGCTGTCCAGACTTCAAGCTCCAGACTCCAGACCTCCAGAATCCGGAATCTCAAACATACCAGCCTGGGCCTTCGACTCTCTTGAGGATCAGGAGCTCTGTGCTCTCCTCTAACCCAATGCGGACTTCCGGACAAGTTAACCCAACCAGGACTCTGTACGGAGTCGACTGGTGGAGGTCATCCGTCTCCGACTGCTTTCAACCTTCCCGTTGTGATCATCCAGCTTCCCTGATCCTTTGTTCTGCAAACCTTCCCCTCTTCTCCTCGCTCACCTCCTGGCTCCGGTCCCACCGTCCATGCTGGTCTGTCTGCCACTCTGGTCCATGGTCGAGGTGTCTGTCGGTCGTCAAATTGAACCAATTACGACGCACATCCCGACCAAATGTGAGGGTCTCGACTTGCGATTATGCCATTGCACAGACATAGAGTCTATTGCTCGATCTTTCTGCCCAGCGGTGTTGAATTATGTTCCAGTCCCAAGCTATCTTGAGTTTCTTGACCCTGGGGTCGAATGGGGCCCTTCGGGATAAGTCGGGCCTCGATCGTCGGAGTGGCGACCTTTCCCAGTAGTAACTAATTGTGTTTATCTTGCGACCTCCGACAACAAGTCCAAGGCCCCTTAGACTTGCATGCATGAGCGTTGGGTTTCCACATCATCATGCAGGGCTTAGCACCATGGACTGCGCCACGACGTCTCTTTTCGTAACATGGGATGGCCGACGAAGTGCTCCGAGTTTACACCGTGCTGATTACAGCGTCTAACGCGATATGGGCGCTCAACGAATGTGCCATGTTAAAGTGAAGGCCAACAAACCTTGAGCTGGGTCCCGACTCCCGATACGTCGATTCCCGACTTGTACCTCAATTCGACCTGGCAATTGAATGAGTCGCTAGGATCATAATCACCTGTACCGCAACAACATACCGCACGCCAAAATCCTAGGGTAAATTGTAGAGTATGCACCACTGAACCCGTGCCCATTCAGCTCCATTGCATTGGGGGACCTTTGGAAAGGGTTAAAAACACCTGAGCGCAGAACTGCCTTTTGACCCACAACCAACAGGCGTTTGGTAACTCTCGGCGCTTTGCAGGTATTTTTGATTCCAGTATTATTGCGGTTGCTCCAGCTTCCGTTCAATATCGACAGGCATCTTGTTCAAAATATGATCCTATCGCATCATGACCAGCGTTCTCTCCAGGGGCCTAGAACATTGGTCGGGACAATCGACATCCAATCGCCCCCTCCGCTTGTCTGTGCCTCATATTGATGATAAATAGACGCCGACCCATTTATTCCAGATTCGCTGCCACTGTCGGGTGGCTCCTCCTCCAATACCGATATTATGCATGCTGACAAGTCGATATGCATATGCGAAACATGGCGACTGTCGAACAATTCCTGCGCACGACGGCGCATTGGCTGTGTCCCCGGCGAATAAGACCGTAAGCCCACGTTGCAGGGGCTCTGGCATGCTCTGGGCCGCATATACATACACCTCACAGTTAGCGCCAATTTCCTGAACATAGCGACCTTGATGCAAACAACTTATAATAGTGCCGTTCGATTTCCCAACTTGGGGCACCCCTTGATCTAGACCTCATAGCCTTTCCTCACTGGGAGCTTTCCTTAGAGCATTGCGAATGAAGAATAGATCCCAGTGTTCGAGAGCAAGCAGGGAAATCGACCCGCTGCCATTAGCTTCCTCGCCCATGCAAAGCCACAAGTAGCATCGATCGGTCGTTTGCAAGTCCGAGCTTAGAATGGCGCTATCATAATGAATGGAGGCATCGCCGTGCGTGCAAAGTATATTTGCGCCATAACCAGAGTTTGTATCTACAATCTTATAACTATTGTGCGGTATATTTGCACAGTAAGAGGCGCTGGTCTCGTATTGCGGTCTATACGGAGTAGACCATGGCATACTAGTACATAATAAACAGCGTCTGTTTATCTATTATTGGCCCTTTGATATTAGGCAATTTCTTTGCACCTGATGTCATTAATTTCATTTCATATTTGTGAATACGTACCTGACGTACCTGTCGTACCGGTACCCAGCTCGGACTCAACTGGTAGATGTGAGAAGTGACAAGACAAAAACATCCGAGGCTCCGACCCACCATTGCAACAAATAATAGGTGCGTGAGTTTTGAACTTCCTGATGGATGTCTACCTTAAATGTCTGTGCGCTTGCATCTGCACATCCCTGGCGGTTGTCGGCTGCTTCTTCTCATTGGTCATACCATTATCAGTGAAATGTGATCATCAATGCCAACCTCGTCACTCGTAACAGTACCTATTCCAGGCCTCCACCCAATGTCGCAATATTGTCACAGGTACCTCTGGGAAGGACCTACTCTCGAGCGGATAAGAGCGGACAGGTGTTGTGGGTAGCTACCAACAAATATGTAGTATTTGTGTGTGCGGGGAGGGGGAGAGGATGCACAGTTTCTAGACTACCTCACTCGTGTACATATCGCGGTACCGAGCTAGATGGAGATGATCAAAGAACGCCCAAACACCCACCCGCCGTAGTTGCATGGAAGCAGCGCACCATGTGGGTTCTCTCACAAACATGGCAGCATTTTCTCCATCCTTGCTGATTATGAACTGAGTGATTGGCGATGCAGATAACGTACGGACTCACGGGCCGCCTGTACGGCATCCAAGACAAGCGATAACACTTCATCAACGTTAAAGTTGTTTAGCAGTAAATTGGGGCATATCCTGATTCCATCGTGAAAAATTTTTTGCTGAATTTGTGTAAATAGTATGTGGCAGAATTACAATTTTGGATGTACGAAAGAATGTCTTGAGATTGAATAATAATCGATGGCTATAGATGCCTTGGGTAATACATGCTCATGGTTTACAGATAGCTGTTCCTGACAAAAGTCTACCTAAGCAACTATCTAGAATATCATGACCCCTTCGCGCAACAGTACAACGGTATCGAACTACCGAAAAAGCCGCGTGTTCTAGGCTTACTGACATTGGACAGAATAATCAGTTCAGAGGGGATATTACTCGGCACATGAATGGATCAGACGCTTTAAAGCATCATAAACCAAAAATAGTCGCCGTCTGCGAAACCCAAAGTACATCACATATCACCTCAAACTCGAGGATATCTTACCAACCGTCATTATTTCCAAGGGTGTTAGGATAATTGTCGCTTGTAACGGAGTGTCTGCCTGAGTGACGTGACATAACCCTAGAGAAACTCCAATGGCGGATTCTAAGCCTATCCTTTAGGTTTTGTGTACGTAGCAATTGCTTACTTTCTGATCGATACCGGATGGTAGCTTGATGCTCAGCTGGTGCTCAGTAGATTAAATATGTACATAGCAAATAACATGACTAATTATGAAATCGATGATATCAAGCTAGTCCAGAACCAGTACTTGCGCGACACCCCGCGCTTCTCACTTGTATGTGTCCGATATTCCAGCAACTCGCACACTTCACACATTTTTGCAATCCATTTCCATTAAATATTGGGAGAAAGAGGGATCAAATAAAAACCGACAATAACCGCAAAAATGGCAGAGGTCGCACAGGCTCCAGCAGAAATTCAAGCTCGGCAGATCACATATTGTGGAGGTAAGTCTCACACTTTCTCAGAGCCCACGAGCAACGATACATGCAAATTGTCTGGATGGTTGTTGAAGTTAATTTCATGTCGGGATGTATAGTTTGCACATTACCCCCAGAGGTACGGAAAGTCTTCCTGTTTCCACCCATGGACTTGGTCGTTCCTCCCGAGTAGCCACCACATCGTGACAATCAACTCCGCGTTTAAAAATAAATTTGCCTACTCATTGATTAACATGATTTACAGTACTGCGAATTTGGTGGGATGGCAAAGAAATGTCAAGATTGGTTAAAGGATAACCAGCCACAACTGTATCAACGGTTATACTCTGATGGTATCGTTTCATTCATCTCGTCTTGATTATTTTTTTTATTTGAACTGAACGAGAAACTAATGTATTTTCTTCTTTTCCACAGAAGCTATAAGCGCAAATCTCTCAACTCTTTCCGTTTCTGTCCAGGAACGCGCAGCCAAAGATGCCGCAAAGAAGGAAGCAAAGGCTGCCGCGGCAGAAGCACGAGACGCTGAGCGACGGGCCACATCAAAGGTCCAGATAAAGCGTGTCGAGCGGAACAAGCGTAAGCATGTTAGTGTTCTTACGGGGCTCGAGGTTTATGGCCTAGAGAACAAGAAAGTGGCTAAGGAATTGGGCAAAAAATTTGCGACGGGATCCTCAGTCACGAAGTCCGCTGCTGGAATCGAGGAGATCACCGTTCAGGGTGATGTTTGTGAGGATATTAAAGAATGGTTGTTGGAACAATATGGAAAAGGAATTTCTGAGTCTAATATTGAGATTGTCGAAGATAAGAAGAAGAAGAAGGGGGCCGCTGAACCCTAGGGTTTCATAACAATCGATGACCACGACAATCATGCTCCATCCAAACCTTCCATGCAAAAGTTACAGTTAGGGTAACGAACATTAAAGAATATGCAGACTCGTTAGTCAGAATTGACGTCAAACTTGGGTATCATTTCACACAAAATAGAAGCGCTTATATGTGGTCATAATCATAGTTCATCGAATATTCGTAAGGGATTATAATCGGCAGGTCTGGTGGTTTCATCTGCCGCGGACGCGGCAAGTGTGTATGCCTTGGTTGCACTTGGGATGCCACTGTAAACGAGGGCAGTTGGTTCCGGAGGTGGTCCATACTCGTCCTCTGAATTTCCTGGAAATGCATCATGTTGCTTAGACGGCGAGGCGTGAAAGGGAGTATTGGAAAGCTTCAGCGCTTTCGGAAGGGTTCTAAAGCCGGGCGACATCCCTTCGGTGGACCAGTGTCGAAAGACTGTAACCACCAGTATTGCCAATATGGCCGCAGTGACAACCCCCAAGAAAATGCGTAGTCTTTGGTTTGTTCGCATTTGCCATTCCATTTCTCGTTTATCCCACCTTTCGATCTCGTTCCGCATAGTTTCCAACCTGTTCCCGAGAGTTTTAGCCCTCGTCTTGTTGTCTCTCATTCGTTCTTCCAGCGCTTCAATCCGTTTCATTTGTGGGTGAAATCCATTGAGATCGCCGATTTGCTTCCGGATATCTTGTTCTAAGCTTGTAGTCTCTTGCTTGAAGTCGTCAAAAAGTCTCGATGTTGAGTCTGATAGGTCCTGAAACGAGCCGATTGTTACGTTAAGCGCTGCAATTTTTTCCAGAAGCCCGTAATAAGTGTAATCCAGTCGTCGTGTAATATCAGTTGCGAGCGTCCCAATCACCGACAATGCGGAACGCAAGTGTCTTAAGTAAATCAATATCAGCACAAAGCCCCTAGAAAGTCTGGAATTTGATGAACATACTCTTCACCTCTGCCTCGTTGGTCCCTAACCCGCTGCAAATCGTCCATTGATTGTATCTCCTCCCGCCGTTTGATCGAACCGAGTCGAATGTCTTTGTCTATGCCATCAAGAATACTACTCCTTCTGCTTCCAGTACCCAAGCACGTAGGTTCAGAGCCCCAGCGCGATCGGGTAGTTTCCCGGGTGATGGGTCGAAGCAATCCATCGTCATCACTGTCCTGTCCTCGGTAGGTCGACAATAAACCTTCGTCGCCTGCTTTCCGGGAAGGGTGATGCATTTTTTGTCGGAAAATGCCTTCGCGAGATCTCCCTTTGCCTTCTCTGTATCGCGGTTGCGCTCTTCTGTCTGGTAGAATGACGAAATCAGTAATGGAATCTAATAGTTTCCAGTGTTCTTCACAGTTTCACTCACCGCTCACATTCAGCCTCGAAAGTAGCTCGGGGGGCGCAGACTGCGGAGCAGTCGGGCCTCTCTCTACGGGTGATCCATGGTTAAGAGATGCCTTTTCCGAAGGGATCGTAACAAGTAAAGTCGGCCGCATCGAATAGACCATGCCCGGACTACAACAGGGGTTTACTTTGGAAAACGTGCTGATGAAAATTTGGACGAAGTTCAGCTCAGTCAGGAAGTGTACAAATGAGGTCTGTACGATAATCAGGAGGCCAAAGCCGATGGCGCGCCCAAGCCTGCAGAAATTCCCCCGATCTGCGTTAGCCAAATCCGATCTGGCCCAAACTCCCTTAAAACCTCTCCATTTCTCAATTGCTTATTGTGTATAATTAATAAACTACAGATATTTATGAATATTAATCAGAAAGATTTTGCTCTATGTTGCTTCATTCAGCTTCAATTTAAAATCCGAATAATAACTTGAGTTGCCCTTAGTTTCGTCTCTTCCCAAGTCACCCACCCTTTTCTGCCCAGTCAGCCCCCCCACGAAATTGGGAATAAATAATCACATAAACTAGGATCCATAACTGTGACCCCCACACCAGTATCATCAATTAAGTCACAGAAACGATAGGAAAGTGACAAGGAAGGATAAAGTCCCGACGACGCAGATGTCAGGGTCACGCTGTCACGTCCCAAGGCTGAAGTTGTGGGGGGTGGGAGGGTTTTGTAACCAACTTGGCATACTCCAGCGCCCGAGGTTGTCACAATTGCTGCTCTATTACAGCACAGATTGGAGCAATTCTCCAAGCGTCATGATAAAAGCCTGGTGTAACTGCAAAAACAAATGGTGTCCAGAAAATCATGAAAAGACGCTGATCGAAAAAAGAAAAAAATAGATGTAATTGATCTGGGGCGCAAAAAAAAAGAAAAAGGAAGAAGAAAACCTTGTCCCGCCAGACACCAAGACGCCAGACATGCGTACAAATCAGATTTGGAGCCTTCCCAGGGCGACAACCCTCAGAGTAAGCAAGTGCATATATATATTATTGCATATGCACAAGTGGCTGGTGACCACTGTATAGACGAAAGGCCCTTGTAAATCCCTCAAGAGCTAAGGATTTTGTTCCGTTTTTCCCTTCTCTTTAATCTTTCAACTCGTCTTCGATGCATTTTCTCGGCCATCTTTTCATACCGCTCCTTCTCTTCCTTCGCGGCTCTGCGGTCCTTGATTCTCTGAATGTGCGCCTACAAACGTTCCATCAGAACCCGCAATGCAGAACTGCGCAAGCAAAGATGCAGATCGTGAGTTTCTTACCTGTCTCTCTGCCTCCTTTTCTTCCTTTAGTTCCTTCTCGTGCTCCTTGATGGCTTCCTGTTGTTTACGTGCCTCCACCCTCTTCGCGTACGAAGTCAACCCTGCATTAGGTCGGAAAGGCTTTTTGCTGTTATGCCAGTTTTTCCCTGCGGGTCCGAGACGGTGTATTGTTAGCCAGGAGGGAAAAGGAAAAGTTGACGGAAAAAGTGGGGGAGAGGCTTCGGCGCCTACCGTTTTTGCGTATCGATTTTACCTCGGTGGTGGAGGGTGCTAAGGCTTCGGACGACATCGTGACGATTTTCAATGGGCTATGGTAAATGAAAAAGGTGTGAGGCCCGAGAGTATACTGGAACGCTCCAGATGAGATGCCGGACTTTTTCCCTCGACGTTTCGAGTTTTGAGGAAAAAGTTATCTTAGACCGATCAGATAAACGGATCTCGGCGGAAGTGCTGACCCGGTCCCACCCACGCGCCCAAAGGACGACTCGTCGACGAGGATTGTCGGGCTGCTTGCTAAAAGAATTCGCAAGCCCGCAACGAACCACCTGCCAAATACTTCGGACCCCCACTATCCTTGAAATATCCCGCGCCTCGACCACTTGACTTGCAGATTGCAAGCGATGCGCTGTTGTCTCTGAGCCCTCCCAGGTACCACGCGTGGATTGGACAACGCCAAACCCCTCGTCGGTACACCGCCCCTCACCACCAGCTCTCTCTTAACTACTTCTCATCCCTCCTTTTTACGATGCTATTTCGATAAAATTTACCATCTGCCCTTTCTCCCCACATTCCCTCGTCTATTCGGTCGTACGTTGAGGTTTCACAGCCCACAATTACCATCTCTATGGCGGCTACTGAAAATGCGTTGACTATACATAATGATATTCCAATGGAACTACCTGAACTTCCTCCTAATCAAGGCGTGGAGGCCTTCAAGGATATCGTCTTTGGATCTGTAAGTTACACGAGTACCTGTCTCATCCGTATACTGCCTCTTTCTGGCCAGCACTAAAAATATCTTGTCTCCAGGTTGCGGGAATGATAGGCAAAGTTATTGAATATCCTTTTGACACAGTTAAAGTACGGCTGCAGTCACAACCGGATCACCTTCCCCTCCGATACAATGGGCCGTTAGACTGTTTCCGCCAATCGTTCCAGGCCGAGGGTCTCCGGGGACTCTATCGGGGTATCAGCGCCCCGATGGCGGGGGCAGCAGTTGAGAATAGCTGCTTATTCTTCAGCTATCGTGTGGTTCAAGACATACTGAGGGCCACATGCTATTCCTCAACGGAGCCGCTTCCCTATTCTGCCTTACTGTTTAGCGGCGCTGCCTCGGGATCCATCACCTCCCTCGCTTTGACACCTATTGAACTAATTAAATGCAAGATGCAAGTGCCCTTGGAGATCCCTGGAGCTCGTGCACCGGGGCCATTGGGGCTCATAGTATCTGTGTTCCGCCATGATGGAATATTGGGATTCTGGCGGGGCCAAATGGGCACCCTTATCCGTGAAACCGGTGGGGGTGCTGCGTGGTTTGGAGGGTATGAGGGAGTTTCCGCGCTTTTTCGATCGTGCCGATACCCACCGTCGACAGCGGGTTCCTCCGAAGCAGAGCCGACAGCTCTCCCTCTTTATCAACAAATGCTTGCGGGAGCGGCGGCTGGTATCAGCTACAATTTCCTTTTTTACCCCGCCGACACTGTCAAGTCACGGCTGCAGACAGAAGACATTAACAATACCTCCATCAATAAACGACAAACTTTTTGGGGTGCTGGCAAGGGTTTGTGGCAGCAGCAAGGCCTCAGGGGTCTATATCGAGGCTGTGGCATTACCTGTGCGCGCTCTGCGCCTAGCTCGGCTTTTATTTTCACGGTATTCGAGGGCCTACGGAGTTACTTTGGTTGAAGCAGTTTTTCTTTTCTTTCTTTCTTTTTCTTTTTAAAATTCAGTTTTTATTTTATTTTCCGGCGAAATTTCTTTTGGGTCTTCTTTTGCTTGACGATACCTATGTCCCGTTTAGATTTAGATCCTGTTAATGTTTTGCTTGTTGAACCAATCTGGCATTGGCGCTAGAAACAAAAGATCATCAGAGCATAGATAAAATGTATCTATTCCATTTATTTCATTATTTTAGACCTCATATTTAATAATAATATTATTACTTTATAATGTACTTGAGTAGTGGCAGTTATATGGTGCGTAGTACTTATGTCTATACGGCAAGATGGCGCAGAAATCCGTGTAGTAGATGACACTTTCGCAACTTGGTGGGAGAAGCTTGAGGTAATAAAGCGCCTTTTCCCAATGCAACATTAATCTTGCTACTCCGCATTGACCCAGCCTCTGCCTCTTATTCTAACTACAGCAGCCCGTCTTGAAGATTTTTATTTCTTGAATCCCCCAGGATCCGTTATTCTCTCTCTATATCAGCCTGGCAATATGACATCCTCCGCTCTTACTACCCAAGAAATAGAACTCCTCTCTTCAAAAGCCAACGCGGCCAAAGAAGCAGCCTACTGTAAGCACTAGGTCTAGAGGCGATTAAACGAGAGTTTTATCGCAGCATAGTCATTTCCACCTACCTGATCCAGAATTTGGGCTAAATGCTACTGTTTTAGGCCCGTATTCGAAATTTCGAGTCGGCGCGGCCCTCCTCTCCCAGTCAGGGGAGTATTTCACAGGCGCTAATGTGGAAAATGCCTCATATCCTGTCGGTACATGTGCTGAGCGAGTGGCATTTGGAACAGCTGTTGTATGCTGCCCGCTCTCGTTGCATTTGCTGTTCCCTTTCTTTCTGTCCTTTTATACTCTCCAGTTATGTCCACTAAACTGAGCTAATGATGCTGTTTGTGTAGGTAGCGGGCCAGCGCCAATTCAAGGCGATTGCTGTTGCCACTGATATCACACCCCCTGCATCGCCATGTGGGATGTGCAGACAATTGTAAGTACCTGCGTACTACAAGCCGTGGAAATGCCCATCCCCTCGTTCGGTACCGGTACCGAAAGCCGACCGCAGAGGGCAGAAGGCAGAAGGCATCGGTCTACATCACCACTTGATTACTACCTGGACTATCTATCCATCGCTTTAATCTGTCTGCGATATGAAATTTCACTAACCCGGAGTATCCATAGCATAAGCGAGTTCACATTTCCATCGTTTCCTGTTTATATGTATGACAAGGATATGAACTGCACTGTCCTTACAATGGGAGAGGTAAGCAAATGATCAAGACATGTTCCACTTCTCTTTTTCCATTCGTATTTGATCTATGCACATGTGCTTATTACGAAATGCAGCTACTTCCGAATTCTTTCGGGCCGAATGACTTTGAGCATTAAGCGATATACTTGGGTGCGTGCTAGGCTAGATAACATGAAATGCTGTGGCATAATATGGCTACTTAACAGGATATAAATATTTGTTCATGCCTGGCATCCAGCAGGAAGTCAAATAGGGAAAAATATATGTGAATAGCAAACTTATAATGAACCCTTGCACGCTAGAGTGTCTAAGAAAGCAAAAAGAAAGATACTCAGTAATATTGCAAACTGCATATCCAACAAGCTGATCTAGCCAATATAAAGAAGCAAATTATGCAGAACGCAGCGCTCATAATATTACATTAACATGCACGACACATAAATCCGCCAAGCGATCAAAAAGACATGGAGGGCAAGCTGGCTACGACATTACAACTCATCGTCTTCGTCGCCGTCAAAGTCTTCGACACCGAGTAACTCGTCTTCGTCGTCAACGACGCTGCTGTAATCACCTCGCCGTGCTGCGAAGGAACCTCGAGAAGCATATGGGCGTGGATAGCTTCTACCACGCGCAATCCGCATAAAGCCGCTCGCGCTCCGCCAAAGGCTCGTGGCCAACAGTGGAAGTGTTTTTGCCACAGCCACAACGGCAGCGATGATAGTAATCGGGATGGCAATCAGCACAGAATCCCGAGATAGCAGTCCTTGCGACCCGGTTGGGGACTCTCCAAGCCGAATCTGACCAAATTTGCCATCCCATATGGTATAGACATGGTAACCAACGCCTCCCGCTACCATAATCGGTGTAACAATAGCAAAGAAAAGTCCAACTCCACTGACCGCATGTTTCTTGTCATACTCCTCTTGCTTGCCAGGGCAGGGTCGTGACTTGCGGCGGTCCATCTCATTGCCGCCTTCGCATGTCGTCTGAGGAATACGGCGATATCCCGTAACCTCCCAGAATTCAATCTCCTCGGGATGTGCTTGGCAAAACGCAGTGGGGTCCTGAGGCTCTAACCCTGGAACGAGTCGACAGATACCGCCATTTTGAGGTTCGTAGTTATAGTCGCTGGCCAAGGTTAGCTTTATCCGAAACGAAATTCTATACAGTGCGATAATTTCGGACCAAACTCACCATTCGAAATCGGCTTTGGTGCAACTGCAATTCCTTTCGATACTGTGCAAATGGGGCCCTCGCCAATTATTCCAGCACTCAGCCGACGTTTTCTTGCGACGATACTGTGAAACGTGCCCAAATAAACAGTTATCCTCCTGGAATGGATGTTTTGGGTTCCAAAGCTGATAGTCGTCGCTAACTTCTTCACCATTGTCAAACTCACAATCCCTATCATAGAGCCCGCTAAAGTCAACATTGATGGTGATCAGTCCGCCTGATTTTGTGCCCCAGAGGATAAAATTTTTCGAGGTATCAGACGGTACAGTAGAGATATCATCTATCTGGACTTCCTCATCCGAGAAGACATGATCCTGCCAAGTGGCGCCCTCATCGGTGCTGTAATAGAGAACTTTCGTTGGTTCCTGTTCGGGCACAATTACAATCACAGAGCCCGAGTCACCATACTCCCACATGTATCTACCTTTCTTCACGGGTTTCCAGGAGATCCCACCATCACGGGTCATGAAAGTGTCAGCTTCGTCTTTGCTGGTTAGATGATCCCCAACATTACCCTGACCCATCATCAAGCCAATGGCTGAACCGGAAGAAAATGTGTCCCGCAAATCCACGCGCTCAGTGTACCCGTGCAGATGAAGTGCGCAGCTATTGGTGCCCTTTCCTTCAACAACTGAGCACGAGAATTCCTCTCCATCAGCGTCTTTGAGTGGAGGGGCCAAAAGTGTCCATTCTCCTCCATCATTGTGAGTGATCATTGTCCGCAGTTTTTTGGATACTCCGCTTTGCAGCTCCTCGATGTTGCTGACGATATTCGCTACTATAACTCCCTCCATAGCTTGCATTCTCTCAAAATCAACATTTCCATTGTGATTCTGGTTCACGCCATCCAAACTGAGAGCATAGGTCGTCCCATTGCTGTTGCTCTTGACTATGGAGCCATACTGACTACCTGTCATATTGTTTCCTTGGACGTATAGGAAGATGGCATGCTCAGAAGTGTCAAGCACAGTATAGAGGTCTTCTGTTGGCACGATGTTGGGTGGGAACTTTAGATCGGCAAAAGTCGTGCCATCAACACTGACCCTAGCCTTCAAAGCGCCATTTTCTGGGTTGCGCGAGGCTACAATGATATACTCTGCCCTGGTGACATAGTTCACAACTTCTTCATCAATAAGCCTCCATTCTGTGATGCTCTCGTCAGTTGTGGACTTAAGCTGCAACCGGTTATTTTCATTTTCCCCTTCATATTGCTCGCAAAAAATGAGGAATTTGCTGTCTGGCCGATTTTCTCTATACTCAAATTCGCATTTTTTGGCGCAGTACCGTATGAGCTTCCAGGTGTCTCCTCGGTCATCACTGAAATAGGCATTCGAATGGCAGCTAGTCTGGCTATCGTCATCGTCTCTACCCACCCAAATTAACCAGTCTCTCTTGGAGGGATGGAATCTCAATACGGGACTATCCTCATGGGTTGGAGGTGTTCTCGCTTTGAAAGGCCGAAATGTCTCTCCGCGATTGACGGTGTAGAATGCCTTTTCGCTGTCGGTGAGAATGTAAGCCGTATCACTGTTGTAATAGTGGCGGGCTATTCCTATAACTCTGGCATCTTTCAGTTCCTGCCGCCAGCTTTTCCCATGGTCGTGAGATACAAATAATTCATGCTGGCTGCTAAGCATCATGACTGTTTCATCCTCCCCGAGATTGGAGACTTGTCGCTCCAAATAATAATAGGCGTGCATACTGGAACTGAAAGATTTTGGAGTTGAGATGATTCCTTTGCGCTTTGTTCCACCATTGGCTTCCTTGCATGGTAATTCGATATCCTTATCAAGACTTACTCCATCTTTGCTAACGCACGTGTCGCCAGGAATCAATCTCCAGCCCGACGGGCCCATGAATGTATCGGATGGACTAGTACATTTTCCTTCCGGAGGGGTCAAAGACTTGGATGGGGAACAGCCTTTGCCGTCTTCACTCCGCATGTATTGGCACTCGAAGTCCTCCGCAGTACATTTACACGGTTCAAATTTCGACATGGAGCTGTTGAATGCCTCCGCAACGAAGCAGTCAGCATTAGCCTTTCTTCGCCTGAAAAATTGCTTGTGTCCCATCAAGCAATCAGGATCACCATTTTCATCCAAGCGAGCTGGCCAATGGGGATCAAAGTCATCGTCTTCGCATTTACGCTCATGCAAGTCATTGAAGTCAATTGCATAAACGTAAAAGCCTTCCTTCGAGTGACCGAGGAGGATGAATTTCAAGCTTGTTGAGTCGGGCGTTGTGGTCACCACTGTGTCGGGCATTTCAGCATCAACCTCATGAGGAAGATCAACTGATTTCCACTCCTTTCCATGATCCAGGGAGTATTGTATTTTCTTGACTTTAGCTTTATCTTTTATTGCCATCAAAACGGCGCCTTGATCACCAAACTCATACTTATGCGGCCCCTTCAAGGCAAGGCGCCAAGTAAGACCGGCGTCATCTGATACATAAAGGTTTCCCTCTGAGTAGGCACCGAGATGATCGCCAGTATTACCGACCCCCATTACCAGCCCAGGTGCAGGGCTCGAAAAAACACGGCCTGAGTTTGAATTCGAGTTCACGGAGTGTAAATGAAGGGTTTCCCCGTCAACTTTCAGTGACTGGAAAGTCCGCCCATCATCAAAACTTATTTTGCTGATAACCTCTTTTCTCGAGCCGGCCTCAACTTCCTTCGGGTTATTGACAGTATTTACTAACACTATCCCTTGAATCGCAGCTATTTTCTCGAAATCAACGTAGCCTCGTGGGCCGCTATTCGTATTTTCAATGTTGCGAATAAAATAGGTGCCATCCGAGTTGGAAGTGAAGAGCGCACCCATACCGTGGTGGGCATTCGTTCGAACGTCAACCTGAAGACTATAGTCCGTACTCTCCAAAACAGTATAGGCATCCTCCTCTAACCTATGATCACCAAATTCGGCCCGATGCCATTTTTCGGTATCCACAGTCACATATAGAGCACGCTCGGTGGTCCCTGGTGAGTCGACGGCTGCGACAATGAACCGCTTGACTTGTGCGATGGCACTGACACCGGATACTGGGCGACCATCCTGAAGTTTAACCTCGATACCCGCATTGTTGAAGTAGTCGTCGGAGTAGACAAGTCGGAATGAAAATTTCGATGATGCCTTCAAGCCTGGAACTACACAAATTGTGCGTTTTTCGAAATTCTTTGGCACGTCTGAATCTGCTGCAAATTGAGGATTCCCTACCGCCCAATAGCACCCGCCGGTGCTTTCGGTTAGCACGTTTAAGGTATCAAAATCGTCCGTGGTATAGTATGATCTGAATGCACATGAAATGCACGGCTTTGTCTCGAGAATGACTTTGCTCGAGTTCCGTCCATGAAAAGAAAAATGACGGTTACTCAAATCCGCAGTGTCTGGGACAGTGAACGACTTCCAGGTCTTTGCTTTGTCCGTCGTAACCCAATGTTTCCCGTCTTTCCCAACCGCATATGCTTTGTCGTCGTCGAAAGGATGTTGATGGATGGAAATAACACCATGTTTCATGCCGTCATCCTCAATCCGTTCCCAGTTTTCGCCGGCATCAAACGAACGTAATAGTTCCCCATTCTTCAAGCCTAACAGAACGATATCGGAGTTTTCGAAATAAAACATGTTATCCAGTTCCGCATGGAGCTTATATGAGCTAATGCTGGGCTTCTCTTTCTTCGCGATGGTTGGCGGCAACAAGAGCGCCAATATTAGGCAGCCCAGAAGTCGAATCCATCGAGATATCATGGCCGCTGATCATCAAACATTAGAAGAGGCAAGGTGACTGGAAGCCTGCAGCCCGCAGGGTACCTCGCAATAGACCGGTCGGGATCAGGACCAAACTAAGAATGACCTTCCTTAAGAAAGACGACAGAAAAAGCGTAAAACAAATTGGGGGTTTGCAAACTTCGAACCGAGAATATGTGACTGCGAAAACTAGGAAAAGTAAAACAGAAGCGTTGATGACCACAGGTATTGATTGTAACTACCATAATAATTGATCCAGGTGGCCTTGAGAGCTCCATGGTCACGTGGTGCTGCCTAGACCCAGGAGGGGATCGAGGCCGGGCTGGACAGCCCTGGTCCGGTGGAATTGACAATTCGACATTCATTATTATTTGCTCAGTTCAATAGTCGAGGCAGACACACTTGACCAGAGTTACGCAGGCCCTCCGTACTCTATTATTGCTTAATTATCACTATACTATATTTCATTTGTCTTTATATCTAAGGGTGAAAAGAAATTGCATTTCCGAGATCAAAGTACGACATCTCTTAATTTTTACCTTGTTTGATGATGCTTGGTGCTTTGAGATAACACGGACCGGGGTATAACTATGGGTGGGCTAATCGCCCGAACGCTAAATAGTACTGAACAAAATTATTTAAACAAGTTAAACGTTAATCCATCCGTCGACGGAACTTGCGCCACATCCTTTTCATCATGTTTTGGTCATCCGCGTCTTGTTTCCAGAACTCAGATATATCATGAGTCAAAGGCAACGGTTCGGTCGTTGTGGTAGGGGTAAGGCAGGAGTCATCCCGAAGATCTGGTCTTGTGAGAGTCATCCTCAACGTCATTTCCCGAGAGTTCGGGGTCTGCTGCTGAGGATACGGCTCTGGCCGTGAGATCCCTAAATCCCTCTTGTTGTCCACGAAAGACGTATCACGCGAATCTTGGAGGCTTTCTGTAACATGAGAAGGCCGCGAAAACTTTGAGCATCGGCCCTTTTTGGTGCCGTGTATGCGCATGTCAACGTCGTCCTCATCATCACCATCCTCCTCTGCCAGGAATGTACCTCTATATTTATGGTCCCGAAAACTTGAACTTGGCTGAACAGAGTCTTGGATTGGGAAACACTTTTCTTTCAATGCAGGAAATCCAAATTCAATTGCTTCATCGAATTTCTGGGGAGATGCAAGGAAGACTCGAAGCTTGAGGCGAGCTTCTGGGTCGTGGTAGTATTGTGCAGAAGGGTCGATGCTGGAGGTCGAAGATTGCGATATATGATGGGATTTGCTTTTACTTGTCGGTTGGGATATAGAGGAGCGACTGCTGACAATATTTGCGAAGACAGGTTGGGATTCGATGGTTGGACTAGAGACTGGAGTCTTTCCATAAGACGCCAACGAGGTCGATTTGCGAGACAGATTAACTGAGTTGAACGACAGTGTTCTTCTGAAAGACGACCTTCTTTTCGGTGGGAGACATGATGGCGGAGTCACTACCTGCTGCTGGTAGTTGTCCAGACTTAAGTCGATGTCTGTATCTTCGTCTAGCCAGCGGAGACTATTGTAAAGCGAGTCTTCCATACTGAGGTGAAAGTAGGGGCAGGCGCACAGCGACCCAAATTTTCCAATTGCTAAGCCCAAATAACAAGGCTGAAGATCTTGCGACGATAGCCTCTGGACTCCAAGAGTCTGGAGTGATGGTTCTATGAACGTGGTGGGCTCCGGGGCTCAACCTGGGGACAAGGTAGCATTGCTATATCAAACCCGGGCTGCGCTCAGAACTCTAGCTGGGGGAAGAGGGAACCGGCTTCGGAACAGGTTTGGGGTAACTCTAGGAGACGGACTTTGGTTGACCTCGCTCTTGAAAAGAATTATCGGAGTCGCAAGTGAAAGTGGAGGGGCAGAAGGTAGAAGAATCAGCAACGGAGATTGGTCTAATCAAGCCATCCTGTTCAGACTTCAGACTTCAGACTTCAGACGCAATTGTTGATCCGGGCCCCCTCATCGTCCTCGTGTCAAGGCACGCGTCAGCTTGAAAGCTTCGAGAATTTTGCGGGAAGGGGAGCGCTGGTGTAACGGGCAGAGCTGAGAGTGGTGCGTGCTCGTGGGAACTGCATTTTAAAAGCACCGGAAAGTGTGGAAACCACGAAGGCCAATTGCCAAATGGACAAATGGTTGGTATTTCGTAGTTCGTATCCATAGACCAACTCACGCTATGGATAATAGTTCATAGTTCAAGCGCAGTAGTTCAGGGATGGGCCGTCATCATCAGCAAATCATCCACTGATGGATCAGGGGCGTGTTCAAGAACCCCACTAGGCTTCAAGGCAACTGAAATCAGACAAAATTATTACGTGGCGGTACTAGTAGGATTGAGTTTCCCAGAAATTGAGTCTCACCCTTTTATATTATTTGCCAAATTGCCAGACGTTGCGTGAGGTTAAGCTGAAGGGCTCAAGCCTCAAAGGCAATTAGCACACTGACTCAGAGTCCGTTCCCCCAGCCTCTGGTGGAGACAGCTCAGGTGTCAGCAAAGTTCGCAGCAACCAGGCCTTGAAGGACATGATTGTAAGTATGTTTCGCATTGTTTACTGTAGAATTGAACGACGCCACAATAGATATCTAGACTATTCTAGTCCAGCTTTGCGCTGGTTTTCATAAAAATGGAACGAAGTGTTGCCTCCGTACTCCGTCCACCGTAGCATTGAGTCGTGAAGAGTTCCCGCCTGGTGTTGCTTAAAGGAAACGGGGTCCCTCGTCGTTGGTACTGTTTAATTGGCATAACTAAATATTCCTCAGGTATGAAAACTTATCACTAGTTATACCTAGTTAGCACCTTCGTAAGCACCATCTGCAGTAACTAACTAGCAATAGTCTCTGTGCGTCCTCCCTATTCTGTGTGGTCCTTCGTTGACATTGCGTGTCTCTGGATCTATTTTGAGACCAGACTCTTGGGCAAGTAAATGTGGGAGATGAAAAAAGAAGGCATGTATGGTTATACCTATCTTTCATTGGCCATTATTCTCTAGATTGTAAAACCTTCGTTTCGCTGACTCATAAAACATTACCGGTGAGCATTTGTTGCATTGCCGCGGTGTTCGAGTCCTCTCTGCGGGAAACATATGCTCTGACATCCTGTGCACCAAGACCAGCCTCTGTACTAGTTCCTCCAGGCGCTCGTCCGGAGGGCCCGGGTCTACCGCTGGCAGAGCTGCCAGGCCCGCGTATTCTCTCCCTCAAAGCCTCAGGCCCGATAACAAAAAGACTACCAACTTCAAGTAGCACGTCTAGCATCCCACTCGGCGCCTTTATGTGGTCATCTATATCCCACGATTTGAGCAAATTGGCATACTGGGTCATGTCCTTCGTGACCATTAGTCCACCAGGACCGTTGACAACGAACCGCTTGAAATGTTCAAGGAGGAGAGCGCGAACACCCAGAACAATTTCCGTAAGCAGCTGGCGCAGGTTGCTCCCACTAGCTGGCAACGACTTTACCGCAGTATCATGGACACGGGCTAGAAAAGCACAAAGTGTTGAACAAGTCTTATGCCTGGTCAGCATCATTCTCTCGCCAGGGTACAGGAAAAAGAAAAACGAACCGGTGTCTGTAATTTCTCTAACCAAGCTGTACTGTCGCCCTCCTTGGCCCGGAAATCGTTTTTCTTCTGACTGGACAGTACCTTATTCGCCCACATGAGCGCGGTATCGATGACTTTCTGTTCTATGGTGTTTATTTTTTCTTCTATACGGACAGTTGCCAGGTTGGTCTTCTTTTCCATCTCACGACGCGTCGTAACGCTACCTGCGGCAAGAGGAATAAGCAGCGTATTGACACACATTACCATTAAATTAGCAATGCTAATCGATTCACGGACGCCGGGCAGATAAGCGAAATCCGGCTCGGTCTTTCCTGATTCTTGCGTTGTTGCAGCTTCCAGGGCGGCATCAAGGCAGATTTCAAGATAACCCTCTCCCATGATAGATAGTAGAAGATTCAATAGCGTGAACATGTCTTTTGGTGTTTCGTTATTCATACTCAGCTCAAGTCCTCTACCGACAGCTTCCGCAAGCCATTTGAGCATCCTTTTGGCATAGGATACGCTGGGTTGCTCATCTTCCTCGGTGAATTTGATGTCGTTGGACCTTGTGGGATCGTTAGACTCTTTCAAGCCTGCAATCTCGATAAGAACCTGTTTTTGTGTAGGAGAAAGTTCAGAGGACTCTAAGCGGCTTATATATGCTTCACGAGCGGATGCAAGTAGTTCGCTGCTGGATTTCGAGAGAGAGGCCATGAAAGTCGTTGTAGTTTTCTTTCTACGGCCATGAAATGTGGTAAATTTGAAGAGTAAAGACGTATACAACTCCTCCAGTGTTCTCTTTTCTCTCTCAATGTAAGATGAGCCAACGAAGTACGGCACGAACAAATCCTCTAATTGCTGATCAAGAATAAGCGAGGTCTGCGAGGATATAGTTTCTGGATGTTCAGTCAATCCATGTGCTTTCAAGTCGTCGACCAGGGCACTTATTGAGCTGCGAGAACTCTGTAAGGATCGAAGGAAGGCTAGGGATGAGACACTAATCGCCTTCTCTAGAACCATCTCAAGTCTCTGTTGAATGGATTGTTGGAACACCCGTTGAAGGAATTTTCCGAGTACCTGCTCATGGTTGGGGAAAGCGCGCTTGATGATAGCTGATTCCTCTTGTACCACTACCCTGACTTCGTCAATCAACGACTGGAGGCTCGGTTCAACCCCAGAAAGTTCCGCATCTGGGTCCGCAAGCCTTTCCCAAGATTCAGCATCCCCTCCAACCTCTTCTGTAACTAGCTGACTTCGGTCGATGAAGAATTGGTGTTGGTTGACGAACAACGCAACGACGCTTGCCCCGCCATTGAAATCCTGAAGCACGGTAGCACAATCCTTCATCCCTTCAAAGTTTGCTTTGCGATAGAAGTCGTCGAATTGTTTTAAGAGATCTTTTTCAAGAGTCTCGGAAAATTTTTCGATGATCTCGCGGGTGTTCCATCTGATTCCGTTATTCCCTTGCAGTGTGATGCCAGTTGATGTAGGATGCCCGTTCTTGTACAGCTCGTTGCCTCTATGATTTGGTTCATTCCAGCTGTTCGGGTCAAGCCGCTGGCTAATCCTGAGTAGCTGTCGCGCAATATGTGCAGACCGCACCTTTGCTTCCCCAGATCCAGCTCGTCTTAGATTCTCCAGAAGAGTAATCTCCCCCTTATTACTCACTCCATCCCAGCATTCCAGTAAAAAGTGGGCATCGAGCGCTCGACGTCGTTGTCGATCAAGTTCTTCCAGCCTCCGCCCCGTTTCTACAGCCATATTTCCAGTTGCACCGGCCGATTCTCCTCCAGGGAGTCCAGAGCCATGAAGCGACGTGTCCAGCTGCTGGAATGATTCAATAGCTTGCTTCAGCTTCTTCCCTAAGGTATTAAGGTTCTGAGAGTGCTGTGCCTCGGCCCTACGGACAGCCGCCGACAGTTCGTTTTCTTTGATTTCCAAGTCGCCAGACAACTCACCCAGACGTCGCTGCGCATGTTCGAAAGTCCGGATGAGAGGTTTTGGGTCGAAGGCCTGATTCCCACTGGCAGGACCAACAGTTGAGCGGCGGTTCGAGGTTACAGAGTCGGAAAGAACCTCAATAAACTCCTTGACTATGTAATCGCGACTAGAGAAGTCTTCGAGGGTGAAGCTCGGGCCTTTGGGGAAAACCGATCGGCCGGTGGGATTTGACGGTGAAGACATAGTCACATCGACTGGGGACCGAGTGGATTGTCTTGCGGCATGGGCGCTTTAAGGGTTGTATTCTCTAACTGTATGTCGTGAAATATGGCTTTATTAGCGCCGCCCCGGAAGGAAGGTCTATCGGCGGGACCAGCCCATACATGATATGATGATGCACCCCGAGCAAAGCGGAGACGGAAGCTTCGCCGGACTTCAACAAACTCCGGTTCGAATCGGGGCACGACCGTTTTCTTTTCTTTGTGTTAGTTATAACCAGATTGCGAATGTGAGGTGGAATTATGGGAACTCCATGTGCACACAGGTCTGTTCTTCACAAGAAACCCTCGGGCATTTTCAGGTGAAAAGGACACATCAGCGAGACTGCATTGATGAAGCTGCTGCCTATCGGCAGGACATTATGGCCCGTGGATTCAGACCACACCGAAGGCGGAACTGCGTCTCATTGCAACTACCTAACGGAGGGTTGGAAATCTTTGGATAATCGCTCTTTCCTCTCCATGACTCGTTTCGGTCGACAACATTTTTACCCCCATCACAAGTCTACCAGCTACCAACGTTGCAACACACTATACAATCACCATGGTTTCGAAACGAGATAGAGAATTACTCAGGAATAACATTCGCTCCAGGGAAGGCAAGCTTAGTGCTACTGATCGCGAAAGTATCTTGAAACCATATCTTCCAGATCCATCTGAACTTCCACGCTGGCCACCTCAGCGACGCAAGAAGCTTCCCCGCAAAACACCAATCCGCACATTCCTCAAATCGCAAATTCACCTCATTACCTACACTTTTCTTCATATCTTCTTTGGCATTGCCGTACGACTTGTCCAGAGTTTTCATGCTGTCGTGGATCGGATCCTGGCGATCATTTACTATCACCACCGAACACCAGAACTGATACGGAAAGATGTGAAGGGTCTCGACCGCTTACCTGAGCATTTGAGTGTAGTTCTGTCTCTCCGCAAAGAAGATGATGCTTTACCGATCCTCATGGATGAAGTTGCAGAACTTGTGTCTTGGTCAGCTAGTGCTGGCATCCCAGTACTAAGTGTATACGAGAGGAGTGGTAAGTGCAAAATCAGTGGAATCCAGATCATTGCAATATATGTGCTAAACAATACTCCCTCAGGCGTTCTTAAATCCTGCATTCCGATTCTACATCAAGCCATCACCAAAAAACTATCATCCTACTTCGGTACCTCACAACAGCCCGGTCTTCAGCTATTCGCGCCCCATCACCCGGTTTACGAAAGTCGTCAAGATGGAGACGCCTCTCACACCTTTTTGGTTGTCCTTCTTTTGTCTGCGACAGATGGGCAGGAGACCTTCGTTGATTTAACGAAGACATTAGCGGAGATGTCACAGAATGGAAAGCTCTCGCCGGAGGACATCACGACGGAATTAGTTGATGCAGAGATTAGCGAGATAACAACACAACCATCTCAGGAGATTACGTCAACCTCTACACAAAACAATCTCGATTGTCCCCGAATCCCTCAGCCAGTCAAGCCAGAACCTGATCTTCTTTTAGTTTTTGGGCAGTCTCTGAAACTCAACGGGTATCCACCTTGGCATATACGCCTTACCGAGATGTACTGCACAGGTGTCAATAGTGATGGAGTATCAGGCTACAATGAAACTGTAGAGTACCAAGGGTTTCTCAGGGGCCTTTGGCACTATGCCGGCGCGCAAATGAGGTTTGGACGTTGAGTACTATTCGGAAGAGGATATACATATGCTGTGATGTATACTCGTATGAAAAGAATTTATGGCTCTGTTGCCTCGTATCTTGTAGTCAATAATAACCGTCATTTAGGTTTATCTATGGAACAATGAGAAAGGCGTTGTGCTGATATAGAATGCCAGCGGTGGGTGGTATTCTAGATCCTAGAAAATTGGCGTCTTCTAACACAGCCTTAATGGGACCGGCATGTCGGGTCTGTCCTTCAAGAAGCTCCGGCAGATCACTGTGTTCGACTTAGCAGCAGCTACTGATAATGGTAATTTTAGATAGTGTAAGATGCCGGACTGCCGGTACTCGGTAACCCGGCATATATGCGTGTCAAGGGACATGTTCCTAGTTGTAGACGTAAAATTGTCTCTTAATCTTTAGATAAAAGTATATTGGATCACGAAAACACCTGAAGATTCCACTGCCCCATTATCCTAGCTTCAAGTTATCAAGGTCATCTCATTAGTTATTATAGACCCTCTAGTGACCTAAATAAAGATATTATAGACTTATCCTATACAAGCAAGACATTGTACCACCTCCATGCCAGTCTCGGTAATCCATTCGACTGTACAGCAAGAGCATATCCTCTTAAACATACTATCCTTCAAGATGCTGACATCTGTCTGCCACTGCGGATTGTCTGGGGAACCCCGCCATAGCTCTTGGTTCGTCTGATCCTGGCCAGCCCGGATACAGCAATCAGCTACATCACACTGGCGCAAACAGATAAAGCAAGCCCGTTGGCCACACAAATTGCAGTCAGCATAAGCTTCAAGAAGTTCTCGAGTGGTGGGTCTTCTGTGGCATATATGGCAGGAGCGTAGAAATGACGCTGATACGCAAAAAGTTTGCTGTGATGACCTCGATGCTGAAGTTCTAGGAAACAGTGGTGGTGGTGAAATGTTCATGTTGGTCGGTAAGCATATGGGCTGAGACACAATCTTGTGTTGTGTTGCATCGGAGTAAAACTGCTGAGTGAACAAGGTTCGTGTAGTGTGTTGTGAGTAGAAGGATGGCTGCTGAAGAGCTTGTCATTTCCGATTAAGATATTGTATGTGCGAAGAACATTCGTTGTCACAATGCTTCGATGGGTCCGTATAGCTCATATGGAACGAAGTATAAAGACCGTGAACTTGTGGCGTAGTTTTCTTGGTACTAATCGAGAATCAGGTAATCGGTAAATTGACAGAAGTTCGGAGAGATATTATCCTTCCGGACCCTGTAAACCACGCTCACCTATTGATAGAATGAGGGTGGTCCGCTTGAGCTGTGTCTCTCTTTCTTTTTTTCAGGCTTGCGCTTGGAAAGAAATTATCATTCTGTCCAGGCCACATACTTGACAACTATTCGAGGGCAGAGTCAGCACAGAAAGTCGCCCATTAGAAGGGCAAAAGTATAGGAACCAAAAGAAGGTAGTACTATATGTTAAGGTAAACACTTATATCTCCAGAGCTTTAACCCCAGCGTGCTAAACTGCTGGCAGTTACCAACTTACCGCCCATTAAATCCGACGCTAGTGCTCTTGGAGCCAGGAACCACATCCTGAATTCAGAGCTGGTGGGAGAATGGATCCGTTCTCATCTTTCAATTGGGTATTCATAACGCCTCGTGAGCTGTGGCTCCACCGACTCAAGTGTCGGGCCCCTGGCTAATCGCGCGTCTGGATTTTGGATCTCGTCTCCCCCTCAAACGTACTTGAAGTTGAGGTTCTCTGCGGTTTCATTATTATTGTTTAGAATAGGGCAGCAATTAAATGCTCAGCACTTGCAAGTATTTCTTGACCACCAGCACATGTTTCGCCAGTGAATACGTGGACACCAGTTTACTATGGAGAATAATGTGTCTGAGCTAGTCGGGAGACTAGGGAGTCAAGAAGATGCGGTGCGCAAAATGGCCGTGTTCAAACTCCAAAGCAATATCGGAGACCCTTCGTTTGCGGACGTTTTCATCACAGAAGGTGGCTTAGCACGACTTCGCTATCTCACCTTAAATGCGAGTGGAAATACCCTGGCATACAGTTTAACCAGCTTTGCAAGACTCCTAGAAGTTGATAAGGGATGGGAATGCGTGGACCAGGAATTAGTGGAACGAGTATGTTCTCAACAGTACAATATTTCAAAAATTAACTGCGTTGGGCTCTTTTACAGGCTTTTTACTAATACAAAATGCCGTTCGTTTTGTCTAGGTCGTTGAACTTATCGTTACGCATCCTCTAGTGAACATCTTGAGAGGTGCAATGTCTATTCTTGTCTCCATTGTTTCCCATCCTTCTCCAGCTGGCCACACATCAACGAATGGAGTATTCGGATTCCGAGCTCTGAAGCCTGCAATCGCCATTTATCCGCAATTTCTAGAAATGCTTGTCAGCAGACTCTCTTCAGCCGATCACGCACTCTGTGCCAATGCTCTACAATTGATCAACTCGTTGATGCGCGATTCCATAACCAATGACTCGGAACTTGAGTGGCCAAAATTTATCCAGAAATTGCAAGACCTCGGTGTTATTAAAGCTGTCTACTCATTGATGCAAGGCACGGCGTTACAGGACCATGCGCACCCTTTAATCGAGTTTCAATCTCTCACGAAAATTCTCCTGCGAAAATGGCGGGATATGTCCTTAGACCTGGATAAACCAGAACATAGGAGGGCTCTCAAAGGAATTCATCTTGCCAGTACTCAAGAAAAAGTAACTGAAACCGGCAGCGATGTCCGCCGCTCAAAAAGACATAACTCAGACAAATGGCGGCGATTAGGCTTTGAATCCGAGAGTCCAGTATTACAGTTTGAAGAGATGGGGTTCCTGGGCATGATGGACTTGGCGGATTTTGTTCGGAATCACCAAGACGAATTCCAGAAAATGCTCCTTGAGCAGTCCACCAAGTCAGCTGAACAACGCTGTCCGATTGCCCGTGCTTCCCTATCCGTTACATCGATTCTATACGACCATTTTGAGGTTGATAAGTCCGAAACCGAAGACAACAAGACTTATTTGTTACTGGAGTCCCGTTCTAATCTGGATAAACTATTCAAGCCACTTCTATTACACTGGACCAGATTACATGTCGGGGGCTTGTTTGCATTTTTCCGTCTGTGGAAATCAACAAGCGCAGAGATTGAAGACTACGATAAAATCGTGGAACTTGTTCGTATACTGATCGAGTCAGTTGTTGGAGGCGCTCCTCGAACAAAGGATGTGCAAGACGTGGAGGAAGAATTAACAGACTTTGAGTATAGTCGACTGCGCAACCTACAAATGGAGCTGTTGGAACTCACTTACGAAGACGTTTGGGGGCAGCATTTGCGGCAGGTACGCGAAGAGTTACAGCACGAAACCCTCCTGTTTGTCAAGGAGCAAAGGATCAGGTGTCTACTGCAGGGTTCTTGGTTTCCCAACGACGGCACCCCTAAAACGGACGGGAAATCAGGATACCCCAAGTGCAGGTTTGTTCAACTCTCACATAACCGAAGATTTCTCCATTTTGGAGATTTCGAGGATATAAATATAAAACGCCCAGAGCTCGATGTTCTTCCAGGGAAAAGTGAGATGTCCTTGCATGTCAACGGTTTTGACCGCCAAGCTAATGTTTCGTCAGTCGACTTATCTATTGTATCGTCGGTGGTCTCCAATGTATCAGCATCGCCCGACAATGCGTCTTCTTCAACAGTCAAAAGTATGCCACATAATGTCTCATCCACAAAAATCACGATCTATGGCTATGTTCAGGCCGCCGCGTCCGGTGATATCCAGAAAGTTAATGGCCATTCACGTTCTACTAGCAGAGCCACACAAAGAGAAACTACTCTTTTAACTCTCCGTCCAGAGTCCCCAAGTGTTGCGTCTGAGTGGCTCGACGGTTTGCTCATGCTTCTAAACCAACAGCCTATTACCGCTGAGACGAGCAAGTTGATAAAACTAATTAGTAACTACGGGCTCAAAATTCGGCTACTAAATGTCCGGTTTGATGACGCAGTATTTGCAGGCGAGGCCCCATCCGCTCCGTCACGAGAGGGACTTAGTGATGATTACTATTATGATATCTTTGGTGGTTCATAACACGCTAACAGCGACATAATCTCTACGGAGTTAATCAACACCTCAAACAATCTACATTCATGTATTTATATTATTATTAACTGACTATGACGCACTATTCTTGATAATTTGGTGAGTCATTCCTGGAACCTCAACTAATGAGGTGGTGTTTTATCGACATCGAAATCTTCAACGCGATCAACCAATTCCCAATCTTCAAATGCATCAGGATAAACAATAGAATAGCATGTTTAATCTTACCAATAAACCGTAACAACTAGGTATGCCTTTTTTGTACTCGATTTAATAAGCACTTGATGTAGTTAGTCGTATGTATGTAAACAAATGGAACGGAAGTTGCGCGGACGCTCACATCTGCCGCGCTCAAAAATCAAGGCGGTGTCGCGTTTCGTCGTAATCTCTGCCACTTCTACACTTTTTAACCTTTAGACGTAACCACGGGTTTTTATATTTAGTTAAAGTAATTTAGAATATAAGAAGTATTAAATTCTATTTATATAAATTTTTTTTAATTAAAATATCCAAATATAAGCTTGTTTTGTGATGATTTAATCTTATACTAATAAACACGCTAAAGACACGAAAATATATAATCGCGTAAAGTGGTTTTTAGATTTTAGTCTTGAATATTTAAAGTATAATAAAACAATAACCTCTTTATATTTCTATAAAAGGATTAGATGTATATAATAGAAAGCTATATAGAATCTATTTCTCCATAATAAATTAATAATTTCAAGGCTTTATAAAATAAGTTATATACGGAGATGGTAGTAAATTGAATGCCAAGCTACACACCACCGCCTTGATTTTTGAGCGCGGCGGATCTCTCCCTGGCTTTCCGAACCCACATTCCTGGACCGTATTTCCGTTCCCGATCCATCCTGGTCCTCCCACGAAACGCGATCACGGCGCGCCAAATTCAAACAAACCATCAATACACGAACTACCTCGACACGCAACCGACCTGGATGGTTCGAACCGGCAATGGCCCTGCAATTTGGCGAAACCGGGTAGCGCAGCTCCGGTAGTTAAAGAGATGGGTAGCAACGAAGACTTGATTGAGGATGACTATGATTCCTATGACGAATTATTCGCCCAGCACTTTACGGACGAGAAACTTTCGCAACTTGATGGCACGGAAGTGGCGCCTAGGTCCCAGGATAGGCCTCCAATATCCTCTCAAACGAAAAGTGGACAGAAATCTGCAACCAACGGTAAACGCTTCATTTTACAATCAAAAAACTCTCAAGACCCCAGGTTGCAAAATGAACAGAAAGAGAAATTGCCTTGGGCACAGAGATACGCTCCTCGAACGTTGGAGGAACTAGCGGTCCACAAAAAGAAGGTCAGCGATGTAGAGCAGTGGTTGAACAATGCATTCACAGGGAAATCTCGAAAAGTATGTCAAAGCTAAACCTCTTCCCGCTAGTTGCCTACCTAGAATGAACTGTTTTGCGCTTTTTGGGGGGTGCTTCCAGGTTGCTGACCAATATAGACTCTACTTGTTCTCAAAGGGCCTGCAGGGAGTGGGAAAACGACTACGATATCCTTACTGTCAGATAAACTGAAATTCGATATATTGGAGTGGAAAACCCCCTCAGGCTCGGAGTACGGGGGAAAGGATTATGTCTCCTTTGGGGCCCAGTTTGATGGATTCCTGAGCCGCAGTCATAAGCTTCATAGCCTCGATTTGGATAGCAGTGGTGGCGCACAGTCACCCATGAAAGGCAATCGCTTCCAGCGACGTATCATTCTCATTGAAGAATTTCCATCCTTGTCAGGACCAACTGCGTCGGTTCTTGCTGCTTTTCGGCTATCTATATTACGGTATCTCTCCGTCGATACGCCGCCACATGTTCGAACTGATTATTATAGAGGTGAAACTGGGATGCCACCAATTGTCATAATTGTATCCGAATCATTTTCAAATCCCGAGTCCTCGTTCGAAAACCTGACTGTTCGCCGCTTGCTTGGTCCCGAAATCTCAAACCATTCGTGTACGAGTGTCATCGAGTTTAATAGCATTGCGCCCACATTCATGTCCAAGGCACTGAAGCTAGTTTTGAAAAAGAGCGCATGTCAGCCCATGGGTAACCAAACTTCGACGCAGTCCACTATCAACGCCATCTCTATGATTGGGGATATCCGAAATGCAACCACCTCCTTAGAGTTTTTCTGTCTCACCAGCGGCAACCGATGGTCCGGCGGGAGTCACAACGCTACCAGCATCAAAGACGCAGCTAGAAGTCGCAAAAAGATGTCACCTATCAACAGTGGGACACAAGCGTTATCTCAAAGGGAAGCCGGTTTCGGCCTATTCCACGCAGTGGGAAAAATCATTTACAATAAACGAAATGGCGGCACTGATACCGAGAATCCACAAGACCCTGACCGGCCCGGTGTCTCTCAGGTGCATGTTAATGAATTACTAAGTGAAACTGGAACAGACATTCAATCGTTCATTGGTACCCTCCATGAAAACTATGTGCCCTCTTGCAACGGCCCGTCATTCACCAGATGTCTGGATGACTGTATAAGATCTCTGTCGGACAGTGATGTGCTCTGCGTTGACCGAAAGGGCCTTAGTAAGCCTCAAGCTGGTCTTGGGACCATTTTCATCAAACACAGGACTGGTGTTGACTTTTTGCGACAAGAAGATATAAGCTATCAGGTCGCTGCACGCGGTCTACTCTTCTCTCTTCCATATCCTGTGAAAAGACAAGCTTCACATACGGGCAGTACGAGTCATTCAAATACCTCTCATAAACTATCCTTTCCCCCTGCCCTCCAACTGTCGCGTAAATTCGAAGAAACGCGGAATTTCATAGATTCATGGGGAAACGCCCTGCTTAGTTCAACCGCACGGTTGAGTGCAGTCCCACTACTAGGCCACTCCGGGTCTATATCCCGCAGCTCTACTCGTGGAGAAGGTGCTGGATTTCAGAGGAATGACTCTGGAATTTCGACGTCCGTCGCTGTTCCAATCGCCCGCAACGATCTAATACTTCATCAGTTACCCTATGTGACGATGATCCTTGAAAAGGGCTTAGGGTCGAGGAGCACCCAAAAAATTACCAGTCCTGGAACTCGCGGCTTTAACTACCGCTTGCAGCAAGACGAGCGATATGCATGGGGCTCATCTGCTTCCGGTTTTCGAAAGCTCGGACGTGAAACCCAGAGTACTCAACTCGAACGCCAGGCACTAGTTGTTCCCCAAGCAGACGATGGGCAGCTTTTCCTCAGTGATGACGACATTGTAGATGATCCATGATTTTTTTTGGGGGGGGGATCACTCACGTTCGCCTGGTTCATATACAATTGAGTTTAACAGCGGTATCAAGGCGACCAACAAAACCATCACCACGCTATAAATTATATGTATATATATATGTGTGTGTGTGTACACATATAAAAGATAGGTAGAAAAGCGCCCGAACTATAATTTAAGTATGAAAGGTGCATCCATCTACATAATTAATACTTTGTACCTACTAGTGTCACCTTGCTTACTATTCTGTAATTTCGGGGGTAATACTCATATGAGGTCCAGGCTATGTATGCTCTTCACAACGGGAGTGTGTAGTTTTCACGTCTTCATATGTGGATTAGTAAGAACTCAATGGTAACTAAGTTAACTAGCCTAAGTTGACTAGCGCGAGGCCGGGGACCTTGGTCTAGGCTTATAGGCTTAAACCGATTCAGTTGACAAGCATTTCTTATCCATCTATATTCGCTACCCAGGACACCTATCGTTTCGTGGATTTAAATGACAATGGCAACAAAATCGCCTGCACAACATGCTCCTGGGAATGATGACTCATTCCGGACGGAAAATGGCCATCAGTTGAAATCTCGCTCCGGTCGTTCCAACTCAGCATTGGCCTCGCACTCACAGCGGAGTTCCGAGAAAAACACAAGCATGCCTGGGCGAAAAGCATTCGGGCATGTGCCTGTATACAGCATGCCCGACATTGCAGCTACAGCAGTTAAAGCTACGTTCACCCACTGGACGAGCATTTTCCTGATGGTTTCGTTGATCTTCGGGGGTTGCTGTGCGAATGTGGGTGGATAGATATCATCTTGGGGCGAGCCATCTAAACTAATTTTCACTCAAGGTATTCGCGCTTGAAGCAATAATTAAGTGAGTTCAAGAGACGTGTCAAGATAATATAGAATGTTTGCTTATCAATCATAGGGATCAACCAAGTTCAGGTACGTACATTGGATTATACTCCATTCTCAGGCGTTGAATGTTGTATTCTGACTATCTCAAGGGCCGTTGATAACCTTCGTTCAGTTCCTCCTCACTGCGCTCCTCATGTCGCCGAGCTTCGTTTCGCCATCAGCAGGCTGCCGGTCGTTCTTTCTTGCTCGGCGCTCTATCCCGTTACGGTCATGGTTCATTTACACAGCATTCTTCGTTACAGTCAATCTTTTGAACAACTGGGCATTTGCATACCGGATTTCTGTGCCCCTGCATATCATTTTAAGATCTGGAGGACCAGTCGCATCGATCGTGGTTGGTTATCTTTACACCGGCAAAAGATATTCTCAGGGGCAAATGCTCGCTGTTGCCCTACTTACCTCTGGGGTCGTCACATCCGCATTAGCAGATGCACAAGTGAAGGGACAATCCATCAATATTGAAGTCGATCGGGATTCTAGTTTATTCAGCACTGTTGTTGGCCTTGCTATTCTTGCGTTAGCGATGCTTCTCTCTGCATTTCAAGGCATTTACGCAGATCGGCTATACTCCACCTATGGACGGAATCATTGGAAGGAGGCTCTTTTCTATTCTCACACGCTTTCTTTGCCACTTTTCGTTCCGACCATTCCGCAACTTCTCGCACAGTGGCATGCACTAAACTCATCCCCAACATTGTTATCCCAGGTTACGGCATTGGTAGGTCAGGCCGGAGACACAAATACATGTCTCGCCTCTGGCGACACAGCAGACTCGGCGGGGCCGTGTACGATATCTGCAAACACCCCTGTCGCAGTTGTTTACCGGGCGCTGTTGAATCTCCGTGATCACGAGGTTCTTCAGCCCATTTTAACTGGTATCCCAGTTCAAATTTTCCATCTCCTTTTAAACGCATTGACACAATATTGGTGCATTCGTGGAGTCCATCTTCTCTCTGCAAAGTCATCATCCTTGACTGTAACAATTGTGCTGAACATTCGGAAGCTAATTTCACTCCTGTTGTCGATACATATTTTTGGAAACTCTCTTTCGCAAGGTGTACTCGTTGGTGCTATACTTGTATTTGTGGGCGCCGCCATGTATGGCTTTGAAGGCGCACGGCTCAGGAGGCAAGCTCTGAAAGAGGATTAAGAGCCAAGCCGATTCAGCCGCATATGAAGCGTTACCCATGTATGGTGCTGAACTCGTCCCGTGCACCTTGTCTATCCTCGCGGTGCAAAGGCGTATATATCAGCTTTTGATCATCATATGTATCATACGAACATATTCTACATGTGCGTAAGCATGTTATATCTCGTGTTTCGGTCCAAGGTTTTCTTCAAATGGAGATGGAGTTATAATACAAAAATAATGCATCACGGCCTCAAAAGTTGCTATCACAAGGCCTGACACGCAGAGATATGAAGAACCGAAGAATGCCCATCACATATACCTACAGGACTTCGCCGACAATCTTTGCGGCAGCCTTGTATGTCTCTAACAATCTCTCGCACTTTTCCCTCTCGGCTTTGATGCCATCATCCTCATAAAGAAGCTCAGCAAAATACTCCTCCTTGTAGAGTTCGCTAACAAGCCGGTTTTGCACAACATCTTTGCTATGGTTTACAAGAAGGTGCATAATGGCTTTTGGTACCTGATCCGCGATTGTCTCCCTCACGATGGTGAAATATGAAGAGATGAGCCGTCGAATCAACTCAGTTTCCATAAGTTCTCGATCAGAGATGGCTGGTTCAGAATCATCCTTCAACTGGAAACAGTTCGAGATGTGTTATTATATTGAGTAACAACAAAGTGAGGACTGATACTTACAAAGGAACCCACATCATTCTGTTCAGCCATTGCGGTGTAATCCTGCGAATTCAACACCGGTGAAAGCACCTCTGTGCGCCGTAAATTAGGGCTAGTGTTGACCTCATGGGCAGTTGGTCTGTTTTGATTTTGACCCAGAGCAGAGGAAGTAGATGGTTGAGCACCATCTTTGCCAAAAAAGTAATTCAAGAACGAATCCCGGGTGGAATTTGTACCTCCGAACGCGCCTTGCGCGCTGGAGTGCGTTCCATTTAAGGTGGCAGTAACCCCACTTTCTTGATTTTTACCAAGGTTGGGAGACATGCCTCTAGTTCCTTTGCTAGATTGGGGTCTGATAGGAAGTTGTTTGGTTTCTGATTGCTCTTCCTCTTCTTCAATGTAGGCCGGTGTAATTCCGTTCGGGCCACCTAGTTCTTTAATTCGTCTCTTCTCTCGCTTGCGTCGGTCTTCCGCTAGCGCGGCCTTCCTCTCTTGATCTTGTCTGTTTTGCATAATTGAAGACATTGCCGCAGCTGCACCGAGAAAATTTGGATGGTTCGTGTTGATGTAGGCCCTTTGGATTGAAATCAACGATTCCACGTAGGTTGAACAAGGACCTAGTCTCTCACGAAGGAGGTCCGACACGACTTCAATAAGCTTGCCTTGGAGGCGGGGGAAGCGGAGGAGTTCTTGCGACCCACAAGTATGGCAGATCTTTATAAGCTCCTCGTAAACCAGCTCAACGCACCTTTGGCTAGGAGGTTCAAGTAGCTTTATTTGAGGTTTCACGAGAAGGTCAAAAGCAAGCTCTGGCACAAAAAGACTTGGGCGCGGCCCTGTCGAATTTCGAATGGCTGTCCTGATATCCGAAACTGAAAGGTTCTGTGTCGGTTCAATCGTGTCAAGGGAATTTCCGAAAACAGAATTAAATATATAGTATATCCTAGCACCGCCACATAGCTCTTTGGTGGATATTTCAGATGAAGTTCCATCGATTGAAGATATAAAAGAGGACGCGAATCGCGTCATCAGCTGTAGTATCAGAGAGCCCCGATGTTCTTTACCACTGAATTGCTTGTTGCCATAGCTGGCAAGCTCTTGCTGTGTTTGGCCCATGAGAGTATTTAAACGAGCTTTAATGTCAGGTAGCCGATCCCTTATATGTGACATTAGCGTCGAATTCAGTGTCTTCGCAAGAAATTGTGTACCGCATCGATTTGCCATGTTTCGATAAGCCGGGTGGTGTCGAAAGAAGTCGAGTTCAGCGTGGAGAGCTTCTGATAAAGATTTGCCAGACTGGATATCTTGTTGAGATCTGTTAACCACTCCGATAAAGCCGAGCTTTAGCGGATACACACGGCCAGACAGAATGTCCATTGCATTAGTCCCATGGTCCATGAGGTCCAATTTCGTCAAAACGCCAATTGTCCTCCGGCCCATCGGATCTACCTGCCGAGCTAACTTCAGAGACTCAGAGTTGACCAAATCGACATTTGCGGGTGAGACCGCTAGAATGATACTGTTTGGTTTCGCAATGTATTCGAGAATCAAAGCACGGGTTTGCTTTTCAATATCCGACGGCTGGTCTCCAATTGGCACCTTGGTCAGGCCTGGCAAATCAACCATTGTGAGGTTGAGCACATGAGGAGAAAATATCTTTAGGTTGATCGGCTGGCGGTTGATACCCTTATTATTCCCAGCTATTCTCGCGGTCTCAGCTTCGATCTCCTGCTTAACAAGAGCAAAATCATCAAATTTGCGGCCCGGATGGTGATGAAACTCCGCCCACTCATTCTGTCCAGCTACACTTGCGGCTGTATGCGGAATATGGACATCATCGCCCTTAGGTTTGTCGTGACGGTCACTAGGAATATTTATAAGTTGCAAGATCAGAGGTCTTCGGGTCACGATCCCACTGCCCCTTGGAAGAAAGTCTCTTCCAACTATGTTTTCCAATACAGACGATTTTCCGGATGACTGCGAGCCGACCACAACCTGGTGAGAAGGTCAACATGAGATATCCCAGGTACTGGAGTGAACGCACTTACAATTTGCGGTAAATCAAGCGAGTCATTTCCAATGGTGTTAAAAACTAGGTCTTGCAATTTATTGACAGTAACCAATAGATCCTCGCCTAGTGCAGCCATTGTCCTCCTCGGGTTGATATACTGAGCTTAATATAACAGTCGGGTGCTCGGCGCGCCAGAGATGCGGACGTGAAACCAAGGCGAATAGTCACGTAATTAGACCAAAGCAGGAACGATACTGTGGTACCTCCTAAATCAGCGAGAGTGGCTGGTGGCCTTTGCCGCGTTTATGAACATGGAATTCGAGATTTTTGATCTTGTCTTGGTTGCTTCAAAGTTGCCGCTACGACCTACCTCCTCCGTCCATGCTGCCGCAATTTAACAACCACGTGACACACGGCTTATATAAGCTTTTTGTTACACAACTACCTACGTAGTTAACTATGTAAATACAGTAACTATGTACTTACTAGTTAACTAACTCAATAAATAGTCAGTTGATGTACAGTAGACTACGACTGTAGTACGTACTCGGTCATGAGAAACTGCTGTTAACTAACGCCGAACGGGATATCCCAAGGCCCAAGCACCCACCAAGTCGTTAATGCGTTTACTATAGACCCAAATGTTTCCATTTCATGCATAGAGATAAAAGTACCTAATGAAACCTTTCTCCAGCCGGGGACCTCTCTTTCCGTTGACATAATTATTGGTTTTGTCAACCGGATGGTCTCATCAGACAATTTCACCGATAGATGACAACTAAGATAGTTATATTCGGCCGCTTATGTACTAATGTGTAAAAGTTTGATGTGAAAAAATGTCATACGAACCCTGACACAAGATGATGGTTCTCACTTCGAGGTGGCGTCTGAAGTCTACATACATTCCAAGAGAGCATCTCGAGAAATTCTGGTAAAAGCGAAGAATATTTCCCTAGCCATCAAGTTGGACATAGTTCGCCGGGAAAAGACCCGTCTTACCACGGTATTCACCTAGCCACCAATCATCATCGGGAAATTCCTAATGGGAGACAATAATTAACATGTAGCTCGATCCAAGAAGTTGGGGAAAAACAGATGCGGGAGCAGAACTAAAGAAGGGCTTACAATGTTTGTGATTTCAGCATCCTCGGGGAAACTAAGCTCATTATCTTCAGCGGCCTCATAATCGTAAAGAGCCTTTGCAGTAGGTTTCGGCCGTGAGCCTGGGGCCACTGTGGAGCCGGTAACAGTCTCGGGAGAAAAGGCGTTGGGCGCAGGCTGCGTTTCAGATGAGGTGTGGTCCTGATGCCCATCCTCAACGATTTCAACATAATTGCTTGGGAAGAGCCCCCTTTCGCCTTGAGCATTTAGACCCAACCACCAATCCTTGTCTACCATTTCAATTTCATTGACGTATTCACCTTCTTTCAAATCGACCTCGTTATCCTCCGCCTTTTCATAGTCGTAATGTACAAGAGCCCGTATTTGTCCAGAATCGGCGTCACCAGTAGGTACGACAATGCTTGCATCCTGAACACTGCGGTGCTGGCCCTCGTCATCCGATGGCCGTCGCTCTAGATCCTTCGTATGCTCGGCTGCCGAAGGTGAATATTGTTCTTCGTTCTCATCTCTAGCGCCTCTCGCGACGGGCATGGCAACCTGAATTGGCGAACCCTCACCTTCAGAGTAATCCATCGCCGGTGATTGGGGGGGTTGGGACTGAGGGGCGGAAAGCTCGGGAGCCTGTGGCGCACGGGCGGCTTCAAATTCAGTACTATGCACTGGGGGAGAAGCGGACCGCACAGGATCAACATAGTTAGAGGTTTCCCTTGGTGCCCCTTGCGTGAGTTGGTCTCGGATAGCATTAACGCCTTGTTGGAGTTGTATAGGCTCATGTGTTGAGCTTTCCGCTGTAGCAGCGCCAGTGGCCTCATGGGGAGTGCTTTCAGCAGACTTTCCGGTGTGTGTTGTCTGGACGGGGCCCCATGTTTTCCCACTATAAGAACTCTTCCAGTCCCCTCCGCTATTTTGGGTTGCAACGGCGGACACGGGGCCGTTAGATGGCGTAATAGCGGCACCAGAATCCTGGCTGTGTTCTTTAGCCTTCCTTTCCGCCCAGAGTTGTGCAGGTGTTTTGCCTCCTTGGTCAGCAAAGGCTCGATTAGCACTTCCCACAGTGGCAGCAGGTGCTACACTTGCTGCGCTACCAGTGGGAAGAGGCGGCTTCGTGCCCGTAAATGCCGGACCTCCACCAAACCTGTTGGAAACTTTGGGCTTGGGCAATGATGTGAGCCGGCTTGATTGGTCGACATCTGGTTCCGTGGTCGAAATGGGCGGTCGGTCGGTTGGAACAGGGGATTGCTTCGGTTTCGTCACAGTCTCATCTGCCTTTTGCGCCTTAGCACGAATCGCAGCAATGTCAACCTTTCCGACCGGTTCGTAAGCACCCTTTACAGGCTCCGGTCGATCATCCTTTAAGTTACCAGCCTCATGTGCCTGTCTCCTGATAGCGGCAATATCTACTTTCCCGACGGGCTGATACCCTCCTTTGACAACATCTTCTCCTTCAGAATTTATGCCGCTAGAGTTCACAGTTTGGTCAGTCTGTTTCCCCGACTTGAGTTCTTGTATGTTCACCCGAGTAGGTTGGTAAGCCGGCTGAACTTTTTCTAAATTGGTTCTAGTGAGCGGAGGGGCATCAGGACCCCATCCATCGTCATCACTCGATTTCACCCGTACGGGTAATGGGGCAACACTCGTCGAGCCTGCACTGATCCCCCCGGTGCGGAGAGGAGTAAAAACCGGCTTGCTGGATATGGGAGGCTTGGGGGCAGAAGTGCTCGATTGCTCGGGCCTCGGGTTGTATTTTGCGCCTGATGAGTCACCAACTTTCTGCATGACACCCTCTACTGTCAAGTCCGCATCTGAGCGAGCTGTTACTTGAACGTGGTAGCCCTAGAAACTTGCTGTCAGCATAAACCGATAGATGATGCTTCCATCTACTGAATCACATTAGGGGACTAACATGCAAGAATTTCGACACGGTGGACAAGTGGCTAGTAAAGTAGCCTTTTGTTCGTTCGGGAACTCCTTCCCCACACCACGCAATGAGGACATTTTTAGGAAGCCCAGTGTTCACATCCGTTACCTTCACGAAAGCGAATTGGATTTTCCCCTCGGAGAACTCCTCAATAAGATCAGCCAATTCCCCCTCTAAAATGATAGGTGAAGTTAGCTCAGCCGAGAGACATCCTGGGGCGCAAGGCCGGATACCTCCTGAATCCTGAACTTTAAGGATACTCTCTTTATTGCCAGCGTCTTGTTGAAACGCGCTGACGAGCGGTGTTGAAACCGAGAAAATTGCCCACTTTGCGAAGGTTGGAGAGCCCCTTGCGCTTTCCGAAATAGAAGATTCGACTACCGACTGATAGCTCTTTGATATCGAGGCGCCATTGGCGGATAGATTGAGGGACGCCATGGTCACAAACCCAACCTTTTCTCTGAGCGAAAGACTTGGGAGATTTGTTGAGGTTAATCGTTAATCGCAGTGCAGACTGTATTATGAGAGAAGTATCAGTCACCGTCAGCTTCGGAGCGTTGAGCAGACCTGGACAGCGCCTGGACCGCGTGGTTCCACGATTTACCCCCGCTTTCTGCTTGAAAGGAATTGAGGACAACCTTGAAAGGAGGCTCGGTATGAGACCAGTTTTTGACGAGTTCAAACTTCGCTGATAAGTTGATGCGGAGCAAAAGATGATCTTCGAATTGTTGCCTGGTATGGGACTCCTCCCAGGTAAGCTTGCTGTTCTTACGAAGATGGAACCCAGGTACGTAGTTACTACTACACGGGAAGCTAGGTATTATTTGGTAGTACTCCATACGTCACACTAGTTACCTGAGCACCGGAGTTCGGGAAAACCATTGTCCAATACCATCATTGTCGAGGACACGGCAGCCATGTTCAGGTGAAACTTACCGGCCAGATGTTGCATTTGTATTCCTTAACGTACTGAATATCATGGTTGAGCATTAGTGGCAAGCACTGTTTCAGTAATTTTCTGTCGCTGCAAGCTAGCAAAACCCTCGCATTTAACTGTCCTCTATTTTGTGACAATTTTTGCCGCTCATAAGAGGTAAAACCCTTATATATATTCTAATTAATTTTATGGCTAATGAATCCACCTTAGTTCACAGTTCACTTGTTAGTACGAACTACGAGGGGACGTCCACGTTGCGTCCCAAATACCGCGTTGGCTTCTCCAAATCTGTACGAGAGGACTGCATCGGGGTCATGGTCCAGGAACCCGACAACAGCATCGCATTGTAGACGAACTCAACCACAATAAAGTGAGCAACGGGCGGGCAATATGGATGAAAGCCGCCCTGGTGAGCCGACTTTCGGGGAGTCCAGAGAAGTTCTTCCAAGGGATAGGCAACTGAGGACACCTACATACGACTATGCGTTTGAAAAATCAATGAGCCATGCAGAGGCAAAGCTTTTCTATCAAAGCCAATCGATCACTCCGTCGAATAATCATCAAAATGTCGGCGCCAACCCAGTTCACTTCCCAGTTTCAGATCAGTACGGACATCATTCCCTAACTGGCGGTTCCCAATGTGCTGGTGACAATTTGGGGGCCTCCCGTGGCATTATGAATATAGCCCCCGATAATGACACAGTTACCTCCGAATTAAATGTCATTTGCTGCAAGATACGGGGCTTGCTAGATTTGAGATCGAAGTATATCCGACTCTCACTGCAGACTCTCGGAGACAATCCAAATAATAAACCAGATTGGACGGTATATCCACCTCCACCAGAACCGGCCTGGGGCGACGACAAAGAAACTGCGAAGATGAATGATGAACATGGTGCAAAACGTCGGAAGAGAAAAATGGGCGAAAATGTCGGTGAAGACTTTTGCCTTGCTGAGTGCCTACCTCTCCCAGGAGAGTCTGACTGGATATTCAGGCTAGATGAGAATAGTGTTTACCAGGTTTACGAAAATTATGAAACATCCGACTTGGGGAAGCCCGTGGTCAAAATTCCGTCCCTGCGAGACTTCTACATGGACCTGGATTCCGTGATCGATGTCTCAACAGATGGGCCTGCAAAAAGCTTTTCCTTTAAACGGCTTTCTTATTTAGAAGGAAAGTTTCAGCTACATTCGCTATTAAATGAGTACCAGGAAATTGCAGATAGCAAAAAAGTGCCTCATAGGGATTTTTATAACGTTCGAAAAGTCGACACCCACGTTCATCACTCGGCATGCATGAATCAGAAGCACCTCCTTCGCTTCATCAAAAGCAAAATGAAAAAGTCTCCGGATGAAGTTGTTTTGTTCAGGGATGGCAAACATTTGACACTTAAAGAAGTCTTTGAGAGTATTAACCTTACCGCCTATGACTTGAGTATTGATACTCTTGATATGCATGTACGTTGTGCTATATATGCTTGATTTCTTACACATTCATAACAGTTACTAATACTCCACAGGCACATACGGATTCCTTTCATCGGTTTGATAAATTTAATCTTAAATACAACCCGGTTGGGGAGTCTAGGTTGCGAGAAATCTTTCTGAAGACTGACAACTACATAAAAGGACGATATCTAGCAGAGATAACGAAAGAAGTTATCTCAGATTTGGAGTCAAGCAAATATCAAATGGTGGAATGGCGCATTTCTATCTACGGAAGATCGATTCAGGAATGGGACAAACTTGCAGCCTGGGTGGTGGACAACAAACTATTTTCGCCCAACATCCGTTGGCTTATCCAAGTACCTCGGCTATATGATGTCTACAAATCTAGTGGGATGATGGAAAATTTCGAGCAAGTAATAACGAACGTCTTCCAGCCATTATTCGAAGTGACGAAGGATCCGAGCAGCCACCCTAAATTGCACATCTTTCTACAGCGTGTTATTGGCTTTGATAGTGTTGACGATGAGAGCAAAGCTGAGCGCCGTCTGTATAGGAAGTATCCAATTCCGAGGGAGTGGAATACCAAACAAAACCCTCCCTACACTTATTGGATTTACTTTATGTTCGCTAACATGGCATCTCTCAATTTTTGGCGACAGCGGCGTGGCTTCAATACATTTGTCCTCAGACCACACTGTGGCGAAGCCGGTGATCCCGACCATCTTGCAGTTGGTTTCCTCTGCTGCCATAGTATCAGTCATGGGATTTTACTCCGAAAAGTCCCACTGCTACAATATCTGTTTTACCTCGACCAAATCGGTATTGCGATGTCACCACTCAGTAACAATGCTCTATTCCTCACATACGACAAGAACCCATGCGCTCATTTCTTCAGAAGAGGTTTAAATGTGTCGTTGTCCACAGATGACCCACTGCAATTTGCGTTCACAAAAGAACCTTTGATCGAGGAATATTCCGTGGCAGCGCAGATCTATAAGTTCAGTGCAGTGGATATGTGCGAGTTGGCTAAGCATTCCGTAGAGCAGTGTGGCTTCGAACTTTCTCTAAAGGAGAGATGGCTTGGTTCAAACTGCTCTCTAGCAGGAGTTGCGGGTAACAATGTTGCGAAAAGCAACGTCCCGGATATTCGAGAATCGTTCCGTCACGAGACGCTTATCGGGGAGCTGGCACTGTAAGTCATTTGCATCCCAAGCGCTTGCCTGAATGTTGCCTCAGGTGGAGGGAAGTAGAATCCACTATGCGAGGTGGTGAATACAAATCCGGCTAATGTACCAACCACTCGTCAGGATTGAGCGGTATTCCGCGCAGAATACCGATGAGGGAATGGCACCACTAGGTGGCTACGGGTCGCCGACCGCATCTACGCAAAACCCGTCTCCAACGGATCAAATTAAGTGTCAGTATGCGGTTTCTTTGCGGACAGACAAGGATTCTCACTTGCACTATAGTTACGCCCGGGGAACCAAGCCCTCTAGTGGGGTCCTTAGCCCTTTCAGACACCGGCGCGCCTGAACACCCATCCATTTTATCCCATCTTACCGATGGAAATGATTATGGTGCATCAGATTCCTTGGATCCACCAGCACAATCTCTTTCCACAACAGGCAATTCCAGTGGATTGGGCTCCGACAACAAATCCAATCTAATAATCACGGCCGATGGACCACCAGAGCAGAAGATATTCCCAGGTATTGTGCATGGAAGGGCTCAACGCAGTAATGTCTCGGGCCGGACAATCATTGATAATAGTCAAAATGGGGGGCGATTGGAGTAGTCACTTGAGATTCCAGGAATATAAGCTATACCCTGAAGCTTACCTTAAATAGTCATGGTTAATTGTCAGCACTTGACGTTAACAACCGGTGCAGGCCATTTCAAGGCTACTTGCTTATATTAGAGATCAATGCTGCTGGTCTAAGACCGCGTTTTATGACAATTGCTTGTCGGGCACCGAGACGGCACTCGGTGGCCAGTTTAACTTCAAGCCCGTCGTTCAGCCTGCTACATCAAACTGCCCAACTCCCCTTGCGTTCACGTACACCCCATGTCTCGTGGTCATGACCTTCCTCAGACATTTGAGGGTGTTGGCGCACCCATTCATGGATATACAACCGCAGCGCGGTCCATCTCATACATAACCCATTCGTTTCACTCCTGTAGGTAACAGCGTGCACGCCAACATGGCCCTTAGCGTCCGTATTTAGATCATCTGCCCTGAGTTTCGCCACTGGTAAACCAGAAACCTTGCTTAGTTCATGGTCATAGTAGCGTGCAACACTAGGGTAACCAAGCGACAGATAGTCATATATTTGCGTGACAAATCTGTCATCGAATTCCTGATTGTAGCTTTCATCATGTCTGGCATCGTCCCTCGGGCGTCGAATGGCGATATTGGAATTTTGGTGGCATGGGTGCGGAGGTCCGGCCCAGTAGGATTCATCCAAGACCCTTTGTGTCTCCTCGAAACCATGGTTTGGGGTAACCAATCCCGGTAGTAAAGACTTGGAAAGCTGTGAGTCATGATTGTTTGGTTTGCAGGTCCCATTCCAGAGACCACCACTATCAGGTCCGACAGAAAACTGCGGATTGGAGCACCAGAGGCCAGTGGACGATGACAATGTGGTCTGGTCCAGGTTGCTCCCAGTTATATGGTTTCCTTCACATATTGTGCTTTCTGGTGTCAAACTTTGTGGAAATTCAAGATCGTTTCCGAGCATTGGTGGGCTAGCGGTCTGTCTCAATTGTGTCAAGGAACGGCTTATATCCCAACCATCGTCCCGATTTACCACCTCCAGGGTTTTCGCATGCGAATTGTGTTCTCCTCTAGTAGTAAGATAATGGCGCCTATTCATACCAGCCTCCTCCTTGTGTCTGCGCAAGTACTCGAGTTCTGAGGGAAGATCTGCAGATGAGGCGCGCCTGCTAATCCGAAACATGAGCTTTTTTTCGTGCATGTCAAAGCTATCCTCATATGACGGCTCTTCATCCTTGTCGATAGCAAAATGATCGACGGGCTGGTAGACCTGTTCATTCGGGAATGCCGCTAGTGCCTGCTCTTTTAATTGACTTTCCGAAGCATCGGTTGGGGGTATGAGAATATATTCTAGGAAAGAAGGTTCTTGACCTATATTTGGTTCACATGATGAAGGCTGAGACGGGGAACAAGGTAGCCGTGGGGTGTTTGATTCACTGGACTCTTCACTACCACTGGAGGGTATGGCGGGTAGGTCGGGTACACGAAAAGAATGTCTCCTTGATTCCTGGCGTCGCATAAGACTGGAGTATGAAAATCGGGACTCTTGTAATACATCGGCATTGACTTGCACTCGATTGCGGCTCCTGGCAGAATTGCGCAAGCTTCGTGTTTCAGCCTCAAGCCTGGAGAAGCCATCATGATTAAAGGGCTTTTTCCTCGGACTAAATGAGTGTCTAGCCGTCTCCATTAGCTGGGGGGTAAACCTCCTTGTTCGCTGCTCTTTACCACGCGAGTTTGGAGTTGATAGCGTGGTGTGTACTGTCTCCGGTGATGTCGACCCATATACATGTTCACTGCTCCTTCGGGGGGGTTCTGCAGCCTGGCCAATCTGCCACAGTTGAGAGGAGTGGCCACAGGGAGTGCGCCCCTCTGTGGGCGAACTGTTGTCAAACTCGAATATCCGTATGGCCTCATGGCTTGAGCGCACATATTGTTCGGCATGATCATTGTTTCGATGTTGATTTGAACTGCGTGATGATGTCTCAATAGGCTCGGGTAGGAACCTCCGCGGTTTCCTCCTCGTTGTACTGACGGGTTGAGACATTTTTTTTTTGGCTATATTGTTTAGAGTTTCGAGGAAAGTTGTATCGGGGGGGAAGAAAGAGACCCAATACTCTAGTATGAATTTTCTTCGCCCTTTTACGCACGATGCAATACACGTTCTATAAGGCGGAGAAGCTAGGTGCCATTCACTATGTATGACACCCAGCAATTGCCCTGGAAGGAATACCTAGGGGCGCTGTTGCACAATTAACAATTGTAAAAACCAGGCTTTAGTTACCGGTAATACAATTCCCAAGTGAGCCGTGCACCCAAGCGAGTCACGCACCCCATTATAAGAGTTAATATATATTAAATACCAAGCTATTTAAATAACTACTATACTATAAAAAAAGCAGTAATCATCTCAAAAATGAGTTAAATGAGAGGGATATTGTCACGCTGTATCATGTATATCAAGTATTTAGGTATTCTGAACAGTAGGTAGCTCGGAGGATGTAAGAACCAATATTGCAAAGCAAAAGTGTCGCAAGATAGCGATCTTGATGGGGGTCGTGAAGTTGTTGGAGTTCATATTAACCGGATCTGAGAAGTGGAGCTAAGCTATTTATTTCAGATTAGTATAAAACCAGTAGGTAGTAATATTAATAGTAAGTAAAATAAAATAAATAATAGTGGTAGTATTCTTAGTAAGTAATAACTATACTATAATAATAGGATTAAATAATATAACTATATCCTTATAAATTTATATATTAACTCTAATGGAAAAGAGAAATAATATATATATATATTAATAAATAGTAAAAAAAGTAAGTTTTTCTTATTTAATTATTTCTAAATATTCTTATAATCCTTAATAGTATTCTTTATATTAACTAGATTTTATTCTAATGTTTATTGGTCTTTATTAGTACTATATCTAGCCTAATATACTAAATACTATATAAATTATATATAATTTTAATCTTTATAAATTGATTATTGATAATAAATTTCTTGATGTAGGATTGGAGTAGTGGAGAAAGATGATTCATTGAGCGAAGCCATCGACAGGGTAGAAATACCAGGATCAAACTATCCGCCATGCGGATGTCACAGAATACTGTCAGGACACTCCTGAATAGGTACCAGGGACACCCTATAAAGATCTAATTTATATAATCTTATAACTCTTGATCCTATAACTTTATTATTACTATATCTATTATTCTAATTATTTTATTATCTTATAAGTCTCTAATAATTAGAAAGAGTAAGAATTAATTAATATTAATTTATAATTCTTAATTAATCTATTATTTTTTTAAAATAAATTCTCTATTTAACTATTATTTATTTCTTCTATTCTTAATAATTCTAATTCTTTATTTATTAGTTATCTAGAGAAATTATATCTCTATTTTTAAATAATAAATAGAGATATTTACTATTAAATAGATATTTATTTTTATTAAATATTTAATAATAAATAAATAAAATAAATATTTAATAATAATTAAAAGAAATAGATAATAAATAATAAAATTTAAAAAAATTAAAAAATATTAAAACTAAAATTACTAATCTCTAAAAAAAAATAAATATTTTAATAATATTATAAAAAAAAATATAAATATATTAAAGTATTATCTCTATCTAAGTAGTAAAGTAAAATTAAAATAATTAATATTAAAAAATTTTATTTAAAATTTAAAATATAAGATTAATTAGAGTAGTTAGTAAATATTAAATAAGATTTTAAAAAAATATTCTAAAATTATTAATATAATATTTAGAAAATTCTCTATACTCTTAATTTAATAAAGTTTATTTATTATTAATAATAGAATTAATATTTTATTAAAACAATATTAGAAATATTCTATTCTAAGATTAAAATCTAAGAATATTTTAAAGAATAAATAATTATTTTAATTAAAAGTTTATTAATAATTTAGACTAATATAATAGTAGCTTTAAATATTATATAATAATATTTTAATTAAGATTTAAGAGATTTCTATATCTATTTAGACTTATTAGAATAGAACTTTAAATAAATATCTAAAAAAAAATAAATATATTACTTTTATATTAAATTAAGATTTAAATTAAGAACTAAAATAGAGGAATATTTAATTAATTTATTAAAAATAAAAAATTAAATAGTTTTAATAGTAATCTAATTCTAGAATAAAATAAAAATAGTAAAATAGTATATAAATTATTTTAAATATTTAAGATAATTAATCTATTTTTATAAAATATTCTATTAAGAATATTAAAAAATATTAATAAAAAAATTAAAGAGATATTTATTAAAATAAAATTAATTCCTAAAATTCTATTATTATATTTATAACTTACTAGAATATTTTATAAATTAATATCTAAATAAAAAATCTAATTTAAGTTAATCTAAGAATAATTATATAAAATATTTATAAATTAAGATATAATTAATCTAGATTAATAAGAATCTATTAATAATTATTATAAAGGAATACTAAATATCTAGTAATAAAAAGTTATAGAATCTATTAAAAAATAATATTAATCTAAAATAAAATCCTCTATTTTAAATTTATAGTCTAAAGTAAATATAATAGAATAATTTTATATTTTTATCTAAATTTATTCTTTAACTAATAATAAATTAATATATAATTATAAAGCTAATCTAGATATCTATATAAAACTTAATATTATTAATTATATATTATTAAAAAACTATAATTATAATAATATAGATTTATCTATTCTATTATAAAAATAATAAATAAATTATAAATCTTTATTTTTAATATTTATTTAGTACTAATTTAAGTTATAGATTCTTATAGAACTATATAATTTCTTAATTAATCTTATATTACTATAAATTAGGATTTATTCTCTAAGAATAGCTTTATTTTATTATTAATAATTACTATATAATAGTACTAAATTTATCTTAATACTCTAATATAATAATAACAGTATTAATCTCAGGATATAAAACTATTTAATAAATATAAATTTATAAAAGTATATAGAAATTATATCTATATTTTTATAATAATTAAAATATTTAAAGAGATATAACTATTTAAAAATCTAAATATTTTATAAATAAGAAATATATAAATCTTATTTATTAAATTTAAATTATTTTATAATATTTTCTTAAAGAAGGAAGTAAGGATCCTTCTATTATTTAAATAAATTTAATATATAATTAAGATTATTAATAAAAAATCTTTCTTTTAAAGATTAATATATTTTTTTTAAGATAGAATTAGCTACTTTATAAAAATATATATAAAAAAATATTAAATATAATTATATTTAATCTTTTTCTAGTCTAATAAGGGTATCTATTCTCTTTATATTTAAAAAAAATAATATTTTTTATTTATATATTAATTATTAAGAATTAAATAAGATTATAATTAAAAATTATTATCTATTATTCTTAATTTTAAAAGTTTTAGATTATTTTTCTAGAGTAAAATATTTTTCTAAATTTAATTTANAAAATATATATTATTAAATTTAAATTTAACTAGGAGATAAATAGAAGACTATATAATAATATTAATATAAATATTTTAAATATATAATTATATTTTTTAAATTAATAAATACTCTAGTTATATTTTAAAACTATATTTATATTACTTTATATAATATTCTTAATTAATTCTATATTATTTATTTTAATAATATTTTAATTTTCTCTTAAGATATAAAATCCTATTAATACTATATTTAATAAATTTTAAAAAGATTATAAAAAGTAAAATTATATATTAATTTATTAAAATATATTTTTTATTAATTTTAAATTAAATTTCTTAGCTATATTATCTTTTAAAATAATATAGAAATAAATCTAAAATATATTTAAAATATTACTAATTAATCTAAATTAATAACTTTAAGAATTATAAATTTTTTTTAAGATTTTATAATTTTTATTAATAATTTATTTATAATTATTCTTAGATTACTCTCTCTTTAATAAAATTATTAAAAGAG